>NC_089862.1:28917844-30117844 GCF_036373705.1 Amia ocellicauda | reverse complement strand
TGGTTTGGCAAAGAATTACATTCCTTTATGCATAGAAATTGCAATACCCTACCTCTGTACTTTTACAGAGAACTATAAAAAGTGCTGTGGAGGAGAAAAACAGGAAATGTGTGCAGGAGGACTCTGCCAAGCGAAGCACGCCAGATAGGCCTCCTACGCCGCCTCTTGGCAACACAGCCTGCTTCTCTGTCATGCTGGAGTCAAACTGAGACCCCTCTTCAGTTGACCTCTCTCCCCAGTTTAACCTCTGAACTCGGGGGGTGCTCCTCCCACCCCAGCTGTCTCGCTGGGCTCTGCCTGTCTCCCTCTGCCTCCCCCGTTTTGTTGTGCTATTGATCTGTTGGCAGCAATGGGTTGGATAATTAGCCAGGAATTAGGGTTTCTATTACAGTCAGGAGACTGCCCCGGCTGATTTATCACCTGAATAATTTACTGTGATTGAAAGGAAATTAAAATGAACTCTGGTTGACAACTGTGCACTTTTTATGGGCTCCTGTGAAGTCAAAAGCCAAATTAATGGGCTGGTGTTGCTTAATAGTCTACCGAGAGTAAAGCTGTGGCAGGTTGCTGCAGAGAGAGAGAGACAGATAGGCAGAGAAAAAAGACAGAGGAGCCGTGCTTTCCTAAGCATCACTGCTAGGCATTCTCTTTATCTCATTTACCCGATGTCTGAACAGGAATGCGAAAGAGACCAGAACCTAGAGAAAGATTTAGGCACATGTTTTTAGTGTGCATTTGGGTATTTTCAGTGTACGCGGGGGGAATTGTAACACACGCTTGAAGTGAAAGTTAAATATCTTAAATATATTATGAATGTTAAGTGTATTTGAAATATATTACAAATACATTACTACATATATATATATATATATATATATAACATGGGGGTTTGTATGGTCTGTATGGTCATTTCACTGTAAAAAAAAGAATCGTTCAGCATAAAAAAAAATACCTGCAAACTCTGAAGTGTTTAATCTGCATATGAATAGTATATATGTGTTGCTGTTGTTGTTGTTGTTGTTGTTGTCGTTGTCATGAGAGAATTTATTCAAAAATAAAATACCAATTTGGTGACAGTAATAATACAGTACAGTTTAATTATTACAATCTACAAATTGCACTGTTGTTTTTGATCATGATTTTTGACCATTTGATCATGTTTCTTTGTGGAACAAATGCCAGATCCCCACCCTAAGTTTTTAATGTAATGCGCCACTGTGTTGCAAGGGTTTGTCAGGTGTGGGGTCTACCTGCACCAATCGTTGTTTCAGGGGGACTTGTTTTACACAGCCTAGTCACCAGCAGTTTCAGCAGCTTGTCTATGGAGACGTGCAGTTTCGTCTTTGACCCTCACATCTTTCAAGCTGCCACATCTTTTGACAATGCAAGACACTGTTTTACAAGACAGCGTCGACATGTTCTCTTATCCTCCTCTCACCTCTCTGAATCTTCTTTCGTTAAGTCTATTGATGCAGTTTTTTTCCATCTCTACTGCCACAGAACAAATTTTACCATCAGTTCTGCTGCCAATAAAAACATATGAGGTTTGTTAGCATAGAAAGTGTTTAATTAACGATGTTTATTGAACTAAATTAAGTGTCGTTGTTTCAAATGAAGGCTGTAAATACATTACACTACAACTCTACGTGGACCCATTGAAACATTCACTGTCAAGCAGTCAATTTCTCTACACACTGTGATCCCTCAGCACAAACAGTCTGCAAGGACCCAACCAGCAACAAGCCAAGAACCCCCAAGCTGACTTCACCCAACCCAACTCCCCAAGAGCTCTCCACACAATCTTCTAGTGGCCCTGCCAGGATCTAACCCAACAATCTTCAGGTTATAAGGAACATCTTGCACTTACCATTGTAGGCTTGTATTCATATAACCCACAATATCGATTTGTTTTCAAGGTCCCAGTTGAGGAGAAGAATTTATGAAGTCCAAGAATACTGAAGCCCAATTTCAATATAAAACAAATCAAGCCAGTAAACATTGAAGTGATAATTGGTGGAAGAAATCCTAAAGACAGGACATCTACACCCAGTAATTAACTTTGCTTCCTCATCTGAGTGTGGTTAAGGATCAAACAAATTTTAAACCATTTTAAAAATGATGATATACACTCCAAAATGATTCTCTTGTTGTGACAACAGTTTCCGCACTGTTCTGAAATCTGACATTTAATTGGGAAAGAAAAAACTGTAGTGACTTACTACAATATTATATCTTTCAACTGTGGGACTAAAAATCAAAGTACACTAGAATGAGCATCGATAACACAAATGACAAGTAATGTACCGTGCTGGTGAGAGGTGTGATCCGTTTCTCCCCCCTCTGCCAGATTCAGTGAATGTTCTCATTATGGGATAAGTGGAGGGGTATTAATAAAAGACTTAGGTCATTTTTCATTGTGGTATAACCTGTCATCACAGCACTTTTTGAAAATCACTTGTGCTTTATTGGAATCAATTGTAATACCAACACAGTGTTTTCAGCTACCTCAGGACTGTCAGCAGAGAAAAAGGCGATGGCTGCCAGATCATATCTCGGGCTTCACTGCCTACGCCGTGTGAGGCTTCAGTGTCCGAGACATGCGTTCTGGATTGAGATATAGCTTGAAAGCTGAAATAGCTTGAATTAAAGGTTCAGTAGTCCCAGTCCAAAGAGAAGCTAACCCTCTACTGCTCCACCAACACTACTTACAACAGCAGCACGGCTGGCCCCAGTGTTCCCACATCCAGATACACACCAGCCTGTTGTTTTTTGTATTGTTTTTCTTACCCTGACTCCAACACTGCATATCTACCAATACAGTATTGAGAAGCCTATTTGATATTCCTATTGTAACTCATACATTTTTACTAAAAAACAAGCTTGTGTAAGTTGATAAGTGAGTAAGTTGACTAGGCAGACTCCTTATGTATTGATACCAACATTTTCCCAACTTAGACAACATCCATCCATTAAAACTAGAACTGCAGGTGAGTTAATAACATCTGGCTGGAATGGGTGAGGAATAAAATAGGAATATGTCATGATTACATAATTTCCTATGAACATAAAGTATGAACTCAATCACTCAGGTCAGCAAATCATGAATGTGTAATTTCATTGGAAATAGAGAGGGAAAATTAAAATGTAACCATGTAGCCTATATAGCCAAATAAATGCTTTGTGAACATTGTTCCTGGTGTTGTGAAGGTCATGTGCTTGTTTGAAAAGGCCTGAAGTGGCCTGATTTCTGTGTGAACTCAAAGGGTGTGACGGTACCGAACCAGGAGAGAGGGATAGGCCCCAGGTGAAAGAAAGAAGACTGCTGGTGAGTAATCTTTCCCTTACCTGCTCCGGCTTGATGGGCTCGGGGGCTGTAAAGATGTCAGGGTAGTGCTGTCTTTCAAACACTCGGTCCAATACCTCTAACTGCTGCTGGGTGAAGAGGTCTCCTCTCATCTGCTTCCTCAGGAAGTCCCGGCCCGGGTGCGAGTGGCCATTGGGAAGGGGGGATTCTTGCATTGCTGTGCCGCCAGAAAAGAGAAGAAGAGCGAAAGACAGGAACGTCAGACTGAGTCGACCCTCTGCCACAGTCAATGAACTCAGAAGTTTAACAGCCTATGAGCCCTACTACATGCACAGTTGTGTGTCACAATGTGTGTGTGTGTGTGTACAGCTGTATGTACGAGCAGTCGTGCGTGTGTGCGTTTGTCTAACAGAAGGAATCTGAGCTTCTTTCTGGCTCGTGTGATGCTATGCTTAAGGAAGAAAAGAGGATATTGATTCTAATCCGCTGAACGTTTATCAAAATGTCACTCAGACAATCGTAACGCCCCAGATGCCTGATCATCTTCATACAGTGAAGCCATAAACAAGGCATAAAAAATACATCTTTTAAAGTGTTTTTCTTCTCATGTATTATTTTATTATAGATTTCTGCAACGGTACCATCAGAAACTGAGCAAAAGAAAAGAAGCAAAAAAAAAAAACTAATCCCAATGTATAGCTATTCATTGCAGCAAAATGTTCCCGAAAGATCATTTCAGTCCTCTGAGTTACAGTTTCACTGTATATCAAGCCCCAGATGACATGGGAGAGGGAGAAAAAAAGATAAATCAAAAGAGATCCAAAAATACTTTTCATTTGGAGAAGATATATATCAGGCCATTTCGGGGGCTCTGATGGAGTCTCTGCAGAGCCTCCATTATCCGTCTGTAGCCACTGGAATCGAGAGACAGCCGACACTAGATTATATTCGCCCGCGAGATGGTCACCGATATATATATATGATCTCCAACCTCTATTGATTGACCAATTTCACAAGCAAAGACTGGTGAAATGAAGCTGAAATGAACATCATGCTTTAACTCATTGAACCTATCAGCCCCGAGTTAATCCCACTGTCCACTCTCCCTGATAGAATTCAATTGATCAATCATGTAGCGGTGATGGTACCATTTCACTGGCTTATTGCTTCTTCATTTCAAAGCTTGACCTGCTAGATACACTCAGCCGTGCCATGCCCGTTCTTTGGATACACAAAGATCAGCGCGCTTCGGAGTCGGACTGCCTGCTTGCACGTGGACTCCTGTGTGTGTGTGTGTGTGTGTGTGTGTGTGTGTGTGTTTGTGTGTGTGTGTGTGTGCTGCACTGTACTTATGCCTTAACAGTAGTGTCAGTAATTAATACCAGTCTTATTTAATATCGCACTTGCATATTTTCTAGTCCAAATTTGTAACTCTTTATTCAGAGCAATTAGTTGGAATGGCAGTACTGAACCAAACTTCGGAATCCTGAATCCTAATCTGCCCTTGTGCACTCTTTTGGGAAAGACACACTAATAAATGTCCTAAACAATTCGCAAGTCTCCAACAGCATGATAGCAGTTGTAAACACAATTCATTGCTTTATTCAGCTGTTTATTCTTCTCAATACATCTAGATATTTGGGTACTTGACCTTTATCCTTCCATTTCCATACTCTAAGTCACTGCACACTCAGACACATCCCATAAAACATCTTGTTTGTTCTTGCAATATGTTGTAATATCATTTTCTTCTTTAAGATTCTTCACATTTACTAAGAAAGAAAATCGTTTTCTTTGAATATCTTTTACTGTAACTGTTTACATGCAGGACGTTCAACCTACATCCCTGAAGTCAGAAATGCAAATTGCACTACATAATAATATTGCACTACATTCTTGACTGGGGATGTGCTCTGAACTTGACCGCAACGGAGGCCGCAGAGGCTTAACGCATCATGATCAAAGCTACATGGAAGCACTACAATGCTTGCATCTTAACGGGTTTAGGTCGGAGCCTCCAAGTTGTACAGTTGCCCTCCACTGATTATTTCAATTTTCAAAATGAAACTGTTGGCACGTGCAGTGGAAAAAGCAATCTTTCAGTCACTGGCATTTGCGTGTGTGCGTGTGTGCTAAAGTGTCACCCACGGCACATTCATAAGATACCCTTTTTACTCCTGTCATTCCCTCATATAGGTCCAATTCCTTTGCATTAAGCCTGAGCCTGGGGGGGCCTTGCTTGGTAAGGCAATCACCCAAGTTGGTTAAAAAAAAAATAGCAGCTCCCAATCAAGTGGAATAAGTGTTCTTGAGAATGAAGTGGAGAGGGTTAAACCCTAAGAGACCCTCCATTGTGCGTTTGAAAGTCTTGAGAGGGGGGGGGCAGCTTAATAAGTCCTGTGAGTACACACTCCTGGCACGGGATCCCACACTGCTGGTGTGACTTGTACAGTAATACACGAGATAACACGGCAATTACATTGGAATTCACAGGGGTGGGAGATGCGAGATTGAGACTGCTGATTAATCAACGCACCAGATTCAGACAAGCTGGAGGCTTTAAGTGCTTCCCTGTTATCAAAGTGTAAAACATTCCCTTTATAAAAATCAGTGCAAGACTAATAAAGGTTTCATCGCCTCAGCCACTTTTAATGTAAAACAATTCATTATCACATCTGCAGTAGGCAGAGAGATTCAGCTTGCTTACTGTCACATGTAAACACCCAGGAGAGACTTCAAAAATAACTCTCAACAGATTTCATTCACTTTTCCTTCTGCACAGTATCAAAGTTTCAAAAAATATTCACATTCAATCCATTCATATCTATCCAACACCTTTTGTTGTACTTAAACAGATGATATCCACTGAAAACAATGCCAGTGTATCTTCTTACAGGAAAATAAATGTAATGTAAATACATTACATTAATAAATAGAGCAACCTAATTCAAGAAATGAATAAAGCCTTCATGTAGTGACCACATAATTATAACAAGCCTAGCTGGCAAAGGCATCAATATCTGAACTATTTATTCTATATAATCTTTTCTTTTTAAATGGACACCATAATACAGTATTTCAGTCTATGCTGCAATCAATAAATCAATTAAGCAAACCTTTAATTAACTAGTTCAGTCAACTGGGGAATCAAGCCTCTTAACTTCACCTCTGACTGTCACTTTCCCTATCCTAGCATCAGTCTTATTCCTTTCTCCTTTTCTCATCACTGTCACTTTATCACTCGTTTATGCTCCCCATACACACACACACACACACACACACACACACACACACACACACATGCAGTTTTTTGTTTGTGTGTGTGTTTGTGTATGTGTGTGTGGTGGGGCTCTCAACATTTCCTGCTCCTCTATCTCCCCAAGTCTTCTGCTGTGCTTCTCAATCTTCCCCTCCCTCCTTCTCCCTTCCTCTCCATCCCTCTCCCTATGTCCTTCTCTCCTTCATATATCTCCCTTTCTCCACACCAGCTTGGACCACACTGTGCTACAGACAGTGCGAGCCGTGAAAAGAGACCCCCCAATGCTGTTAACAAGGCCAGGTCCCTTGCGTTTATGTACAAGCAGAACACAAGGCAGACATCTGCATCAAAAGCCAACAGTCCTGAAAAATGTTTTTTTTCTAAGTTCCTAACAGCTTTCCCTGACGCTGCAGGACCCAAACAACAGCAGTTTGGTATCTGATATGCATCCATAAAAAAAAAAAAAAAAAGGTCTGTCAAAAATGAGCCAAGAGCTTTCTTAAGAGCACAGCAAAAACCTCCTCAGTCATCAAGACAATATACTACAGCTCATAACAGATTAATTGCTGAAGCTACGCGCCAGTATAGAGCAGGACATGCCAGCATATCAGGAAACACTGAAGGCAAGGAACCCTGAACAAGCGCAATTCAACGAGGCTGAAAAAGGAGGGCAGACAAGCTTAAGAACTCCTTGGTGGGAAGAAGTCTCCATGGCTAAACTCCTCTCAGCGAGCTACCGCGCCTTGGCTTGCAATTAAACCGCAGGAAGAGACAGAGAGGGGTGTTTCGTTCCTCACTTTCTTTCCTTCTTTTTTAACAACTACTAAAAATCAATTTATTAGCGCTCCCCAGCCACGCACACGCTCTCTCTCGTCTACTCGAGTTTTGTCAGCCTAGCCCCTGAAAACACTTAACTTTATTGACAGTTAATTTGCCGGCACACTCCCCAGTGCATGCAGATGATCTGGTGCTCTGCCCGGCGCGGACTGCCGAGTGCCGGGATCCTAAACACTCCCCAGCCGCCGTGGGGGGTGGGCAGAGGAGGGGGTAGGGCAGGTGGGGGGAGAGGAAAGCTGGCAGCAGTTGTTACCATAACAAACTCAATTGTTCTCAGCAGTGCTCGAGCAAATAGAGTCATTAATTACGCTGGCTGTTGGCTGGAGCGGCAATCAACACCGAACTGCTCATTGCCTCCTCTCAGGGAGACGAGACAGATGCCATAAAAAAAAGAAAAAAAATGAAGCGAACAGGGGAAAAAACACATGCCAGCTTGCCCAGCGACTAGTATGACCCACGCTGCTTCACCGAGCCCCCCCACCCCCATTCTGTCATCACAGCTGGGGGGGCGTCCCCATTAAGAGATCATTTTTACCATGGAATGTCATTTTACTTATCCTGATTACCTTCCAGCCTCCAAGTATCAATTTAATGGTAAACGCTTAAGGTGGGTTATTTTTCTCAATCTTTTCCCACCCCCCTCCACACATCGTTTCTCACCCCCCGCCTTTGTTTAAGGAGCCCTGGGTCAGTACCTGCTAAAACAATGGGCCAAATATTGATCTCTGTATTTGGGTCTGTGGGAGGAATGCACAGTTTCTGCTCTTGGTGGAAAAAACGATACAAACTGCCTCTTTGTCAACAGTTATTATACGGAGATGGGTATTTCATGCACTCAGGGAAAATCTAAAGTGAGTAGTTGGGTTGGAGACTCGTTGAGGAGGCTCTGTAAGCTATCCCATTCATTACCAGGGAAGATTGTTTTTTGACTCTTGGGTGCTGTGGCTTCAAACTCATCTGAGACCTACACAATTCTGAGAAATGGCACAAAATCCCAAAAGAATTTAGTTGTGCTTAAAATCTATTAACGTGCTCGTATTGATATTGTTCCTGGAACACCTTTTTGAGGGTGTAAGGATGACCTCACAAGGATTACTCTATTCAGTGCTATCATGTTATGCACCACCATTGCCGTTGGAAAGACAAGTGTGCAAACGAGGGCAGCACTGATATGTCAGTAGCACTTGGTCATAAATTACACCTACCACACACGACCTATGCAATATCATTTAAAAGACCATTAGAGTTAAAATACCATTTTAGTTGTGGAACAGAATTATAACAGCATCTATATTTTGCCTACTATACCTTCCCAAAATTAAAACCTTAGTAAATTCCATGTTATTAATATATCACCCTGCAGTGCATGTTAACGTCGGGCAGTGGCTGGCGGAGGAAGCTGCTGGAGAGATTCACATTGATTTTACACGGATTAAAAATCGGCGACTCTGTCTCTGACTAATTTAGAAGCGTGGCCTGCTTTTGAGGGGGTCCTGTAAACGGGAGCCACTGGCCCCACTCTGCGGTAAACACAGCTTATCTTAGTGCCGCGGCTGCCGGACGGACCAGCCGGTGTGATTCTGTTTGCCTGCAGCTCTGTGTCAAGGCCCTGTGTTTCAAAATGCAATTTCAGACAGCTTTCCCTGCCCAGTCAGCCATGGGAATCCTGCAGCCGGGGACGGGTGTTCCGGCATTGCCCTTTAGTCCAGCGGCTAATGATAAATTAAGATTAGTATTAGAGTCTCTTTGAAATAACCCTGTAAAGCTGTGGCTTATGTCCTGATACAGTCCCATTCCGAGCAATTTAGTGTTTAATTATGGGACATATGCCCCCCCTTGCCCTATCCCCATTTGGTTCAGTTTAATAGGATGAAATCAAGCCAAAGTAGAGAGGTTAAATAGGTGAACATGCGGCACACCTGCCGTCCTGCTGAACTAGGATGTTTTCTTATCTTCCTGAGAGGGAGCCGATAGTCATTCGCAAATCCACCAAAAAAGCGTCAGTTCTCTCACGGGTCAGAGTCCTCACAGTACTAATGCTCTACGCCTTCTTGTGAAGTGATTCTGTAAGGGAGGGTGGTAAGTAAAATCAGTCATTGACGCTCAAGTCGTTGTGAAGTTTCCCCCCAAACATCCAGCCATGGTCACAGGCAACACTGGCTTGATGCTCCCTGCCTAACCCCCAGCGGAGGGCGACTCCATCACAAAGATCAGACAAGGATTCAAACCAATTTTGGCCACGTTAGTTGCCAGTCCCAAACAGCCAAAGCCTTGAAAGGTCTAGAGTATCATTGCAGGCTGAGTGACTCCTAGGAATTTAATAAGCATCACTCATCACTTATTAACACTTATATTATGCTCAAAATAGATTCCCTACCTTATTGCCCAAATCTGTTATGTGATTATCTGTGAAATGTGGAAACATCTCTATCTCTCACAGCAACTAAGCCCAAACTCTGAACTTCTCATTGCAATGCACAGTATACTGTTGTTGTATTTATCTGGTAAACAAAGTGTTTTTTGTGTTCTTCGTTGGTGTTTAAAAATTAAACTTTTTGTACCAATGACACCAATCCCCTGGGGTCAATGGAAACTCTTTCACATGCTACTACACATTTATAGGATTACATCTTATACGTTTAAAAATAAATGTATTTACAAAACTGTAAAAGAATCACAATGGATTCACAAATTGATACTCTTTTGCCAAGTCTGCCCTTTAATTAATTTTTTTTCTTTTACAAATCCCGCGAATTGTAATATGGGGTAATTCAAACCAAAAAAACACATAAATGAATTCTAATTCAGAAAAAGGAAACAAACTTTTTTTTTTAAATATAAAAGACAATGAAACCGTATTTTGCCCCCTTTTGTCCCACTGTGAAATGAAACGAAAGCCTTTGAGGAAAACAAACAGGCCTTGAACCAACGTCTGGCCCGCTTCAAGGTTAAAAAAGAAACAACTGGTTGGATTCCCTGCACTTGACATACATTACCATACTGAGCAGGGACGTTCCTGTGAGTCAGACTTCTAATGGATCCCCTTTTAATGCAGACGGCCCTGTGAATAGAGCCCGGACGAATGTGGTGGTTTGAAAAGGCCTGCTCCCTGAGAGATCAAAGCCCGGGCCACAGAGAAGAACATAAGCCTAAAAGAAGGATTGTCTGCCCCCTCCCTCCTCTAGCTTCCCTTTGCCCTTTCCTGCCTCCCTCCCTAGAAGTCCCTTTCACTTGCTTTGGGTCATTCATTGGGGATGGAGAAAGGGGAGGGGGTTCAAGGGAGGAGGAAGGGGATGGTTTAAAAAAAAAAATACACACAACCCCCACCCCTGGAAAAAAAAAACTTCATTATCTATTAATGAGCTCTCTTACAGAGGCTGAGCCAGGGGGTGACGAGGGGATCTTATTAATTTAAGACCCCCAAAAGGGCCGGCTGGCAAGCAGTGAGAGACAAAAGCGTCCCCTTTGCAGCGTTCGCCCCTCCCCAGTCACCTCAACAAGATCGCCCCATTCATCCCACTTCCCCTACTGTTTCAGTGCAGTCATTGTGGATGACAAAAGAGCCTTTCGTCTGCAGAGATTCCCTCCCGCCCACCTCGCAGCTGCCAGGACAAAACTGGGCTGCTGAGAACGGCCCTGCCCTTATGCCCTCTCTCTCGTGCCACAAGATTTGAAATTCAATCGCCGATTAATTTCACGCGGGAGACGCTGGGTGGCGCTGTGAAGATCTGGCCCAAGACATTCTTCTGTGGAGCCCTGGGTGGGTCAGGCCAGCAGACTCAAAAGTAATTAGTGTCAGTTGAAATCGGTTCAAGACTGAATAGGTCAGAACAAGTCAAGCTTAGTAGCCGGTTCAGTAAACACACGCTGTCTTAAAAAGCATTTCCGATTTAAAGAACAACAAATATTGCAGACCCTAGCCGCTTTTCTCGCAGTGCTTGCCACTGGTAGGGCTGGGACTAGAACCATTATATTTGGTCAATGTCAATGTCAATTTCCTGTATCAGATCAAAGCAAACCCCTGAGACAACAGTGCTTTTTTGTCAGATAATGGAGAGCAGAAAGGTGCAAACAGCAGCTTGTTTTTCAGTTTCAGTCAATATATTTATGTGCAATTTTCCAGTTACTAATACTACTGCTTTTATTATTATTATTATTATTATTATTATTATTATTATTACTTGAACGTAAATTGAATACAAAACTGAGGACTGAAAACTAAATAACAGCTAAGCAAATTCCTTTGAAAAGCATTTCCCCTTCACCTGTGACCCCATATCCCTCACTCTGTTTTTTTTAACCTTTTTCAATACCCCCCCTGCACACACACACACAACGCACATGCATTCTCTAGAGTAGTGAAAATACTGCCATCTAGCATTGGAAAAGCATTTCTTCAGGGTTCTCATAAATCTGTCAGAAACATTATGTTTTACTATTTTGACTAATCTATATTACACTGAATTCACACTGACAAAGGAAACAAGTTCAATTGTCTGTTCCTTTGCAGTGTCTTATACTCTTCCAAAGTACGGCTGTGACCGTTCTGTAACTGACACAAAAATCATGGACTCACGGCCCAGAAAGATGTAGATGACTTGATCATGTTCCTTCTGGAGGATGTACCTTTGAGAAATAGGTGGAAATGTACCAGGTTGATTCCCTATTCCACTTAGGTGAGTATAGACAGGTAGAATAACTTACAACACTATTTAAAAAGGAATGGGGCAAAAATGCCTGAAATATGTTTTGTTGTGTAGTGCAAAGGAAAAACCCCAGGGAATCATATTACAGTGACGCCTCTTAGCAAAACATTTACCAACCCTGACCTATTTCACTGTGCTATCTCCTCTCGCTTGGATCAGTCAGTTCAGATGCTCACAAAGGCAGAAATGGTTATCAGCCCAGCAAAAACAGTCTAGGCAGAAACTGCAAAAGAAACCCACAGAGCACCAGCAACAGGCTGTTCTGAAGGCAACACACGAAATGACAGAAAAAAACGCAGGATAGAAAATATATAAAACTTCCTCTGAAGTCTCTTCACATATCATGAAGTCCCAGCTCTGCTTTCACGTTCGTACAGCACCAGAGAGGGCAGCCTCATCAGCTGACCTCAGCGCGCTGCATGGTGTCAATTAAATATTAAAATCCGTTTAGGGCACTTTGTTTCTGATGCCGGGTCCATTAGCGCGTGTAACACTAATTACGGTAGCATTAATCAGTGTTGGCAGGCAATGGCTAATTGTTGCGCGATTACACTGCACTTAATGAAATTAACTGTACAATAGTTCACTTCTTCACACAACTCCAGCTAAAGTGGTACGCCATGCGAGCAGGAAAAGCAGCCAGAGAGGAAGCGAAGGATTACAGCATGTCCCTCTCTTAAACACCCTATAGAGCGCCGCGAGGAAGTGGTACCCCGCTGGAAATGAACATCTTTACAACAAATTCCCCGCGTCCTGTCCTCTAAAAGCCAGTGTTTTCCCATCCAATTATTAATTAACTACAATGCAGCAAGCTTCACTCGAAAGGAGTTATCTCAAAGCGCATACATTGCTTTAATGTGTGTGAATATTGGTTGGCTAAATATTAATAACAAATTAATAACAAGAAGAACAGAACTGTGTCCACTAACACATACAAGCATCATCCTAAATTAGACTCGTTTAATAGCCATTCTCTGGAAAGACTACAACATCAGCATGTACATATGTCTCCTGGCTCTGTTAAAGCATCAAAATACATTTCATTTGGGACGTGAGCCACATTTAAACCCAGGGATGTAAAGAAGAAGACTGCTAAGGCAACCCAACTTAAGAACATTCATTTATAGTAAAACAAATCTAACAAGAGAGTGTGAGAAAGAGAAAACAAATACAAATCCATTCCAGAGACAACAGGATTCTCCTTTTATATTTGATTCTCTTTGAAATCTATTCCAACCTGAGAGGTCACTGAGAGGGAGGGCCACATGTGCGTTTGTCCTCCTCTGGCTGGCATAGAGATAATGAAGCTAGCACTTTTCACTTGCAAAGATCCCTTTTCTTAAGGTCGTCTGCCCCTGACAGCTGCCTTGTGACACCAGCTAAAGCAACACATCTCCCACCGAAGACTGAACATCTGCTCCAGGCCCATTTACGGCAGGCATCTCAAGGTGGAATCGCTTTTTAATGCCGGCCCTGGATAAAGATGTTTGTTTTGCATACACGCTACAGGCTCCCTCTCTTCCTCCCTGTTGCTCGGCTGTCGATGGCCTGCTAGGTTAAAGACAAGACACATCTGTGGAGAGACGGGGCTGGGGAGCAGCGCGACGGAGACAAATTGGACGGCAGACAAACACGGCCAATGAGGTTTGTCTTTCACCGGAGGCTGTGCGTACAGGAGCCACAGGAATCTGCTGTTCCCTCCCGCGTGGTTCACCACATTGTGAACACTTGAAAAACACTTGTGTTTCTACAGTACACTGTATAATAAAGACTGGGGCGATAGCATGAATCACAGGGCTGCTAATCTACGAAACCAAGGCCAGGGTCTAAATGAGTGCCCGGGAGGAAGGCTACACTACAGAGAACTCTAACCACGAGTACGATCTCTCTTTATCTCACTGCAGCCTGTATTATCCACAACAGCAGAGAGCACAATGGCAGCTAGGAGGCTGCTAACATACAGTTCTTCATCTTTGTTTTTTGTGAGAGCAGAAGAGACTTACAAAGGTGATTTAGTCGTGTATTGAATATTACTGTGTGGTAAATACTCTTTGATGATTTATGGAACTGATGGGGTAATGGAGACAAGAACCCATCTGCTATTAAATAAATAGCACAGACAACTATTCATTTACTGTAAATATCCTGCCTGAGCTGTGAAAATTGAGAAATAATGACATTAGCCCTCTCACCTTTCGATAAATATTGAAGAGAAGTCTACAGCACTAATGATCTTTCGCCTTACCAATTTGGCAGGGGAGGAGGGACATTGTAAATCCAACTCCTGGCACGAGGGAGCATTGAATTGTCATAATATTCAGTGAGGGGCACTAAGCCACGCTCCCTGCATCCTTCTGTTTGGGTTGTTTTATTTCAACACAACAACACATTTGCATCTGCTAATGCTTCTACATACATACATACGTGATAAAGGGATGAAAAATATTCAAGTTCACAATAGAAACATTCCTCTAACCCAGCCATTCACCTTAAAAATGTGTATCTTCTTCCAGAATCAATGAAAACAAAAGGTCTTTGAATGACAATATTTAAGCAGGGAAAAGCACACAGGAGCTGTGTAAATGCACTGGCACAACTAACACCGGAAGACATACCTTCGTCCCTCTTGCGCTTGTTGGCGTCGGAGCTGATTCCCAGAATTCCACTGATGGAGTAGGAGGAGCCTGCCGAGTCGCTGGCCACCGACGACACCTGAGTCACTGACACGGTGGAGGCTGTGGAGACAAAACGCATCACTGGACACTCGCCACTTCACTGCCGGCCCCAGTAGCGGCCCTGTCCTCTGCAACCTCTTGTGGAATACATTACCCAGGGATTATGGAGGTCTGTTTTCAATATCAGCTGTTTGTCCCTTTGCCATGGCAGGTAGCATGGTAGCTTGGCTTATTGAGATGAATTCCCTACATTCTAGTTTGCATATGTAGCTCTTGAAGGATGCCTGTATTTCACCCCCTCTGCAAAACTGGAGACAATCGTGGTCTGGGCATGAACCACATCCTGAGATCAGAAGACATTTACTGAGACCCAGGGTTAGAGCTAACATTAGATGGATAGTTTACTATGGCGGCCCGTTAGATTTTTGGACCACAGTCCACTTCTTGGCAATATACAATCCATTGACTGTTAGATGACCTTTCCCCTTTCCAGTCTGTCTGATATCTATAACTAAGACTGATGTGAAAATTAATCTGTGAACCAAGCAGAGTATACATTTCATACAATTGTGTCTTGATGCTAAGTGGAAAGAAATTGTGCTTTTCAAAAACTATACTAATCGAGTTCTGATGGAGCCTGTTTTGACTCGCTATGGCCACTATGCAAAATATCCAGGCATTTCCACCATGTCACTCCAATCGAAGAATAATGTTTGTGCTTCAAAGGTAAAGATAAATCTCAGAGTGAACTATGGGTGCTCAAATGCTCCCAATATCCAGGCACTGCAGCCCACGGCAAACACAGTGAAAAGGCAAAAAAGAGTTGGTTAATGGAAGAAAAAACACATTCAAACCTACTTACAGACTAATGATGCGGAAAATGTAATGAATAAGTATCCTTTTTTCTTGATGTATTACTTTAATTATCTGATTTTTTTCTTAGATGGACTCGCCATTAGGGAGCTACTACCAATCTCTCCCCAACACGACACATCTTTTTTTTTTTCACTTCTGAATTTGAAATTTCAATTTTCTGGCTCATCATCAAAGCTATTTATCATAATAATCTTCAAAACTCAAAAACTCTTTAAGCCACATTTGTGAAATTAATTTCCATTACTAAAAGTCTCTGAGGCTGATAATGAAGGCACGGGAGGGAGCGTGCGCTGCGGTGCTAACCCAGCACGGCCTTCTGGGATTGTAAACCGACTGGTGGTGAGAAGGATAGCGTTTGCTATGCATTTTGAAGGAATTCACAGGAAATGTATATAACAGCTTTCAGACCATTTACAATCACAATAAGAAGCCACTGGATGGATTTGTGGTGAAAAGTCGCACAGCCAGGAGGTCCAGGTCTATGCATTAAAAATGGTATCACTTCTGAATACACTTTACATCCAAGTCATTGTCATCAGCCAGACAAACTCTATTATAGTACAGGGCACAGGACGGGGGATTCTTGCAGTGGCTGCTCTTAATCTCAGACCAAACTGGCCAGAAAAGCAGGGATGAAGTGAAATTGGCTATCCCATACTGAGAGGAGAAAGAGTACAAATATTTGATGATTCCCATTTGTAACACAGTATTTGCACTTTTCTACACTGTAGCAGTAACTTCTCAGTGACTTCAAACTCATTTAACAAACATTTGTTTTGTTTTTATAATAATAATAATAATAATAATAATAATAATAATAATAATACAAACAATAAAATACCACAACAAATTGGAATGTATAACATTTTTAAAGTAAAGCCAAAACATTTTGATGCACTATGCACCCTTTGAAAGGTCTTTTCTGTATGTTTCTCTCACTGAGCTAGCCTGAATGTGTATAAATGAACTAGTAAAATGAGAAATGGCGGCTCACCTATGCTGTGAGTGGAGGCAGAAACTTGCTGGTTGGGGGGCTGCTGTACCTTTGTCCTGATGATCCTGGAGTCCCCAGTGTTCACAGAAGAAAAGACAGAGAACCTGTTATTCACCATATTGAGGGAACTACTCACCAAGTCTTCACTAAAAGAAACTATTACTGTAAATTGCAGGTTTAAATCCAATAGAACGCTTGGCATAATTATTCTAACTGGTTTATGTGCACATGGTTCAAAGAAGACCTTTCGAAGAAAACCTAGGTATCTTTAATATCATCAGCACATTGGTATTGGTATTTCACTGGCTTATTGGTACTTGTTGCACTGTGCCGAAGAATGGCCACACACCTTTTTGAGACCTTTGACGTCTTTTAATTATGCTGTAACATGAAGAAAAACATGAAGTAGTCAAAGTAGTACAGTAGAAGTTTTTCTAAAGTAAATAACAATACATACAAAGACTAAAGACATTTGTAACCAAATCCAAATGGTGACCTGGACAGCCTCTCACAGTATCTGCCCAAGGATTTTTTTAATTAAAAATTGATATAAGCATCAAAGCCCCAACATGATTGTGAATGCCACCTTGTGTGCTGTTTTTGCCAGGCACTCAAGCAGAGACAGTCTAATTGAGTGGCATGAATCAGACACACGTTTAGATTACAACTGCAGGATCACACCAGCGAGTTTCATCTTTCATTCACAACCAGAATTTGGGGGCACAATTAATCTATAGCACCACTCAGTGGAACATTTGGAAAAATATGTTGCGTGCAAGACTGGGGGTTCAGCCAATGATCCGGTACAGAGGAAGATGCCATGTCAACCGGGCTGAATGAGCATGGCTGCTGAAGACAAAAGACAGGGCCTCGTCTGTTAACAGGAGTCACCTGCTGGGGGAGCTCGTTACACAGACCACAACGTGTTGTAGTCTATCAGTTTCCCTGCTCCGTACAAGCAGAGCATCAGGTGTGCATTGTGAGCACTAAGAGGAGCTGTGTGTGTCCACAAACTGCAAAGGAAATCAACAGAGCAATTCTCGCTGGCTCTGGGTGATGGCAGCCTGACATGAACACCGGCCCCACACATGACTGCTTGACTGATCATGCGGTTCGCACAGGTGCATGCGCGGGCTGCCTGTGATGGGCTTCAATTGTACACACTGTGTCGAGCCCGCAACGGGCTTTATTCATAAATATGTTGAGCGCACAGCAGTTTTCATACAACTACACATTCGTTGGCGTCTCCTTTTTCCATTCGTGTCCCTCTGGAATGGCATATATGCACGTTGGTTTTACGGAGAAAGTAATTGATAAGAGATTGGGGGAATGGTAGGACAGCAGGTTCCTCTATTCCATGTAGGCCGGAGACCTCAGAGATCAGTACTCAGATTAGCTTTTTTGTTAGTGGTCAAAACCCATCGTTGATAGAAACGTTTTGCTTCACAAACCTGTATTTAAAGTCAGTGTAATAGTGAACTGATATAAATGTAGCAATGGATAACAGGAACAGAAAAGGGACATTTTGTTATTGCTTATTATTATTTGTTTGTTTAGAAAAATATACTTGATTATTATTTGCAATTAGAAATGAATGAAGGGCATTTTCTTCCCTGGAGCAAATGGCTTTGAAAGTCACGCTGTAAATGTATAGTGTCTGCTCTCTTTTAAGTCGTACAAACTCTTGAAGCTCAGGTGAAAGAAACTTCTTACCTGTTAATGGAGCTGACACTGGGCACTGTGTCATTGTCACACACTCTCTCAGCCAACAGTCTGTCCCTGATCTCCCAGGCAAACATGGTAGGATTTTGGCGTTTGTACTCAGCGATTTTATCAACAACTTTGGGTGTAGCAACCTTTGGTTTGGATCCTCCGATGACTCCTGGCTTAATGCTTCCCGTCTCATAGTACCTGCATGCATCACAGAAGAGGAAGTAAGATCTTGCCAGGGATTTACGGCATTTTGCAAGGTGCATTCAAGTAAATGTGTTAAGCAGTGGCTTGTTCATTCAGACATTTCTAAAATCTATTGCTTCTGACTCAACTTAGAAGAAGTAGTGTGTGTGGCAAGCTCCAGTCGGCACAGAGGGAGTAAGGCACCGAGAAACGATTATTGCAGACAGGTGGAACTACTCATTTAATTGCAATTTTATAGGCTGACACCACCATAATACCAACCGTTGTTCTTAGTTATTTAGAGTTTGTACTTGGGTATCTGCCCTGAGCTAGGTTCCCTGCCCTCCTCCTACACTGAGAGTTGGCACTGGTCTTGACTTGGCATCGAACTGAGCATGACGGGGAGGCAGCGCCCGCTGTCAGTGTGCTTTCGACACTACATTGTTCCCCAGCGCAGTGCCCTCTGTGGGGAGGCTTGTACACTGGCAGCTAGCCTAGTCACCCCCTCTCCTCCCCCCCAGCCCCCGGCAGGCTGTGACTGGGGAAGCCCCGACTGAGAGGACGGCAAGTACCCTGGCTGCTGCCCAACTTCCTGCTGGTCTCAACTCTCAGAGGATGAGCTGGAGGTAGTGAGGCTCCAGGCAGGGTCTACTGGAGAAACGTCGCTCACAGACAAATGGAAAACAAACAACACAAACACCTGTGGGAGTCTCCAAAGGCATGCCTTAACTCAACGAAAAAGGTACACTTTTAAGAGGCTGGCATTTCAGAAGCCCTGTTATACAGAGATGCCCCTCCAGGCCAGAGAGCCACAAAAAGCCTCTGCTTGAAAGGGGAACTCCTCGAGCCCCCACTCTTCTCACCCACCAGCACCACCAGAAAGAAAGGCACACGCATAGGTCAAATCCCCAGCCCTCACTCCCCGCTGCACAGACAAGAACAAACATAAAGGACAAAGATAAACTAACACGGAGAAAATCCAAATGTCAATGTATTGTATATTCTATCATGTATGACAAGAAGCCAAAGCCAGTGATGAGATGTCTTTTTGGTGCCAAAGGAGAAATGTCAGCTCAGCCACATGCTAGATCCTGATCAATTTTGTAAAATCTTTAAACAGATAATTACAAAACTTTCCAAGGTTGGGGAACTAATTAAATCAAATTAAACTTACTTTCCTTCATTTTTTAGGGATGCAAAAGAGCAGATACAAATAAATCCCAATAGCAAGAGACCATAACTAATGTCTTGTTTGTCAGTAACACATTTGTAGATTGATTCTTACTGTATTTTTACACATTTGCATGTGTAACTCTGAAACCATTTCAGTCTCAATTTTCAAAAGCTTTCAAAAGCTAAATGAAAGCCAAGCACAACTTTCTAATTTTCTGTGCAAGGTTCAGTGATCTCATGCCCTCCCATGGCCTTGGCCTTTCAGTTTTACTTTTAAATCAATAATTATAACTCTCCATTGCAGGAAAGGCAAGCCACACAACATCTGCCTTTACTAGCATCTGCAAAGTCATAAGGGTTTTGCAGCGTCTACTGTAGTCAGTTATTGTCAGCAGTAGCAAACATAGAGCTTTGTCCAACCAGTCAAAACTGTAATGTCATAAAGGCAAATTCACTTTATCTATAATCTATGCGGTTAAATGTATGAAAGGCTGTGACTGCAGTAACACAAATTGAAACGGTCCCCAGGTAATAAACATGTAATTACCACACTGGAATTCCAACTTGACTGCTTTAATACAAGACAAAAAGCAGCACATTTAATGACTCAGTGGGAAACTCTTAAATGTATCAATGAAAGGCATTAGGACTCAATCTGTAACATTACCAGTTAGAAACAACGTGGAGAACATGAAATGAAACTGAAAGCTGTGAAAAATGAACCAGTCACGGTGAGAATGAAGAATAAAAGCTTTCCGAGACAAAATGGAAAAACACATTCTTAATATAACCTCCTCCTACTCTGTCACCTTTACCCTTTCAAATCGCTTTTATTTTCACCAAATATGTTACCAATTTAATTTTGATGCGGATGCCTTGATGAATTTTCCCTTTGTGTAATTTTCATTGGAGCTTTAGAGAAGACACCGTGGGAGGGACTTGCAAGACCTTTGCATTTACAGCAGAGAGAAAGAAAAGTACACCTCACTGGAAAGCTTGAATGGGGCTAACTACACTGTACATGAAATCCTGATCGCTAAATATGGCTGCATCCACAAGAGGTGAAAAGGAGGCAATATGTCTGTTTGCTGTTTGTTGATATATGCAGACAAAAAATTTAATACATTATGATTCAGAGGCCAGGCAAAGGGGGTTTAAAATTGCCTGCACAGAACCTCCTCTTTTCCCACATCCTTTATAGCAACTTTTTAAGATTTTCAGCATCTTGTACAGAATTCATGAATAGCAGTGGATTTAACCTCACGAGTGAAATAAAAACAAACAATTGTGATCACACCACCTAATTTGAGATTCACCAGGGAAGAGAGAAATCAAATCACATGACACGTTCGAGTGTGTCCTACTGCCCTCCATCTGCTCCACTGGGTAGCAGAGCATGCAACAGTGTGCCAAGCTGTAAACAGCAACCCCTGTCACTCACGTCTCAGCAACCAACACCGCAACACACTCGCACCATCCCACCTCCCTTCTCCTCACCTCTCTAACCACTGGCTCGCTCTGGGCCAGGAACAGCAGGGAACTCCCACCAAGAGATCGTTAGGATTTTAAAATACCGATTCAGATTTTCCCTGTTCCCAGGATTATTTTTTTCTGGATATAATGGTTACCTTATATAGTGTTCCTAACAGCGCTTGTTAGATTAGCCTTGCCTAAGCTAATATAGTTACATAAATCAATATTTGTGGACTTAAAAACATGGAAAAATCACAATGAAACAAATTTCCTTTAATTCTAAATGTCCAGATGAAAGACTGATTTCATACTTTGGCAAAATTATTCAGACTAGTGTATAATTTCTGCTACATTCTGCTACATACCCAAATACTTTTGTCACTGTATATACCAAACTAATGTTGTCAATTTACAAAGAATTTAGGGGCATAATAATAATAATAATAATAATAATAATAATAATAATAATAATATACTAATAATACACTGATTAACATGGTTAACATACGTGTAATGCTGTGTACAGAAAATAAAGAATATCACAAGCAAGTTGAGAGGAAAATACCATTTAAACTAGATTTTCAATTAAAGTATTAAAGAATAAAAATACTATCAAAATTCGAGGCATAATAAACTACTAGTTGTTTTGTTTGCTTTTATTTGGGCGATCAAAAACACACCTGCTTGTTAACAAGGGATTTGAAAGCATTCGCCCACCACCGTAGGAAAGGATTCACATGTTACCGATGACCATTAGGAACGACACTCACTTGTGAAAACTACGCAGGACCCGTCTTCACATCTGTAAGGACTGCCACAGCCAGGGCATTAATCACCCAGTCATACAACACATCAGAGGACTAACACACTCCCACACACGCTGAGGGAAATGTAACAACACTGAGGAAGATGTGAAAGACGTTCTTGATAACTGAAATTACAACACTCTGTATTACACATAAGCACACGTATATAATGTCATTTCAGTGCTGTGGACACACAGCTCTGTCAGTCCTGCCTTGAGGCTGTGCTGTGTGTGAGGGGTTGTGTGATTTCCACACTGTGCTCTGGCTTGTGTTACCCAGCCGTGGCTAAGGGCAGCTTGTGTGGGAGGGGTCGCCTCTTCTTACCTGCCCAGGATCTTGCTGACGCAGCCGTGGCTGACTCGCAGCTGCCGGGAGATGTCACAGGGCCGCACCCCCTGGTGTGCCAGCTCCACGATGCGTTGGCGCACTACGTCCGGCAGCGGGCGCCCGTTCACAAACACCCCCCCCAGCTGGTTCACTCCGCCGTGTCCTGGAACGACAAGTAGCGGGGGAGACAGTGAGCCATGGCCTCGAGGATGCCCACCTCTCTAAACACCACACTGGCCCTGGCCGCACTCACATCCACGGCCGGGGCCAATGTCCGGTCTCACCACAGCAGACAAGGGCACTGTCAATTATTGCCGTTAGCCACAGCAGGCTACACACACTCTCTACGGTGCGGGAGGTTCAATTACCGCCATTCGCCACACCGCACTAACCAGACTCCTTCAGTAAATGTCATTTAATAGGCCACCATGGCCGAGCTTGCATTCAGCAACAAATACGAATCGCTTCCCACTGTAATTAATGCCGCTCTGCCTTAACTGCCGAACACTGGCATGTGGTGTTGAGTTAGTTGTTCTTCCAGGTAGGTTTTAGTGCGGAGCTGAGTGATACAATGAGAGCAGTAGAAGGGAAGAAGAAAAGAAAAATGTCAGTGCTTTTTATTCCCTCGTAAATAACAAGCCCAATGACTATGAAAAATCTTGCCCGCTGAACACCAAGGCCTGATTTAATTTTATTTTGATTTGCTGCCGCCTTTGATTTGACGCTTTTAATTATCATTACAAGTGGAAAGATCAACTCACACTGGTTACCAGTAAACCATCAGTTAATTGAGTAGTTTTTTATTTAACCCCTCAAGTGTGTTCCACAGAGAATGAGGTTAACAGGGATAAATCCTGCATAAAGACAGATTTAGCTGAACCAGTTAGATTTTAAAAAGTATAATTCAACCAAACAGAATACATTCCTTATGTTTTCAACATATTATTCAACATATATATTAGCATTATAGAAATCAACACGTCAGTATTGCTTTTCAGGTGTCATTGAGATTTATCTTTTTTGTTTTCACAGTGACTTTTGATAGTGTGTCAATACTGTAGAGCCCTAATAAAGACAGAGGTATTGCAACATGGTGCCAAGGACATTTTTAAATTATTTTAAATGTATAATTTAAATTTCCATTATGATTTAAACTCCAGTTACATATACACCCACAGACATCGTTCAAAATTATGGGGACATCTGAATATTTTACAGAAAAAATAATAAAGAATCAGCACTGTTGAACTATACTAAAATGCTTTACGTTGCTTAAAAGAAAATGCAGAGGAAATGTTTGCTGAAATGATACTGTAAAGTGTCTTTGGAAGCAGTGTTTTGCCATCTATGCTGTCCATTCAATCCTAATCATCTCCCAAAGAATATTGCTAATTGCAATCTTATGTTTCATTATTCTGTCATGCTGATCCCATAACATTACAATGGAGTACATATGGCAAATATTGTATTGAAATGTCTTTTAACTTACAAATTACTTTACTGAAGGTTTGGCATTGGGTTAAAAAAATCTAATGATACTGCTCCTTTACAAATGTGTCTTCTGATTTCACAGGTACACGAACAACAAAAAATGAAAACAATTAAGCAACGGTTTATGCTACCACAGTTCACTACAGGTCCCACACACTGTCTGGAAACCTTTGCCTTGCTTTCCTTTGGAATCTATGATGTTCGAACATGTTATCAGTCCTCAATGCTTTTCTCAATAGATAATTTGAGCTGCCTTAATGGGTAAGTGATTATTCTAGGTTTTTCCTTATTTCTATTTTCAGTTGTAAAGTGCACAAAGGTTCAAACTACACTGCACTCCATTATATTGGATATACAATCAAATAATCTATACATCATATATAAACCACTTGTGCATGGTAATCTCTTACTGAAACGCTGCTAAGAAAGGAAAACCATACTCAGTATAACAGTGGACCTGCATCTAACTGGCGCATCCCATGAAACATCAATCCCTTATAAAAGTCATATTTTTAATTAATGGCGTACAGGCCATAATCAACACAGCGAGCAAAAAGGCAGAATAAATTAAAGGAGAAAACAGACTACTACAAATTACTCCTAATATGTTCTTGAATTATTTCCATTTCATATAAAATCCTGGCATATCAAATTAAAAAGCAGAGAGGTGTCTTTGAGAATATAGTATGATGAGCCAGGATGAGGCTTGAAAACCTTTGATTGGATGAGGAAACTGTGAAACAGGCCTAGAAATGCCACAAAAACAGAGACTGGTCTAGATAACACTGATTATTTTAGCTATTGTTTCCCAGAGGAAACAATATGTGAAAAAACACGGTGAGATGAAATGTTTTTGCATATGGTAAAAAGAGGAATTTGTACCTACAACCAGACTATAGTTAAGTTAGAAGTAAGAAAAAATATCCATCGTTTTTGAGAATGCATTTTCATCCAGTTCAGTCGTTTATTATTGTTCTTTCTTTATTATATTTCAATTTGATTTCCAAGTGACCCTCAAGTAGGGTAAAATAATAATAATCAAATAGGTGGGCAAAAATAAAGCTTTCTGCTTTCAACAGTCCTCTGCTGATTCTTTATTAAAAGACAAACTATGCAGTTCAAAATCTTCATATAGTCACAAGCATGTCTCACAAATCTGGCCACACATTAGCTTTAATTAATTAGACGTCCACTAATTTAAGTTATTATGAAGTGGGCAGCAGCTCTTATTTCCCTCTATGAACTCAGTCCAAGCATGGATTTATGTTCAATGCCCCTAGTGGTGATTTTCACATGACTCTCACTCGAGAACTTGCTTTTTAGCGTGAAAGTACATTGTTAGTGTTTCACATAATTTTTTTTAATTTTTTTTGTTAGTTATTTTAGATTATAAATTATATTAAGGAAAAAAATGTATGCCTGGATAAACATATGATAAAAACAGGGAAAAGTAAAAATGATTATTTAGCAACTGGCCACTTTGCTCTCAAGTGAAATAGATCATTTCAATTTCAACTAAGGCTATATATTCATACAAATTAATAATAATAATAATAATAATAATAATAATAATAATAATAATTTAAACTACAAAAAATACAAAAATATATTTCCCTTAAAGAAAAAAGAAAAACACAGAAATGTAGTGAATCAGATCTGTGAATTCCATTTAAAAGGCAGCCACTTGTTTTCTTTGCAAAACCTTAAAAATATATATTATTTTACCTAGATTTAGAAAAAGGAATCCATTAACATTTATAAATTATAATAATAATGATAATAATAATAATGCACACGCCCTCCGACCACATAGCTTATCACACTGCCGAATTAAACTCATGCATCAGCTCCTAGCCTACTGCCAATCACCTCCAGCAAACCTGCAAAGTTCCTTCCACTCTGCACACCCGCAGATCCTGTCTGCACCCCGGCAGCCCTTCATTTGCACTTTTTTTTATTTATTTCTTGCTGCTGTTTCTCAGCCAAGGAGAAGAGAAAAAGAAACTTATCTGTGTTTACTTAATACCATATATCTAAATAGAAAAACATTTTATTATGTTCATACAAAGTAGTCCTTATTACACATAACTTAAACCTAGCTGTGAATGCTACAGTCTGGAAGAAATAATGAACACAGACACAGAAGCACTAGTTAATCCAGTTATTTGGGGATATTAACATATTGATTGCTTCTCTAAAAAAAAAAGAGGGGAAAAAAGTGTAATCTTAGCTTTGGGGTTGATGGTTTTTAAATACCGCCTTGGGGATTTTGAGCAAAATCTCTCTGATTTTGCTATCTGCAATAAAACCTTCCATTTGTATTCAGAATTTTGTTGTTGCTTTCTTAAAGCATTTGGCTTCAACACGGCCTTGTTTTTTGTATGTTGTGTATTTAAGGAGGGGATAGTCTACTTCCTCTCTTCCTATGTTTACTTCATTAATTCTACCAGAAAAAGAGCCTCCTCCATTTTAAACAACAGTAAACCAAAAATGAGAAATTAAGAAAGAACGAAAAAATGGACCAACATTTTTCATCTGGATGAAACATATATCATCAAGAAAAAACTAAACAAAAAGAGAATAGCTACTTGCTGATCATATTGAAAATGGCTGGTCAGCTATGTGAAGCCTACAAAACTCTCCTTCTTGACATTTCTGCCCAAATGAACTATATCTAATCAATAAGGAAAGGTTGCATTTTCTAAGCCAAAGATTTTCTAATGATCTGAGTCATCACACTCCCTGAAATGCTGCTGACAGATCCAGATGCAATGAAAATCTCATGTGAAGAATAGGGTTGTGATATTTCTGTGTATATGTATGCCTGCTTATCATCTGGATTAGCAGGAAGAGTATATCTAGAATTTATCAGACACTGCATGTGTTGTAAATTCTGCTATTTAGCTCTGCAAGCATCTGCTTATTTAGCTTTGTGTGGGAAATAGCCTTTGTACGTAACTGTGTTGCATGTATTGACATGTTAGATACCTTTATATATCAGAACTGTCTACAACAAGAAGTATTTCATATACAATAAAATCACAATACAATATTTCATCCCCAAATGTTTCTGTTTTGGCATAATATTCTCTGAAGCATATGTGATTTTGTTTTTATTAATGTACTCTTCTAAGTAGTTTTTTTAATGGGATTCTCTGCAGAACAGGACCCCTCTATAAATCAGCCATTGAAATGGTGTCAGTCCATTAGGAATAGTTCAGTGTCAAGATCGTATGACTTTGTAAATCATGCATCCTACGTGAATACAATGAAAACATAATAAAATACAAAACAATGCTACAAAATTAAGAGATTTGTTATACTTCTATTTTAACGCATTGCACACAAATGCTTTTAGAATCATTATAAAGGCTTTCAGGTTTCGACAAGACAAACTGCATTACAGGTTTAATCATACACGCATCACACACACCTACACGCATGCCTGAATGTACTGTATTTTTGTTCATTATACTAAAATGTGGTTCATGTTGGGATTGCATTATTTTGCAAAGTCATATATTATGCTGAAGATGACAAATTATATATTCGAATTGACTTATCAAGTTATTGCCATGTGCCCATCTTGTGAACCGAAGGTAACAGAGTATTCTGATAGTGCAGACAGTGTAACAGTACTTTAGCAGCATGGTCGTGTGGGGCACATCTAATATCAGTCACAGCAGGCATATGCTGTTATCTATGAGTAAACTTTGTATATATAGAAAAAAGAGAATGATTGACCTTCTTACACTTTATACAGATTGATTGATTTATGTCCTTCTTTAGACAGTTATTTATCAACACCAAAAGGTGTATTGTAATATAGTAATACAGTAAGTTTCACTAGCATTAACGCCTCTATTCAGTTCAATCCATTGCAGTTTTGCCATCACTCAGTTTCTATTTTTATTAAACTGAGCGCTTTTGCATGGTGAGCACCTTCTAAAAGCTCTGCATTCACTGATACTTATTTGAATACTTGATATTTTTTATTTGCCATGACTTCAAAATATTTTCAGCCACGAGTCATGAAGTCATGGAGAAATGATTTGCTAACAATGTGTACAAAGTAGTTCCAGGGTTCTTTTTATTATTATTATTATTATTATTATTATTATTATTATTATTATTATTATTATTATTATTATCTATTGCTTTTAATTTCTGTATCGATTCGCAGCAGCTGTGTATTTAGTTTATACCTTTACTGCGGAAAGATTTAATAAAACTAACAGGAAAGTGTTTCAGCTTAAACTAACACAAAATCTAATGTATAATATTCTGGACTGCTGTGCCAATGTGCATTTAAATGTATTTATTTTAAAATGATAGACAGTCAGGCAAGTAGGCAAAGAGAGATGCTTAGATAGATAGATAGATAGATAGATAGATAGATAGATAGATAGATAGATAGATAGATAGATAGATAGATAGATAGATAGATAGATAGACAGAAAGAAAGATTGTAGTATATTCTCAAATTGTAATACACACTGTTTTGTGGACCAATCTAATTAAATAAAATGTAAATGCAAGGACTTCATATTAGATATTTATCCAGTAGTAATTCAGAATGTGGTGTGTTTCTTTTTCGTTTCTTTTGTATTACTTTGTGAAATAAACTACTAGTAGTGCAAAGCTTCTGGTAGGGAGGAAACCACATGTACCTTCAAAGATACCAGGAGAGTACAGTGTTTAGCCACAGCTGAAATAAGGCACAACGTACGACGTCCATTTACAAGTATCTCACTGAGCTTGGCGTGGGGTGGATTGGGGGGCCGCGGGGGTGGATTTTATTTTATTTTCGTTTTACACTAAAGGCCAAGTTACTTATCCAACACGATATCTTGTGTCTGTGATTATTTGGGGCCTAATTCCAGAATAAATACAATGCTACTCTACTTAATGCTGAAATACAAAAAAAACATGATGCTCTTCCATCCATAAAATCACCTCTGTTAGGCGACTCTCTTCCTTGGCGGTGTTTTATCTCTGGTCACAAGCTGTTATGGCTGTAAATGGGTCACGGACTTGCTTCATATTAATAATTGAAAAACTGAAAAACCTATAGGCTACCTAACACATTTCGATGAACTTTGCAATGTAATGAAAACATGGTGTCAACATGTTTTTCCTGTTTAATTTTCATCGCTATGCATATGCAGTGAGTTGCGTTATATTGATATAACAATTCCAAACATAATTGTTCCACAGGCATACATTACGAGTCCGCAACCTGCAACGCATAACACATGTTTTGATTTCTTCTATTAGATTTAAATAAGTATTTAAATAGACAATCAGTTATTTCAAATGTCTAATATATATCAACAACAATTAACATACACGTATTGACAATTAAGATCTAAAATGGAATGGATAATTATAATCATCATCATCATCATCATCATAATTCTTACTGTTACATACAGTAGGTTAATTGGGATTCGATAAAAAGACTAGACGATATATCGAAAGGACTGTTTGATTTTTTTTTAATTAGTGTTGGTCTGTGAAGTTTAAATAAAGGACAAAAAGATGGCTTTGTTTCTCAATTTTCTGCTGTAGTAGAGATTCAATTATAACTTTAAATATGTAAGTCATGTAAGTCATGATGTGCTAAACTTACAAAAAAAAACATAATCGTCGATTTCCATTCGTCTAACTGCTTTAACACTGTCTTTGTTTTAATCCGGATTAATAAAGTGTAAAGGAAAAATATAAGAAAAAAGCGTAGCGCATAACCACACAAAAAAGCGTGTGTGAGTGTGTGCCTGTGTTTTTGCATATATATATACATTAGCACTTTAAATTAAATATATATTTAATCTTTAATATATATACTTATGTATAAGTGATATGGCTTGTTCCTTTATTCTATTTAATTTAAAATAATATATATATATATATATATATATATATATATATATATATATATATATATATATATATATATATAATTTTAAAATGTGTTGAAAGTTGTTGGTGTTACAAAGTTGCAAACCAGTAACAATAATCATAATTATAAACATAATAATATACAGTGGAAAATGGCAACAATTGTTTGTTTTTTTCATCGCCAATACAAAAAAAGATTGGTGTGTATGGGAAAGATATTGTCATTAATTTCCTTTCCTGATTATCCTTTTCGTGTTGGTGAAACTCTCGTTTAATATGGCTTCTGCACCTTTAAGGCAAGACCAAACACCCATATGAGGGTTTTATACTGTGGTGGAATAATCTCTCTCTGTTTTGAACATACTATTCCATATTAAAGTAACACTGGCTAAAATACATGTAATAAAATACAGATGTCACACGGGGATATTGTCCTTCTTGATTTACGTGTCTTGTTTCCACTCTCAGTTTTATTTTGACTGTAATATTGCATACATGCGAATAGGCTTCAGAGCAAATACTAAGCTGCTGTAACCCTTAATAGTGGCTCTCGATTTGGTTTCCACGCATTAAGAGCTCGACTGTTTCCTATTTTTGTAAAATTAAAAATACAATGTTTATATGCAATTGTTTTAGAGAAAATTAAGACTTAAATCAATCAGGAGAAAATATCGTTTAGAGTCCCTAACAGTTCCAACAAATATTCAAAGCAGGCAAATGGGTGCGCATGTTGGATCACACACAGTTACACACTTACACACACTAACGCACTGATTAGGCTATATATGTAGACATGTGGAATCGAGAAAGTTACAAGACATTGGTGAAATGCAGGCATATCTATAAATATGAATACATTGTATGCCCTTTATATTTGGAAGCAGGACTGCGGAATGATTGCTATTCACTTTAATCAACACGATATATAATCATATTATTTGCTTGAGTAGAAACTGTAAAATATGAACATCCCCGAGATCATACACTGGCTTCTGAATTGTGGCCATCAATTACTGAAAACATGACTTAACCAGGAATCTTCATTAGAAAAAAAAAATCCAGCTCATAATATAAACATACACTTATTAAATGGACAGGAGACGTAATAGGTTATTTGGAGGGAGGGGTAAAATACATGTTATCCTATAGTAATATTGTATTCCAAGTAATATAAATCAAAAGTCAATCCACTGAATCCCTTCATTAAACGACCACGTTATCTAATCGAAGATCATTTAAAACCAGCTAGGAAATCATGTATTTAAAATCACTAATCGTCCCTAATCGTTGTTGCCATTTTCTTCTGCATTTCTTTATTTCGCATGTTTTGTCTCACTCTTTTAGATTTTGCCCGTTGGTTTTAAACCTCTCCTCCAGGTTGATATATTGTAACCTGTGTGTTATGACTTTAAATCAGTGCTTTGATATTTGAAAAGGCTGAACTTAAAAGGAAATGTGATTAGTTCTAGCTTTTCGAAATCTGTATGTCTAATCCAGCGTTTAACTCACCGTGAGAGGAGATGTCATTTCACATAACGCCGTGTGAATGGACAAATCTGCCCCAACTCTCTCAAGCACATCAAATCTCGGGAAACACATTTTACACACAAACCGTGTTAACTAAAACAACTCCCTGCTGTATATGTGAGTGTCGGTGTGTGTGTGTGTGTGTGTGTGTGTATATATATATATATATATATATATATATATATATATATATATATATATACACACACACACACGCACACTTACATTTAAGATTGTGTGTATGCTCTGTTAGTACAAATGTGTTCATTGTAACACAAGACTGAGTATGTTGTGTTGTTTTATTCACACTGTTTGTGTTGAATACAGATTGTTCTCCTAATATTTTAACACAGCTGCTGTGTTACAATTAACATACAGAAATGTGTTGTCTGTAATCACACTCATTAATGTGTAAAAACAAGAGTGTAGGGAGAGGTGTTAATACTGATCCTTCATTTTTTTTATTTTTAAGAAAGTCTCAGGTATATCGCAAAAAAAATCTATTTCTTCTATTTTCCACAAAAATAAGAAAAAGTTTATGCGAGGCCAGCAAGGCAAACGTGATTGGAAAAAGTAACAGAAATAAATTGATTAAGGTGTAAAAACCTACAATCCTAAACGAGGACTGCTTTTTATATTTCCTTTTAAAAAGCAACTTATTCCAACTCCATGCGGCCGCTTATCTGTTCACATTAGCTGTTCAACTGTATACATCATGTTGACTAAGACGTATGTTAGGCAAATATACAAGTACATAAACACACACACACATACATGTATACCCCTAACGAAATTTGATATCATGAAGCTGATTGAGCGTAATGAGATTTTAACCTTGTACCCATGTTCGTTGCATAGGAGGTCAAGTTCATTGTTGCTTTGTTGTACTCGGTGGCTCGTAGATGGTACCCAAAGGCTTTCGGACAACATGAGCTCCTGTCACAAGAATAGTACACTTTAACAGCATCATGACTATATATACAGGCATGTATAGTGTCCTAAATTCCCCTTAAATGAAGAAGCAGCCTACTTACTATGCATTGCTGCAAACGGGTCGTGCTTACAGTGTATTTCCATCGGAGAAGTCTTTTGCTCGGATAGCAACCCTTCAGTTGGGATATAAACTCCTTGCCACTACCTTCTGCTAGTAACTGTGCCCTCCGTATGCCTTATACAAAAATGAGATTGAAAAAAAAACAAAGAAGGGAGGAAAGAATGAAAGCAAGAAAGAAAGAAAAACTAAGAAATTCTTCCCGTTTTGTGCTGATCTTTCAGGGTCCCAAACAGTGAAATTATGTCAAACTCCCTTTGGTATTCAAAGTGAAGTAAAAATAGACTAATAGTAATAAATCTTACAAGACAATTTGTAAAATTTGAAAAATAAATAACACAGAAGTATCATCTCAATTATAGTGAAATTGGTTGATTGGAAAATGCTCTCCTTTACCGAAACTGTCTATAATAACACGGGCACCATTTCCTTATCGTGGTCTCGTAATCTTGTGCCGTTGCTATTGTCCAAAACAGGCCCGCAGAAGTTGTTGAAATCCCATGGATATGTCCATATTGATTGTTTCTTTTGTATATCTATATTTATATTTCGAAAAGAAGCCTAAAATGTTTAAATAAATAGACTAATTTCAGTAATGGATTGGGATTCTCCTCCCTCCTGAGCCCAACGATATCCTCGCCGTCTCTGATGCCGTGCTGATGGGAAACGACCTGTAAATGTGAATGTGGATAAAACTGTAGTATTTAAGAGAAATCTGAGAAAACTACTCCTGGCGAGCTTTCCTTGTAAATCTTTATCAAATGACCGTTTCCATTTTAAGGTTTGTTTTAGGCAGAGTTGTGCACACCAATCCGTATGATGAGTGGAAAAAAAAAGAAAAAGAAAAGTTGAGATATATATCCTATTCAGTTCTTATTCGGGCGTTACGGAATGGTCGCCTTGGCAGGATTTTTTGTTTTTAATTATTCAAACTCCATGACTGGTATTGTTTCCCCCCCTCAGGAAAGTGTTTGGTAGCCTTCAATGGGAGTTCAGAAGCGAAGAACTAAGCAGGACATAAAGAATAAAAATGGTTATAGGAAATCCAACCCGGATCCTCCACTGATTTCACAAGTGTTGTGGAAATTGGTTTCCAGACTACCGAGCGCAGGTTAAGTTTCATCTGGTTTGCAGTTTCCTAAAATGAAAATAATCCACAGAAAAGCCTGCATGCAGCTCAGATCTTGAGGAATGCTCCGTGGTAGCCTTGGGGAGACTGCAAAAATGCAACATTTATTGTTCTTCATGTAAATATGTGGCTCATTCCCGCGGTGAACAACAAGCGCATAGAGTAGGTATCGGGCTGTGCCTTGCGGCTATACCACATCCATAGTGCAGAAGGGCTGTTTTCAGAACCTGCTCTCATGTGGACAGCGCCTTAGGCTCAGCCTCGCACAACCTGTCACTCAAGCGGCGCTCGCCAATCACAAACAAGCGCTCTTTAGTCCGAGCCAACCATCTGCAGGCGATACTATGGGAAGGCGGGGTCGCTGCGGATTGGCTAACGTCACTGTAGTGGGCGGGGTCTGGCGCCCCGAATGGTCCATTGACAAATGAAACGTTTCACAGAGGACCGAGGAAGGAGTCAATTATCACATTTTTAATTTCGATTGTCAGGGCGAAATCTAGCACTGCTGCCTTCCGTTAATGTTTCATTCATCAACTGCATACATTAAAGTGTTCATTAATAGCATATTATTAAATATGAAGTCAATTCATTATGAATTAAAGCAAACGAGAGGGGTTTAAAAAGAAGTATAACTGCCCTTTAAGTGTGACAGTCGGGGGTGGGGGGGCATTGTTCATAAAATTATTAATTTACTGTGCGAAAAAGCGATCGAAAAAATAGATTAAACCTGGTCTTGCTTTTATAAAAATCTGTTGCTTGTACTAGTACTATTAAAATAATAATAATAATAATAATAACAATAATAATAATAATAATAATAATAATAATAATAATAATAATAATAATAATTTCAAGGCTGGATAAGACATGCATTAACAAATCATTTCTGCATGCGCTTTAAAATAATATGTGATTCACATATACCATTTTAAGGACTAATACTACTGTGTAATTTCCCTTTTTAAATTAGATAAACATTTATAACAGATAAACCGAAAAATGGATTTGCAACTCTATGTTGCTTTTTAGAAACATATTTAGAAATAGAAGATGGAAATAAATAGAGATTAAATGTGCGTTTGTGCTTTTAATGCATACAAATAAAAATACAAACATGGACATTTATTAAACGCAGTTGTGGTGGCGAATACTTCCAATACCGTAATTGGAATGACACTCTTGTCAATATTGTATATTATATTAAGATAGTTTTCGATTCTGAGGTTTTATTTGATGATATTAATGAAAACATATACTTTGAGCTTACCAGTTTTAGCAATTAGTATTTTTCTGGTTCACTGCAAAACATCGTCAATTCCGATATTCTATTCGGGAGCTCCTAGAGATTGGTGATGCAGATTTATTTACAGTGATTTGCATAAAAACTTATTTCACTATAATCACATATGACAGCATATTATTTAAAGTATGATATTAAATAATAGGTGAAGTATAATGGAATGGTTCCGATATATTTTTGTGCATATGTCGTATTCATTGTTATTATTGTTAATACTACTAATAATAACATTTATATTATCTCAGTCCCTTAATAATTCAAATAAATATGTAGTTTTAGTGACAACACCAAAGCATAATAATATGTGTACTCCAGATACAGAAATATTGGGAAATAGGGGCCGACGGGTTGTGATATGAACAAACAGATATTGAAATATTACTAGGGTCAGGATGCTTCTTTGAAATAAAATGATTTAAAACATTTTCTTAATACCACATCTATTTTGTTCTTCGTTATTTCATGTGATTACCGGTCACATTTGTGCAAATCTGTCTTTTCTGCGTCGTACACTTTCAGGGGGAACCCTGGAGTCTGGCTACTGTTCTTACTTCCAACTCTTTCCATTGCATACAGTTATAACATTTTATTCCATAGGCGTAGTCTGGGGCCTCAAATATGTCTGAATGCGTTTCATTTCCCATCAAAAGCATTGCCAACCCCACTAACCAGTAAGTGCTACTCAGATTTGGTATAACACCACTAGCAAGGCATCACCAATCAAGTACTATATTTAATTGTACTTGAGTGTTGCTGAAGAAAGTAGTTATAATAATTCAAAGCAATGTATTAAATGTGTTAAATAATGAACCGCTCTCTCATAGGCGTGTCAACGATTTGAGCAGTCATTGTGTTATTTTATGTCAAATGTGAGCACGGCCGTTATTTAACCTTATTTTCAAATCGATCTATCAAACTCTCGGTGCTATTGTACAGTGTGTAGAAACATGCTGTGCTTATTTCTGGCCAACTCTGCCTGCTGTACGCGTGAATACCAGCAGCCCGGAGGCAGGACTGGATCCCCGGCTGCAGACACGCACCGCGAGAGGGCGTCGGCGGCCGGCAGGCATGGGCACCAAAGACAGCAGCAGTCATGAAAAACAAGGAAAAATATCAAAACCCCCCACAGGATTTTATAATTCTGCCATTTTTGACGCATGCAACTTGTTTAATTAATTAGTGGTAAAAATATGCCTACTCCATTATGTTTCCTTCCTCTTTTTAATGGAATATTTTGCGCAGGTGACTGCTTTTTAATAAAGAAAAGGAACAATCAGGTAAAGTACTGATGTACTTGTTTCATATATATATATATATATATATATATATATATATATATATATACTGTTAAAACGGAATAACTCTTTCGAGGTGAGGGAAACATTGCCTCGCCTAAGGTTGCAGTTAATAAAAGCACAGGTTACTACACATTTCCAGTCTACAGTTGTGGAGTATGACAGGACGTTTTGGCCCTCGGACCTATTGCAAAATACACCTGATATGTAATACAGATAGTCAACGATGTGCTGTTGCTTCTAAGACCTTAGTAGGAATCGTCACTTGTAAGGCCCTGCTGCAAAAGAAAAGCAGGGAAAGGAGAGTGACGTTTGACAGAGAGGTGCACAAGAAAAATAGCGTGTTTTTGTTATTGTTAATAATAATAATCATACTAATCATAATCATAATAATGTTGCTTTAATGGTTGTTTTAAGAAGTAGCACTCCGATGTAAATTGTATTATAGTATGCGTCCTTCAAGGTATGGACGTTAATAGAGATTGGAAACATGGTATGTTATTGTATTATTTTATTTATATTCCATTGAGAAATGCCAGTATTAGCAAGTATTATTATAATTAGCAAATGCCTATTGCTGTTAAATTACAGATTTTGCTATCACACTATGCTATACCAAAATTGGTCGTTAAGGAACCGTGAGAGACAATTAAAATGAACGAATACATGATATAAGTTTATTATTTAACATTTTTCAGCAGTCGCAAACAAGTTCAATAGGCTTCATTATCAAATTAATCACACTTTTTATGAGTAAACCTTGATTTCTAGGAAACTAGGATGATCAGTCCTGAAGTCCGAATTTATTATCATTGTAAACCGCAGCCCTCGCTTTTTCTCGAAGCTCGTGATAATTTCGGTATATTAATAAAGTTATATTCCCATTTTTTTATTTTTGGTAACAAATAGCAATAAACTGCATGCTGCTCAGTTTGTATCCGACTTGCAGTTAAGGCTATGAAAAATTAATAGCGCATGTAAACACTTTGGCAAGTTTTATTATTATTATTATTATTATTATTATTATTACACGCCCACTGACTGTAAACATAATGAGAAATCCATATCTCTTTAGTTTGAATTATTTTTAATAGAAAATAATAATAATACACAGACTGTGAATGTAAACTGGTTTAAAGTTGGTTCATTTATTCAAATAGATTAAAAGAAACCGAAAAGTATATGCTTTTTGTGTGTAGTTTTGTAGGAATGTTTTTTGTTTGTTTTTTTGTAGAAAATATAAATAAACGGAGATCCTCTCATAGATAGATTGAATGTTGCAACATGAATGTGTCCAATGGTAATACAATAAGTTATTTTAAACCCGCAAAAAGCACAGGGTCTACATACAGACTTACTTTTTATGATGATATACACGACTTAGTCGTTACTACACAGTTCCCCTTTGACCCCGAAAGTGCTTGGAGTGGAAAATGTCATCAAGCACGACTTGGACAATCTCTAATGACGGTAAAACACAGGCGCTGGAAGTGTGCATCCCACGCGTGTTGTACAATAGAGGGTCTGTCAGTGAGATCACAGCTGAAATAAACACTTCTATACATTATTTCACGGGTCACGGAAAGGAAAAGCGTCTCCTTTGGCGCATTGGCCTAAATTCAATGTCATGGCAGGCATGGAGAGGGTTGTGTCATGTCTGAAATGGCACAGGACGCTGCATGGAAACGTGTTGGCTTCTGGTTTAACGTGCATGTTTTTTTGTTGTAAGACCGACAACTGGAGAAGTGTTAAACCCTTCCAGCTGCCTCATTGCACATTGCTACAATCATTTTAAACCTTTGAAATGCAAGTGCCAGTGTATCGACTGTCGTTACAGGGTTGCCTATATGAAATGTGATAGGAAGACAGAGGGGGATTCATTTATTTTACTGCAAAGATTGAAATATTAGACGGGTATTTCAGATCGTCCCACCCCCTATTTTCTTTTGTATAATGGTGATGATGATGATGATGATGTAGATGATGATGATGATGATGAGCGCTACTATTTTAATTTGTAATCATTTAATAATGATATATATATATATATATACATTGAATTCGCTAGATTCGTTTTCCAAGTTATTCTTCTTCTTACAGCTTCGCTGCCAAATATATCAAAATAGTTTAATCAAGAAATGTGATATTGCGTAACATTTACCCAAAGTACACCTACAATAATTAAATAGTAACAACTATAAATGCTGCAGTTGTTGAATTTTTAAAATGGCACATAATACTAAGGCTCCACACAACCACAAATTCCCATCGGATGTCCAAAGGTAGTTAGGCCTATATTGTGTACAATATAATAACTGTATTTATGCAGATTCGCTTAAAATGATGGCGTGGGAAAACAAACAGACTTGGGCACACTTGTGCGCCATTTCATATAAAAAAGAGAACTAAAGTCTGAATCGTTACATTTATTCTGCTCTCACAGCCCACAGCTCAATGTCCTTTTAATTATAAGGGTAGATGTTTCATATCACGATGAACTATTCACTATAAAACCTTTAAGAAGACCTGTTGATTGAGTTCTGTGAAAAACAGATATCTTATATAACACGTATAAAAATACGCAGGAAGATCAATGGCCAGGGAGATACAGCTCACTCCTGGTCAGCATTTGTGTTTGTTTGCAGATCATGAAAAACATACAGTATATCATTACATTCTATATATATTGATATACTTTACTATATCAATATACTACATTTTGCTCTAGTATATCAATACCATAGACATTATTTGAGCTTTTGGTTATTGCACAGAAACTGATCAATATAAACTCTCAGCGTTGTTGTTTTGTCTAATTTCAATGAATACAAGTTTAATACATCTAATACTACATGGCAAGCTGTAGTTAAGGATACAGAAGAAAAAAAACTATTTTAAAATATTAGATATTCATTCTGTGACTGACTAAATCGAGGTTACTGCAGGAGATCATACATACAGTGCGTCTATGTTTAGCTTATTCCGATTTTGTTAATGTAGAAAGTCGCATTAAAAGTCTTCATGTAATGATCCAGCTTACAACTTATACTATTAAGTTAAAAATAAAAAAATAAGACATTACTTTACATATCATCTTTATCGAAGGAAACTCCGCAAATGATTTTAACTGATGACACAATAATCATATACGTAAAAAGGTACAGTAAAAGCATCCCGACCTTTTTCCGTTTGTTATATGCGGGTTGATGCAATGCTGTCTATGTTTACTGATAGATTGATGGATTGATTTGTTTAAGTTTTTAAAAAGAAAAGAAAAAAGCACTGGCACAGCGTGAAATAGAAGTGTCTACTTCAATGCTTTCAAAATAATAACATATATATTTTACTTGTTTTAGCCATGAAAACGATAAATTACCGGAATCATTCAGGGACCCCTATATAAAGACATATGTGACCGACCAAATAAACATAAAAAACTAAAATATAGGAAGAGTTACGTTAATAAATGACCCCAAATAATATACATTAAGTAGGAGGGCTACTTAATAATAATAATAATAATAATAATAATAATAATAATAATAATAATAATAATAATAACTACACTGAAGACAAGTATCATGTTCCATTTCTCACAGCGAGACCCAAGAACAGACCATCGATTCCTCAGGCGTTCATGATTGAACTAATAACGACCATTGATTTGACATGGATTGAGTGGGCTAAGGTACCCAGGATCACTGGGCATCGAGTGAAAATTTCTTAAAATGCCACAACAGTGTCCTGTCTTCAGTCCTTGCCAATTAAAGAAAGGCACAATTTAGACCGTTTGTGTCCATGATCTTGGCCACTCCTGTTTCTCACATCAGCTCCACAAACGCCAACTGTATTTGCGATTAAAACCAATAATAATACAAAAATAAACCTGGCTCAAATTAATAGAAGTGTTTGTATTGAGTGGGCTAAGGGATCTCCTGTCAAACAGAAAGATGGGTTGGCCAGTGGGTCGAAGTTTTGATTAGGTTTGGGCCTAATATAAACGAGTAAAGAAATAAATAAAGTAAAATACATTATAGAAGTGATTTGATGATGCATATTATTTAATAATAAATCAAACAAATAAATAATGCAAACGTAAACCCTTTTTCTGGTCATTCCAACTTTCTCTATATTTGTAGAGCTTGCCGGAGTATTTTTCCATGGAGAAGGAGTTGGTTTGAAGCAGTGCTAACAGCCCCTGCAGACACGCAGTAGGAAACCATATTTGAAAGCTACAAGTAGTTTCTTGTTGAAAGAAGAACGCAGTCTCAAAAGGGCCCTAAACCCACATTTGTACAAGCACCAGAATTTCACACTGTGCTCCTCATTTAAAAGATCCCAAATCATATAACCAATGAAGAACCGTTTTTTATTTTATACATGTAAGTAAACATACTTGTTTTGTGTTTCATACAACAAATAACTCAAAGTAAGTCACCTTTCGAATAAACACGTTTTAAGACACTGTAAAGGACAACACATGGTTGTGTAATTTAGTTTGACACAGTTTGAGTTGGAAACAAGTCTTTGGTTTCTGTTTCTCCTACTATTCCGACAAAGTTCCTGTACTATAATTAAAATCAAGAGATGGTGTCCTTAATCACTTTGCTAAAAACACATTTTTTTCCCCAGAGAGTATTATTATGGATGTTTTTATTAGCACAAAACAAAAACTATCAAACAAACAAATCCAATAATAATGTGTGTGTTGATAGGTGCTATATGCATGTTAAATAACCGCATCTCAGAAGCCATCGTTTCTCGGTATTGTGAATGTGCTGTCAGCAAAAACACAACATGGAGTTTACATTTGCTAAAATCCTCACACCCGCTCACCCGGCCTCCTGAACCCATCCTTCCCAGTACGATCCCATACCAGTAACCAGTGTCCCTACCTGATCTCCCACTCCTGTGCGAGGGCTGTTTTTGGTCGAAGTCCATTCTGATGTGCGGAGCAGGCAGGATAGGAAATATTGGGCAAAAAAAAAAGTTTCCAGCCTTTTTTTGTGTGTGTTGTTGTTGTTGGAGCAGGGGCTTTGGGTTGTTGCAGTTTGGTAAATAATTCGACTCTTCCGCTCCCTGTCGCGCTTTTGCGGCTGATCACTGAGCTGAAACTAAACGTTTTAGGTGGAAAAAAAGCCTCCGAAGGAACCGTGAAATGATTAAGGAACTAAAGAGCTTCTCGCAATGTGAGATCATGTCCTGTTCTCTACAACATCACAAGGTGTCCCCAGACACGGCCAAAACCCCCAAAGTCTGACATCTGCTACCGAATCATACTTTAGCTAACTTTTTCTGTGTCGAGTCTCTTCCCTCTTCTTCTGGTAGTGAAATTTGGCTGAGCATAATGTAAACTGATCCAGAAGGAACATTTATAAGACAATGATACAATCATATCCGAATAAGATCACATTGTAGGAGACATAAGTATTGCTGTAGTCTGTTTGTTTGTGTTGTCAATGCACCCAGTACAAATGTCCATAGATGGTGGGTGTATTTGAATTCGTTTATAAATATAATAATTTAATACAATATTTAGAAACAACATGATATATATTTTAATTACTTTTAATGACATGCCAAGTACGATATAAGACATATCTGGCTGCTGCCATGCTTTTATGTTCTTATACGAGGAACAAGTGCCAGGAAACCAGTTTCAGGAAAATCACTAAAAGTGTGTACCGTCAGAGAGCACTCCAATATACAGCTGTTTTACCAAGTGCTGTATTTATTACTAAAGCTACTGTTTAAATAATTCATTTTGAAATGCATCATACTTTACTAGTATAGATCATGCTTAAAGAAACCTGCAGAAAATGCGAAAACTGAACCATAGACAACGTGATGGCTTGCGCTATCGTTTTGCATGTGCGGATATGCAATGCGATGCACTCGGCCTGTTGTATTCGGGTCATTTATACGTTAAAGTGCTGCTGTGTGGCACAATAGCCACCATAAGACATATGTTTTAAGTCAAAATACCATATCGTTTTGCACTTATTTTACGTTAATAACACACTACATCACACACTGTTGGCTGTGCGCTTTTATGCTCTCTTGTTTGCTGTGTTTGTGTTTGCTTTCATTTCTCACTTTGATTGGCGCACATTGTCAACATGGCTGAAAAAACGCAAAAACAGGTCGAAATTGCAGCGAAGACAGACCGAATGCAAGTCATCTAGGCCCCGTTTAAAAAATGTATTTTCCCACGCTAACACCTTCAGCTTACAAAGTGCACATATGTATCACACTGTGTCAACGAAATCTTATACTAACCTATTTTGTGTTACCCTAAATATTTGAACAGTTTTAGCACACATATCAAAAAGGCGGGGGTGGGGATAACTATGAATTCATGATAACATCATAAATGCATTGCAAACTCATTTGAAACAATAAATAACTACCTGGAAATCATAAAGTCTTAAATACATAATTATTAAGTAGGCTTACAGTGCATAAATTAAGGCTTAAATTCAGCCCAGAACAATGGAGACATAAAGTCGTCCAAGCTTTAGAAAATAATAAACTTAAGACCATTTTGAAAGGCATTATGTATTATCTATTTACATAAGTAGAGTAAACAGTTAACGTAACTTTGACAGTGTAATATCGTTTTTAAAAATTATTATCAATAATACATACTTAATAGATACAGTTAAACAATATCTATCGCCTTTCTTAACATCATTAAAATAAAGTTCGCATTTTAATCAGGAAGTCATTTATTCACTATCATCCAAATTTGTAATGAATTCGTTTTTCATGAATTCAGGTGCATAAAAAAAGTAAACCTATATATATTGAAGGTTCAAATGCATGTTTTAAGTCCCTCAGTTATACGTATGTAATTGTATGTGCAGTTTTGTTAATATTTCAGTTAAAAAACACCGTCCCATCTAACACACAATGTTCTCACAAAGTTGTAGCACCGCAATTTTGTTAGCTGGGCTTTTCCTCGGATGCACTCATCTGAGAATCAATGGGCTGTGGCTATGCTTCAAATCTGCTTAAAAGAAAATTATCCAAAAAACTCTTACTGTAATCTCAGGTCCAGTGTGGGGGGTTTAGAAGCACTTCATCACATCAAATTAATTAATTATCTGGACTGCCTTTCATGGGAGCTGAAAAAAATACCTAATTGTATATTAAATATTATTGTAATTTTAATTAAACAAACACATAAATAATAGAACCCGAGTTGTCCGCTGCGTTCCGTAGTTTAAAAGTGTAAATATTGAAAGTGACCTACTGTCAAGGACTTGTACTTGTGAAGGAAGAGTACAGAAGAGACAGTCGGATAGTCGCACATCAGAGACACATACTGATAAAACACAGAAAGGTGCGAGGCCCCCGATTCTCTGTGGATACATGGGCTCTGGATCTTCATTTTAAACGATTTGCAGATGTATACAAATCTGGAAACCCCCATCTATAATCCTGAAGATCCACATTGGTGTGTTGCAAGCATGGGTGTATCAGGGCCTTGGGGTATTTATCAGTAGTTATTACAGTGCATGGGTGCTGTACAGCCACATGCAGAGAGCCGAGCATCCTCGTTTCTGTCCCCTGCACTTGTCTTCGCTTTCGTTTTCTTCCTAAACGACGACTTTATAACACTTCGGTTTAACCAAATCTTTACAGTTGAAAGTCGCGCACAGAACAGGTGGAGTATCTCATTTTGCATTTTAATTTGCATTTTGTTTTTAATTGCACTCAATCCAGTCCAGACTTTCATTGATCTCAGAAGTATATGTTAAGAAGTATAGACTCTGTACTGTCAAATACATGCGAGAAGCATTACACAGGATATACCGTAGATCTGCTCCTATAATGAAAAATAGTCTCATTTATCGGTTAACCAAAGCTTAAAGGGTTTTCCTTTAAATAAACATGAGCTCCAGCAATCCCCGTTTGTCTACTTGTATTAATCAATAAAACAGTACAGTAATTGAACTAGCCTTTATAAAAGGGTGTATAATTATTTTCTGGTTCTGAGACGTTTAATTATCGTTCTCTCGGATAGTGACAGCGTATAGAAAACAGCAATTTTACATTTTCTTGCAATGCAATGCTGGCCATCATTAACATGCATGTATGTAGTTTCCTCCTAGCCTATCTAAAGATGTCATATTTTTGCGTTGTGGAGATAATTTTGAAAGCCGGGATTCAGTGAAAAGGGCGTTTAATCACGATTAATGAAAGGACATAACTCCTAATGGTTTGACAGAGGTATTCCCTGTTGCTGGGGGTGTGAAACCATTCCCCTTTGAACCTGCAGGGGGTCGCACAGAAACACAGGAGCCCCCGTGTGGTCCTCATTGAAGGTCCAGTAAAACCCTGCTTGAAAAGACGCACTGTGTCGTGGATATTGAAATTAGGATGCTGACAGGTAGTACCGAAATTAAAGCATCCCCCCTCACGGTTTAGATTCCATTAGAAGTGATGGCAAGTAAAATCAATAATACCAATAATACCAATAATAATAATAATAATAATAATAATAATAATAATAATATGGTAATGAGTGTTCATTTGCTTGGCTAGTTTTCCTCCAGTTATCTGTCGATAGTAAAGAGTTTGGTTCTCTCTCTCTCACGGCCAGGTTAATAAAATAATAAGATGAATAACACAAACGATTTACTGATAATGGACACTATGGATTTTACACCCGCCATTTCAGGTGCACACCTAACTCTGACCATTTTCATTGCATTTAACCGTTGTAAAGAGTTAGTACACTTTACCTTAAGTACCAATAAATGACACAACATGAAGATAGGATAATCATGTCACAATATACTGTAGCCCCACCAGTTATTAAACATTAGCAATAGCTTGGTTGAAAAAACTTTCAGTCTGAACATCGGCCTATATATTTTACACCAATGCGCTCTTTCAGACAGTTTTGTCTGAACTGAATACATTACTAAGGAAAGTTTGCCCCCTTTAATCACAGCGCGCACAGTCCCATTTTAATATATTCTTTGTAAGTAAGCATTTTCTCATTCATTTTGCGATTTATTTGCACGTTTTTTTCACTCTTGTATTTTGAAAGGTGCTGGTAATTGCGAATTGACGTGAAAGCCTTGATGGCTATAGACCACTATGGGTAAATCAACGTGTAGTCCTTTCCCTGTGGACTGGGGTTCACCTGTGCACAACTATATCCTCTGTCCACTGTCCCCTTTTAATTTAATTCACTATTTCCCTGATCCGGTAATACAACCAGGACATACCCGGAATAAGGAGATACAGTATTGACATCACTATATAAAATAAGGAATATATATATATATATATATATATATATATATATATATATATATATATAGATAGATAAGTACGAGGATAATTGCAATTACATTATGTTTGACGTAGAATCATATTTCTGTATTTATATTCTTCAATCTGAATACAACTGGTAAATAACATCACACAAAATGAATAAACAGATGTATGCAGAATTAGCAGAAGGAAAAGAAACTATTACAATAATTTCCAATGTAAGTTTTTAAAAATAAAGTCATTAATTTGTGTCAATTTTTATGCAGTAGGGAGGGAGCTATTGAAGGAAAACAAATATATATCACCCATACAAAATATTTACCATATAAGTGCTCCTGAGGAATTTAGAAATGTTTGAAAGACGTATATTATTCTGAAGACATGTAATAACAGCACAGTACTAACAATAAGCTTACATTATTACACAATGATTAAGTAATGTGTGGCTTTTTTCTCGATGTTAAAAATAAAACGTCAGCCGAGATGTATTGATGTTTTCCTCCCACAACATTCGCAATATAGGACAGTTTTCGAAATTATTATAATGAAATAATGTAATGCTACAGTTTTCAGTGTGACAAGTTGGACACGAAATAAAAATATAGTCTTTATGTATTTAATTATTATGAAAACCCTTTAAACCATCAATTCAAAATTAATGTAATGTACAATTTTGATTACGTTATTAATTATACCAGAATATTGAGTACAATGTATTGTTTAATTTAAATATAGTTTAAAAAAACATTTTCAGGTTACATATGCAGCGTGTTTCCATAGCTCCTTAATTTTGTGGGAAAACATATTTTTCATATCAATTCAAAAGTTTTCCTGATTCTGGAAAATTAGATTCTATGTATGTTAATCGAACTGCTTGACGCCAGATTCGGTCTAATAGACTGTGTTGAAATGTCATGGTAAGGTTGGGAAATGTCAATGAAACGAACCTATTTCAAATCAAGAGATTATACTATTCAAACCTCCCAAATATAGTTAATGAAACAGTGAAAACTAAGTAAATAAGTAAAATAGTACAAATGTGAAGAATCCTAATTTTAAATTGGTCACAGGTCTCAAAGCACTTTGAAACGGTAACACTGTATAATAATTCTATACATTATGATTATGATTATGATTATTATTTTAATGATTATTACTAGTACTATACTGATGCTAATATGTTATGCAATGCTATTGTTATTATTTTAAGTTAGGCAAGCTTTATATGAAACTTTCAGAATGATCAAACTTAAAAAAAAAGGTTAAATATCACAGAACTTAGTTACAAGTCGAATAATACAAATTATACAATTCTTACGTAATACTGATCAATGACATTACGTTGCACACGACATAACCACACTCAACATATTTTTTTGTTTATTGTTTTTAGGACCCCCATCTGTGACTTCTTTAAGGCTGACATCACCTGCTTTTGAACTATTCTTGGTTCCAGTAAGGATAATATATGCAGAGATTCGAATAATTGATTATTTTAAAAAACGATATAACATTGACATTTTGTAGAAACGAATTGGTATTAAGTCAATGACAACTGTAAAATAAAACGGTCCACAAAACCGTCCAAACAAACCAAAAAAAAAAACATTAGATACAGTATTGTCACATGGATCTCCTCTGAACTTCACACTTAGAGTAAAATACAAAATTGTACACTACTAAATAAGTGCAATACAACAAGTAAAAGTGTCTAAAGGAGATTTTGAAAAACTAACATTACACAATTATGTACCAAAGCTTCATTTTGGACAGTGCGTAAAATGTCTGGTGTAGGAATGAAGACATTCAGACGCAAATATCGTCTCTCCCATCATCAGACACCAAACACACAAGATACTTACACACTACTGCTAAATGCTTACTCCATAAATAATAATAATAATAATAATAATAATAATAATAATAATAATAATAATAATAATAAATTTAAAAATAATGTGCGGTTAAGTACAAATGTTATGGGTATCAACTTAACTCCCTAAAACCTTGATTATAATGATTATGTGTTAAAAGCACTTTTAAGATTCAGATCTACAGACAGGAATTGAAAAATCAGGGCAGGGCAGAAAGTTGCAGATGCTCAGAAATACTGAATTACAGAAGCTGTAAAACAATGTTTTATTAGTCTACATTAATGGTAATGTGTTTATAATAATAATAATAATAATAATAATAATAATAATAATAATTATTATTATTATTATGATTATTATAATTATGATTATGCAGTACTGTATATTACAGTATAATACATTAGTGTATTACAGTAAAGTGTATCACAGTGCAGTATAGAGTACTGTAATACAATGCAGTGTATTGCAGCACAGTGTGTTACAGTACAATATATCAGGGCAAAGTCGATAAGCTTCTCTAGAGCACAGACTAGGTACTGAATAATGACATCTATATGTAAATAATAATGATGTATAGCAACCATTTCACCGAAACTTGAAACAACTAAATATACAATCATATGGATGCATACTGGCTGTCCCCTATGACACTTTTTATCTCCCCTACACTTTTTTGGCCTTGTATGACATTATTTGCTCCTGTATGACATTGTATGGTCAAGCATCACACCTCTTGTTGGCGTATGACATGTCTCTGTACTTTATTCAATTTCTTTGGTTGTGTATGTCACTTTTTCAGTCCAGTGTTGCATTTTTTTATCTTGTATGACATTTTTGGAGTGTGTATGATACTTTTTTCCCTGCATGACATTTTATGCTGGTGTATAAAACTTTTTGTTGCATATGAAATTTCCTGTACCACACTTTGTCTGTGCGTATTGAGCTTGTAATTGCATATTATGATTTTAAAAATGCTTAATTTCTCTCGGAGGTTATTTCCACTGTATGATCAGTCCAGCTGTAGTAGGGATACTCTTACCAGTTCAGTTTTGTAGGACTGTAGTGTTACATAACAGTGTAGTGTAGTGCAGTGTTGTATACTGTGTAGTACTGTTACATATTTACTGCAGTATTATCGTTGCTTGTGACCTACATATACGTCTACATACATATTGTCATGAAAACTAACATACCTGCTTTTATACTACAACTACTAACCTTGCTGTAACATACTATCACTTATGCATACTACTCCTAATGCAATTACTACTACTACTACTACTTATACTCATACTCACATTTACACTATCTCTAATAATAACCTGCATACAACCATATTTTACACTCAGTAATGCGTTATGGAAAAAGTAATATCGCATGCAGACAAAGTATTTTCAAATACTTTAAATTCAATGTTTTGTGTTCTTAATGATTGTGTTTGTCCTTTATAATAAAATCAGGAAAATTAATTCCACAAGTCACATTTAAAACATATCCCTTTGTGGCATCATTTTTAGTAAGATGCCACTTTCTTCTAATCAGAAATGTAACTGCTATGATGTACAGATTTGTAGTTTGCAATTAGCGGGTGGGTCAGCGTTTTGATTTAATCCGTCCCCTTGTTTGTCTACTGCTTCCTATTAAAAGAGATAACAGTTAACTTGAAGTATGTTGTCATCAGTAGTGCAGAATCACTCAAATACAGTTTTTAAGCCCCAAATCAGAGACTAGTCTAAGTGTGTACATCAAACACACATACAATAGATTTTGGGTCATATCTGCTGATAATGTATGTAAATGTATTTATTTGTAACTGTAAGGACTACAAAAATGTTCTTAATATTTACAGAAATACTATTAAAAATATAAGGTTGGGCTATGGCAAAATTCAAACAAAAGTATTCTCAGGCCAGGGAAGTAAGTATGATTCCCAATCTAAAGCAGATTGATCCGTTTCTGGTATATGAGATGCAGGCTCCTGCAACTGCAATGAAACATAAAATCTCTACAAAATTACTACCCTTTCTAATGAAAAAGTATTCAACATAAACCAAAAGGCCTGACATATCTAACATGTTGGGTTACATTCATGCCTTCAGCTTGAAAATCTTGACAAGGATTGAACTGCAGTGCAATGGGATGTGTCTCCCTGGGTCATGTTTTGATCTTGAGTACTTTAGTATGAAATCTTTTGGCAACTTTCACTTTCACAGATAGAGCAAATATTATTAAACCAATGTGACACAAACACAACTCACTTCAATCTGATCTTTCCCTTTTTCTTAATTGACTTATTTCAGGGAGTTGATAAAATGATTGATTGTGTGTACTGGGCAACAATAACTGCATCAAGATGGTCAATTCTAGGTCAGATTATCAGGTTTGTATCATAATTTACTATACCTCTCCATGCTTAACCACTATGGCACTTTTCTAAACTTGGTTGAGGTTATATTATGATGACTGTGCAGTGCAGTGCACATGACTGTTTTTTTTTCTTTTAACATAAATTGATTATTTATTTGATAGATCTCCTGCAAGGCTCATTACCACCCAAAGTCAGTTTAACCAAGGTACAAGACCAAGTGTGTACATCAAAACAAACGGGCATAATAAAACCACAAGGTCTCTTAACTGAACATGATTGTGTAAGATGATGTAGATTCATATAATCAGTCCTTTCTCATCAAAATTACTCACCACTGCTAAAGGAAGGTGTGTCACATTGGCATCTGCGACTGTTTCAATTAAAATGGGCACAACATGGTCAAGCACTCAGTCAAGGATTCTTCTTCACAAAATGGCAGCCCTCGGTCATTTCTGTCTGTCATTTCTATGTCATGACAAGTTATCCCAAACTGCAACCCTAACCCTAACCCCTTAACAACATTTCTACATTTTTAATTATACTCTGTTGTTTTGTGGTAGTTTGATACCACTCTATGGTATGTAAATCTTGCACTGTATCAGTTTTTATTGGTCCTTACAAATAATGCAACTGAGTTGTTGAATATACGGTAACTTACATTAAGGGGTCTTCCATATAGATACCCAAATTTGGCAGGCAGAAATATATGCATCCCTAAATATATTAAAGAATGTTCTTATGTAGTTGTTATAATTTTTGTTCCACAGTAATGTAACAATACTTTATCATTTGGTTAATTTAGATCCTGGCAAAACAAATAATTATTTCAAAGCTCTTTTGTGTATGCCAGGGATGCTTCTCCACACTGCCAAGCTCCTCAACAAGCTGTGAAGGGTTTTCCTTGAAGACTGGCACAGCAGAGCACATATTATAACTATAATTTGTACTAAAAAGAAAGAAAATATGAGATTTCAGATTATATAGAATGCAATGAGGAGATACAGCCTGAACAATGATGTGCTGACAGCCAACACAAATCCTTGAAATTAACATCTTGGTAGGTATTTGTAACTCAAGGCAGCTTAGAAGGAAACACTTTCAAACTGCTCCCTGAAGATCAAGGGCTCTATTTTTTAACAGATGAACGGCTGCACGCCTATAGAATAGTCAATGAGAACCTGTGCCTGTATCTACAAACAGTAATGATAAATAAATAAAAATCCAGCCCCAAATCCTGATGTTCTTTTTGCTGTCAATGATTCCCACCTGTACCTGATTTAGTCCTAGAAGCCCTTATGCAAGCATTGCCATGAATCACAGAGTTTTATTGTGGGAAATCTAACCTTCTGATGAAAACAATTCACTTCTTTGATGGCATTTCCAACATGACACGCATGGCAAACTATTCAGAATCAGCTGGCATTTAACGCCGATTTCCTATCATTTGCTAAAATGCAGGGCACTAGCACACAGGCTCGGCTCAGAGCACACGGATGCAAATGGTCAGATTCTTCTAGGCTGTTATTGTTGGTGAGGGGGGAGAATATCCTATGTATGATAATGGTAGCATAAGAGTCAGGCGCACCTGTCTGGGTTTGTTTTTTAGTGAGTGGGAGATACATGACAATCGTCAAAGGGAAAACATTAAAGGTTTAATCTCTTGTTAGTGTTTTGGGATCTTGCCTGTAGGTTTTCCTGACCTCTTCCGCTGTTGCCAGGTGATGGATAAGAGGTTCTGTTATTCCTTTTTGTGAACCATAAAGGCGGTGCTGCAGTCCAGCCCAAATAATCCATTAGAGGGGATGTCATTAATACCACATTGCATCAACAACTGTATTGTTAAGAGCACAAAAAGGCTAGTAATGGTAACATCCACTCAATACAGCACAGTTTAAACCATTGCATTTGCCAGGATGTTAGCGATATGATTTTTGTTGTTGTTGTTTTAAAATAGTTTTTAAATAAAACCATTACATATAGACAAGTTTGTCTGTGTGAAGCAGTAGCATATTGGTAAAATAATAAGTGGGTATACTACATGGGCTAAAGATGATGCTGTGAATCAGCACATACGCTGTTCAGGACTATCAGATCGGGAAAAATCACTTCATCTTGCACACCTATAAAATAAACAATGCACTTTGAGTCATTGCACTCAAAATTTATTTTTGTATTCCTTTTAGAAATACTGAATGTCTGAATTATTACACAGCCAAGTGTATCGTGTGAATTCCTTAATGTTCATATTAAAAATAACATTGTATTTTCATGTAGAGTTCCATATATTATAGTATAGCTTCCTGGATGAAATAAATATGATGTACAATTTTGATTTGTATCATGTCCTGACATTTGCCTTGTTCCTTAACAGAAATCTACAGTTACATCTTTCGTTGTGCCACTGTCATGTCAGATCACATGGTTCCTTCACTACGTTAATATTTTAACTGGTCAGTAGGAAATTGCATACATGCACTGGCTACTGATCAGAAAACTGAAACAGATGTTTTAAATGTTACTATGCTGCTTTGGCAAATATCATATTACATATTATATATTAATATAAAGCCCTTTACACATTCTAAATTATATATATATATATATATATATATATATATATATATATATATATATATATATGTATATATATATATATATATGCTAACTGACACAGTAAATAAATAAATCGTTAACTGCACCGCTTCACTTGGTTCAATAATACTACTAGCTACGTTGCAACTATCAACCACACACCAATGAGTTAAACAGGGATATAAACAAATAAACGATGCTTTGTACATCTAAACAAATATTTTGACTACTACCTTCCTATATATAATGTTAAATAACAACAACCGAAACACGTATGTCCCCCATTTCAGTCCTGGCTTTTCCTTGCCTGCTCAGCTTCAATGAAGCACGAACACGATGAGCATTTGCTTGGCATCTCTCGAATCCCGGGAAAGAAGTAATGGTCGTCCACTCCTTTTCCTTATGACTGTGAAACTCCGAGGGTGAATTGGTTGGCCAGCGTGGTAGCTGTTTTTTTTGTTGTAATGTCTGAAGTTGTTACTGGAAACTAATACAGAGGTGAGGTTTGAATCATATTTTCAATGTAATAACCAGTGAAGAAGAGAGAGTTTTAAAGTGTAAAATATGTAGTGCTTTAAACTTTACGGGGTTGATATTATATTACCATGTGACAGCTTCTTAGAGTCCCCTGTTTATATCCCACCGGTAGTTATTTAGGATGGAACACGTGGGTACGTACATGCTTCCTTATCAGACGCCAGGAAACGCAGCGTGGACTTCTTTAGGAAAAATATACACATACTTTTATATGTTTAGCTAATTCCAACTTAATTTTTCCCCCATTTTGTTTTGCTTTTATGCCCACAGGTCTGTCCGGGATGTTAGCGTCCGTCGTTGCTAACTAAACAAAGTCTGACGATATATTATTAGGCTATTATTATAATTCGTTAATTCGTATAGATATATTTGAGATAAGCTTTTTTAATGATCACATACAACGTGTAAGTAATGGGATGTAATTTGTTATTGTCGTAGTTTTTTGTTTGGCTGCCTTGGTGCAAGCATTTAGCTTGAGGATGTCAACATCACATTTCAGTTGTGATAGAGATTATAAAGATGGACTTCTTAGGGGATTTGAAGTTAAACACTTAGAACCATACATGTCCTACAGACGCACACACACATGACCGGGGACTGTGATCAATCCACATTAAGCTTCAACACCAATCATGGGTATTCAGGCCAAGGTAAACCAAGGCCATGGGAGCACTACAACTTACTACATCTCTTATTTGCAGTGGACGTTTCACTTGCCTGTAAACACTGATAAAGTCTTCTCTCTGCTCTGTGCTGACTATTGAAGTATAGTGTAATTTGTACACTTTGTACCTTGTACCTATCTGTGATCTGTGGCATCACTTAATGCATACACAAAGATGCTAAGGGCTTCAGAGTAACCAGCTGTGGAGGGTGAGCTTAGGTTGTACTCAGTGTGCCAACTTCGTACCCAGCAGACGCACAGAATTGGGTTGGGTAAAGTCGGCTTTGATTTCTGAGACTCTTGTGTCTGGCCAGGATTCTGCAGAGACTGAAGGGGCTGTGGTGTCAGCGGTGTCCCCCTGTGCAGTAGTGTGCAGCTACCTGAATCTGTACAGCACAGAGGGCACATTGAATGCACCTTAGTTACAGCTTGCTTTGATCTCATTCCCTTACACAGTTCAAGCTATAATGTGCTTGTTGTGTATTCGAACACAGCTTATGTTGAAGTCTGCATATAGCCTAAATCCTCTTTAGTGCAGGATGAAAATGATTCATGAATAAAAGGAACACATTTGGACTCCATTTTTGTTCTTCCCCCCTTTTACGTTCTTCCCTGTTTTGTATTATTCCCTGGTCGGTGACTTGTGACCATCTTTGCCATCTCCTTCATTCAGACTATGTCTCTTTAATCAGCCATTATTGCTTAGGTTACGCTGGGGTGACCCGGTCTATGGGCTTGTATTGAGTAGCTCTGGCATTCATTTGTTTTACGTTTTGTTATTCTGAGTCAGCCGTATGCTTGGAGGACATCTGTTCCTGCGATAATGTAAGAGTTTAGAGCTCTATAAGGTTCACAGGACAAATTGGGGTAGAAGTAGTGCAGCAATTCAGAGAGTTTTGAAAGTTTTTGTTGTTTTGTAACAGAATAAGGCCACTGCATTTGGGAACTAGTGCATCTGATCTGTGCTCCGGAGCGGACGCCATACATTTGCAGCATCAAGTGCATGTTTAATGGCACATAGATGTTAGGCTTTGCACATTGCTGTGGATAGATCCAGCTTTATTTTGTGTACTTTGTTTTGAAATCTTAAGAAAAATGAAGGAAGTTTGAAATTACATTATGGGTTGGGGAACCATAACCTTTCAGAATCATGGATCATTAAATCAACCCAATTCACTTTCTTGTTTCTCTATGTGTTATGTCTTTTAACAAATTCAAAGGGAGGCTGCTATTTGTTGTAATAATATCATGATATAGCATACAATGTTCTGCATATACATTTAAAAGGGATACAACAATAAATATAGACAACATTCAATCTGGTAATAACTACTTGTTTTCAGTTGACACCATGTGTAATTTATATAGCGTGAAAAATCCCCCCAAATGGTTTTGAAGCAGTGAGCAGTCTCCAATATATCCCACCTTAGACAACCCAAACACATACGTAACTCCACAAGAAGCTGAAGGTGACTGTAAATATGAAACGATAAACCAAGCAAAATCTTAAATAAAATAACAATATTACCCCAAGAAGAAAATGAAACTTAGCAACACCTCCTATCTTAGATAACCTAGTAGAAGTGCCACAGCAGTCTAGAAGTGAAGACTTTAAATACAAAACTCTCACCCTAGCATCCATAATTAACCCAGGAGAAACACAACCCTTAAATTATCAGAAGTCAACATTACTGGGAAAAATGAAACCCTTACAATGGCTAACCCCTGCACGGAAATCATAATTACAATGCTCCAAATATATTTAAGAATGATATGTGTAACTGTTAGTAAGAATTGCTTCAAAACAACTTCCCTACACACAAACACACGTTTATTTTATTTTATTCCATCTACAAGTCTGTAACCGTATGTCACACCATTTGTGCCGGTTGTAATATATACACATGCATGTTTTTCTGGCAAGTAATGTGTAAAAAGCACTTTGTGGTGACCTTTTGGGAAAAGTGACCTTTGACTGACCCCCACTTTCTCCCTTATGAATTCTATTCCACATCTATTCCCATGTTTCATGCACCTGTGCCAGGACAGTTTTGCTCCTAGTAACTGTGTGCTAGTCTAGAATAGTTGAATGGTTGCACAGAAATGTCTTTGAAGATGTGAACAAATATATATTAGCCAACCACTTTTTAGTTTAAAAATGCTCGTTTAACTCCTTTTTGTGCTATGTTTAGGTGAGGTACTCGGGAGAGTCGACGTCGTGCTAACGGCCTGTTTCCACAGAAGCGGTGGAGGGCAAGCATGTTTGCTGGGTATGAGGCTGTGGAGGAGTACGAGGATGAGCTGTACAAGGAGCCCGAGGCCTCCAGCGAGTCGGAGCCAGACAGTGAGGTGGAGTTCCACCTGTACAGTCAGGTCCACTATGCGGCCAAAATGGGGGACGAGAGCAAAGAGGATGAGGTGCTTACCTCTGTCCAGGCGCAGCAGGATGAAGTGATCACTGTCCCATCCGATTCAGAAGTGGAGGTCATCACGGTGTCAGATGACACGGAGGGTGACGGCGTGTGTGCTGTGAAAGGAAGAAAAACAGAGGCCAGGAGGAAGGTGGGCAGTCTTGCCAACCCTACCCCCTCTGAGTTGCCCGAGTTCGTGGAGTTCGTGGAGTCCAGTGACGACTCGGACTATGTGGAGAGCTGGATGATCCTGGGCCAGGAGAAGCAGGATGAAGACAACACCATCCTGCTCAACCTAGAAGTCCACAGTAACAGCTCCCAGTCAGAAGCAGGTAGGGACCCCGGCCTGCTGCTCACATCCACATACGGTGTGCGCCACTTCCTGAGCTGCCTCGAAGAGACGCGCATGTTGCCTCTCTCACCCCTCAAAGGAATGAGTCTGAGACAAAAGCAACACACAACTCGTCTTTTATAAACACATTTATCAGTAAGAACATTAGCAGCAGTACATTTTTTAAACATGGTTTCCCAATAGCAAGAGCTGGATTTTAGACACCAATTTTTGAATTACTTGATTTAAGTAATAATAATAATAATAATCTTATTTGTAGCGTATTAACTAATGCATTTACAGTGAGGGAAAAAATTATTTGATCCCCTGCTGATTTTGTAAGTTTGCCCACTGACAAAGGAATGATCAGTCTATAATTTTAATGGTAGGTGTATTTTAACAGTGAGAGACAGAATAACAACAAAAAAATCCAGAAAAACGCATTTCAAAAAAGTTATAAATTGATTTGCATGTTAATGAGTGAAATAAGTATTTGACCCCTTCGACTTAGTACTTGGTGGCAAAACCCTTGTTGGCAATCACAGAGGTCAGACGTTTCTTGTAGTTGGCCACCAGGTTTGCACACATCTCAGGAGGGATTTTGTCCCACTCCTCTTTGCAGATCCTCTCCAAGTCATTAAGGTTGAGAGGCTGATGTTTGGCAACTCGAACCTTCAGCTCCCTCCACAGATTTTCTATGGGATTAAGGTCTGGAGACTGGCTAGGCCACTCCAGGACCTTAATGTGCTTCTTCTTGAGCCACTCCTTTGTTGCCTTGGCTGTGTGTTTTGGGTCATTGTCATGCTGGAATACCCATCCACGACCCATTTTCAATGACCTGGCTGAGGGAAGGAGGTTCTCACCCAAGATTTGATGGTACATGGCCCCGTCCATCGTCCCTTTGATGCGGTGCAGTTGTCCTGTCCCCTTAGCAGAAAGACACCCCCAAAGCATAATGTTTCCACCTCCATGTTTGACGGTGGGGATGGTGTTCTTGGGGTCATTCCTCCTCCTCCAAACACGGCGAGTTGAGTTGATGCCAAAGAGCTCGATTTTGGTCTCATCTGACCACAACACTTTCACCCAGTTCTCCTCTGAATCATTCAGATGTCATTGGCAAACTTCAGACGGGCCTGTACATGTGCTTTCTTGAGCAGGGGGACCTTGCGGGCGCTGCAGGATTTCAGTCCTTCACGGCGTAGTGTGTTACCAATTGTTTTCTTGGTGACTATGGTCCCAGCTGCCTTGAGATCATTAACAAGATCCTCCTGTGTAGTTCTGGGCTGATTCCTCACCGTTCTCATGATCATTGAAACTCCACGAGGTGAGATCTTGCATGGAGCCCCAGACCGAGGGAGACTGACAGTTATTTTGTGTTTCTTCCATTTGCGAATAATCGCACCAACTGTTGCCACCTTCTCACCAAGCTGCTTGGCGATGGTCTTGTAGCCCATTCCAGCCTTGTGTAGGTCTACAATCTTGTCCCTGACATCCTTGGACAGCTCTTTGGTCTTGGCCATGGTGGAGAGTTTGGAATCTGATTGATTGATTGCTTCTGTGGACAGGTGTCTTTTATACAGGTAACGAGCTGAGATTAGGAGCAGTCCCTTTAAGAGAGTGCTCCTAATCTCAGCTCGTTACCTGTATAAAAGACACCTGGGAGCCAGAAATCTTGCTGATTGATAGGGGATCAAATACTTATTTCCCTCATTAACATGCAAATCAATTTATAACTTTTTTGAAATGCGTTTTTCCGGATTTTTTTGTTGTTATTCTGTCTCTCACTGTTAAAATACACCTACCATTAAAATTATAGACTGATCATTTCTTTGTCAGTGGGCAAACGTACAAAATCTGCAGGGGATCAAATACTTTTTTCCCTCACTGTATAGAGAGTGAAGTGAAATGAAATATCAGTGTTAACCCTAGAAAATCCCTTAGAAGAAGACAACACCATCCAGCTCAACGTAGATGTTGACCTCACCACGTTGTCGGACGACTCCGTCCGGCTCAACCGAGATGTCCGCAGTGACAGGTCCCACTCTGAAGCAGGTAGGGTCCTTAGAAATGCAGCCCAGAGTGGAATCCTGTTTTCATTTTCGGTGCATGTTTCACCATTTCTGTCAATTCATCATGCTATGGTGTTAGAGGTGTCCATTTTCATTTAAATACTTGAGTACAGAGGCTGGATTGCAGACTATAAGTTTACATTCAAAAGTGAGACTTCATTAGCCTTAATCTGATGGAAGGCTGGCAGTTTCTGTCTTGTATAAGTCCCCTTTGAGTGTCTGCAACAAAATGAAGTAATCCACGTGGAGATACTATGAATTAGAGAGATTTCCTGCTATTAATTTTAGAAAATATCTTCTATTATGGTATGTTTTGTTGACTCTCAGGCTTGCTGTTATGTGCAATTTGTAGCGGACGTTTATGGTACTGCACCTTGTAGCTCCCGCAGAGGAGAGCCTCTTTGGAGGATGTCAAACAGCAGCATTAATTTTTTTGTACTGTTTTGCGATCTGACTGCCTTATTAAAACATGAACAGTGTGGTTACTGACACAAGTTCCATATATTCAGAACATCTCCAGTTTTCTCGATTCTGCGAAAGGGAAAATGAAATTAGGAGAGCTCAGTGTGAAAAGCATTCATGAGAAAGGCCTGATCGTTTGAAATTACTCAAGATTTTCACATTATCAATCAGTCATGACTGCCCATTTCCTGAGAAACTGTAACATATTACTGAGGTCATTTTCTATTGAATTACTACAAGAAACATTGTTGATGATGCGTTAAGGTCCAGTCTGGTTTGGCAGCAGAAATGCTTGGATGCACTCCTGAGTCAGAGGTTTTTGTATATTATTTATGTAGTTTGAATGCAGAACATATAGCCTAGTCAGTTTCTTTAGCAAGTGAGTCTCTGTAAAAGCAAGAGAGAGCTCTACAAACCTCCTGAAAATACAGGACAAATATTTTACATCATTATGATACAGATGGGCAGTGTTAAGATATAAAAATACGATAACTATTTAATCGACAATAAGTTTAAACCTATTGTCATTCTTTCCATTGACTGCTGAAGCTACATAAAAATACTTTCTCATGTTATTATTATACATTTTTTTACTTGCATTTCCAAGAAGTTAATGTGACATTTACAATTCACACTCACTATTAGAGAAAATAATGATGCACCTTAAAGACATTTTAGGTGTTTTTAGAATAAAATAAAATAAAAAATAATTCATATTTGATTTCATGACTTTATTATTCCGGAAACTTATTTTGTATTCCTTGCAAAAGTAGCGTTCTATCCAACACAAGAATAATCAGCTTTTATTTGGTGTTTATATATAATTGAAGCTTAAATACTACATGCATGATTCAATTTTTATTTCCATCTTTTCATTTACAGTTGGCCAGAAACAAAACATGTCCGCGAGCCTTTTCTAAATAGCTCGAGGTGCGACGTGCCACTTGGTGTAGCATGACGACGTGCATCCCATGAGAAAGTTAGTCCCTTCGGGCCTGTGCTTTAATAGGCTTGCACACTGTATGCGGTGTTCAGAAGGATGTTTTTTTCGACAATATTGATGGAACACAGCCACAGAAAACATCCGTCTTTAATTCAAACATGCCCCTTAAAAAATCTATCAATGTTAACTGTAATTACTGAAATTAATTAGAAACATTAAGAGTGCATTTTGTATGATTATCATTAACATAATAAATCACATTAAACAGCAAAACTGGTATTTGTTACACAGAATTGCTCAAAATGACTGTGGTGTTTTATCCTAAATTATTTTTCTTAGCCATAAAACCTGATTTCATTTAACTTAAAAACAAGAAACAAACAAACATATCAAAGAATCTTAGTTTTATAATTTAAGAACTGATTTCTCCATAAAGAACAGGAAGTTATTCTCTTTATGAATGGTTTCTAATTCCCTCTTTAAATGCTATTTATCTCTTACAAAGTAATTGCAATTCCCTTGGCTTGCAATATATGCACACTTGGACATTGCAAGAGGCCATTTAAAGACAAGACAGTGTTGCTGACTACTATCATACTACAATTTGTTTTACACCCATCTGAGTGTTTTTGTATATGTATGTGTATAATTTGAGTGCAGGGGAAAGATACTATTGAAAGTGTTTGCTTATCCTAACATGGGAATTTAGTGAGTCTGTTTCTTTAAGAGTAAATGACCAATTCATTTTGAAATTATGCAAGTTAACAAAGGTTAAATGAACCCTTCCTTTCATTTCAGAAAAGCTTTTCAAGACCTTACAATGTAAAATGTGACTTTCTTAGCAGCCTCTTAAAGTGCAGGCAGGTCACTTGAAATTTGAAATATTTGCAGTTAGAACTGTGCCAATTACATATGAGTTATAATCTGAATAAGTTTACCCTTTTTATTGTGTTCCTCTCCTTCATATTGTGTTGCATTAGCTGATTAAGAGATCAGTTAATTTATATTTTCGGAACGTTCTCAGGTTTTTCTTTGGCTGGGAGTTAGGGGGCGGAGGTGGGAGTTCATATTTTCCTGCATCTATCAGTATTATTTCTTATGCATTTTTAAATTATGACTGCAGGCAACAGGGCACTGTAATAGAAAGCGGGTAAACATGCATATGTATACATAGAATTAGAAGCAGAAACATGGATCTTTATGCTTTCCGTTGAGAAAAAGGAACGGATTGAAAACAAAACCATGGATGTGTCTGCTGGAGAGTGGGTTTAATAATAAAATGAATAAAAAATTCTTGTGAAATCTCAGAAGATGTAGACATTAGGTAAACCTGCAGCCTCAGCAGACCCTCTTTCTTTTACAGATTTTTTCCCCCCCGTCTCCTTTGTAAGCTCTCGTCTTCCTAATTTAAATTTCCCAGGGCTTTTGGGTCTCCAGGCTGGGTTTTCTGCAAGAGTGCCCATGCTTACATGGTCATATATGCTGGGCGACTTCTTAGTTTGGATTTCTTTCGCTGCTTTGTTGTGCACTGAGGGAAAGCTTGCGATTTCTCTCTTGTCTCTGCGGTTTGATCTCTCTTGCCTATCTGCTATCTGTGCTTTTTTGGTTCTGTTCCAATGTGGATGAGGAGGGATTGCAGAAGAGTGGTATGGCAGCATCGCTGGGGGCACACAGTATTGTTCGACCAAGAAAGAGAGAAATGAAATGCCACGCAGGTCAAGCTTAGTCAGGAATCCACACCAAAAAAGTAAATGTAAAAAACAGAAGTAGTTCTGTAGTTCTAAATGTCTTCTTTATTATCAAATTATACCTTCAGAGATAATTAAACCGGGCCCTTGATTAGCTATTCAAATCTGAAAAAGTGTGAAAAGTTCCTGACTTTGTGAAGATGATTTCCTCTCTTCTGCCAGTGCTGTTTGTGACACACAGATCCCTGGACAACTCAAGAAAGGGCAACAGTTCTCTTTTGTCAGATTTTCGGTTTATTTATTCCGTCTTGGGACGTGTTAACCTGGATTTAATATTGCACGTGCCCTCTGTAAGTTGAAAGTGTTCTTCTGTGTGCGGTGACTGAAAATAAATGTGGTACACGGCTAATAGTGTCATTGCTGGTTTCAAAGCGCCCACTATATAAATTGTGAAATTGAGGAAAGCGTTACCTCCAGCAGAGTGCCAAAACTTCAACGAGGAAAAGAAATCTAAATAAAGTTAATGCGTTTCTTTCAGTCATGTCTAAATTCACAGCTTAGGCTGTATTTCCACGGGGGGTGGAAAGTTTCTGTATAGAGGTGCCGTTTCGGAGCTGGAGGTGCAGTTTTCTGGTTGCCATGGGCACGTGAATCTTGCCTGGCGAGAGAAGTTAACACTCAAAACACCGACGGGCGGGCAGGTCCATTGTGTAGCGGCCTTTGTCATCACCGGTAATCTCATTCCATAAATGTCACCTGAAATGGCCTCTCAAGTCCCAGATTTTTGTTAATTTGATTTAGTTGTTGTTTTATTTTCATTAAGGTCAGTTTGAATTCGTAGATTCACGGGTACGGGTTTGGATTATGTAATGCACACAGATGTATAATATAACGTATAGAAGCCTGTGTATGGTTACTGGGAGGTGAGGTATTTACTGAATCTTGGCAAAATCTGAGAATTACATGCCAAATGTATCTAACATTTTATGATAAAGCAAAAAGGAAAATATCATGAAGGGCTCTATAGCCAATTTTTTTTTTTTTCTAAAAAGAATGCAGTACCATATAGAGCATAGCATATGCTTTTGATTTAAGTTATTGTTCAGTTACTTTACGGCTTATGTGTATATTGATGTAAAAACAGATTAATAAATGGTAGCACCAAATTTGTTGAAAACTATTTGAGTTCAGAGCCTGATATGTTTCACACACATGCTTACTAAGACTAAGATATTGGTAAAAAAAACAGGGCAGATTATTTGGCTTGAAGTCTGACTGGTCTGTGCTCATTTTTATTGTGCGTTCACCAAGTGTCTTGACTTCCATGTTGCTCACTTTTTCCAGTTTGCATTCACATATTGCACGCTAATCGTGCTCTCTGGTTATGCATTGAAATATTTATTAGCTTCACTGTAAAGACATTTTTTACTCAGTAATTCTGCAAGCCATTGGTGTAGTCTACTAACATTAAGTATACATGACTTGTGATTTAACTGTTTTATTTTGCATGTGCATTTGTCTGCCTGTCTGTCTGCCTGCTTGCTTGCCTGCCTATAATCATATTCCAGTGTATTGCTTTATTGACTCTTTAAGATGACTGATAAAGGGAAATAATTGGAAACTATCTAATGAAATATGATGTGCATTTGCTGTAAGATTAACGGCCCGGTTATACTCCAACAAACTTTGGTCGCTTTGATAACATATGTTAGATGAAGCTGTTTATTTTTTCTTCTCCTTGCTTTTTGCTACCTTAGGCCCAACAGCTTGTAGTTTACGTTCATGCTCAGCACTTTCAATATGTACTTAGCAGCTTGCTTTTTGCTTGTAAACCACCGTGCAAAACAGCATGCTTGCCACTTTCATACGCATTTCATACACACATGAGCAATTTACTGACATGCTGTTTTACAGGCATTTGCAACATTCCATGAATCATGGATTTTATTTTTATTTACCCATGTAGGTTACGGTGTTTGTTCTTTGTTCTGTTGTGGATCCATCTTTGAAAACCAGCCCTGATAGAAATTCCCTCTGACCATTTTAATGTGATGTGATCCTGGGGAGGGACAGTTGCATTGTTTACCTCAGTGACAGACCACTGATAGATAGTGCATTATCAGGGGGTGCTGAAATGACTTGCTGTACCGGGTCAGATGCTCAACGTTTTTTGTTTTGATGTTAGAGCATCAAATCACTTACGTTTGTTACTGGATTTGCTCTGAGAAACTGTCAGGCAGTATTTCCTGCAAAATGTTGGCTAAATAGGTTTGGTTTTCAAATACTGAACTTTTCCAAGCTGTCAAGTGTAGACTCAAGTTTGTCTTCATTTACGTGCCAGACATTATGCCCAGCAACTATTTCACTAAAAGCAAAAGGTTTTTTTCCTTTGGCCAGAATTTCAATCTGTTACTTCATTTGCCAGATGGTCAAAGCCGCTTCCAAATTCACTTCCTTCTCGGTTCGTGAAACACGCTTTGCTGCTCACTGCAGGGCCATGGTTCTCTTGCTGTCCAATTGAAAAATGCAGTCAAAAGTGGTTATGCCTTTGGTATTATTTTCATGAGTAATTACATGATTATCTCTTATACTTCATAGCAGCGATTGTTGAATACATGCTTTAAATCCTTAAACTGAGAATTGTTAGCATCTTGTAATAGTCATTTGTTGACCACATGATTGAACTTTATATCCAACTTTTAACTCGTCTACTTCTGTGTTGTTGTTGTTGTTTTTATACTATATTCATTAATACATGACTTCCATGGAAATAGGAGATCCTGACAGTTTATCACAAAACATCTTGATGCTCATTTATTTTAGTTAGTCACAAAACAGTATGTTCTATATCATTCAATGTTCATGACAGATACCTGTTGTATACATTATGGATTTTGTGTTGGATTCATACCCAAGTCATATAAGAATGTATAACTTGTATTATAAAACACATATGAGAAACCAGCCAACCCCAGAGCAGCATTTCCAAACTTTCCAAGACTTAAAGTCAGATGCAGCTTTCACAGATTTCACAGATTTCACTGTAAATGTATTTGTGTGTCTAATCCTTATGTAGGTTATGTGATTTATATTAAGTGAATAGGTTGAGCAAATTGTCTCTTATTCTACAATAGATGTTATTTTGCGCAGTTTGTGCAGCCAGAACCGCTCAGCTTTGCTTAGTCTTGCCCAAACTTTCACAAGATTACATCTCTTAAACAGTACACACCTCTTCACACAACCTATGAACTAATAAATCATTGGCTCGGGATGGATGGTATGACTATGGGACAACAATTCACAGAATGTTTGTTTAGGTCTAATAATTGAATGTAGGAAAATAACCCCCATTACTTAGCAAAGTACAACACCATCTATAGTTAAGAAATGTTGCATTTTTAATTTGAAGTAGGTGTACGGGTTACGGCAACATCATGACAAAAAAATAGGAAACTGAGATGTAAGAAAATATGTTTTAATTTCTCTAAACCTACAATACTTTGGTTATTGGTAGAAAAATAATAGCCTGTGCCAAATTGAATACACAACCGAGGCTTAAGTACAGATACTAAATGTTTTAGCATTTGAGCTTATGCATCCCTGTGATAGAAGGCCTACGAGGCCTACCATTTAGACGGTAGTCAATATAATTTTCACATACTGAGATAGACTTAACACTTCTGTGCACACAAAGATGCTTTCCTTTTCTCTCAAGTATTCAGTCTATCTTGGTGCTGTACAGCCGGGTTACTTTAGTAAAATGAATATTCAGCATATCACTTTGTAAGGGTAATGTGCTCCTAGCCATTTCTTTTGACCTTGTACTCTGTGTGAGACTCTCCTGTAATTCAGATTGTATTAACATGTATTTTATGGACTTAGGAATCCGGTGGAGAGCAAAATATAATAACTTTGTCACAGCAGTCTAGTTCAAAGAAGTCATCCCTTCTGAAGTTTCAGAGCACTGTTCCTATTCATAGCCTTCAAGATAAAGTGCCCAGCAGGATCGAGGGTTTGTACAGGAAACTTACGAAGATACAATACATAGCTTTGCATAAAAAACAGGCAACATGCAAGACAGGGCCTCCATATAGCAGAGTGTTGTTTGTTGCGGTGGGTTTGTGGGTAGCATTATCACAGTCAGGCATACAGCATATCTGTGTGTGTGTGTGTGTGTGTGTATATATATATATATATATATATATATATATATATATATATATATATTATAATTTTATTTTTAAATGACACCTGCATCTCTTATCACAAACAATTTTTGAAAATGCACTATTCATTTCTGTTTCTGTTTATTTTTGATTTCTGTTTCGCTGTGCATGTTTTTTTTGTATTACCTTTTACAAACTTTTTTGAAGGACAAACCATAATGGCACCATGATGCCAGATTTACTTTTTTTATTTTTTTATTAAATTGTACTCTTTTCACCTACCATGATTGCTTATTGGCATGGCAGTCAGCCTGAAGGGGTATAAGAGAACTATACAGTAAGGAGACACAGTGAAACAAAAGTTGTTTGTGAAAGAACATATTCAGCAGCACATTGTACCCCCAGGAGGATGTCTTGTGGGTGACTTTTTTTTTAACATGATAATGAACCTACTAACAATGCCAGACTAAATTTAATTACTTATCTTTGACCTTAACCCTGCTTGACCTTAAATCCATTGAAATGTGAAAATAAGAGCTTGACATGGGAATTTAGAAGGAGTGAAACCAGCATTCATATGTTGTGAGAGATGAAAAGCATTGTAGATGATGCACTTCTGAAGTGGCCAAGAGCAGAGGCCCAGTCCTGGTCTTCATGTTTGTATTTCACCTGGGCACTAAACTACCTAATTTGACTAATTAAATTGAACCAATTTAACAGCTCTTCCCAGAGTTTTAGTTACTTAATGAGAGCGGGAAAACCTGGTGGTATGGTGCCCTCCAGGATCGGAATTATGAGTACAGAGTCTGTACAGCTTTAATTGCTTGTAAGGGGCAACATTTGGATTAGAAAACATTCCCATAAAATTCAGAAACATACATCATCATATGCATAATATTCTGAGAAGAGAGCTATATTGAACATGTTTCCATCTGAATAGTGTGTGCAGTTTAATAAAGTTGTGATTTAATTTGCCAGGAAATGCAAATATATGTAAAACTGGCAAATAAGTAAATACTGCAGTGGTGAGTTTTTTTCCAGTCTTTTAATGTGAATTAGATTACAAAATGTGTTGATTAATGAATGGTATTCTTGTATAATTAATTCTTATAAAATACTTTTGTTTAAGGTTCATAAGTGAGGTTATGAAGATTACGAATGGAGTGGAAGGTTTAATAAGAAACACACTGATATGCTGGAGGCTTAGCCTTTCTCCTGTTGTTCCTGCCCATCCTGGTTTCAGTGAGCTTTAATAAGGGTGGCTCTGTGATCTCTGTGCATCTGTAAGACTGCTCCTCAGTGTGGGAGAGGTCTGCTTGTCCCAGCCCTATTGTTCCTCCCTTGCAGGAGAGAAGCTCAGTCCACTTTTCCTTATTAACACTCTGTAAAAACCTTGAAATGCACTGCTGCTCTCTACCCATGGGCAGCTCATCCCCCCTGTGCATGACTTCCCTCACAGCCACCAGCCGAGCAAAGCCCGCCTGACACTGAACCTGCATCCTCAAGTCTAGTTTCCTCCCAGTTGTCACATAATCGTTCTTTTAAATACAAGAGTAAAGTTTCCCTTGTGCTTTTGGCAAAAACCACGGGGAGGAATTTCAGAGGCCTGAGGAACAGGGCTTACACAATGCCCTCAATGACTGTTTCATAAGGAAACAGCATTCCAGCCTTTTTGCATTTACAATTAACGTCATCTTTCTTGACCACTAAGCTCAGGATTACTTAAACTTCACAATATGAACAAGACCTCGGCAGGGAATCACCAACTTTGAGGAGTTTGATTTTATTCAGTAGACTGCCTGGCTGAGTTAAATTATGCCAGGGTCCTCCTCTCCCTTACATGGATTGCTAAATGCAAATAATGTCTTACCATCCAGATGTTTTAGAAAATATACAATTAAGGATACTAATTTAACAATAGATAGTGTAAGCATTATCTTTTTGTCATCTCCATAGCCACTCAAATCCTTTTATTTTATTTTGTCAGTTTTTTATATATAAACAACAGTTTTTATAAACTTCTCCAGAGAAGTCAAGATCTTTAAAATGACTGAAAAGTACCATGCTTTTCCTACATTATGTGATCTCAACCTTGGCCTTGCTTTTGACCTCTGGAAGACAAATTATGTTTAGCTTTAGTAAGAAGGAAAATAAAAGATTGTATTGATTGTGTTTGTGCAAATCTAATAAAGTTTATTAGATATTATTTGATATTATTGTGAACAGCACATGGGTGAGTACTGTCCCATTTCCATCAGTGATTCTACTATTTTATATATTAGATACTTTTCTACAGGTATAGCAAAATTCCATCTCAGTTCTGCAAATTTGTATTATTGTGTTCTTTATGTGCATGTTTTTATATTGCACTTGCTGTGAGTTTAAATAAAAATATGCTATCTGTGCTATGCTTTGGCACTGAAATCAACAAAATCTGGCTGGGTTGGGACTGGGGGGGTGGGGAAGCAGGTTTCACAGCTAAAAATAAGTTTGATCCCTGTGGAACTGGGCACTTAAGCCTGGTGCAGCTGCAGAGGGAAAAGCAACAACCACCAAAAAAACAAATCCTTCCTGAAGATCCAATTTGCCCATCTCAGCCCAGTGGAGGGTTAAACTGTAGACCCCCTGTGGCACAAAGTTGTTAATTTAGCTCTGGGTGGTAGGTGATGGTTTCAAGGCTGCAGGCCCATCCTCAGCCAGCTGTAAAAAAGTGAATCACAGACAGTCTGATCTTTTTTTTTTTTTTTTTTTTTTTTTTTTTTGTGGGTCTCCTCTTGAAACCCTGCCTCAACTTGAATTACAATCACTTAACCCCGGCTAGCCTTACTTTTTTTTTTTTTGTCCTCCCCCTTCTTCCACTCCACACTAACTTTGTTTAGGGCAACGGCTTTAAAAAAAAAAAGCCAGTTGCTGGATAGCGTCTGGGGTGAGTTCTTCTGTGCTGTGGGTCTCGGGACAGGACAGTGGGGAAGGTAAGATCTATAGTTCTTTTTTTTTATCCATTTACAAAGAAATCGGGGAAAGTGAAACAAAGGCTGTTTTGCAGGGCTGTGGAAGCGGCAGGCAAAGTGTAATGTCCGGTGGTGGGGCCTGCTACTGCCCCCGGCACTGCTTCTACTCCATGAGAGGAGTTTGGGGACAGTGGGTCAGATAAAATACACATATATATCTATATACAGATGAGGAATGAAACAACATGAAACTACCCCAAAAGTCATTCATCATGGCCCACACTTTTGGTTGTGTGTGTTTTTGTTTTTCCACCCTCTAGTTTTCAAGCAGTTCTTTTACCAGAAACATAACTAGTATTTTTCATGAAATCAGTTAATAATGTGTTCAAAAGAATACAGATGATGTCAGGTCGGATAGTGTTGTATTATTAATATAGTATGTTTGAGAGCTGAACAGGAAATGGAGAATAGCAATCATTTCACCCTTTTTTTGTCTTCTTCTCATGGAACATAAAGTTAATTCTTAAAAAGCAGCTCAACTCGCCAAATTTGCTAAGCATTAAATGGTTAAATAAAACAAAAACAATCATTTAAATTGTAAATGGCTTCTGCAGATCTTTGTGGAAGTTAACCTCATTAGCGGATGATTGATGTGTATTGATTTGCATGCCTGCAACTATGTATGAACGCATATATGTATGTATGTATGCAAGCGTGCAATTTATTATTCAGACGGGCTATATGCATCAGGCAGGACTTTACATTTACAATTAGAGTCTCACGTGTTGTGTTCTCAGAGAAGCAGTTGTCAGTTAAAACATCTGCGGATGAAGGGAAGACTCATTCTGAAATGTGTAGTCTTGTAGTTCTTTCTGCAGTCTACATGTCTGGTTGTTTTGGGGAAACAAAAGAGGACATTGGTGTTGTCCATCTGATTTCTTAAATGGAACTTTTTAAAATCGAAAACATCATCCAGTATTTATTGTGGCTATCTATCGGATATAAGGTATTGTGCAGCCAGAAATAAATTCTGAAATAAAAACTGCCCTCTGTTTGATGTGTTGATTGCTATAGTGTATTTATATATCTGCATATACATGACTCTGTTGTGAACAGTTCATTTAATTGATTTGTATCCACATCTAGAAACATCCTGACACTGTGCTAGAGAAAATATGTGGTCTGAGGTCAAACTGAAACTGAAAGGAAGGAAGGAAGATCACTGCATTTGTTTGAAGAGCTAGTTCATTTTAGCGTTGGGAATATGGATACGTTTATAGAAAAATTAAATTAAAATCCAGCTAATATTTTAGTAGAACTCTTGTCTCAAAATCTATGTAAAATGTGCAGCTAATATAAAAGGTTGTATTTGCCCACGGTCATAGCTTTGTCTCACTGGTCTCAAATACTTTATATCAATACTTTATTTTGTATTTTTTTTAAAGCCTCAGTAAAGCAAATTGTTTGTTGATAAGGCCTGAGATGACTAGGGTGGAGGGAAAAGATAGAAATCTGGTGTTATCGCTGTTGCCCAGTCCTTTATTGCTGTATAACTTCACATCCAATCATAACAAAACATATTTGATTAGCTGCAGTATCTACTGTGCTGCATAAATTGGATTCAGACCTTTGTCCCCCCTCCACTGTTTATTTTTGCATAAAAGTTTTTCCATTCCATTTTTGTTATAATTTCATAAACATTCTGTATCTTTATTCAATATCTAAAGACAAAATGGTAAAAGATCAGCGTTACGTTTTAAATGAAGATTTGTATGCAAATGTGGGTATTTATATTAACATCCTACAGTAACTTATCCATGTTTCGGTTTGTGAAGTATCACTCTGAAATTGCACAGGGTGTGCCTGCATGTGTGAGCATAGAGATATGAGTAGTGAATTTCTGTGTGCAGATATGCAAATCTGTCTTCATATACGTGTGTCTGTGCTTGGGGTAATATAAAATGTGCATCTTGTATGCATTTTGATATTCTATATGGCTATATACATTTTAAATTACTCCTAGTGTGCATGTTTATATATATATATATATATATATATAAACCAATATAAATATATTTAAAATGTATATGTAATTATTTTCATTTGACACATTTTCAACAGAATTGTATTTTTTCATTTACAAAACGTAATAATCTAGTGGTATTTAAAAATGTGTACCAACATTTTAATAGCTTACTATGAAAGAATGTACTTGGATGCTTATTGTCATTGACATCCACCAGAAATAATACAAAAAAAAAATATATATATATATATATGTCAGAAATAAAATATTCAGGTCCACTTTACAAAAGGAGATCATTGTTCAAATGTGCTGCAATGAAACCTGTTTTTTGTTGTTGCTGTTGTTCAAATCTCATTTGCTGTCGATTAATCTGTTTTTAAACTGAACTTGGAAAAACGTACCATTGGTGCCGAACATCTTTGCTAACTTCACATCATTTAACATAGCCTATGTATGTATATTTTGTCCCATAGAGAGATAATAAATCGTACCCAAATTTACGATGTGGAGAATGTTCCAATGTGTGGATTTTATTATTTATACTTTCATTTTTCCTTTTTAATTTTTTTTTATTTTTAAATGATATTCATTGAGCCAGGCTGGTTTATTAGGATTACGGTCGGGAACAAAAGAATCCCTGGAAGCTTGGCCTCTGGTAACTGGCTCAGTGCAGATTATTTTTACTTGCAGACTGGTTTTGATGCTGTACAAGGTCAGTGTTCACTAATTTCATACTAATTGGCCGAGTTTGTTGAGCGACAAGAGAAAAAGACATTTCAGCTTCACTGTCAGGCTGAGGTTGATCTGCCGACCTACCGTATGGCTTTATTTCCCCTTATCCGTGTTGACATCGTTCATTTTCAATTGCTGGTTCCCCCAAAATAGCCATCTGAGCATAGGGCTCACCCAGTAACCGCTGTCACACTGACTGTTCAAACCACTTCTGAAACTGAGAAGAAATGGAAGACTAGGGAGATTTGCTGTTGAAAAATATGACGCATTCTTTCATTAATATGCAATTTTATTTTTACTGCACATGCAGTGTCCTTTTAAAAAATTGAAAAATGCAGAGTTGTCCCTCAGAGCATGAGTAAATTAACTATAAGGGACTAATTTTATCTGTGTGCTGTGACTGTGTTTTTGTATAATCAGATACATGGGTCTTTGTGATTGAATTATTTTCTTTGTGGGATTTTTTTTCAAAATGAAACACTCTCCTGGCGTTGTCCCAAATCCTGCACGATCTCCTTTGATCACACCGAAGACACAACACGACCCGTCATCATTGTTTTTCATGTATTTATCATTTAACTCAGTTTTACAAGTTCACTACCGAACAACAGAAAAGCTCATGAGGATCAGTGCTGTGGAAAATGTGCGTCTGCACAGGATGTTCCACTTGTTATTGATTACAGTCTTGATGAGTTTGTCAAAGCAACATTTGTCTGGACAACAGATGGTTAATGGGAATGTAGACTGATAGACTGAAACTGGAACCATTTCGACTCGATCATTTTATTGCAATATCAATATGTATTAATATTATTATTATCATCATCATCATTTTTATTAAATGAACAAGCCAATAAGAGAGTCTGTTGTATTAGGTGTATGAATATAGTTATAAAATACTCGCTGAAATGTTACAGGCGTCTTGATTCAAGTGATGGTCATGTTAAAGATAAAGCATTGAATAATCGCAAGGTTCTTAAAAATGAATGGTCCTGAAACAGCATGCATACTATTCAAAGCCACTAAAAAGAGACGGCACTATTGTAACAATCCAGAAATATGCAGTGGCCTACAGTGAGTGTCTAGTGCCTCCAGGTGTAAACTGAGATTAGCCGCTGCAGTACCTATTTAAAATGTATTCCTAAATGCATCTCTTGGCTAAAATCCAGGGACTTGTTTAGATACTGTGATTTAATAGATGTAGGTGCATCGAGATCCAATAAGAATACTTGAACTAGTTACTTTTAACTGCGTGAACACACACATATATATTACACAATGATAAAACAAGGTAAAAAAAAATTACATTTTCAATGAAAGGACAGTATTTGAGCTTCTTACACTAGTATTGTTTCAGTCTGGTCTTGTGAAATATACACACATGACACAGAAGATAATATCACTCCTGGCTTTTTCTTATTGTTATGTATTTATTGCAGAAGACCAAAGCTGACCAGCCATTAGTACCAAAATGGAAGAAAAGCTGTTGTTTTGTGTGTGTGATGATCTACAGTTCAATCTTAGATGTATATAAGAGACATTCTTTTTTTTTAGCGTTCATCTAGTAATGGATGACTATTTAGTAGCATAAGATGTGCACCCGAACACATGTTTCTGGAACGTAAAGCAGGAGTAGTGCATTTGAAGCATTGTGAGTAGATATCGGTGCCCCCACATGCCTCCTCTAAGGAATGCTCCTCAGCTAAATGCAGGGAAGAAAACACTGCATTATTAAATACAGGCTCGACCACAAGGATCGTTCATTTTAAATGACGAGGCGAGCAAACCAGAATATATAAACAGTCATTTAAATAAAATGTAATAAAAAGAGGAGCTGGTGTTGAAACTGGTGACATGGCTGCGGTTTGCTTTGTGTTGAGATGGGGGCCCCGGTCACTACCTTCTGCACTGGTTTGCACTGGCCCTGTATCCTGTCTCAATTACTAAAATATGCAGAACTGCTTTTGTTTCTTAAAATTAAGTGTGATTTTGTTTTTCTCCCCCAAATAAGATTTTCTCCACAGTTTGATATTTCCATGTTTGCTGTGCTTAACTACACTGTTAGTGTTTGCTTTATTTTTATGCAGTATGTCACTCGTTGCAATAGGTCACGCTTGAATCCTGCAGTTTGTTAGACCACTCTACATATTATAGCGGCTTCCTACATTTTAGAAGTTGCCTGTACATTTTTAATGTTTCATTTGATGTAATGCAACAATATCAATACACATATGTATGTTTGTAATAGATCAGGGCATCAGTGAAATGCATTAATAATAATAATAATCCTTAATCCTATTTTGCTGATAACATTTTACATGGGACATGGCAGTGATGTAGGGAAATTAGTACTGTTTGACGTTTTATTAGCTCTATTGTATGTGGGGAAAAATGCCTATTACTTCATAACTGATACAAACATACCCCAGTCTTTGTTTTAGCTGAGAAAATTTAAAAACCTGCTCTTAAAAGAAGTTATAAGGATGCCTTTTCTTGTCAAATTTAAAGTTAAACAATTGTAATTGTTTGTAACCATCTCAACCAAAGGCATTGTTGTAGTGTATTTTAACTCGCTTGCAGTTATCTCTGTATTAATACTCACTGGTTCAGAAGAATTCTAGTCATGGTGATGCTTGTGAAGGTTTACCCAGATTGGCAACATTTTGTCAGTTCACTGTCCACTTAATAATTTTGAAGTTCATCTTTTGTGTCACATCGCAGTAATTAATATTCTTTCCTATTCTCGATAGACAAGATATGTCAGTTGCAGAACAACCATAAATCATAGCAAAGATAAAAACTCAAAGAGTTAACATGTGCATCGTATTTATTAAAATATTATACACATACATGCAGACTTGGTTTTACTTGTTCACTGTTCCAGCTTATTTAAAAGCTGCCAAATACTATCATATAAAACAGCAAAGTGATCTTCCAAAATGCAGAATGTAGCAACAACGAAAATGTGAAAAGTACCAGTTTGAGAATATCACCATAATGTCATGAGTGATTTAGTAACTCAGGTTTCAGGATCATTAAGTTACTAGATAATGTATTGTGTTACTGCCTGTCAAAATGAGCATCAGTACTTGGAGCATGTCCAATGAAATTACAGGATTTTGGGGGATAAATAAACCCATTCATTAATTAAATTAAATAATTAAACCTTAAAAACAAGCCTTTTAATTTAATCATAAGTTTTATGTTTTGCAGCTCTGAATTTTCTGAAACTGCAGGGTTTTTATATGTTTTTTGTATGTGTGTTTAGGTTAAATCAGTTATTCTCATTTTAAGAATTCAGAAATGCATAGATCTACGGCTTTGCAAAGTTTGAAGGATTTTGTCTCTATTATAGAAAATTGTTTCTGTGTTGCCAACTGATAGTACCTACTGCAGTTAAAGAGCTAGAAAAGGAATCACTACATTTGTAACTTCTCTTAATATAAGTTTTAGATTTCTTGTTCTTGGATTGTCTCAAATGCAGTGTAAAAATGAATGTGAGCATTTTAGGATGGCTTGGATACATCATCATACATGATTGACTGAGGTCATAGGTCATGTCACCAAAATATTAGTATTTCCCCCCCTAGGATTCATAATATGTCAAATGTTTACTGGTCTGTTGATATAACTATATATCTGATGCATGTTTATAGAGTCTTAACAAGAAATAATATTCTACTAAACAAGTTTAACATTTCTATTAATGTTTGGTTCGCTATATCTTTTAGTCTCATTAGATTAAATTAAATATTGTATTTTGATATGAATAGATTGCATATTTGATATTATATATATAATGCTTAATAACAGTTATTTTCAAAACACAGTGTAGGCACAGTAACATGCAGCAGAGTGTGCAATTCATCCGTTCTCCGGGCACTTCCCGGGTGATATGAGGACGCCAGCTCGTGTTGTGCCTGACGAGGCATTCAGAGTGTGTGGTGAGAATACAGTCATACTGTACAGCCCCTGGGAAGCGGAGCATATTTGTGAGACGGTCCCAGATGAAATGTTCATTTTGTAACACATTGTTTTTGAAAGTTAGCCTTGTAGAACCTGTATTGTGATGCGTGTACGTAGATATGTTGTGTTATGAGGCTGTTTTTAGTTTGTATTCCGGGGAGATGGGGGGGGGGGGGGGATCACGTGTTCCTTTGCGAATAAATCCCAAATAAAGTAAATCTCCCAATTGTGCCCCAAAAAAATCAAATGTATATTGTTGGATTATAGTGTAGAAAGTGGGGCACTTTTGTATAGCTCACACCGACTGTAAAAATTGGCCTTTCCTGGGAAAGCTTACCAGAAAATAGCCTAAATCACATTACTTACACTGCCAGCCAATTAACAAAATGTGAGGATTTGTTCCTGAATCATTGTTTTGTGTAAGACATTTGTTTTATCTTCATCCAGGATGAATTAAGTATCAATCTTTATTCTTTACCTTTTAGTCAACTGAAGTGGAACTTTAAAACAGCATCACATTTTCCTGCCAATTGATAGGCCCCCATTGCCATTGCTATGGGGGTCCTGGCCACATTAAGGTGGGTGGCCTGGCCTGAAACAGGGCCACCTTGTTCCATAAAGTGCCACAATGCTCAGAGGTTTGTGGTGTCTACACCTGACCTTGCCTAGTGACCTGTTATTTTGGTTGGCAAATACAACATTGAATATTGTCTATTTTTGTTGCCTCCTGTTTGAGAAACTTTGAAAATGTAGCACCTGTTTTTCCTCATCAGGTGTTTATCTGCTTGACTGTGGGTTTTTGCTTGCTTCAAATCTGGATACACCAAAATTTTGGTATTTCATTTCAACATTTTTTGTGTGCGCTGATAAGCTTGAACTGTCTTAATATTCTAGTGATGTGATTTGAATACTAATACATTAGAAAGGAAAAAAAACATTCAGTTTCATGTAGTGTGTTTTCAGCATCCGAAAAGTGATGAACTTAACGAACATAATCAAGGAATTGGAGACCTGGCAGAGACATTTAAATACCATTGCATCAACCTTTCTGAGTTTAACTTTAGTTGTTTTTAAATAATATGTATTCTTATATTTGGATAGAGCAATTTCAGAAGTTAAAGGAATTAATAAATATGCTATAATATGGTAAGCTATGTTTTCAATAAAAAAAATTAGGCCTATAGGCTATATATTAACCCTAAAGTTTGCAGTTTCAGGCATAAAAACCTCACCAGAGGTCAGCTTAAACATGTATACAAAATATATTTTATTATCATTATGCTTTTTTAATTTAAGAGCTGTTTAAGTGATTGATATTAATCTTGTCTTGAATAGTAAATACAACTGATGATTCAACCTCGAGAAATGTATAAAGATTCCGGCTGACTGACAGGAAGTGGATGTGAAAACATTTGACTGCCACTCCATTGATTTCCAATAATGACTGGGGTTTCAAAAAATATATAAAAAAACAAAAATAGCTGTGTTTGTTTTCACCTTAATAGTCAAAAGATATTTTGCCTAGGACAGCACTGCCATGCATGAAACTGAGTTCTAATGAAAATAAGTACCTTGGCACATTAAATATATCTTCAGCCTGAATTAATATAATGTTACTTTCACTGTTCATGACAGGAACCAAAGAACATTTACGTGACGTGAGTTGATTATTGGAGGTAACTGAGTAAGCGAAAGTGTTATGCTATTAGGATATTTCATTAAATGCTAAATGTATTATGCTTAATAATACAAATCTCTGATCTAATGGAAATTCCTAATCAGATGTTTCTAATGTCAACAAAACAGATGTACATCCCCACCCCACTATATAGTCTATTCTGGGTCTATATAAGAATAAATTATCTAAAGTGATTTTTCTCAAGTTCTTGAGACAGTTGATTCTGAAGGTGATTTTATTTGAAAACTTTGTAGGGTCATGGATAGCACATTGTAGAGAGGTCCTGTTTTTGTTTGATTCTGTGGCTCTTCTGCTCAGTGGGGCTTCATATTTAGGATTTTCTGTAGGTTTAAACTTGCAGTGTCTGTAAAAGGCATTTGCTTGCATTCTTGTATTCTTCCTGGCTGTTGGGACTATATCTCAACAGGGTGAGAAAGCAACATTGTTGCTTGGAATAGTGTAGCTTCCACATCTGCTGATACCCATCCCGCTTTCTTTCCATGTCAAATTTAGATATGCATGAAAAAAACTGCAATTACAATTGCCAATAATCATTTTAATTAAGCAATCTTTTAAAATTAAATCAGATTATTTAAGCAGCGGTGCTGTCAAGAAGCTTGCTTGTATGCAGTTATTAATTTATTTATTTTCCTGGAATGATGGGGGTTGAGGGCAAGTGCTTTATTAACTGCTAGCCCAAGGTGCTGATTCCAGAATTAATATGTAGAAACAGTTCTGCAGACCCTGCGCTTGGTCCTGACACCGGGTTCTGTACTGTTGCTTATGACATTGCAGGTTCAGTATAAATAGTACTTCACCAGAGTACATGCATAGACTTAGCTTTACTAAACTCAGGACCAGGTGGCATAGCTGGAGATGATTTAATTAAATGAACTGAAAAGCTGTGTTTCATCTGTGATGTATATTTCCATAACTGCAGAGTACCTTTTCTGTTGGAATTGCAAACGGAAGTCCCTTGAAATTCACACAAGAAAAGATCTCTTATTTTTCTTTTAGATGTTTTTTCCAGTTTCCTTTGTATATGAGCAGATAGGATTGGTTCTTTACATGGCTGGAAGCATTTGTGTTTCTGGTTGTTAAAGCCCAAATACATTGAGCGTAAAGGGAATTATTTCACCGGATTGTTATACAGCCACAGAAATCCCTTCATGGTTATCTGTGCAAGTGACCTTGTCTTTTTCTTTTTTAAAACATTGGTTCTATGAGATCCAGCTCAAAGGTCGCAGGACCTTTTGGATAAACTGAAAGTTCTCACTGATTTCCAACCTAATCCGATGAGTACTTCTTGCATTCATGGCAAGTTAGTGTGTGGAAATTGTTATCTCATGGTCTACAAACACACTCAGAGGTCCCTCTTTAATAGGACAGTATGTTAAACTACAGTCTATACCCAGTTTGCAGCCTTGGAAAATTCATGTTTCAGGGCATCTGCATCCAAAAGCTTCAGTGCTTAATATTCTGAGCAAAAATTGTGCTTTAAAATACTTTAGGGCTTTCAGCTGAAAAACCCCAAAACCCTTACTTGCTGGAACTGTATTACTGTAGATAATCAGTCAGCCCCACCCATTCCCTGTGGGACCTTCTCAGAAAACAGAGCTCTATTATTAGTGCCTTCTTTGCATACTGGAAAACTATGAATGTGCTATAGGTGTCCTTTTAATAACTGTTAAACCAATGTATAATATCAAAACAACTTTTACTATATTTTGAGAGCCACTGAAGCATGAGAAATGAGGAAGATTACTCACTGTCTGGTTGCAGGAGATACACAGATGTTTTTCTGTGCGGTGAAAACGAACAGGGTAAGAGTCTGACCCTCGTACTGTACTGTCCCAGATCCCCCTCATCTTGCCCCGGTTGCTTCATTGGCCTGCCTCACACGAGCGTGCCTGCAGTGTCCCAGAAATGCTGTCTTTCATTTTTGTGGCAGAGCTCATCTAACTACCTTTTCCTCACTGACATTTACATTGTGTGTGTTTGTTTGTTTGTTTGTTTGTTTGTTGTTGTTCCTAATGCTGAATATTTGCTGTTTTTATTTTAGCAATAAACAGGCACTGTATAGTCACTATTTTCTATTTGTAACACAGACCTGTTGAGTTCTTTAAATACTGCTCTACTAGGAGCACAAAATGGAGCTGCTACCTGGAAAGCTCATGTTTATGCCACAGCTGTGTTGGACAATCCCAGTATTTGTGAAAGAGGTCATTTTAATATCTGTACATGGTTCCTACAGTGCCAGATTGGAACAATACCATTTCCTTACAGCAGCATCCAGTGTAGACGGAGCAATTAAATTAAATCTGTTTTTAAACTTTTATAAAATCACATAAGACGCTAGCCTGTTGTTGTTGTGGGGTTTGCGGCTGCATTAAGGGGGCAAATCACGCAGGCTTTGCTACCACTGGCAGGTGGAAAGTGTTGATCTTCATCTGTTATTTTTAGAAAACCAAAATAAACTGTATCATTATGAGTTGTTTGCACCTGTTTTTTCTTATAAATAGAAAACACATTTTTTTCACAAACTTTCATTTGCACCTCAGAGGGTTAAATCAAGATGTATTGTTGTTGTTGTTGTTGTTGATGCTGCTTTATATATTTTTAAATAATTATAATAATCATAGTGTGCTTATTTCCATTGAATACTGCCAAGATGTATTTCTCAGATTCTTCCTTGCTTTTTTGAATTTTATGTTAACATAAAACTGGGACTTATTTATTTAATGTAACTAAGTTCTAAATATGACATTGTAAATTATAAAGGCTATTTGAAAATAAGTTCTTAGCTTCTGTAAATACTAGCCTATATGTGAATCATGTTCTTTAGTTTTAAAAGGCAGCATCAATATTTGTCTTAAAAGTGAAAGATAATGTGTCAGCGTATGGTTAATCCAATCAAACTCTTCCAAACTAAATCTAGCTAATTTCTTGATTGTGGAATAATTAGAAACAATGTATAGAAATGGAATGGAAATACACTGTTATAATGATATTTATTTTTTGTTTTACCATTCAGAACCATATTGATACTGGACAGATTTTAAAGATGTCAAAGTGTTAATAATTGCCCATTTAGAAGGTGTGTTTTCAGAAGGTGACCACATTGCAGGTCTATTCTCTCTGCTCGGCTAACACACAGTTTATTGTGTGTTATATCTATCTTCTTTGTTTCCGACTTGCCATATCTGTTTCCTTCCCCGCACCAGAGATTACCTAGTCTGGCTACAGTGTGGCCCGACAACCGCATGTGCGAAGGGTGGAGAGACTGGCGCTGGGTGAGAGGGTGAGTGTGGTTTGCCTTGGTGTTTCCAGCACCGGCTTGGCGAGCAGTGATTCATAGTCAGCTGGTGTTGGGAGGCTGATTTCCCCCTCGCAGCCTGGGAGGGAAGAGGCCGTGTTTGTTTGTTCAGTCGAGCAGAGCCTGATCATCGTGTACACTGTCCTCTTGACTCTGACTGGCTGGAGAGAGCAAGACTTTTAGCTCCCTCAGGAATCCCACAGAGACAGTGTACTCTGTGTGTGTGTGTGTGTGTGTTTGTGTGTTTGAATGTATGGAGATAGAGTTGGATGATTTCTGAGCTACTGGTCAGCTTTAATCGTACTATACTATGATGCCAAAGGAAAGTCACCAGAGAGCAGCTCGTCAGAACAGTTTGTCCTCCAGCAGCCCGATAGGCCAGTGTATTGATAGCAACACAGTATTTGTGTCACATGATATCGGAAATGTCATCCCAAGGCTGTGCACATGCCTTATTTTCAGATGCACAAGAGCAGTAAGAAAAAAGGAACACATTTCAGATTATTTCTCTCACTTGTCATTTTTTGCATTTCTATACAATTTTATATATTTTCCCAACTCTGGCTTCTGTCAAAAGGTGTGTTCAACTAAGCTGTCAGAAATTATGTCCGTCCAAAAACAACTGCCTGTGTTTCAGTGTCGGCAAATGATCTGGACATGTCCCACATTTTATTTTATTTAGACAAAAAAGTGTTTTATAAATCTATTCAAAATGTATCAAAATGCAGGTTATTGTCTTGAGGGAACTATGTGCCATGCTGTGATTATTGGCATATACCTGTGGTGTGTATCAATATTTCTGTTATGTTCATTTATGTGGACCATGAGTTGGTTTGTCCTGTTTTCCATTCATTGTAATCTGATAACACCTTTCTTGTGGTTGCTAATTAAAATTAAGAGTAATTAGAATGCAAGTTCAAAAATGCTTGTTTATAGTATTAGCCTTTAATTCTTTATCCAGGATTATAGTCAATGAAATGCAAAGGTTTTGTCTGTGATTAGACCAAAGGTGTGAGATAGGCTATAAGCATCTGCCTCATTCAAGCTGTACAACCTAAGAAGTTACACAAAATGAATTAAAGATAATGTCAAAGGCCATGTCATTTTCATTTATGATACATTTTGCTTTGCACTCAGGGTTTTTAAAGTTTGTCCGTGAAAAGTTTTAGAACAACGTGCAGAAAAAAACAAAATAATAATAAAAAAAAAGATATATATAGAGAGTGAGAGAGAGAGACATTGCCAATATTTGTAAGATACATTTTTTTTTCTTTATGAAGAACATTTCTACTTTCTATGCTTTGGAAGATGTTACTGGTTCGAAGTTCAGTTTATTGCGATGAGCAGATCCAACATTCAGTTCATAGAAACACAAACAAATGGTAAACCGTGTAGACAATGTCTTGTCGAAGAGGTGTGCGTAACAACTAGCAGCTTCCTCAAACAATCCTCCTTTGGTTCTGTTTCATGTAAAACATTATGGACCCGCAAAAATAGAATGGTATTCCTGATAATCTCAGTAGCACAGAGCTTAACTTTAAGGACCAACTGCATTTAACTTTGAAGATGATGGGGAAAAACAATTAAGCCAAGTACCATATCAGTCAATTTACATTTCTAATTGCACTGGTATTTTAACACATGACTCTTTCACTCCTTTAGTCTTTCCAGACAGTGTTTGTGCAATACGTTGTTTTCTTGCAATACTGCAGTTTCAGCCCACATCCTGTTATTTTAGTGGATATTTTTTGGAAAAGACAATTTACGACTGTGAGTATAACAATGTATGCTATGTATGCTACTCATAGGACTTGTACACCTATGTTAGGCAGATTGAGTCACGTTTTCTGTAGTTTTATGTATGTCTGTTTTTATTTGTTTATTAGTAGGTAATTACATAAAACTAGATGTTTATTTAATTGATTTTGATGAACTATTCATTTTTATGATCTTCATCTCTCATAAGAAGGACAGGATCCACTAAATAAGTAATCACTGATGTGTTTTATTTTATACAGAATTATGATCCAGAACATTAAATCTTTTATAGTTTCTTTGTTTTGAACATACAATCTGTTTGTAACGCTGGCACTCGTAACATGGCTGAGATATGTTTAGGCCTTTGAACCACAGGTTTTACACACTTTCAAGCCCAATAAGTTTGATCTAGTTCAGTGAGTTTGAATATAGCAAGCCTGCATGTGGTCTAAACAGAGGAAGTTATGATGATGATAATGATGATGATGATGATGATGATAATAGTAATAATATCCCAGTCATATTATTGTTTTAGTCTACTCTTACCTACTATATTTTACTACTCTGAATTGCATTGACCGCTATACCTGTATTACAAATGTTTTAATTTAAGAGGCTTTGCATATTGTAGATTTATGATTATTTTGTGCTAAATTTAGTGGAAACAGTGTTACTGTGTGTCAATCTGCATCACTCTAAACATCCTCCTGTCACTAATACAGTGTAATTCTGTCTGTGCTTTTTTGCTGTGGCAGTTCAAAATTAGCTACATTTCATTGATACATATGATTTTGTAAATGGTTAGCATGTCAGTGCCGGGGTTTATTCTTACATGTTGTAAGTCATCAGAAATGGAAGCATTTTGATTCCAAGAAGTTGCGCATTTAGTGATATCAGCAATGTTAATTCTAACCAGTCCTGTATTCTTCATTTAGAGATGTCTCTTTTCATACGTCTGTTGATCATATATTGGCTTTCATTTTCTAGACCTCTATATAATTGTTTGTTAGTTATAGATGTATTATTATTAACACATAAAATAAATTGCCAGAAATTAATTGTACACAAAATATTAAAACCAAAATAATATATACATTTATATGGAATTCTATGTAGACGTTATCTAGGTGTAACCACTTATATATTTTGTGTATAATTTAATTCTTGAGCAAATCTCGGAAGTATGATTTTCTAAAATAGCTCATGTGAATTCAGTAAAAACATTGGTGCAATCTGCAATTTGGAAAGAGGCTAAAACGGTCAAATAGTGTTTATGTATTCGTTTTCTCTCTGTAATTCCATATCTTTTTGTATTCTGAAGCCCTTCCATCACCATTGTTGGTCTCTGGGTCTGTGGCATTATAGAGATTTTGCGCAAGACAAATCAAACAGTCATGTAGATCAAGTGCTGACCTGGCATTGCTCGTGAAACCCAGGCTGGCCGGACCAGAGGGTTGCTTGGCTGGAAACCTGACGGGTTCAGGCAACCGCTCCCGACGAGAAGAATTTAAATATAGCCTGGATTTCAATGCGGCGATCACTCATATTTAATAATTAATAGTAATCAATAGATTGCTGTGTCCCAGGCTGGCATCGCAGAGCCTTTTTAACAGCCAGCCAGAAAATGGAAGTTGTTTACGAAGCGTTGAGCGTGACAGAATCTCTCCTCTAAATCTCCAGATATTTATTCTGCATTAGTCCTAATCTAAAATCTGCCTTTTTTTTTTTTTTTTTGCATGCACTGGGGACGTGCCACGAATGAATCCTTTTTTTTTTTTTTTAATAAATAAAAAAAATGAAATGTAATCCACACATGCGGATAAACAGCAGGTATTCTTGATGAGGTGGGTAATGGATTTTTATAAACCTTTACCTAAAGTAACTACATTCAAATAAGCTGCATTAGGGGCATTAAGCAAACCCAAAAGTATATTAACATGTCCTTTTTTTATATGATCACTAGAATTCAATTTGCAGATTATGTAGTGTAATAGGATTTTCAGCATAATGCAGAGATGAAGCAGGCAAGGGACGTGCAGCGTATGGGGAAGAAAAAACTTAAAGAGCGGACCATTTTCTATAGCTACAGGTATGTTAAACTTTGTATGCTAAGATAGGAGAAAGATACAAGATCCCTCTGGATGAAATGCTGCTCCCAGCGTGTAGGTCTCTGGGAGTGTGAAGTCGAACCCCTGTCGAATGTAGACAGATGCAGGGAGGGACAGCGAGATGTACCCCAGTGCAATCATGACACCTACAGGAACTGCACAGGACTCTGGGAAGACAGGGCGCCCCCTCCTTCAGAGTGTGGCTGAAGCAGCTTATCGCAGCGCATGTGATTAATACTGGGCTCGTGATCCGTGTAAGGCAGACCAGGGCACCGTATAAGTGCTCCATTGCCCTGGGATTGTTGAAAATGCACCAGTGGTCCACGTGTAAAAATAAAAAAATAAATGCCACGGGCGGACATGGATAGGACTGTGTTTCGCCAGTTATAGTGGACTTTAAATAAATACATACATACATACATAAATAAATAAATAAATAAATAAAAGGTCAAACGTGTCACCCAAGATTGCCGGGAAGCCTTAATGTATGAAACATGGAAAGCAATAAGACCAGGATGTTTTCAGCCATGGGGGGGGTTTTCAGACAGATGTTGTGCTTGTCCTTAAAAAAAATTAATGAGAGAGCGATCCATGGTAGACTTGTGGTGAGGTGGGGGGAAATGGGCTGATTCAAAGGGCTCTTGTGTGATGGCACCATTAAGACAAGGGTGCTGGACAGAGACAGTCTGTCCATGTGTAACTCTGTGCACCTGTTCTACAGTGCCCTGTTGGCCCGGTCTTGGTGACAGGGTGCCAGGGGTGACTGCGAGCTTGGTGCTTTAATGATTCGGCATCGTCAGCTTGCAATAGAGCTGCAGTGGGAGCTTCTCAGCGAACACTGGAGGGAGTTTGTGTGTGCGAGAGCAGCGGGAACGGGGGGGTGTGAGTGAGCTGTGTATTACAGTATACAGATTGCAGGTGTCCATTACGCAAAGGGTAATGGAATAATCAATTATTTAGGCAGCTGATAAATTGATTATCAAGTGATGGTTTGTGTTGGCTGGGTTTTTGCTGTGGCTGGTGTGTGAAACCATTTCCTTGCCTTCATGCATGGCCGTCGGTTAAGGAAGGCGGTTTCAAATGGCATCTGGGCTGGTCTTGTGGGGCCCTGGGAGCCCAGTATTTCTGTGCCGCTAGGATGTCCTATAGGACATTAATAAACAATGCTCTGGGGATGGGCTGTATCCTTGGGACAGTTTCAGTTCCTCTGCAGGAGCAGCAAAAGATTTCTCAGCATACCTCCTTTTATTTAAAGCATCTTGAACAAAATGTGCATACACTGGAGCTTAATTAAAATTCTGTTTAATGTCAAAGAACCTGTTTTTATTTTGTTTGTTTTTTAAAGCATGGATAGGCCCACATTACTGCTGTTGGGCAACATCTGTCCATTTCATAAAATGTTTTCCACTATATTCAATTGAAATTAGCACGGATCCTTAATCTGTTACACTGTTCATCTCTTTCTCCTGGCATGACAATAAGGGGTTAGTGAGATTACAATTGGCATTGCAGGAGAAAGGGGCAGAGGACATCTGAGAGTTTATTATCATGTAAAGCAGTATCTCTCAGCCACTGGATCATCACCCCAACACCTTTTGTAGAGAAACGGAGTCTCTCCAGTAACACTGCACTGAAATCACACTAGCACAAGAATGTGTGCGTAGGGGATGTGTTGCAGAAGAGCGCAGTCTTCAGCGATGTCCAAGTCGCCTGGTTTTGATTCGCTACTGTTCACTTCTCAGCCAATCGGCATCAGCAGACAAGAAGCTCTCAGCAGAGCAATCAGCTAGAAAGCCTTCTGATCAGGGCTGCCATTGGGGCAGCCTCTCAGTGTATGAAGGGACGACTCCACTGTTAATCAGCCTCCGCTGTCACAAAAGCTATGAAAATGAAGTAAACAGCTGAAGATGTCACAATGCTAAATTCGGCAAATGCACAGTAAAGATTTTTTTGTTTTTTCCAACCAAATTTGATTGTGTGGAACATGTCCAGTTTTTGAGGCATTATTAAAACTGATGTCATTAGCCCTTTACAGCAGAAAATATGTTTCGATTAAGCACTGCACTAGAAGTAGATACCCGTCATCTGTATGTGTGCAAGACAGCACATTTGTATAGGTACATTTTGTTTTCCAATTATAATTACTTCCACAGAGTGTGGGCTTTCAGAATAAATACACAGAAATGTGAAAACATAATTCATGATTTCAGTCAGTTTGCTCTTTGTGGTACTTTACTTCGTATGTTATATTTTATTATAATATGTTGATTTAAAAAAAAAAAAAAAGCCAGGGCACATTTGTCCTCCTTTCTTTATTTAAAGAAAAGTCTTCTATACAGTGTGAACTGGAGGTTTATTAAGTTTCTTATGTCTGTTACGTTATTGTAATATTTGAGTTGTTTGTAATTCTATATTTTTTTTATAAGGATTGATTTGTTTACCTTTAATCTCCAAATAGTGTGAGTCTTGTGATAGTGATGAGCTCAGCAGTTTAATGTATCGAGAAATTACAGATATTGTATCTATACTGAAAAAGTTGCCTGCTTGGAAGTCTGGTATCATGAGGACAGAGGGAAGCTTTAATCTAAATTGCACAATATGTTCCCACCTGCTTTATTTAAAAGGATATTACAAACAGCTCTGAATATGAACAGAATTGAATACAGTGGGAAATCTAAATTAAAACTTTAAATACCATTATTTAATTACCCCAATGACTGTGGATTTGGTAAAAGAATGGCTCGGATTATTCTGTTTTTCAATTTGTTAATGCTGCAGCTCTTAAAAGCCCACAGATTCCCTGGCCTATTGCTGTCACTGATGAACTATATGAAGATAAATGGCATTATGGTAAATTCCACTTAATGACAAATTTTTAATTTCCTGAACACAGGCTCCTCTCTGGCTAGCTGAATGAAGGCTAATTACAGAGAGATCCACATAAAAAAATAACTCCTCTCCAAAGATAATGGCATAAGAAATGTTGCAGATTAATGATGCTATTTATCTTTTCTTTTCCGTATAATAATAATAATAACAATCATCAAAATTCTATCTTCTTCCTTGCCTGATAGCACTGCTCCCTGAGGAAAATATTCATAAAAATGAAATTGAAGTCGCAACTCAATGGGTTTATTAAAAATGCATTTTTTTTTTTTTTAATGGGAGGGAGAACGAGAGTAGTCAGCATTGTGAGTGCCGGCCTTAATGGTAGTGTGCTTCCATTGTCGGCACAATAAAATGGGTGTGTTAATTGGTAACTCTGTAATTACATTTTATTTTTTCGTTTTTCATTTGTTTATCGGAACTCCCGTTTGCGAATGGAATTAGAATGGAATGCGTCTTTCTGTGTTAACGGACCGCCACATGTGCAGCAGACAGCTAACTATATCTGGCTCCCAGTCATCAGAGTTGAAAGGGATCCATGGGGGTGCATTATCCTCCCACATCCCCTTGTACAACAGACAAAAGGAAGGTGGGTGTGTCACTGGGGTCGGAGTTCAACAATACAGACTGGCATTCAGCGATGGAGCTACTCTGAGATTCCCCAGCAAGACAACTGAGCCATTCCCTCCATTACTAGCAGTGTTCATTTAGTCAGCGTTTATTGTATTGTAATCCCAGTTTCTCTCGTGTCGACTACTTTGCTCTTGTACCTTGTGAAGTGCTTTATGTTGAAATTAAGATCCGCAGAGAATATTCAGCATTAACACAGAAAACCAAATGACAATACAAGCTCCAGCCTAAAGTAACAGCCTAAACAGCTGTGACAAAACACTTTTTATATATAGTTATCAAATTGACCTACAGTGCAATGTATGGCATGCATTCTCCATATTGCTCATTGGTTTTTGAAAGTCTCTCAATATTAAGATTTTTCCAAATAAAATAGAACGTAAAATATAAATATACAAATGGTAAAGCTTTTACACTCACTACGTGTTATGTTGAGGTTTTATACATTATACATTTTATACAAAACAAGTGTTTTTCTTCTTGTTTTTGTTTCTTTGTTTCATTTTTCCATAGAACGTTCTTTGAATGTTTCTCCTACCCAAATATCTTTATTCAAAGGTTAAAAAAACATTGACAATTTAGTTCTTTTGACATTTACATTTAAATGTGAATCCCCCCCAGATTGTGATTCAGTACTTCATGCTTTTCTAGTGCAGCTCTTAACTTAATGCCACAAGCCCCACTGTCATTCCACCAACCTGCTCCAAACATGTACCTCTGAAAGGGCTGCCAGTAGCCTGAAAGAACGTAGTGGCTACTGAGGATAAAGGGCCTAATAAGATAAGGGCTGTATGGCTTGTTAGGAAAACTGTGAAATGGCATTATGATCTCCCAATGGGTCCCCACAGGCCGCTTAAGAAGAGTCTCTTGTTAAAATATTTGCATTAGAAGTTGAGGGTCTTTCAGTGTGTGCTGGAGAGCCCTCTGTATTGAGATGTTCAGCGGCCGACTTTCAATGGCGGCCGCTCTCTGTTTTCCTGGCTCTTGGATTAACAGACATCTCCTTGCTACGTTGGGTCGGTGGTTGCCATCCTAAAATAATTAGGTTATCGACAGAAACACAGCTTGAAGTGATTATCGTGGTGTGTCCAAGTAAAGGCTTACTGAAACAGGTGTAAACGGTTCGCATAGTCACTGTGGTCTGTGAGCAGAGTCTCTCACTGGATCTGTATGTTTGTGGAATTTGATTAAAACAAAAATAAAAAACATAATGGGGGAAAAATAAGTTAAATGTGAATGTGAGAAAGGACCTTAACATTGTTCCCAGACAACTTGTTTCTGTAGTACACCAATGCGTCTGCTCACTCCCTCCTGCTAGCAGCTCTGATCTCACTGGGATATGAGTCCGGTCCTGATTCCAGCAGTGTCATCTTTCTGTTGCAATATTACACATGAATATGTTGATCAATTTGATAGGCCAACCCTTGTCATCTCAGTAGAAGACATAATACTGTCTTGAACTTATTACTCCTAAACTTAACTATATATTTGCTTAAATAGTACACCAAATTATTGTACATTTTTGAATAGCTAAGAGAAATCTGTAAGTAACATAGGCTGCTCCCTCTACTATATATTTACAGTAGCCTTGTGGAAGGTTCCAAAACCTGCATTTGCATAGCAGGTGATAATAAAGTTAATAAATTAAACAGATTGAGTCAAGTGAAGGGGACGGGTTTCAGAATTAGCTGATTATTGATACAAAACCACAAAACAAAATTATTAAAAGTGTACACTGGAACATCACTGGAATAATTGCAGTACATTACTTGCTTTTCCGGGGAGCATGTCCTTCTCTATCCTCAAGACAATGCCATCTCTTTGTTAATTAAAGCATGCCGTGGCAATGTTTTTCCCTGCTGTGTGTTAATTGCCCTTCTATGCGTGGTGCGTGGCTGTTCTTTCTGAATGGCGTCCTGGCCACGAGCCCCGAGCACATCCACTTCTAGCCAAATGGGAGTGAGCTTTTGCTTCTTGCTCTGACAAAGGAGCTGAGACTTCCCTCCGAAACACCCTTGAAATGGAGCCAGGAACATCGGGGGGCTGGCCCTCAGTACTTGTGGCATTCACAAATCTCAACCCTGCAGGCATCACGGCAACAACGGCACTATTTCACCACGGCCTACAGGTGGTAAACTACTGCCCTGTCAGGTAGACTTCTGCTCTCCACAGCAGGGTTTGCAGTGTAGTGGATTTGTGTCAGTGGTCATGTGAAGAACTGATTCTTAAGCTTGTCCTTGTCCTTAATTACATTCCTCATCTTTCACTTTGTGCCATCTATGTTTTGCTGTGATGTTTTTATTATACTATGATTGTTAATTAGGTCTGGTGTAGTTTTTTTCTAAACCAACAATGTGTGTGTGTGTGTGTGTGTGTGTGTGTGTGTCAGGTTTACATAAAAAAAAGTAATTTGATTTATTTATTGTGACCAGCAAGATGTTACATATTATTTTAGAGAGGTCATCTCGATTATCAAGCTTCTTGAGATTTGAATTTGAAATTATTTGCTTTCATTGGCTGGTTTTTGTAAGAGTTTTGAGAGATAAACGATGACCTTGTATGAAAATGAATTCTTGTGAAACTAATGAACACAAAACATTCGTAGTAATGAAGGAGCTGCATAGGAGCTAGAGTTGGCTGGGCAGAATTTTCATACTATCGAACTATCAAAATGTTCATGCTGCCGCAGATGATGGGTTGGAGGTATCTAGACATTTCAGCGCTGACCACAGTGGACACACATCCACAGAACATCCCTCCAGCGCTGTAAGTTATTTTCCCTGAGAGGGGAATTTAAACTGAGAGAACATCCGACAGGGCATGGATTGCACTTGCGAACCAGTTTGTACTGTGGAAATTGTTATGGTTGCTGGGCTCACTCTGTAGATAGAGTATCAGCCTAATCTATCACAGACCTTTCAACAGCAATTAAAACTGATAGTTTAATATTTGGCTTATACATGTAGTGATCATACAAACTGCATGCAAACCTTCCTCTTCAACCATCCCCTACAGATCTCATACTGACTACAGCTGCAGATCAGGGTTTTGGTGTTTCAACAAAAGAGACCAAATTAAAATAATACTACACTTTTTCTTTCAATCATTATACATCATCTTTATGTTGGTATCCTATAACACCCTGTCTTGAAATTGTAGTGCTGCCCATGTTTATACCACTATACTTCAATCTTCAAATGAGAGAAAAAGAAAAGAATAAAAAAGGGGAACTGATGCGAAAACAGGGAAGGAAGTATAACGTCCAAAGCTGTCACTCAGGCAGCTGTATTGGGTTGGACCAAAGGCTGTTCATATTTCTAGCAGCTGGCAGGCCGTGTCTTCTGTCCTACATGACTGTTGGGTGTAAAGTGAATGCTGTTTATTTTACAGCTGACAATGTTTTATCATGCTACCTCCCCGCTGCGGTCTTTATTTATTTCATGTTCTCTTACAAGATCTTTATTATTCTTCTGCCATTTGTCCTAACACTAACTACTCCTACAGTTCTTACTCTACATATACCAAACTTCATACAGTGGTTAATTATGATACCTAATTTTATGCACGTGCTTTTTTATGGCTGTGATCGATCGTTATTGATTTATGATCAATTGAAACCCAAACTTTCCCATTGACTTCAATGGTGGAATGCATTTTAGTGCACAGGCATGCCAAGCTGTATAGTCAGTTCCCAATCAGCATTGAACTGTAATTTGCATAACCAATCAGCTGTCAGGGTTCCCAGATCTTCGTTTTTTTGTGTTGTTTGTTTGTTTTTTAACAGTCAGACTCCGCCTCCATGTCGGTGCTGTTCTCTCCACATTGTCGTGTTGTACTGGGATTTCCTGTTTTCCTAATATCGTACATTATTTGATTCCCCCTTATAATACTGTATTATATTAAAATGTATAGCACTTCTACTACTAATTATATTACATTATTCCATTTTAATTTCATGCATATAGTGCTTTAGTAGATTCATATTATTGTTATTCCATATTTGCTCCTGTCACAACCTTGCACTACGAAACTTTGTTAGAACAATAGTCGACCATTCCCTATAATATAGCATATGTTCTATGATTTTACTGCAGTTTTACCACGCTTTTAAGAAGTATTTACCATATGATTAAATTATTATACCACTGCTACTACTTATAATAATTATAGTACATTAAAGTCATCTATATTGGGCTTAGTACTGATTATTTGTATTGTTATTATTCCATATTATTAATTATACCTATATACCATAGTTAATTCCCTATAAGATTTTCTATAATATAATGTAGTACCTTGTGGTACCTTACTACAGTAGTACAACAAATACGATAGTACACTATTATACCATAATACACTTTTATGCTATAGTATATTGTAGTATTTGTTGATATACTATAGTACACTTTTATGCTATAGTATACTGTAGTAACGTGATATATTATAGTACACTTGTATACTGTAGTACCTTGTAATGTAATATAGTACTTACTATAGTTCTACAACAAATACTCTTAGTGTTTTATACTATAGTATACTGTAATACCTTCTGATGTACTATAGTACTATAATACTGTAGAAACTTGAAACTGTTGTCTCTTCCTGCTCCCGACTCTTCCTTCACCAAGGGGATGATTCAGAAAAATGGCTGCAGCTCAGTTTTGAGTGTCGTCTGGACCTCGGCCTCTCTTTCATTCCTTTGGCAGTAGGAGCTCCCTTTCGTGCTTACTGGCAATAACCTCATTAAACTGTCATTGTTGTGGTGGTAGGAAGATTTAGGCTTTTTACACTTTTTCTTGATATCATGCAGAACAAAAATTTCCATATGTTGCCAGTAATTTTTAATGTCTATATTTGTGGTGCTACTGTCACTTTAGAGTCAGGATATCCACTGAAAATCCATCAATAATCACTGTGTTCTTATCATGTTTTGTGATACTTTCCATATGAAAGTCTCGTACTGTTGTCATCCCAATGGGCTGTTGGAGTTGTACTAATTAAATAATCTCCCTTTTATTATTGTCAGCTGGACAAATGAAATGAAAAATATTTCACAATAAATGTTTTTAAACATTTGTTTTAATAGCTGGATAGACACACATCACATTTAATAAAAATATTCGTGCTTGTGATTAAGTGTATTAAACAGTAATAAGGAAGTGCATCGAGTTTTTTTCTTCGTAAACCTGCAAGTTGTCATGCTGTGTCATGTTCAAACACATCATGTTCGTCTTTATTAAATCATCATTTTTTGGTCATAGTCTTCACATTTAAATACCTGTACGTGGCAGCCCTGCTCACCTTGCAAACCTGTGGGTTTTACTATACTGTGGGTATAGCTCTTTCTCTCTCCCCCCCACCTGACTGCGTGTCTCCGTGTTTAATGCGTATTTGGTTGTGTGTTTAATATTATTACCAGAGTGCAGCTTCCTTGTGGTTCACAAGCAGCCCTGAATTAAAGGGAGGGTGCGCCCCACTCCCCCGCGCACCGTGTTTACCAGACTTTGATTAGATTAAGGCCTCTTCAGTTGGCCTTTTCTTCGCCGTCAAAGCCAGGCTAATGCGTTTGTTCTCTGGCCCATGTCGACGCATTGTTGGCCCGTACATCAACCTCGCTGACCCCCCATGTTCCACTTCTTTAGGTTTTTTTGTTTTGTTTTCCTTTTGGTCTTACACTGGGGCGCAACCGAACGAGTCCTTTTTGGATTCTTCTTCCTAAGGGGGCACTCAGTGTCTAGCGGTGTTGGGGGCTGGGGTGTGCTTGGAGACTGGGGGGGGGGGTGTAAAACAGTAGCACAGGCAACGGCTCAGGTCGGGAAGCAAATGCAAGGGTGGGGGACGCCTGTCGGTTTGACCTCAGTAGACATTGCCATAATGGAAATCACTCCAGAGTGGCCTGCGTGTTGAAGAGCAGCATTGAGGGGATGGCAAGGGAGTAACACATGCTATGGTATGAAGGGAAACAACATTGAGTCCTTAGCATCACACCGTTTTTGGAATAATTGTTTGTGTTTCTTTTATATTTATTTGTCCTCAGTGTACAGGTCCTTACCTTTTTTTTTTAAAGGCCATTCCTAAACAACAATATACAGTCTTGTTCCTGTTAAACTCCAAAGGCAAGGGAATTCCAATGCATTAGCACCTGATGTCATATTTGACCTTTCTCTTTAACCCCTGGGTCAGCCTTCCCTTCTGAGCTGATCAGTGTTAGTATTTCAGTATTGGAGCAGCAGTGAAGGGCTGAGAAAACAGTTTTCTGCTATAGCTGGAGAAACCTCTCAGGTCAGAGAATGCAGAGGATTTGGTGTTGCACATTAAGAAGCACCTGACATCAAAGCATAATTCAATTAATTAATTCATTTCATACAACAAAATTTGAAAATGTTTGACATATGAGGAGCTTAAGCTTCCCAATATTTAAATATTTAAAAACATAATATTTAAAGTAAAAACTTATAATATTAGTCCTTTTAATCCCCGTTAGATAGCATTTCACCGAGTTTTATTATGCTTCTTGCTTTTTTGATTGTTTCCTCCTTGCTCCCTTTCCCGGAGCCCTTGACTGTGACCCTACATCTTGACAGCACTTAGCTTTCACCATCCAGGATGTAGGACCTCACTTACTGTACTTGCCTGTGTAAACTGTAAATTGGAAGTTGTAAAATATATTATATTTTGAATTGCTATGTTTTATGTAAATTGAATTTCTATGATTGCCTTTACCGAACTGTATTTTGGCACTTTGTTTTGCACTTATGTTGTAAGTCGCCCTGGATAAGGGCGTCTGCCAAGAAATAAAAATAATAATAATAATAAAATCAACAGGAATTCCCCTGCCACTTGTTTGACAAACTAATTTGATTGGCAATATTATGTGCAGCTTGGTATTTAAGAACATTTTCCATATCAGTTTATTTACCATAATACATTTCTCCCTGTCTAAGGTGAGAAAACCATCAAATACACAAAATATTTAATTTAGGCTCGTAAAGTGTATGTTATTAATTTAAATTAAATATATCCTCCTGGCTTTATGTGTACAATCAATATTAAAGACAAACATAGCTACCAAGATGTAATTATGTATTTTAGGGGCTTCGGAAACTTGTAAATTGCAGTTTTTACAAAATGTAAAGCCTGAACAGGCATGTACAATTTATTTAAAATATTGGGACTTTTTGCAGCAACATCTATTAAAACTAGAGCCACAAGTTTACCTTTATACTTTCCAGGTCCTGTGTATTAATTAATATGGGACATTGAGCACAGCTAATAGATTATTATGCCCTCTATAATGGTTTATTACAAAACCAAAACATTGTTTTTATGATTATGTCACTCAGAGGAGTGTATATATACATATATATGAGTCCATGCTTTAAAATCAGTCCAAAATGTTTGTAATGTGAATGATTAAATATAAATAATAACAAGAAGGATTAAAGCAGACTACTGTTATTTTTGTTTTTTAAACTCATACACGCATAGTGTACACACCTCCCCAGTAGTCACTGCCCCCACCCCCTCCCCCATTGTTATGTATAGGCTTGCTAATCCTTCTGTGTTTGAGCTGTATCAAACATCACCTTTCTTGGGAGCAGTTAGTCCACTCTTCCGCTTTCTTTGTCAAAAGAGCTGCCTTAATAGGAGAAGTCAACAGGGGAGGACAAAAAGGGATTGAAATCTGTGTTTAATCAGGGTCAGAGGGGAGGTGTGCGGAGTGACGGGCCCACAGTCACACCGCCCTTTGATGCATGCCGGCGCAGATGGTCCCACCTCGCCGAGTGAGCCGGAGAGAAAGCAAGCCCCCGGAGAAAGCTATTGTACTACAGCATCGTTACACTTGAAGAGGGTTGTCAGGGGTAACTGCCAAGTATTGCCAGCTTTGTGTGATCACTAGCCTGTGTGCCTCTCTCCAACCACCAGTCCCGCGCTCAGCCTCCTCTCTCCTGCTTTCACCGCCTTTTTTCCTTCCCTGTTTCCCTTTCTCCCCCCCCTGTGAAATATTGTAATTTGGTGTTTTGGCAGAATTCCTTTCCAAAGAGCATCACACACTCCTCACCTCTTTAATAACTTTATTTTTTCTGCATCTGTTACACCTTTGCTGTGTTCAAATTAGGCCCATTGGTCTAGAGCTCTCAATATTTAGTGTGTAAAATATATATGTATATGTATTGTGTGTGTGTGTGTGTGTGTGTGTATATATATATATAATGTGTGTGTTTGAGTACTGTCTGTCTTGGACTGAGGAAACTCCACCATAAGTTTGCAGGCAAGAGGGAACCAAATTGAGTTGGTTACTGTAGTCTTTGGTAACAGGTCTCTTATATTTACGCATTTTAGATATTATTAAAATCAGCTGAATGTTTTTTTGGCCAAAGCAAACCAATTAAATTGAATCATTATTAGACTACATGAGGGTGTTCACAAGGCAATGCAAATCTCTTCACAGCTTTCACTATTTGTATAGATATCAATATGCATCTTTTGCGCCATGGGAGGTTTGAATATGTATTTTGTATATATAAAAAAAATAATATATATATATATATATATGGCCTTCAATCTGTTTCTCATGTCTTTTTGCAATGTAACTTAAACAGTGTATGAATGCTTTTGCACAAGCAAGCATTTTGAAGCATTTGTACAGTAAAGCACTATAGAAAGGTAGTCGCTTGAAAGCCAGAAACTCCAGAAACCAGAAACTCCCAAGTATGCAGTATCGCCAATTTGAGATGAAGCTGTATTACAAAGAGTACTGAAGGTGAAGGCCAATCAGTTTCTCGCTTCCTCATTAATTTTATAATTGGTTCATTTGAGAATTCGGTGCTAGCGTTCTGCTGTCACATTGGTAACAGAAACAGGTTTCAGAAATACAGCAGTTATGAAACCACGGACAAGTCCAGCATGGGGCTCAGCCAGTAGAAGCTCCTAGCGAGGATGCCAGACAAGTTGTACAGCCTGCAGGCCCCATGTTCCTCTCCAGACGGTACAGCCTGCTGCAGAGGCTTGCTTGTAGGGGTAGAGATTTGCCTGAAGCATGTGAGTGGGTTGTGTCAGAGTTGTCTGGACTATAGCGACCCCTTTATCTGTCTCCAGGCATTACCTACTGTTTGCACTCTGCCACTGAAAGAAGGAGTCTTATTGGCAGTGCAGGTATTCCAACGGTGGACTGCATGTGTTTGTGTGTGCATGTGGCTTTCAGCTCTACTGGACCAGTTGCCCAGTCGCAGATTTGAATCACAATTGGCTGTCACAGATTGGGGCAAGAAAAGGGAAAATTAATCGTTTTTTTTTTTTTTTTTTTTGAATGTAAATCTACCTTATTGTCAGTTCCATTCAAGATGATTATGCAATTCTGTCTTTATTTCTGTATCCTGTTAGAATTGAGGAGATCCTTCATTCATGCTTTTTGGAAAGAGCAATACTAATTATATTCATACTGTATACCGAGTACAGTAGCCTCTTAGTCTAGTTAAATTAGAAATAACACTCCAAACGTCTTCACAGTGGCGGACTAATGACACAAGTTTTATCATCACTTAACTCCAGTGGTGTCCTTCCTGTTCTCTGTATTTTCTACTGTAAGACAATTTGTATCTGGACCATTTTTTTCCTGTATATAGTTCTCTCCCATTTTATTGTGAGGCACCACGCATGTATTTCCTATTTTTTTCAAAAAGGTAGTTGTAATTGCAAATGATCATTTTGACCTTCTTAACTGCATTTGTTTTCTATTCGAAAATAATAATACTAATGAAGAGAAAACCTCAACTGTATGTGACCAGCTGAAGTGGAGCTACGCAGAAAAATTAAGAACAAGCAAAACTAAGAAGGCGTTTGTCTAAAAATGGCACTGTCGGCCCTGGCTCCTGATTGGCAGCTCTGGGATGTCAGTGGCACAAAAAACAGAACTTGTCTAAGAAATATAGAAATAAATAAAGGACCTAGTGATTAGATAAGAGCAGGCCGAATCTGAGCGACTGCTTGTGCTCCGCCTCAAGGAGACTTGTCACCGAGGTGCTCCAAGCTCGGAGATCAGGGCAGGCTTCCACAAGAGAGAGAGAAAGCAAGAAAGAGCTAGAGAGATCAGTCAGGCTGAGAAGGCGGCATTCCCGGCACACAGAGCGCCCTCTTACTGTCTCTTTTCATCTCTCGTTTTCTCTGTCTCTGACCCCTTCCTTCTCTCCTTCTCCATTTCTGTATACGTGCATAAATATTTCGCTTGCTCTTTTCCTCATCACCTCCTCCTCGGGGGATGCTGGTGTGAAGAAGGCACACTCAGTGCACATCTGGGATGGGAGATCATTTTATCTTGCTGGTCATCCTGTGGGATCTGTTTTGTTGTTTTTCTTGAATCTCTTGTGCACCCCCCCTTTTCTCAACCCCTCCTTTTTCTCCTCTCCCCGTCTTTTTCTCTCTTCCTCTCCTCCTCTCCTTCCCCTCCTCTATTTCCCCCCAGAGAGCTACCGTTCATGGTTAATTAGCCGCATGCACACAGGCATTCTGTTTCTGCTGGTACTGGGGATGGTAGCCTCTGCGAAACCAGGTTTTTTCAAGCTCAGGCTATTAGTCACTCGGAATTCATTAGCTGTTCCCGTCTTGCGATTGACGAATTGGCGTTCAAGAGTTTTTACAACTCTCTCGTTCCGTTAATTAGCGTACCTAGGAGACGGACAGGTAGCATCTGTCGCGGTCTCTGCAAGTCTCTGCGCCACAGCGCTCTTGTGCCTTAAAAGCCATATTCTCTGTGTCACTGAAACTTCAGCATAGGGTCCTCCCAGATGCACCAGCCAGGAGTCCATGTGACATAACTAGGCTGACACTGAAACAGTCCCCTCTCATATTCATCTCTAGCTTATTCGTAAAAAAATGTGTTCTGATCATACATGGTTAAACCTGTACGTTGTTGTCATAATGATAAGATGATGTGCAGGATAAGGTGGCCTGTGCAACATGGACCATGGGGGGGAGATTAAAGTTAAATATTGGTAATTTCCAGCACTAATGTATCTATGTACATATCTGAGCTTATCTGAGACAATATCATTCTTCAGCATGCCATTAACTGACTGTTTTTTCATAATTCTAATTGTACAATAATAAATGTATAAATATATGATCTTCGATCAGTTATGATTTTATTAGTTTTTAGGTAATTCAAATGCGATATTTGGTTTTGTTGTCTCTGCCCTGCTTACGGGTCTTTACTTGACACTGAGAAGTTTTGCCTTTCCTTTCTTGTATTTTTAAGGAAAATTATCAGCAAAGACCTGTCATGTGAAATGTTGTAAAGTTAAACCAAAATCTGAAGTGAAAATCCCCCCCTCCTATCTTCCTGTGTCCATGACTTCATCTCACCCGTGATCTGCTCTTCTCTCAGACAGTGTAGCTGGAATCTGTCCCTCTCGCTCCCCCTCCAACATGGCTTTGCTTTCCTCCTGCGAGTGAGAAGCAGATTAACTGAAAGTTTCCTCTCCTTTGTGACTGGGGTGATTCAGCAGAGGGAAGCTAAAGCTCTTTTCTAAGGCTGAGAGTGACATTCACATGCTTTGAACACCCTTCTCTTGGCCCATTGGCTAGACTGGCTCTGCCATGAGTTTCCCTGCTAACCCAAGGGCAGAATGGGCTACAGAATGCAATTTAATTTCACTTATATTCTGATGCTTTTCTAAGCAACTACAATTATTTAGGCATTATAGCATACAATTAAATACGTGTTCTTTTTTTTTTTTATATAAGTTATTATTTATTTATTTAGATTAAAACATTAATGTTCTAATTCATACAAATGTGACCTAATAATGAAAAACTCTTAAAGTGTCAATTGTTTGAGAAGGATTGGGTTCTTTTGTTATGATATATATATATTGATTTTAATGGATGGAGGGTGATTTCAGACATGCCCTTTTCCCCAAACGTTCAAGTACTTTTTAACCAAGGCAGAATATCAGTAGAATATTTTTGTTCTAGCTGACATCCGCATGGTAGAAGAGTCCAGTTTTTGCTAATTTTAGTTATCTTGCCAACTATCTTGTTCTTTAGTGGAATGTACTTTGTCTTGTTCAAACTGGCACCACAATAAGTAGGGAATCGATACAGACCCAGTTAAAAAGTTACAAAACACATTTATTGTGATGTTCAGTCAGTGAGAGTAATACCCTTTTAAAGCACTGGCCTTTGTTTTGTTTTTAGATTTTATGCTCTTTTTCCACATCTAACCATGATGAAATGTCATACCAGCAAATGTCACAGCAGTTTTTTTTTTTTTTATCACAATCATGATAATTTCACCAAGAGAACCAATGTACAATTTTGTCTTGAACATTACACCTTAAACATTGCTCTTTTGTCTGCTGCCCCTTCTAAATTTCTACCCATAGTGGGCTGCCTGCCAAATGGGGAAAATGAGACCTATTTTTATCACAGATAGTGTCTGCACAATGTTGATGCCTAAAAGTGTGTCAATTAAAAAAAACTGCTATTTCATTCACTCCATTTCCCGCCCCCCTGTGCGCTTGTAATTATTTGGCATGCACAAATGTCAAACCTGATTCTTATCAGGAAATATGTCTGCCCAGCAGTCATGATGTTTAAGCCTTTCTGCCTACCTTTTATTTTCCTAATATGTTTTTTGGTTTGGATGCTGTACATGTTTGAACACATTGTATTGTGTGAGTATCTTCACAATTGCCCAGATCTCATTTGCAATTAGTGCAGATGTGCAGAGTTTTACTGTACAGTATTTGATATTCTACCATAGAAATAATAACATAATACCCCAGGTGTGTTTATTAGACAGTTGGGTATTATTTAATCACCATTTATTCTGCATGGGTTAGTATTTAATACAGGATCTTGTTAAAGCAAATCCATTATGTCATTGACATGGTGTATTTTTATGACTTGTACACTCAATAGTTTCTGCTGTTCCTAGTTTAGCGTTGGATTTTATGAGCCCTCACACATGGGGCTGTGTTTCTGGGCGATCTGTAGAAGTCCTTCATGCTCATTTTAGCACCACCTCTGTACACGTGACATTTCTCAAAGAGACGGAAGAAGTCACTGAGATGGAGATCGAAGTGTAGGGTGCGTTTCCCCACAGCAGCTTTGAATCTGGGAGCATATTTGCAGTGATTCGGATTTGTTTCTTTAATAGCTTTTCGAAGTGCGAAGTCTTTCAGCCTGTCTTGTGGGTACCAGAGGCAGCCCTGCGCAACATCCCAGAGAGTTCGGCAGGATATATATTAAGTGTGGGCGGATCATACTCTCTCTGTTTAGAGAAAGCTCAATAGCCTTTAATCTGTTTGGCAGTGATTGAGGAATTAACCTCAAGTGTAAAGTGTCAGCTAATTATCCCTAATGAGAGAAGTGTAGTATTTAATTGATAGGTTGTTTTTTGTTTTGTTTTTCCCCCTGAAGTCTCACGAATCCCATTGAGGAACCAGCCATGTAATGTAGGTGTTAGAATAATACTTGAAAATATTGACAAAAGCAAGTAGTCTGAATCAGAAACCTGAACTAGTTATTTCCCTACCAGTGTTGGATATTAATCACAACTGTCACAACTTATTGCATTTTAGCCACCTGCATGATTACTGGAAGGTTTATGATAGATCTAAAGGAGGGGATTTTTGTTTGTGTGTGTGTGTCAAATCCCAGCAGCACCTATCTGTGAGTAGAAATCGGTGTGTTAGCACCTACTGTAAAGAAAAGCTGGGTGATAGAAATTTGGATACTTAGATTTTTGTTGTTTTTTGTTTAACAAAGGATCATCAGTTTTAAGCTCGCGCAGTAATAAATCGTATAAGGGATTATTTATGATGTAGAGTTTGGGATGTAAATGGCACCCTTAGCATGGATGCATATTATGTTTTAGATAACAGTGTAGTAACGACATTGAAGGGGCTTTAATGTGAGGGCCCTTACATCTAACAAAATATGGACCATGTCACAAAGGTGGGAATGAAACACAGTGGGTCAAAGAGAACAGCCTTGAGAAAGTGACCTGCAGAGACCGACTTCCCTCTGCTTTTAAATCTGCCCCGCCGGAGCATCGGCACAGTATTCCTCCAGCTGTCTAACAGAAGCATTGCGGCAGGGGTTGAGGCACATCTTGGCATGCCCGTTGTAAAGAAAAATGACTAAAATGCCATCTCTTGTGCTGACAGTATACAATGAGTTGCCTGATGATTTATGATCCCGACCTTTTTATAATTTCTTTCAGTCATTTGCACAACTAATTAAAAATAGTCAATGCCCAAATAATTCTCAGATTTTATTTTTGTTGTATTTTGAATGGAGATAGGAGAAACCAGTATTCATCCCAGCACAATGTACTGTATACATAGTCTGCAGTGGGTCTCCGGTGCAACGCAGCCCTTTGCCGCAGTGGGCCTCCAGTCGAAAGCCGGCCCTTTTTGCAGTGGGGTTGCAGTGCAGTGTAAAGCAATGGAGGTCTGTGGGCACAATCCCTGAGGGCTACAGTGCAGCTGTGTGTCCCTTGCAAAAAAATGGTTGATCTCCCCAGAGGCACGAACATGTTAAGAAAAAAAAAATTACACAAAAAACATTTGCCTCCTCAGCCTTCCTTTGTTTTTTTTTGTTTTTTTGGATATTACTCAAGATATCATTCCTCTGGGTTTTCCCATGTTTTGCCCACATAGAGGTAAGCCTCATTCACAGTCAACACACAGATCTCCATCCAGTTTGCAACACAGATAGAAAGAAGAATCATGGGAGTCTCCCAGTCTCTGATCTGTCATCTAGACACCCGTTTTAGCTTGTGAATTACGCCATGTAGGATACAATAATTCTACCCTGGTGAAATCAGTGGCCAGGTTTTAATCTCTATGTTCAGGAGGGATAGTGCAAGACAATTGGAGGTCCCAAGACGGACTAGAGTTCTTAAAAAAAAAAAAAAAAAAAAAAAAAAAAAAAGTGTGCCAAATGTAGTTTGGCACCTGGCATTCGATGGTGAACATGACACATCCCAGGGGCTTCCTGTTGTTTTAGTTGGTTGAGTTGTATTAATACTTTATTTTTAAAGACGGGGTATTTCAGTGGCTATTAAGAGACCTCCAGTATCCTCCCTCCCTTTATTCTGGCAGTTTAAGACAGATGTGCCACTAAGTTGAGAGATTCTCTCTTGCACTTCAGTTCTGTGTTCTTGGTGTAAAGGCTTCGGAGGTTAAGCTCAAAGCTGCAGTGCCTCTAGTGGCAGACGACGGTATACTCTTTCAGAAATGCTGTGGCAGAAAATACTTTGGCAACTATTCTGTTTTCTCTTAAAAATGTCTTAAGAGCAATGAGAATGAAAAACTGAACAGCAGCATTTAAAAATGCATACGAATTAATAGATTACAGAATAAATAAGGCAGTGAAAGAGAATGGGGTAGGTTATGGTTGAAAGACTATTTGTGTTTTGCAAATAAATTGTTTTCTATATCAAGTTGCTATTCAATAACGTAACATTTTGAGTCAAAATCAGTCTGTGCTTATTTCAGTACACTCATGGTAAATCTGAGCTGTAATGGACCTTTAAGCCTCTGTGGATCTATGTCTGCCGAGTTAATTTGTATTTCATAATTAATGTTTTTCATCGTTATAATAATAATAATAATGTCAGGACCTCTATTAAAACAGTATGATGCACTTATAAAATGTCCTTGAATTCCTCTTTCCATTAACATACAGTCCTCTGAAAATTGTAATCATATTTTTTACAGATTTAACGTATATTTGCAGATACCCAAAGCATCACTGAGGTTGCGTAGTCATTTCTAGAATGAAATCCATCACAGTAATTTCCCGAAAAACAAGGTTGCATACATGCAGTGTCCTATTCTTATTTTTTCCTGTTTCCGTATTTGACACATTTTCTCATAATTGAATTTGATTATTTTTTAGGAGACCGTGGACACAGCTGGACTATTTCTGACAAAGATATCGAGGTATTTATAGATTGTTCTCTTCCCTGTTCAGATGATGGTTGATTTGAATTAACTTACAGAAGCTGTGCACACCAACACTTCATGACTTTTTCAGTGAGAAATTACAATGATATTATTGTCGTTGTTTTTATATAAACTGTAAGTGACAAATTATTTTTGTACATATATTTGTTTCTCTCGTTTTGTATGTATGTGTGCATCTGTGTGAGAATTTTTTTCACTATCTCAACCATTGCAGGCACAGATTGGCAAATCAGGCCGCACACCGAAGCGCCCAAACCGCTACTACGCCTCAGACAAGAACGTAAACTGCCGGAACTGTAAGAAAAATGGGCATCTGTCCAAAAACTGCCCCACCCCCAAGGTAAAATCTACTGAAGCCCCCTGCTCCCTCACCATCTACACAGTTTTCAATCGTTTAATTCGCTGTGAAGGCATATTTCAGGATTGCCGTCTAATAAACATTCATTTTAATTTACTTTTTTTTTTTCTGTACACATTTGTAATCATTGACACACATTTATGAGTAAATCAACCCTTAGGAATTCAAGAAGCGGGTGAGAGAAAAGGGTGTGCAAGGAGGTCATGGGCTGATCTTTCAGTTTTAATAATTTTTTAAGGATCATACGATGCCGTGCCATGGTCTTGTTACCTTTGATTGTACATACATTTTGTTTCAAGGGCAGTTTATGAATTGTATAATTCTATTTTTTAATTCAGTTTGGTTCACTGCAATGATTGCTGAGTAACTGAGCATTGATCCTGGTTGTATTTTAACAGGTGCCCATGGTACCCAGACCGGTTTGCAAAGGCCACTTACTAAGGGCGCTTTCCTCCTTTCAATACCCTCAACCAAAATCAATTACATGAATTCAAGCAACATTGGAATACAAATAGATAAATATTTTTTTTAAAAGGTGTTTCCGTTACAACATTAAAATTAACAACACAAGTAGCATTATGATTATTGAAAATGCATTGCATATTTACCTTTATTGCAGCATATACTGAAAATAAATATATTTCTGTGATACTGTCTATTCATGACAATAATATGTAGGTATATATTTGTCTAATTCATGGGCCTAAGCATGTAATTTTATTTTAAATAATAAAGGACTGGTGTTTTTTTTCTCTTCCATATAATTTTATTGTTTTTGTACTTGGCTGATAAATGTATACAAACGTATATAAAAATCATAATTGGATAAAATGATGTTTTTAAAATTATGATAATTTGGTAACGGTATTAAAATGCTCTTATTCATTTTACACGTACATTAATTCGGCTTTAAAATGTATGTATAAGTATGCAAAAGTGAGAATTCCCGTGAGAAATATGTAATTTTCAGGATTAGGGGTGTTGAGGTGTAAGATCTCTCTTTGTATGGTGTTTGTTGGCATTGAATGCAAACACGATCTTTCGAGATCTGGGAGGGTTGATAGCTGTGCTTTATCAAGGCAAGTGTCTTTCGAGTGGACTGATAGAGGCTGCAACCTGAAAAGGGAATCTGAACACTTTCACTGAATCCTAATGGCTAACCTGATGTCAGCAAGGAGACCAGTGGAACTGTAATTCTAAATTATCACCAGACCCTTTGCAACAAAGTACTGGTGGGAAATTGGTATGGATTTTATTAGCCTCTGCAGTCAGACAGATAAGAAGAGATGCATAAGGAAAATGTGTTATATCCCAATTCATGATATATAAACAGGCTCATGCTGAGGCAAAGTTGACAGGATTACAAGGGGACAATGACCACAGGTTTTTCTTTCTCCTCTTTCTTGACAACTTGTAGAGCCAGGGGTCCTTCGTTACCAGTTATTTTGGACACTGACTTTGGTTAAAGTGCGTTTAATCAGTTACCCACATTAGCACCACGTGAATACTTCATGTGGGCCACTGCCTCCGTATCACTGGCTCTCTGAACACAATCTCTGACCTCTCCTTCCACTGCTGAGCAGGATTACAGATTAAATCAGTGTCTCTTGTTGACCTATCACTCATTCACTACGTGTGTATTTCTTTCAGGATATTCAAAGTATTATTGGCATCATAGCAATTCCAAAATGTGGGTTTTTGATTAAGAAACCCTGTAACAATGATGAAGACTGTTCTTTTCTTTTTTGAAATAATACAAATAAAATAGAAATAAGATGTTAGTAGACAGTTTAAAAGCTGCATGTGCCATTCAGAAAGCAGCAGGAATATTGATTTCACAAAGTGCTCAACACAACCCCCACCAGCGTGAGACAGACCGACTCTGATAGCAGAGTCCTCAAATCAGAAGTATCGAGTGCCGATTTAAACGTGGCTTAACAATGCTCGAGCGTTCAAGAAGACTTTATTTCTTCATGACACAAGTAGTCTGTCAATAATACAAATCTCTGCCCTGCAGAAAAGAGAATGTTACTTGATAGCAATGAGATGTACCTGTTATTCGTACACATCTTCATACAACCAACTATAACAAACGGCTCTCCTTCGCAGCATATATACAAACTAAATACATTTCTGTTTCCTTTTTGCTGGAAGTTATCTACCTCCCAGTCATTTATATGAGTTGACAGCATGGCAATAGGAGATTGTGCAAATGTGGTACGCCCAGTTCAGCAAATAATCTGAGAACCTCATGTGGTGCTGGAAGTATTAAAGACAAAAGCTGTGGTCATATACTGTATTTTAGAGAGGGGTTTCCATAGCAAGAACAGAGAAGGCCGAGAGCCCTGCTGTCAGGTCGTAGTCGACGTTTTCTAAGCTTGGATTTAACCATTATCTCAACTTCCTTTGGGTACCAATAGGCAGGACAAGTGGGGGATTTGTTGTGTTTTTTTCTAGCATTTCCAGTGACAGCTACATTAATTCCCAGCAAATAGACACTCCTGGACACATCAGTAGTGACATATCAACCCTGTGTACCCGAGAGTAATGTCTCTTTGCCGTGGAAAGTGCAGCAACATAACCTCACACGGGCTCTCGGATCCCAGGCTGCCACTCTTAGTGCATCCATGGCACACAAAGCTCTGAAAATTTAAAATTAAAAATTAAAAAATGGATAGACTGTGGTGTGGAAGCATTGTGTATTTATTGTTTAACAAATTGATTCAAGTGGAGATCCAGTTGACTTCTCAGTGGTGCTAAGTGTAGGGAGATACTTTGTCGCTGCCTGCATGCGATTTCTGTCTCACTGTAGGTGTGCATTTGCAATATATAATATATAACCTCACTTTGGCACCAATGAAACTGACGGTACCCCTCCTGTGCCCTCTTCCCTTGCAGAAGGTCTCAGTGTGTTGCCTATGTGCCATGCCGGGGCACATACAATACTCCTGCCCACACAGACACTGCCCCAACTGTGGCCTGCCGGGTCACTGCTACGAGGAGTGCACCGACCGCGCCTTCTGGAACAAGCAGTGTCGGCGCTGTAGCATGACTGGACACTATGCAGACGTGAGTACGGCCCCGTTTCCCTGCTAGGAGCCCTGGCGTCCTGCGCCACCCTCTGTTCCTCTTTGCTTTTGGTCCTGTGTGATCCTCTATTCCTCTTTGCTTATTCCTCTATTGACTCTATTCCTCTATTTTTTCCTTAGTTATTGTTGTTGTTTAAGAGTAGGCCTGCACACGTTTGTGAACAATACGGTCAACACACATGGATATTAGCAAAAGTTTAATGACAAATTCTATAGACGCTATAGGTTCAGACTGTGTTCGTGTTTAGTAAAATAAAATGAAAATAATACAAGTGAAAAGTGAGAAATTGAATTGAATGGCTGAAATCTGTTTGTATTATGTAAAACTACATTTTTGGAGGAGCAGAAACTTCCCTTTCTCTAAAGCAATTAGCTGTACTCGATCTCTTGCTTTAGTGTTTTTTTTTTTTGCTTCTTAATCCCCACTTTCATTTCAGAAAATGTCAGTTTCTGCTTCTACAGCTACACCTGGTTACATCTAGGGTCATTCCACTGCTAACACACCCAATTTTCCCAAATTTCCCCAGGTGACCATTTCAAATGTTGATGAAAAGTATCCCATATTGCTTTATAGATATAATGCCCCTGCAGATTTAGCATCCTATTCCAAATGATTCTGGAATTACTGTCTCCTAAAATTGAGAAAATTAGAAAATAATTAAAATATTGAGGTGCTGGAGGGGTATCACTCTGGTCTCCAGGATTTCAATTAAACAGCTGGAACATTTGATTATTAAGGTCTATTCTTACAATCACTAATGCAGTTATTCAACAGATGGTGAGAAGGCTATTCTTATAAACCAGAATTGATGGTATTGTCTGACTGTACAGAAGGTCAGCCCTGACGCTGTGGGTTTGTGGATGTGGAATCTCTTTATCTATGGATGGTGCACAACCATCTCTGCACCAATGGAAGTTGGTGCATAAAAACTGCAATCTGTTGTTTATTTTCATTTGTGAGTGTGTGCGTGTGTCATAAAAATATAATTTCATATGTTGCAGTAAAGATTACTGACATACTAATTTGCTGTTTAACTCCGTGTAAGCAGGCAGGCTATCTTTAACGGAAGAAAAGGAAAAAAGAGAGAGCGAGGTGTGGAGGATGGGAGGAGGGGGGGTAGATTAAAAAAAATATAAAGGGAAGAGAAATGTTTACTAATTGTAGTCATGGTGCCAGGCTGTAGCTGAAGGCTTTTTTCCCCTCTCTCTCTCTCTCTCTCTCTCACGTGCTCTCTGTCTCTCCTTAATTTTCTTGCGCTGCTTTTTCTCCCGTTTACATTTTTTTTTTTATATATATATTTATTTTCTCTCTCCTCAAGATGTGGCGCTGCACCAGCAGGGTCCCAGGTCCCCAGGGCTGCGGTTTCTTTCTCATTAAGATTTGCCGCTAGCAGTGGCGAGTATGTGACGCGCATTCTGTTATTGTACGCTCCGCTTGTCAGCCCAGTGCTTCCTGACACTCACTTATGTCAGTCTTTATTCAGAGGAGGGAGAAGCTTTTGATAATTTGACAAGACAAGCTCTTAAACGATCTAGGTCGTGGCCTTCGCTGTCTGCGATTGTGAACATATTTCCTGAAAGCTCTGTCACTCATCACAGCGACAATTTCTCCCAAGGAGTGTTCCCTCTCTCTCTCTCTCTCTCTCTCTCTCTCTCTCTCTCTCTCTGTCTCTCTCTCCCCCCCCTCCCCATCTCTTTTCCCTCACACACCCCTCCTTCTCTCCCTCCTGACTTCCCTCCAGCTCTGGCATTTCCCCCCTATCTTTTTAGTTATTCCACTGCAGTTCTTTTTTTTTTTTTTTTTTGCTACTCTCCCGCCTCTTCTTTTTTAACACTTTTCTTCCCCCCTTCCCCTAAATGCTAACATGTTAGTGAGGCTAATCCCGATCAGACATTGTGCTCCCAGCAGGGTCCCCCAAAGCTTTGCTCTGGTACAAGACAGCCAACTGGCCCGGGGAGGCCGAGGACGGAAAGGCAAGGGTGTTCAGGGCTGCTGTTTTGTGAGGGGGCATTGTTGTGGAAATAAGAAAAACGGGTAGCGTTGGTTCCCCCTGTTTTGTCTTGTTTTGTTTTGCTTGAGTACTGGCTACTGCCTTGGGGGGCCTTTTTTTTTTTTTTTTTTTTTCTTCCTCGCCTTAGTCTTTTTGTTTTTCTTTCTTCTGCATTCACTTTGTGCCTGAGCTTTTCCTATTTCTCTGTTATTGTTGTTGTGGTGTTCCTTGGTGCTGAAATTGTTAATCTGGGCCAGATAAGTAGAGACCTTATTGTTCTGATTCACACATAAAATAATTTAGTTTTCTTTCTTTGAATTTCAAAAAGCCATTTTGAAACTGCTGCAGCTTCCCTTGGATAAGTATAGGGGTTTGAACCTGTGTTGAGCTTGGAGCTGGGTGTCTGATTTCATCCAGTGAAACAGTCAAGAAAAGTATTTCATTTCCGCTCCCCAAAAGAAACCTGGAAAAATAAATAAATCCTAGCTTGGCTCTTACTTATCGTTTTCTCTAGCATTCTGTAATATTATGATTGTGTGTGAAAGTGAAGCCTTCAGAGGTGGTTGCACATTGCTAAATACCACTGTTCCAGTTCTGTGCCCTTGATTCCTGAAAAGGCAGTGTTTTGACAAATTTCAGACACTTCCTATAAATCACAGAAAACACCACTTCTAATTCTTGCCCTGATTAACGTAGTTGGGAGCCCATAGAGGAAGCTTTTTATTTCCTAGTTATTTGAGTAAGTAAGTAAACTGATTATGGTTAAGTTTATAGTGTTAAATAAAATAAGATTTAATTATTTAAAAAATATATATTTCCATTAGTAGAAAGCAGATGTTGAAGGTGAGTATTTACAGATGCATTCAAATATAATGTCATTTTAATGGGAGATTATCAAAATTTATTTTAGATGAGCGACAATACAGGTTTTAATTCCAAAGGGAAAACATCTTAAAGCTTATTTATATATCTATGAAAAATATAAACCTGATCGTCCATTTTATATTATGAATTCCTAATCACACACAAGAAGGAGTAGATTGACATTTCATGTATAGTCCTTATGTATATAGATAGTGTATAGATAGATACAAACTTGTAATATTCCTCTTCATCCTTGAAGGTACACAAGGCTATATGTATGTACACATGTATTTGTTTGTATAACACAATTATATTTTCAGTCCTAACAATTAAAAATTAATTCAACTCTGGACATAAAAAAATATACTTTTTGAGGTGTAGTCTAGCACCTCACCAAAACTGACATAAACCTCTAGAGGACATGGAAAATTCATATAAAGCAGATATGCTTTCTTTTTCTCAGAAGTGATATGGAAAATTAAAGCCAGTGCTCATTCTGGCCTGTTTTCAAAGATACCATGTTCTCAGTATTAATTTTCATGTCTTGTTATCCTATATAAATATTAAGCACTTCTTATGAATGAGATTTTATAGAATGAAGTTATCTGAAAATCCATTCCTTTAATTATTTTATTCTTCTTTTATTTGAAATTGTTAAAACACATTTTGTTAAACATTTTATTGTTCTGTTCTTTTCCATTATATTAACCGCCTTTGGCCTTGGTGAATTTATGAGGAGTATATACTTTATTTAAAGCACTGTCAATGTTTAGAAGTGATTTAGTATACTTTATAAAACTGTATAGAGATTTTTGCTTCAAACTGTAAATTTTTCAATTTTTCATGGATGGAGAAATAAAATATCAGTCTGTGATGACAATTCAGAATTTTAATTTTGCGGTTCACGGACACGTAATTTATTATGACAATAACAATGGAAAAAACATTTAGGCTACTTTTTGGTGTATATAAACTAATGAATTTATACATAATTTGTTTTAATGTCAATTTGTGTAACGTAATTCATGCATGATTTAGAACTACAAATGTTTTCCTTCATGACAGCGCATTTTGATTTGTAATTCTGATAACTGTGTATTAGCTCTTTAAATTAAAAACATTGTGAATGAATTTTGCTCTCATGACATAACTCAAAGGCAACTTGTATACTGTCTAACTATTTTACTTCTGCAACATAATTTAAGAACGTATTTTTGTTAGTAGAGCATGACACATATATGCTTCAGTATGTTTTTGTTTCATGGGAGACTGAACGTTACCATAAAACAGACAGGCACACACGAGAGAAAAGGTTGGGCTTTAAAGGAAAGGAGGGAATGCTCAGTAAAATGTTTGTTTTAGGAAGTGAGTTTGTTTTATGTTTGGAAATCACATTGAAATCAAACACATATGTGTGTGTCTACCTTTCCATTCAGGTAGACATTACAAAATTACAACATCATAACTCTCCCAGTCGTGTGGCCCATATTTATATACATCTTTATACATGAGATAAAGGAAGGTTATGCAGTATATTTCAATATTATAACACAGAGAACCCGAGAAAATAAAATGTAGTTTTTTCTCTTATTTTCCCTGTAAACTGTGGTTCTGGTCTAATTACTGCTCTAGAATAGCAATGCTCCTTTTAACATCCAGCTATATCAGAATTATTTCAAGTTAAAGCTGCTTTATACATGTTTTGAACCAAATGTTTAAGAATAAGCTATTTCAGAGTGTAAAGAAATGCACCATGTTATTCCTATGCAACATTAGATATAAAATAAAAATAAATCTGTTAAGATTGCAGTAGCTTGTCATCATCAGTACTGAATGTGGATCTTAAACTAAAGTGCATAACATTGAGTAAATGTCCTTAGTAAAATTGTGGATCTTGAAATAGACATTTCTGACAGAGCTTGAGAAAATCCCTGTGTGCTCTTTCTTTACAAACATTTGTCCCCCCACACAAAAAATAAATTTTAAATTTGTTAACTAAACCCTAAACCTGCCTGTGTTAGTGTAGCCCAAAACTAAAACTTGAGATGAAGACCAAAAATTAGAAACAGTGAGCAATATTCAAATGTGTTCTCAAGATATATCAATCCTCCATGTAACTTTTCTGCTAAAGTCTGTTTATTGTGCACCAGGCTGCATTAAAGTAATAAGAGATCTGTGTCAACATTGTCTTTGGAGGAATTCTAGGCTTTTTTAAGATAGGTATGAGGGCCCAAAAAAAAATAGGGCGCCCACAGTGTTTCAATTTTACAAGGCCATGTTCCTGGAAGGAAGATGTGATGGAAAAAACAACCCAGAACCAATGTATTTGTAACACTGAAACACAGTCGTTTCGTGGAGAATGAGAAACCAATCTCATTGATCTCCCGGCCTGCAGTCAGAAAGTATTCTATTATGGACACCTTGGCTTTGCACAGCTATGTCTGACTAACATGGAGCACAGTGGGACATAACTGATTTTAACATCCTGATTTAATCTCTCCGAAAAAAGGCCCCTTTTCTGTCGCCTTGCTAAATTTACCAGATAACTTAAAGCCCTTAAATCGTTAGATTTTTGTTGCATCCCTATGTTTTCTCTTTTGGTCTATATCACAGGCAGCAAAATCTTCTGCTGAGAAACAGATATATTAAAACATATCTCAGGAGAAGATGGATTATGAAGTAAATCTATAATGTTGAGATGTTCTGTGTTCTTAAAATCAGCCCTCTCTGGGGGAGCAGAGATGAAGACGGAAGTGCCATTGTTGCTATTGAATTGCAGTCGCTCCGATTTACTTTCTGGTGCGACACGCTAAGCATTACAAACCCTTGAGATGTTTCTTTATAAATAAAAAAAAACTCTCTCTCTCCATCCTTTGTCAGCAAAATTTAAAAAAACAATTTCCACAACGTCGTCAGATAACCATCAGCTCCACTAAGCTTTTACCTAATCGTTTCCTGCTTTTTGTACTTCTTGAGGACATTTCATTAAAAAAGAAGGGAGGGGGAGTTGTGTAGGGAGGCCATTTCAAACGTCCCCCCCTCCACACAGTCTGCACTGAGGCTCTTTCTTTCTCTCCCTGTCTTCCCCCGGCAGGCTTGGCTTTTCCTTTTCATGTATCTGGTTATCCTATTAAAGGGTACACAAAAGTGGCAGGCATACTGGTGTGGTCTTTTCCTTTGCCTGTGAGTATGTTAAAACAGTGGAAAATTCAATTAAACTGTCTGTCTAACACACTCTCCCTCTTACACACACACTCTCTCTCTCTCTCTCTCTCTCTCTCTCTCTCTCTCTGTGCGGAAAGAGTGGAACAGCAGGCCTGCTCTCTTCAGCGCGTATTTTCGTGTCGGAGACATGAGTGGATGTTTTGTTATACTAAAATCAACAGCCTGGAAAGCATCTTGTTTCACGCTTTCATCCGGTCAATATTTTGATTTGTTTGGTGTTTTTTTCTCATGATTTTTTTTCCCTCCCTCTCTCCTCAGGCTTGCCCAGAGATATGGAGACAATATCACCTAACAGTAAGTGTCTATGTGCTGATACAATGTGAAAGTGTAAATAAGACCAAATACAATGAACAGGAAATAAGGACCACAAGGTTAGTTATTACATTACCATTCTCCTGAATGTAAAACAATCTGCAAAGATGTGTTATATAATCAGAAAGGCATTAATTTTCCAAACACTGAATATAATTTATCAACGACCACTATTTTGTTCACAACCCCATTATAAACCCTTTGCTTAAATATGTAACACCAGGATTTAAATAAATGCTCACCCGTTGAGTCTTAAAACTGTTAGTTGGGAAGATAATCTTTGGGAAAAGCTGAATACATTAAAATGTATAGCAGTGATAGGAGACAACAAAGATGTAAATTCTGGATACATAAAGTTACTGGTCTGGAACCTTCAAATATCTCATACAGTGTGATTGAATCCAGTGGTGATGGCAGCATTATTTGCATCTATGTGTTAATTTACCCTTTTTATTGTTTGTGTTTATTTATGATGGTTCATACATTTCCTTGAAAATGGTGGAAAGTTTCCTAGGTAAATGCATTCACTCCTTATTTTTATGATTAAAGCTCATTTTAAGTGCTAGTGTCACACTCACAGGGGGATACAGAGACACTGTCATGCCCAGGTATTAACACTGCAGATCTTTCTGAATTCGGAGTTGGGTTTCATTTTTCTTCCGCTGCCTAAAGTTTCATAGTGACCATGGATCAGATTTTATGTTTTTCCAACTACAGATGACTTCCAAGGATTTTAAATTGTTACACACCCTAAGAGTGTTACACACCCTGCCCAGTCTTGCTGGGCAGGGTGGGTTCGGCCCAGGTGTGAAGTGACTTCATGGCAACTGCTCACTGCCTCTCACAGTAGCGAGGATCACTGTCAGACCAGTATACTTTTGTATACGTGTGTACGGGATGTCTGTGTGTATATAGATATACATGTGTACACACAAACACCATCCATAGTTAATGCCGATTATTGCTTTTATATCAGTCCCTATACACTGTAGTCTCACACCATTTCTGCTGTACTGTAATGAGCCATATTTATCAAACTAAATGTGTGCATTTATTATTATTTGATTAAATGTAAGATTAGTCTCATTTGCATACAAAATATATTAAATGAATAAATGTCTAATATACATACATGCACACACACTCACTACAAAGGAATCTGATCTTGAGGTATGTGAACACCCCATATTTCTCAGTGTATTTTCTTTTAATAAGGCTAACAAATTCTCTCTCTATTTCCTAGAAACCATTAGCATAGGTAGCATGGTGTGCAGAGCAACCCTAGAGCTTTTTAACTAGTCAGACCTACAAGTCATGAAGACACCCATGAACAGCTTAGTGCTGGTGTATAACTTAAAACAACACAAAAATAATAATCACTACACAAAATAGAGCCAGCGGGGGAGACAAACAACCTAGCACAAAAGAAAGTTGGTGGCTGTAACCTTGTGGTGCTCACGTTCTTGCCCTGCATGCACTGCATCCCAGCATGTGATTTAATTTGCATTATTAGTTGAGATTTAATTTGTGAGAGAAAGGGCTACCTGCCTCCCTGCGGTTCGGCTTTTGTCTCCTCACTAATAAACGATCTTCTCTGACAGCGCGGCGCGGCAGGGCTGCGAGCGGCAGGTTATTTGTGACTCTTTGCCAGGAGATTAGTCCCCAGAATCTTGCCTTCTTGGTTATACAAAGCCTATTTTAATAAATAGGGAATCCAGCTCTGTAATATCTTGGGCTGTGTGCTTTTTTTTTTCCCCTGGTCTGTATTCCACAATTGTGTTAAAATTGGGCAGCCAAGCAGAAAAACAGTGAAACAGATCTTCTGAATGAGAAGGCTGCCTGCAGTATTTTGTTTAGTGACGCCCAAGCTGATCTCCCTGTGTGTTTGTGCCCCCGTGCACGTGTGTGTGTGTGTGTGTGTTTGTGTAAGTACAGTGAGGGAAAAAAGTATTTGATCCCCTGCTGATTGTGTACGTTTGCCCACTGACAAAGAAATGATCAGTCTATAATTTTAATGGTAGGTGTATTTTAACAGTGAGAGACAGAATAACAACAAAAAAATCCAGAAAAACGCATTTCAAAAAAGTTATAAATTGATTTGCATTTTAATGAGTAAAATAAGTATTTGATCCCCTATCAATCAGCAAGATTTCTGGCTCCCAGGTGTCTTTTATACAGGTAACGAGCTGAGATTAGGAGCACTCTCTTAAAGGCAGTGCTCCTAATCTCAGCTCGTTACCTGTATAAAAGACACCTGTCCACAGAGGCAATCAATCAATCAGATTCCAAACTCTCCACCATGGCCAAGACCAAAGAGCTGTCCAAGGATGTCAGGGACAAGATTGTAGACCTACACAAGGCTGGAATGGGCTACAAGACCATCGCCAAGCAGCTTGGTGAGAAGGTGACAACAGTTGGTGCGATTATTCGCAAATGGAAGAAACACAAAATAACTGTCAGTCTCCCTCGGTCTGGGGCTCCATGCAAGATCTCACCTCGTGGAGTTTCAATGATCATGAGAACGGTGAGGAATCAGCCCAGAACTACACGGGAGGATCTTGTTAATGATCTCAAGGCAGCTGGGACCATAGTCACCAAGAAAACAATTGGTAACACACTACGCCGTGAAGGACTGAAATCCTGCAGCGCCCGCAAGGTCCCCCTGCTCAAGAAAGCACATGTACAGGCCCGTCTGAAGTTTGCCAATGAACATCTGAATGATTCAGAGGAGAACTGGGTGAAAGTGTTGTGGTCAGATGAGACCAAAATCGAGCTCTTTGGCATCAACTCAACTCACCGTGTTTGGAGGAGGAGGAATGACCCCAAGAACACCATCCCCACCGTCAAACATGGAGGTGGAAACATTATGCTTTGGGGGTGTTTTTCTGCTAAGGGGACAGGACAACTGCACCGCATCGTGGATGGGTATTCCAGCATGACAATGACCCAAAACACATAGCCAAGGCAACAAAGGAGTGGCTCAAGAAGAAGCACATTAAGGTCCTGGAGTGGCCTAGCCAGTCTCCAGACCTTAATCCCATAGAAAATCTGTGGAGGGAGCTGAAGGTTCGAGTTGCCAAACGTCAGCCTCGAAACCTTAATGACTTGGAGAGGATCTGCAAAGAGGAGTGGGACAAAATCCCTCCTGAGATGTGTGCAAACCTGGTGGCCAACTACAAGATATGTCTGACCTCTGTGATTGCCAACAAGGGTTTTGCCACCAAGTACTAAGTCGAAGGGGTCAAATACTTATTTCCCTCATTAACATGCAAATCAATTTATAACTTTTTTGAAATGCGTTTTTCTGGATTTTTTTGTTGTTATTCTGTCTCTCACTGTTAAAATACACCTACCATTAAAATTATAGACTGATCATTCCTTTGTCAGTGGGCAAACGTACAAAATCAGCAGGGGATCAAATACTTTTTTCCCTCACTGTATCTCTGTGTTTGTGGCTTTTGTTTTTGTTCCACACATACACATTTATGATGTTAAGTATCTGCAGTGACCATACATTTTTAAGTTTTTTGCAAAATCATTTAAAATGCTAAAATTAATTCAAAGACCACACACGTATACTGATGTTTAGACCCACTTTATACTGTTCTTTGAGAAAAATATGAAGCAAATCTCATACGGAGCCTTGTCTCTCTGTGTGACCATGCCACAGACCACACTCTGAGTGCGTCATGGAGAAGTACAAATATTGTCATTTGTGGCATTTTTTTAATGAACAGTACAGCTCAATATTGAGAATTGTAGTCGTCCATCACTGGATTATGTTCTCAAACGGGTTGTCTTTGGAAATATAATGTCCACTTGCAAGGCCACAGTGTGCTCAGCTGGGTGTGTGGATAGCAAACTAGTCTTGAAGCTTCACCACAGAAACAGCCTCATTGCAATGTTTTTTTTTGTTTTTTTTTTAATTACTTTCAAATATTTTTTCGAATGCAGCATCTAGCTTTCCCATTAATGAAGTGAATTCGGGCAAGTAATGATCTCTGCTGAGTAAGAGCGTCTCTGTATTAATTTAAATTATAAAATGATTTTTTAATTTATTTTGTGCTGTTTTCCATGTTTCACTTTAGTGAGCCACAAGCACGTCTGTGGGATATTGTAATTGCCCTGTTCAGGAAAGAATAAACTTAATGTTTATAAGAAAAGAACAATTGTTTTTTGTTAGTCTTTTTGTTTTGTTTTTTAAAAGCTCATTCGGTGGATGAACACCATTGATTTTTGTATATATACTTTTACTGTAACTCTTTAGGATCTTTATCTACATTTAAAGGTTACATTAAACACATTTACACACAGTGAGACCTGGCCAAAGCGCTGGTTTGAAACATTATTCAACTGTGATAGATACCTTCCGTTTAGAAATGCACAGATGATCTGGCGCTGCTGGAGTTGAATGGGTTCAGAGTCAGTGACAGTTTTCTTCTGCTTTCTGTGCAACAGCGACCTTTGTGACTAGCTGGGGCCCTGCAGGTCTGCAGTGTTTTCAGTTGAAGATGTGTCGATCCTCTGTCTGAAGGTTTAGCCGTGCTCTCTGCACTGTGGGCTTCCACTGTATAGAGAAGTGGGTGTGTGTTCGTTAATGTGTGTGTGTACTCTGTCCTCTTTTCTACTGTAAACGAACGATAGCTGTCACACTAAGCTCTGTTGATTAACAGCTGGCAACTTCAAAAATTAATTACATAAATGCAGCCCTAGTTTTCCTATCGAAGCCAATATGACTCTGATTTTAATTGGGAGTATATTTCTGAAAACATTTATTGGTATATATGTCTTAAGAATATAGAGTCAAATCTACAGTGAAGGATACAAACATCCTGTTGGGATAACTTCATATAATACCAGGATATGCAGATAGACCTTATAGTTGCAGGACACCGATAAATTGTGGTTGAAACCCTAATTGAGATGGTTGCTCTTTAGTAGGGTCCAGGGTTATATCAATCCTACACCACTCCCCACAAAATATTGGAAATATTCCGCAGGGGCCTAGATTTTAGCATTTCCACCTTTTCGGCGTGTGTTTGAGGGGCCGCATTGAAAAACGTGGGTCTTTTCCGGAAAGGGATAATTGACTAAATCAATAAACAGTTTAGCTTCTCACAAGTTAAGGACTTGCTAAAGCATGAAAGTGGCTGACAGTTGCATGAGGTACTTGTCAAGGGTGTGGGTGGGAAGAAGAGGAGTTGAGGAGGGGGGGTGTGCAGCAACATCTGCAGTAATAACTTCCATCATTTTTTTTTCTTCGAAATATAGACCTCAGCTAAGAAAAAGAGCAGGTTGTTTGTCAATTAAAAGATGTGATAAAGCATGAAATGGACTGCCAATGGAGCTGCGTGCCTCATCTGTCTGTCACTTTAGTCTTTTGAGATTAATTACCAAGGCTGTCTAATGAAAAGGCAAAATCATTAGAGTAGGGTTGTGGAAAGTGCACATTTTAAAGGGGCTTGCTTTATACGGTCCAAGATCATTTAAATGTCTGTCTTTTATATTTTTTCTTTTATATTTAGCTTTGTGTGTTGCCTTTTTTAGATTAGTTTTCACTTATTCCCCCTCCTTCTTCTAAGTAACTGATGATACAGAAGTAAAACTTTTGTTTGTTTGTTTGTTTGAGCCGCAGGATGTGAAAGACTCTCCGTTAACAATAGTTTTGAGCAGACACGAATAAACATAGGTTGTCTATTATAGGACTCTTATCAGTCACACAATGTAGTGTTACATACATTCAGTGAAAAGGAACGTCTGTAAATGATGTTCAAAAAGAGAACGTGCATCACATTTCATGTTGCTGCTGGAATTGTGAATGACTTGCTTCCTCTTCTCACACATTAATAATTTCTGAAGACTTCAGAACTGCTGTCTGGACAAAAACGCTTTACTTCTGGCATGCATTTCATTATCAGCATTTATTATGAAGTCCATAAACCCAGCTCTGTAATGTCTTTTTTGAAAATTGAAAATTAAAATGTATTTTTTAGGCACCATATTGATTAAAGAAGATACATGTAGCCTAAATATTATAATCAAACTTCCAGAACTTGGTGACAGTAGAGTGTTAAACATTGTGCTAAACACTGTGCAAGACACTGAGGTTTACCTCTCAAGAATGAAAGATACAAATATTATATTGTGTTTTTTTTACTTCATAATTGCAAAAAGGATGTCTTATCTACACCCAAAATTTCTTAATTGCAGTGTATTATGTATTGTATTAGGCTAACAAACATAAGTATATGTAATATCATATCAGTATATTATAGTTATTGATGTAATGATTATTATTATTATAAGAAAAACTGGATTACAATTCTGTGGCAAACAGGTTTGCGTTTTCATTTCCCAACTGTTCCTTCGTCATGTTTTTGTTGCTTCACTGTGTTCCTTCATGCCTCCAGTTTATTATTTTAATGGATTTAATTTTTATGAGGTTTTTCTATTAGTCATGCAGATCTGTGTCCTTACTGAGCATTTCCTGTGGTCCCCTGTGACACCTCACTAATCCCTTCCTTTGTTTTCCCTAATCCTCGCCTTTTTAAGAACAACCCCCCCTTCTATTCAAGTCAATGAGTTCCCCTTCGCTTACCTGTTCAGTGCTGCAAACGATTCCTCAACTCCTCTTAGGATGGAGATACAAAAGCATTTTTTATTGGCAATTCCAGCTGACGCCAAACTCACAACCAAATTGCTGTTGCTAAATGTGCTGCACACAAACAGTTGTCTAATATATAGTTTTACATGCTTTATGTCTGATATAGGAGTAATTGTAATTAGAGGGTTTCAAACAATTGCCCATTTGTTTAATACGCCACAAAATGTTTGTGTTAGGTTGCCAAGAAATGGGAAAAATTGAGAGACTGGAATACCAGGTCAGCAGAAAGCCTTTATTTGAGAAAGGAAAAAAAACGCTTGCAAATTTAAGTTTTAAACAGTCTCATTGCTTTAACAACTTGCTTATTAATATTATTCTATTGTATTTAATGTTGGATCAGCAGATGTAGGGGACTAATTTAGTTTATCATGCTATCCTGTTTTGGAAGATGCTGACCTGGTAGAATTTCAAAACACAAAAAGATAATTACCACAAATATATTTCCAAGAAATGAAAGACAATTTTTTGTCATTTTTAATTAGTTCCATGTATATTAACAAATGTATGGAGTATCTGAATTTATTGTATTTAAATCTCAAATCAGTCAGACATCATGAGGCGCACACTGTTCTATTATAATGTGTGATATAATTTAAGTCTGTATAGTCCGGATAAAAGTTTCTGAATACTTTTTTTAAGCAAAAATGTTGTGGTGTTTTTCTGTCCCCCATTCCCCAGCCCCAATATACAGTTATTCAAAACGGCATGTTTAACATTTCCTTTTGTCACTGACAAACAGAGAAGTCATAGTTGTACTTTATGACATGTCATTCACAGGAAGCCCTAAATTGCAGACGTTCACAGTTACAGTTGTGTGGCTCCATAGGGAGTGTGCGGGGACCCTGGGTTCTGAAGAAACGGGCTGGGATAGTGGTCGCTGGGTGTTACACTCTGGGACCTTACAGGGGTGCGGTGGCAACTAGGAGCCTGCAGCATGTGGGAGGTTAAAGATGTTTCCTGTAGTAGAGGCACATTTGACCTCACTGACTGTTTACGGTAGCTCCCAATTCTCTAGAGGAACCCGAGCGTGTGTCACCGAGTTTACTATTTAAAGTAGAATTGACAGCATATGGCTGTGACTCCATATTAACTTAAAAGCATTTTCTTTTTTTTCTTTTCTTTTTTTAAGTAAAAAAAATAAAATCCTTTCTTGAAAAGGCTGGATTAATCTGGTGATAAAATTGACCTATTTCAACAGCTGCAGCTGTTGAAAGATGCAGTTGCTCGACTATTATCAATTCAGATTAGCCACTTCTCCCCAGGTGTGAAAAGGTGTCAGGACGTGACACGATTTGAATTTATCGGTTAAGGTGATATAATTGTGACTAGAATGCAGAAGCGTTTGAATAACTTCAGCAAAAAAAAAATATTAAAAAAATCCATTGCATTCTAGTAACAGTGCTTGCATCATACAATTGCAAAATCAAGTCAGAATGAACACATAATGAAGCCCCATTTTGAAAACAAGCCTTTCTTTATGTGTGCTACAACATTGAGACTGCAGACTGAAGCACCGCCGTCATAGTTTACTCCCATTGAGAGAGACTATTTCACAGGTGCAGCAGATGCCCATGTGTTTACATGTAACCCCAAATAAATAAAAGGCGAAGTTTAATGAGTTATAGAATGATTCCCTGATCGTCTGTTCATTGATCTTGACTGGGAGCAATCTTGTCTCTGGAACATACTACAAAATTATTAACATAATACAAATGAACTAGTGTTATTATTGTTGTTGTTATTGTTTTTGTTATACTAGTATGAGCCATAAATGTGATCTAAGACTCCAACAATTGCCTATGGAAATAACTACACAGACAACATAGTACTGCTAATATGTCAATATGTGTTGTTTTGCAGACGTTTCTTGTAGTTGGTCACCAGGTTTGCACACATCTCAGGAGGGATTTTGTCCCACTCCTCTTTGCAGATCCTCTCCAAGTCATTAAGGTTTCGAGGCTGACGTTTGGCAACTCGAACCTTCAGCTCCCTCCACAGATTTTCTATGGGATTAAGGTCTGGAGACTGGCTAGGCCACTCCAGGACCTTAATGTGCTTCTTGAGCCACTCCTTTGTTGCCTTGGCTGTGTGTTTTGGGTCATTGTCATGCTGGAATACCCATCCACGACCCATTTTCAATGCCCTGGCTGAGGGAAGGAGGTTCTCACCCAAGATTTGACGGTACATGGCCCCGTCCATCGTCCCTTTGATGCGGTGCAGTTGTCCTGTCCCCTTAGCAGAAAAACACCCCCAAAGCATAATGTTTCCACCTCCATGTTTGACGGTGGAGATGGTGTTCTTGGGGTCATTCCTCCTCCTCCAAACACGAGTTGAGTTGATGCCAAAGAGCTTGATTTTGGTCTCATCTGACCACAACACTTTCACCCAGTTCTCCTCTGAATCATTCAGATGTTCATTGGCAAACTTCAGACGGGCCCGTACATGTGCTTTCTTGAGCAGGGGGACCTTGCGGGCGCTACAGGATTTCAGTCCTTCACAGCGTAGTGTGTTACCAACTGTTTTCTTGGTGACTATGGTCCCAGCTGCCTTGAGATCATTAACAAGATCCTCCCGTGTAGTTCTGGGCTGATTCCTCACCGTTCTCATGATCATTGAAACTCCACGAGGTGAGATCTTGCATGGAGCCCCAGACCGAGGGAGACTGACAGTTATTGTGTGTTTCTTCCATTTGCAAATAATCGCACCAACTGTTGTCACCTTCTCACCAAGCTGCTTGGCGATGGTCTTGTAGCCCATTCCAGCCTTGTGTAGGTCTACAATCTTGTCCCTGACATCCTTGGACAGCTCTTTGGTCTTAGCCATGGTGGAGAGTTTGGAATCTGATTGATTGATTGCCTCTGTGGACAGATGTCTTTTATACAGGTAACGAGCTGAGATTAGGAGCACTCCCTTTAAGAGAGTGCTCCTAATCTCAGCTCGTTACCTGTATAAAAGACACCTGGGAGCCAGAAATCTTGCTGATTGATAGGGGATCAAATACTTATTTCCCTCATTAACATGCAAATCAATTTATAACTTTTTTGAAATGCGTTTTTCCGGATTTTTTTGTTGTTATTCTGTCTCTCACTGTTAAAATACACCTACCATTAAAATTATAGACTGATCATTCCTTTGTCAGTGGGCAAACGTACAAAATCAGCAGGGGATCAAATACTTTTTTCCCTCACTGTATGTATATATATATATATATATTCGGTGACATTAAATATATTCTCTGCTTGCCAAGAAGGCTCAAATGCCTGTACATTTCTTTTTTTTGGTCGACATGACAAAACATATATTTTAGGGAAAATATATAGTGTAACCCTCCCCTTACACACACACACTATTTTGTATTTAACAGAAAAATGGGAGTACGGTCGATTTGAAATAAATAATAGATTGTATTTACTACAAGAAATACATAATTTTAAGTATTTTAAAGAATGAAAATGTATATTTGTAGTCATAGGGCTAAAGCTTCTTTATTTTACTGCTTGTTCTTCAAAGTGTGGCTAACTGGGCAGTTGGGTTGGAGTTGGATGGTTGTGGGCTCAATCCCCAGGTGGAGGTGCACTGCTGTTGTAACCTTGAACAAGGTATTTTACCTAGACTGCTCCAGTAAATGCCCAGCTGTATTAATGGGCACAAATGTAAAAATAATGTGATATGAAAATGTGATAAGTCACCCTGGATAAGGCTGTCTGCTAAGAAATCGGGTAATAACAGTGTAACAAAAACAAAGCATTCAAAGGTTTTATTTACTAATAATCTAATTTGTAATAATCTCATCTGATTTGTCTGGTAGGGCTACCAACAGCATACCAGATGCTAAAATGACACAGACATATTATTTATTTAAAGCAAAATAGCAATCAAAGCACAAAAACAAGACAATGCATTGAAATGGAAAGATGGAAGCACAGTCTGAAGTAAACGGTAAAGGTGACGATTTACATTGCGACCAAGTTACAGCTGAGAATTGTATCGCTAATGTCACAGAATTTGGCAACATGAGACGAGAGGTCAGAGAATTTATGGACATGGATACTTGGCTTACCTTAGTAACAGTAAGCAGCCTCTCTATTGGCTGTGTGGCTGCATGGTGGCAGGATGGCCGTCACCTTCTTTATCTATTCACCTAACACCTTTCAGGGGGGCTCGAATGTGGTAGGGAGCTGCTGTGAATAAACACCATTGTTATTTGTGTGAGCTGGTCTGTGCAGGCAGAGGGGATGCCGACTGTCACAGAAGGTTGGGGTGTTGAACTAATGAGGGCCCTGGGACCGGGAAACTGAGGAACAGAGGGACTGTCGCTTCGTTTGCAGAGTTTATCCAATTGTGAGAACACATTCTGTCAGGCAGTTTAGATTCATTTATTTATTTATTTATTTATTTTATTTCAGTTCTTCTGTACAATCCAGCTAGGCATCACTTGTTTTAAAATGCTTGTACTGCTTCCCTCCCACATTTTTCTATACACAAAATTAAACCCAAAGCATGTGATTAGTTCAACCTGTATTTAGAAAACAGTATGGTCAGGATGAGGTTAATACATGGCCCTTGTAACTCACTGGGCTTGAACCACCAGAAAATTATACTGCCAAATCTGGCATTTGTCTTTCTGATAAAATTCAGATCTCTTCTCTATCCCATTTAAACTATTTTCCTTTTCCTTTTGAGGCAATGTATTTCCGGAAGCCCTGGAATGAAGCTGACCTTTAAAATGAACTCAGTGTGAGTAAGAGCGGGCTAATAAGTGGAAATGAAGGTCCTTGCCTTTGGGAAATACTTTCTTAGATTGATTAATACAGTGCCTTACACAACTATCCACTTGTGGTATCTCCAGCTCTTTTAACCTACATGTCCCTGCTGCGAAGTCTATTTCTCCAAGCCTTGTTCCAGGAACATACTTCAGAGCCAAACCCTGATGGCCAGAGCGCGGTCAGAGCCCCTTGACGGGCTGGTCTGAGTGGAGGAGGGAGTGAACTGGACAGTACAGCGAAGCAAAGGCATCTTGGCAGTGTGCAGCAGATTAAAGAGAATCTGGCCTGTTTAAATTCCGCCCCGGCCCCGATTAATCCTCAGATAAAGTCTGTTTCCCACCCATGCGGTCTGTTCCCAGGGTTAGGCCGTTGTGAGCGATGTGTGCTGGGACCGAATGGCTGACAGAGGTGGCTGCTGCACTTTCATGAGCAGGGTTTTATTCAGGCTGGGGTGTAATTGTACAGAATTACATAAGGGGAGTTTATGTTATTGTAGCAGATGCCCAGACCTACACACACATGCACACACATACATGCATATTTATACAATGTAATTAATCAGACTTTTAATTTCACAGTTGTTACTTCATTTCTAAAATTATTTGCAGGACTGTGGGGTTTAAAGATGGATGTTTGTTTTTAAAATGTCAGGATTTATGTTGTAAGTAGCAACAACAGACACCCACTGCATTTTATGCGCAAATAATACCACAAGATGTGCTTAACAGACAACAGAAGAGAGATGTTTTGGTTTGTTTATTCTTGCATTAACAACATTTGCAGTGTGAAAAAATTTGTGCTTGTTTACTGATCAGTTTAATGTGTGAACTGCAATATTGAGTGCAGTTAAAGTCTTTCTTGCTTTTTCTTTAGTTTAATTTAACTTACTAAAACTAAACACAACAAAGCTAAATTGTATTTATTTCAAAAATAACAGGAAGCAGTTATAACTAATTGGTATGAAATATATATTATTAGTAAAATCATAGAAAACAAAAATACATTACTGTAAATGTCTGCCTAATGTATAAATTATAAATAACCTACTCTATCAGTAGATAAAGCACAGTGTCTTTCTTTAAAAGCTGTTCACAATTAGTGTTTATTTGAATTATTATCTCTTAATGGTTTCAGAAGTTCATTTTAGAAAAGTGGAAGTTTTAAAATTACATCTTAAACTTTTCAGTGCTGTATAAGGTTGGATGGTTCTGCTTGGTCTTCATCTCAATTTCCCCCCCTCCTCATGCAGATGATTTTTAATTTTAATTAAGTTTAATTATGAAGTGCTGGGTTTCCTAAATGTCTCAAATTCTATGATAGATTTAAAATAAATTCTTAATCTCTGTACATTTCACAAGCTTTTTGTTTTGAGTATACTAGACTTTAAACAGAATAGAGAATCTCTGTGGAAATGTAATGTGTATTATACTTGCAATATTTATATGTTCACTTTTCACTTAAAGAAGATTATGTGAGAAATTTAAATATGGTAACAAACAATTGTATCAACTGGGCTGAAATATTTCTCACCATGTATTAATGCTTTTTAATTGAAATCATAAATAATATATTGGTTTGCAGAGGTTACACTACATAACTCATCTGTCATTCATCTATTTTCTTAGGACGATTACAGTCAAGATGTATATATTTTTAAACATCACAAAATTGGTTTCTTGATTTATAATGGAATGAGTTTAATCCAATATAAAGTAGTAGTACTTATTACAGGGTAGAAGCATTTTTATAGGATATCTCAGTTTTATTTTTCTATATATCTCATAACTTTAATTATGATTACTATGTTTCGGAAGGGTACAAAAATGTTCTGTTTGTTCAATACTGTATAATCTGCAAGAGCTCTAAAATAAGAATACAAAGTGTATAATATTGTTTTGTTGTTGAAATACTGAAATAGCATTTTGCCAATGCCAATCGCCTTGTTCAAATGGAGTAGCTCTCATTATCAATCAAGTTGCTGTTTAGAACGATGTGTGTGTTTTCTACAACACTATAAAGGTGTGATGACATTCACCTTATCTTTGCCAAAAAATGTGAGAAGAATTTGTGCTGCAAATTCCAACTCACTTATGTGAAATATAAATGGAACTACCTCTGAAAATGACTTCTGCACCGGGTTTATATGTCTCGGCAGTCAGTACCATTCAATTAGGCATTATTGGAGTTCTGTTATAAGCTGTTATTAATACTCTATAAATGCGTTCCAAGTTATTAACCATTTATTTATGCAATTTGCATCCCCTAAACTAATGTGTTACTAATAATGCTACCTTTTAAATGCATTATGCAAATGCATATTGTGATTGCAATAGCCATTGTCTTATTCCCCCTCATTACAAGACCCAGGCCTTATCAATGGCTTTGTTTGCATGCAAGAGAGGGCACTGCTGTCACAATGAGAGTGTGGCTTGGCTGTTTATTAACTCTCTGTGCACATGGGGCCTTGGTAATATCTTCCAGTTGCTTTAGTAAGCCATTGTATAAAAGGTATTTCTGTAAATAGTCTTGTGCTATATTTGAGATTTTGTTAGTGTGTGAAAAACAAAAATACTTTGAGACTTATTTAAAATACTTTTTTTGAAATCAGTCCTTTATTTTTAAAGCAGTTCATCCAGCAGTAGAGAGGATTCTTGCACACACTGTATGTGTGTTTCATTATTTGTCTGTTCACAGCAGCTGAAATTATCAGTAAATTTCACTTTACAAACACCATCTACAGTAATTTCTTGTAGTTTTCTCAGTGCCTGGAGGTATTTGTTTGTACAAGCCGGTGTTTTGTTTACTATCAATCACTATCAAGAAGGTCTTCTTACTAGAACCCATTGTGTCCCCGTTCCTTCAGTTGTATCCTTACTGTTTGCGAGAGTTTCTGGTTGAAGAATGGTTTCAATGCGTCCGGCACAAACGTGTTGTCAGTGAGCAGTTGTGTTCTTGGCAACACAGCAAATCAATCTAAAAATGTACAAGAATGTAAGTGAAGCGTTGCCTGAAGTATTGTTTTTGACAATGTATATACATAACAGTAAATCCATAAATAAATAAAATGGCACGCTGTAAAATAACTTGCCTCCCTGCGTGCCGCATTTACAGACTTATGTGTATGGTGTCCACAGTCACTTCACATTGCCACTTGTGTACACACACATATACTGAAGTAGACAGGTAGAGAAATGTTTTATCTGCTGCTTTGAAAGCTTTGTGTGCTCCATCATTGATAGCAGCACTCAGAAAGGTTTCTCTCTGCTTCGATCACATCTTGTCTAAGAAACGCAGGCTTCCCCCCGGCTGCTATGTCAGCGTGCCTCAGCTCTTCCCGACACAGAAGAAAACCCTGAAAAGAGGGTGTCTTAGTTTCCATGCCCTTTAGGACCACGTTCTTTGATCTTGTGGCTGCCTGCTGGAATCTCTATGCCACTAAGGTCAACAATTTTCTAAGGGTTAATTAAACAACACCGAAATTCGCCTCACCTTGCTTAATAACTCTCTGTCTGCTTCCAATACAGCGCATTGACTGCTTAAGAATTAATTTCTCCATTCCAGACATCCACACGAGGTTGGAAGAAATATGATTTCAAGAATTAATAGCAACATATCAGCAAATATGCATGATTTAATTTAACCAACGACTGGGTGAGAAATCCATTGCAAGTCACAAAAGAAGGTGTTTTGTGTACTGAAAAAATTCTTTTGAGTTTATGGTAATTAAACTACTGCTTGGTTTACTAAACATTTTCAGTTTATTTGAAATTACTATGACGTCAGAGTTTTTTTTTTTCTTCCAGTAACTCTTACTTTATGCATTGTGTGCTATTCCTGCATCACGCAAAATGAATGCCTTTCAATTTTAACAATTACCATAATCAATGTCATTTCCCCCCCACGTTTTCTGGCATTTCTGTAAATATCTTTAAGACTTTTTTTTAATCTGAATGATACCTAGTGCAGTAATTATGTACGTGTAAGCACAGAAATTGTAAATAAATGAATGAATGATAGAAGGCATGTCAGTCTAAAGTGTTTCCTGACTTACCAAAATCCCTGCTATTACCCCCCTGCCCTTGTGCCTTTCTTGGTGATTCCGGTTATTTAAAAAATATACGTATTTATCAGCTCGATTCTCACTGTGCCTTTTTCCTTACGCCCTCTGCTTAGACAGGAAAAGAAACGCATGGTGTCCCAAAACAAAACAAAAATCACACCATCGCAATCGGGCTTTCCAGCCGCCCAGCAGCGCCATGGCCCTGCTCTCTATAGTCCATGACCCCTGTGACCCCTATGACCTTCCCTGAACTCCAGGCCTCTCTTACCCAGGTGCTTGAGACAAGTACCCCTGCTTAATTGTCTGATAATTGCCCTATTTAACCTGACAGTGTCCTGCCTGGGGGATTTTATTTGTCCTCCAAGCAAGTCCCCTTTGCTTTTCTTGGTGTACTGAAGAGGAAAAGGTTAAAACTGTCCCCCTGCAAGAGGCTTGTGTTTATTCAAAGCAAAATAAACATTGATAAAACTGCGATTGAACTACTAGACTGTAGTGTAGGCAGGCTGTGTTTGGAACAGCCTTTTGTCCTGTTCTTGATGTTTGATATAGGCATTGGTGGCAATTGTTTTTTTTGTCATTCTTTCTTTCATGTAAGTGTTTCTCTTTTTTTCCCTTCACAGTCCTTTTAACATTTGGCTTGTTCTGTGTAATGGGAGGGGGAATAAAGGAGTGAGAGAGAAGGATGAGGAAAAAAAAAGGTTCCATTATTGCCTGTCAGCTTTTTTTGAAAATACACAACGAGAGCTGCGAAAGTTTAATGACCTATGCTGTATACAGGAAGAATTAATTTGTTTAAAGATCATGTTTGCACACACTGCCTTTTTGAAGAGATACAGAAGCATGTTCCTTCAGGGTTAGGGCGCCATCTACTGTATCTACTGTGGTTACCACTGTATCATCACCAGTGCTTAAACAGCTAGATAGGAATTCAGTTGTGAGCAAGCGGAGGAGTAGTGTGGGTGATCCTTTATGAAGCGTTGAAGGTTTTACGCAGCCTGTTTGAAGACAAGTACATATTCGTACATGTTTTAATTTCACTGGGAGTCTAACGGCAAATTTTCAACATTTTAAGTTTCGGCGTATTGAGTTTCAGAAGATATGTATTTTGTAGCACGATTAAGGTGAATTCACAGATTAAGGTAGCTTTCACAGGGCGTTCTTCGACATTTATCATCCATTGCTCAGGAGATTAAGATTTTAATTTGATGCATCTCCCACCTGAGCTATGTTTATAGTTGATATGTATGAGTGTGCGTAACTGGCAGTGCTAATGTGTGGAATCGCATCCACAGAAACAATAGGTGTCACACATTACTTCATTTTTATGGATCACGACCCTTGTCTCTGAAAATGAGCAGAGGGAACTGGGACTGCGGTGTCACTGGTAAAACTCCTGCCGTGTGATGGAGACCTTATTGCTCTTCATAGATAGCAGCACAGAGAAGAATGGCACTGCAAAGCTGCAGGTCTTGCAAGGACATCTTCCTGGGTTAAACATGCACACTTAGGCTCTGGTTGCTCCTGATGTTTCCAGTGACAAAATCCTCACTGTCCCATGTTTCCAGAGATGAAGATCCTTGCACCACGTGCTTTATTTCTCACTGGGCTGTTTCTGTCAGTGGCCTCCAGAACAGTGCCGGGACAGACTAGGGTGCCCGCTCATTGTTGCATCCGTCGGGCATGCATGTCTGTGAGCACTCCATCTCTCCAGGCACAAACAAACCTGTTCTTGTTCTCCATTCGTTCCAGATCTCCGGCTTCATGCCTCTTTGTGGGTGCGTGGAATGCTTGCTGTGTTTTTTTATCTCGCTTTTGCTTGTGCCAGAAAGAGACTATAGGGTTGTTTTTGCTTATGTTTGTTTTTAGCAATTCATTAGGGCTCTTACTAGACATTATGAAGTGGCATTCATGGAAAAATGCGATATACTTGCAGAACTTTTTGACAAAGTAACTATGCTGAATCTCAAGCAGGTGCTTAGACTCCCAACATTTAATTTAAAACAGTGTCAACTTGCTTTTTCTTGTTTTTATTTCATCTCTTGTTGGTCATAAATCAGCAAATGTATGCTCATCCTCAGCAACACTTAAAATATACACATATTCAGGGTATCCAATCTGATTAATTTGTTCCAGAGAACAGATAAAACTATTGAAAGTCTGCAATTTTACTTACTTATATAAAAAAACAGCTCTACCATTTTATCTTTCACTATCTAAAGGAACATCTGTGGAGCGTCAAAATCTATGTGCCGGTGGTTGGATGTAACAGGCCATTCAAAATTAGATTGGGAGTGATGTATATACTCATTTAACACCAATTAAATAATGTTTTAAATTCCTGACATTTAAATGAGGTTTTTTTTTCTTCTAAAGCAGGTGTACAGCAGTCCAAATACTGTTTAATGCTGGTGAGTCAGTTATATAATTAGGCTTACATGGAATAAATGAATATATGTTTGTTTATTCGTGTGTTTGTTTGTTTGTTTTTGTAAAGTCCTCAGTTTAGCATTCACTGCCAGGTACTGCTACTGAGACCCCAACTCTCTCCTTGTTCACATCTGGGCTGAACACCGAGTGCTCTCTGTGGCTTTCCCTTACAGCAAAAGCTTTGTTTAAGCCAGTATTGTATTTGTTCACGTAACTCCCTCCTTCTGATCTGCATTGAGTGCTCCACACGTAAGCCACCGTCAGTGTTGACTATTTCCATAGAAATGTCGAGCTGCTTCTAAATAATTTTGTAAAGTATATATATATATATATATATATATATATAGTAGCAATGTATGCGTATTTGTTGAAATTCGATTTATATTAATTAAATGTACTTAAAAGTAAACCAGACTTTTTTTAATCATCTAATGCTTTCATATGAGTCAGTCAACATTCGGCAAAAAAAGAAAAACTGCTTAACACGAAAAACTTGGTCTATGCAAACCTTAAGAAGGTCTGTATAATTAAAGTTAAGAGAAAGATGGCTTTATAATAGCCAAACAGAGTAGTTTGTGATGAAATTCTGTGTGATACAGAAACTCCTCCTCCAGCTATTGCTCGATTATTGGTATTTGTGTCCTGAGTTCAAGGCTGTATTATGACCATGATGAGTACTTCACTTTACATCTGTTTTATTGTACAAAATATGGTCAATAATCCAGTCTGAAAAAACACATTTCCCTGTCACATTCACCAATTAATTACACAAGATGAAAGGTTAAAGGAAATGTTTCTGTGTAATTTTGTCCAGTCAAGAAAAAATATTTCTGTAGCTAATGCCAAAATGTAAAAAAAAATATAAAAAAATCTATATACTTGTCTGTAAAGATTTTTCAAAACAACATTGACCTATTTTTTGTCTAGATTGCAATTCAACAGTTGATGCCATCAGTGCTGTATATCATTTGTTAATAAGAACACAAAACTCAACACAATCTTTCGGTTTAAGATCAAGCCGTTTTCCTTTTAATCGGTAGTAGAATAGGAGCACTAAATATGACAGGGTCACGGCCCTCATTTGTGGAGGGTATAAACATCTAAATAAAATAATAATTTTCTCCTTGGTTTGCTTTACTCATACTGTATAATTTAAATGGTAAATTGATATATAGTCTATATATAATTTATAGAAACACAATATAGTTTTGATGTCAGTAAAACAGTATTTATGTTACTTACAGTAATCTTTTAAGAATTGATTGTTTTCAATTTGTATACAGTTGCATTTTATGTATGTAGGCAATGACAAGAACATATGTATTTAATGGCTTTTTAAAACATAAAATAATTACAAGAAGAGCTTTCCCAAAATGGAAATTAATTACAAACATAATAAACAGGATTGTTCTGGATTTAAAAATTGTATATTATACAATTACTCCTCATTTTTATTTTTAAACTTCAAATTTGCTTTCACATAATACTTGTTCAAAAAATCTTGGTAGATGGACCTCCTTGTATAATATTTTCCATTGTGTATTAAATGTATTAATAGCACATACTTTTGAATGTAGTGGTTCATAATGGTACGTTAAATAAAATTATTTTCTTAGAAGTGAAGCCCATTACATAGAGTGTGTGAGGACTATATAACAAGAGAAAATCGCTTGTTATTTTCAGCTAGTTTAATGTAACTGACCACAAATTTCTACAAACTTTAACAAAATATTTAAAGTTTTTTGTTAGTTTTAGCATAGAAATAAACTGTACATATTATTATTAATATCACGTACATTTTCATAACATGTATTTTTCTTTTTCTTCCATTTTTGTATGTTTTTCTTTAAGATATTGATCCAAAAACAATGAATATGAGCACATTAGCATTTTACTTACAGTACATATAAGGATAGATAACTAGATAAGTTTAGTAAATTAATTATGAATTATTTCTTTACTATAATACTGTTCCATATAATGTTAAAATATTTTGTCCATTTGAACTAATTGTAGAGTAGAAACAAAAGCAGTTAGAAAATTACATTGCTGAAGGTGATCCTACCAAAGCTTAATTAGTTAACATCTCCAACTTCCTATTGCTAACACATTTTTATATTTTTATTGTGTTTTTATTATTATAATTGTTTGTGCTTTCATAGAATTGTCCAGCAAATGAGGACCATCCTTGCTTCTTATAACTTTATTAATTTGGTGGAGAAGGTTTGCTTTTCATTCCCTTGTAGTGTAAATAAATGGAAATAGAATAAATAAGTAAAAAATCTTCCAAATTATTAAAATGTATTAATTTCATTCTGAGTAGAATCATTTTTTGTGGCCTCTCTTACCTACAATTTTTTCAGTGAAAAGCAAATACTTCTGAATAAAACAAAGAGATTTGGAATCCTGTACACATCTTGCTTACATGAAAATGGTTTGAATAATATTTGATTTGTTTAAATTTATTTTTACATTATAATTATTATAATAATAGTACTAATATAATGCAGGATTTATAACTATAAAGTGATAGGGAAGGTAATATACTAAACAGAAAACTCATCATCAGATATTTTATTTTAATTTAGCTTTTCTCATGTTTTACAGCATGCATATTGTAGTGATATAATATATTGAAATTGCATGTTAAGCTTCTATTTGGGCAATTTCTTAAATACTAATTGTTTTTCTTAATATATATATATATTATATATATATAATATATATATATATATATATATATATATATATATATTATATATATAGAGAGAGAGAGATTGATAGACATAAAAATCCAAGTCATTCAATTATGATCGTGTTATGTTTTATCAATTACAGTAACATTAATAGTTGCTCAAATTTGTCCTGCTTGATTTTCAAATAATGTTTTTTTTCCACACTCATTTTGTATTTGCTCTAGTGGTTACATTTCTGGGTTCACCTGAAAATCTGACTGCAAGATGACTTAGGCAGGAAGAGTTGAAATAAACCGATAATTTAGATAAAAAATAGTTCACTTTCCAGAAAGAAAATGCAACTGGGCTTATCTTTTGCTGGCATTTTACCGTGAACTTTTCTCATCAGAATATCATACAATAGCGTTTCAGGAGGGCTTAGGTTAGGTGGCTGGTGGGATCAGTGCATTCATATTTACACCAGTTTTCTTTCTTATTCTTTCCTTCTTTCAAATAATTGTAATGTCGTCTTGTAGTGGATTTACCTTAATAATCATGTTGAGAAACAAATGCTTTACCCAGCAGTCGACCTCCTGAGTTAAATTCGTATAATATTGTGCTTTTACCATATCTCCTGTTAGTTCACAAGCAACATTTCTAACGTAGGCATTACTTCTTCCATGTTATACTGAAGGTACTAATTAAAGTTATCTTCTCTCATACTCTTTCCTCTGGAAGTTGTCCCATAATAGCACACTTGTGAAGACATCTCTGATATGACACTGTAGATATGTACATCTGTAGAATTGAGGTTTACATCGGTATGTGCTCCATTAACAAAACCTGTTTATTTTCTTGCAGTGTTCTTTGCAGAATATCCTTCCCTGTGAAGAGCAGATGCATGATTGTTACATATTATATACATATTTGGAATCATTATATTTTACCATATAATTCAACAAGAAAAATGGTTTCCTTTGAGAAACGAGTATGAAATGTAAAGCACACTTGTATATATATTTGTAAGGGTGATAAATATGTGTATGGGCTAATGGCTTGTTTCTAGTGTTGGTTTCCAAGTGGGAATTCAGTAAGTGGCTACTGTTTGTTTTGTGGATATATAAGAATAGTAAATGTAATAAACCATCCATTTATCTTGTTATAACATAAACCGTACAGACACAAATATTATACAGCGGGAAAAATACAGAGAAGTAATGCCTGGCCAGTCAACATTAGTAGGAATAGACAGGGCTGTGTGAGTCAGACTAAAGCCTGCACAACCTCCTAACAAATCACTGTAGGAAGAAATTGTACATCAGAAAAGATAGCTCATGGTCTTGAGATAAATATAATTTGTTTTCTTTTTTTGTTTTTAGTTTTTTAAGCACTCCGTATTCCCAGTGTACGTTGCTGCTTTTTTGAGGAGAGAAAAAAAGCAGTTTTGCTTTTCTTGGCGACTACATCAGCTTTCTGGTTAAGAGTGTCACCTGCTTTAAAACCAATCGATCAGCTATTCTGCTTAAAGGAGAGCTATCTGTCTTCACTCCACTCCTCTTTAAGAGCAATAAAATAGTCTCATTGCACAGAGCAAAGGGAAATCCAAGTAAAGAAAAAATGTATCAACTTAATTTCTCTCACCGTTCAACGTTTGAAAAATAAAGTAAAAGGAGAAAGAACAGTAGACAGACATGCCTGTCGACAATGAACCAGGTTTTGCATTTTACAACGTCCCCACTGAGTAGGGTGATTGGCGCTGTATTTTGTAACAAGAAACAAACTGCGCTGGCAGGACCTGTGTGTAATGAGATTGAAAGGTTCGTTTCGAAGCTAAAAATAGAATTTGCTTAATGCGGTTTTGCCATGTCCAAAGATTTTCTTGATGGGGAAAAAAACAGTGTGCAAATTACATATTTCTCCAGAAAGGTGCAACATGCAAGGGCACCACGGTTTGTTCCCAGAGCCACTGGAAGCCATAATCACTGTGAAATTCTGATGTTTCCAAATCACAGTGCTTCATTCATGCTGTTGAGTGTTCAGTTAATGAGGTAGAACAACAGACAATGCCGTTGTAAATTTCAGAGGTGATCTGAGGTTTACCTACACTGGGTGGCAAGGAAGACCATTCTATAAAAGTCATGGATTACTTAGGCCGTACCATTCGGCATGGGTTTCATTGTAAAGTGTCCTGTGCACAGTTGACAGAGCTTTTCAGTACGTTTTCCAGTCAGCAGTGGTCTAATGATTACTCCATTTCCCCTCTGCAGTTTTGACCCCCAGATGTAAGCAAATAACCTAAGTTATCATGAAGTGATTTTTTTTTTTTTTAAACTAAAAATCATCATGAATTCTGAGTTATCAAAAAAGTGAGAAGTGTCCAGCATGGATCACACACACTGGGGGGTATAAACAGTCACGTTCCAGGTTTGCTTTGTATGCCAGTAGTATCATGGACCTAAAACAGACTACTGTAAGACACACTTTTTGACAAGAGAAAGCTTTGCTGCAGTGATGAAAGTCAGATTTGAAATGGCCAGTCTGAAGGAAAGAGAAGAAATGTGTTCCCCCAGAAGCACAGATACCTTTGACATGAGTCTTTAGCATAGACCATTCATGTAGTATACCATTTGCAGAAACAAAAAATGTGTTCATTTTATTTATAAATAAATAAATAATACATTCTTCATTCTAGTTTTACTTGACCACTTTTTTGAGACTCGTTCATTTACCCAATTATTCCGTTATTTATGTGTTCGATGTTTTTTCTTCTCCTGTTCAATTACTGTGTGAGGTATATCTAACGAAGCTGTGTGCACTGCATCTTTCTAGTATGAGTATGGCTCCTTCCTATTTCTTTGGAGATCCTTCATTACTAATTGGATTTTTTTTCGTCTCTGGCAACGTTGGCCTAGAGCTCCCCCTTGTGAAATATAAGAAGCATACATTAGCTTTCAGCAGTGCACAGGGTCTGAATTCCTCTATTGTACTTTTTATAGTGGGCTGTTCTGTTACATGTACCTACCAGATCCTTATTCTACCTGACCATATGTGCATATATATATATATATATAATGTGGATTTGTATTGATTAATACATAATTCATATATATGTATATATATTTTTAAATTAATTAAAACACATTTGTGCTCATGTGTTTGTCATAAACAACGTTAAACTCCTTCGAACTTTCGATCCCTCTTGCCCGTTCTTTACACTGTTCAGTCAACTGGAATTTTTGCAGTTCTCTCCAGGCTCATCAGTGTTCAATAAAAGCAGTTATTGATGAATATGTATAGTTTAATCAATATTTATTTACAACTACATGAATCACCAAATAACATTTCAAATGAAAGGCATCAATAGTTTAAACAATAACTGTTCATATATGAGCATAGAATGGGGTGTTGTTTTGCTTTACTATAATATTAATATTGTTTTCCCTTTTTATGTTCTTAATTTACATATTTGGGGTTTTATGTATGCATACTTGAAGTCTCTTTACACTGCCTCCAATAAGTATTGTTTCAAACCTGAGTACAAATCCTTATTGCAGCTGTTGCCTACATAGCATCTGGTTTTAAAGCACTACAAGAGTTTTCCCACATGGCATTGAACAGCAAAATGAACATCATCTGAGTGCAGAAAAGAGTTCCTCGCCACAAGCTTAGAGACAATAGCATTTACATTTTTGGACTTGTCTTTTACTTTAGTCCAGCAAAATAATTCCGCCACAATGCAAAAAAGTAAGATTAATAAAATGTATCATTGGCCCAAAAATGTTAAGTTTGTTTTCGTCTTAAGATAATATCCTGGATTTAATATAATAATTTGTAACAGAAACATAAAGCTATTTTTTATTTCCATAAACCTACTGACAATGTGTGTGTTAATGTTTGAATTAAGCAGCAGTAGAGAGTAACCCCACTTTATTAAATAATTGTAGTGAAAGCAAATTCAGCATTTTCCTATTTTCTGATTACAGGATTTAATGCATGAAGATGTGAAAATATATATTTGCTGTTGCTGTATTATAGTTATAGTTATTTGTGTTTTCTACCATTCAGGAATATGGGTGAATAGTGATAAATGTAAGTTATTATTATTTTAAATTAATATTTTATGAAAGTGGTCAAACACTGTAACCGGTGCGCTAGGGAAGATATTCTGAAAGTGCTTTTTGTGTTGTTCTTGTTGTTGTTGGATTTGTCAGTATTTTTTGTATTAATTTCTTTGCCATTCTATGTTTGGTATCCGAGCATATGACTGCAAGTTGCTTTTGAGCTCTCCTCAAAAAGGCCATGATGATTTATTTTTGTTTTCATGTTTTTGAGTCAGTCATTTTGTGTTTCTCACTCCTGTTGATTGGATAAATATTCACTTTAACCGAATGTAAGGATGAGGAATATAAATGTGCTGAGCTAGATGAAGCGCAAAATTATTAGGCATTTTAATGAACTTGTAATTGTCAGCTAATAGGCAGTGTGGAGGAGCAATTAGAAAGACTAATGCAAGGCTTTGATTGGTTTACCGGGATGTGAAGTAGAAGTGTAAAGAGTCTGTAACTGTGTGGTAGCACAGTGACCTGCGGAGACCCTGTCTGTACGCCAGAGCCCTGCTGGGAGAGGGCTATACAGGCCACTCAGACAGGCTGAGCAATCCCAGGAAGCTGAGCTGTACACAGTGAGGACACGGCTGCAAGAACAGTGGTCCAGTACACCTAACCGGCAGCTTTATGTGCTACGCCATTCACTTAGTGCCCTTATGTGTTTTCTAAACCTGGAACAGATTTTTAAACTGTGTCCTGGAGCAAGAGAACTGTATATTAGTTAGTTCAAGTGCATCATTTGTAGATGTTATCAACAGACCCTGGGTAGAAATAGATGTATTTCCAGTGGAGTCTCTTTCTACTGGGTACAACAGCAGCCCCTCTCTCAAGGTTTTCCAGAGTGGGGGGCTCAGACTGCAGCTGGTGAGCATCTCAGTAAGGCTTTAATGCATACCCTACCTACGGTCCAGTCTCTTTATTATAGCAAGCATATTCACATGTCTGTGAATTTGCTGTAGGCTCCACTTTTGTGTTTTTATTTTATTTTACTGTTAATGTGATAGCTGGTGCTCTTGTACTGCAGGCCAATCAGGGGTCAGTTTGATGTTTCTAAGAAGCTCCCATGTGGCTCTACCAGTACAGTCAACTGTGATCAGCATTCCCCCAGGGATGGCACACACTTGGCCTAACGCTGCCAGGGCTAGCTTCAGTTTCTTCAGCTTGCCAAGTAACTGCAACCCCGGTGGCATACTGTCTGTCTGTAAGCTGCAGGTAGAATTGAATTGTCCCTCAGACAAAGTCTATGCACCCCCCCATTTACACTATGGAGCAAAAGTCCGGAAAGGAGAGGATCGCCTGACAACTAACTAAAGAGGGCACGTTTCTTTTTGTCTCCTGTGGTAGCATTGAGTAGGGTTGAGTAACAACTGACAATTGAGACAAAGTTACTAAATAAAGTGTTGCACCGTTGTTGTAACTGTATTAATTAAACTTCAACAGGCCCTCAATGTGGCCCAGATCAGCCATATCAAATTTAATTGAAGAATGATTCCATCAAGGGTGAAAATTCTTGACCCCCGCAGACCAGTTTTGTTGCAAGGCAGTATTCATTTCCTGTTTCATGTTGTACAAAAATGTAGAAGAGGGCGAGATTGGCCCTTTTATTATTCACAACATCTCTAATGTATCTTAGGCTTAAGCCGGGCCATTTTTTCACAGTAGTGTGTGCAGTGAAGGGGGGGTAGAGTTAAAATCAAGTGTCAACCCCCCACCTCCCCATCCGACTCCGAGCGATTGATCCAGGGGATTGTGAGCAGCCCCCCCTGCCACCCCCTCCGCAGACAGCTAAGGTAGGGGGGGTGGCAACAATATCCCGGGGAGGATGATTTAACCTTTCAATTTAGAGGGCACAAAGCCAGGCTGATTAATGAACTTTCTGATGGCCAGCGATAAGCGGGTCTGTTTCTTTATTTCCAGGACAATGAAGAATTCCTCCTACCCCCTCTCTACCTCCTCTCTCCATATATTACTACAATCTCACACAGAAAATGGGGCAAAGAGATTAAATTAAAAGAAGAGAAAGGGGGGGGGGTGATTGAAAGGAGTTTTATCTCATTGACAAACTTGAGGAAGGGGAATTAAAATTGGTTAATGAAAAAAAAGAGCTGGGTACATTGGATTTTATTTTTCCCATCTCCTGTTCATACAACTCGGATGTCATTATTGTCTTTCATTTATAAACCGAAAGCAGCAGAAACACACCCTGCATTTAATCGTATTGCTTTTAGTGTGTTTGTGTTGGTCATGTATGTACGTCTGTGGGCATTGGAAGGTCAGGGATGGGGGGGTCATATATGCTGCCTCTTATGCTCCCCTTAACCCCCCCCAACACACACACACACACACACACATCCTGTCCCAAGCAAAAGAGAAAAAAAATGAATTGTGTTATCAGGATGAGTGCAGACACATATGCATTCCCCCTTTCTTCTTGCTTGGACGGACAAGGTCGATAGCATTACAAGGTATTTGTGGCAGTGCTTCTTTCAGTCTTCGGAGCTGCCAGTTTTTCAGCCAGATTTGAATTACAAAAGAAGAAGAAGCTGGCATGAAAATTGAAAGGGTTTATCGGCTCGTCTGAAGCCTCATAGCACTTGGCTTATTTATGCAGTCCATCTGCCGCTGTGTAAATCTAAAAAAAAAAAAAAGGAAATAAGGTCATAAAGACCAGATAGGTATAAGATGGTAAATAAAATATGGATATCCTTTTTGTTCATTTTCGCACATTAATTCTGTGATATTTTCTTGTCTTCAATTTAAGCTTCTCTCCTATATCTTTACCTCGGTGAATTGATATTGCAGCAGGGAATTCAGAGGGAGGTGAGTCTCTGTCCTTGTGGGGGTTGCGCTGGTGTGCAATTACACAAAAGAATATATGTAAAGTGTCCTGCTACTTTTTGCCCCCCAACAATCCTCCCCCCCACACACACACAATTCTTTCCACACTACAGGAATGGGATGTTAAAACCCTGTGATTGAATTCACAGAGCCTTTGTGGCAGCAAGCTGTGCTTGTCGCTAGGTTTGTTTTCTTCTCTTCCCTGTTAGCAACTGTTTGATGGGTTACGAAATGATTGCATTGAATTTCACGAAAGATGGATTGGGCGGTGTTTTTAAATCACATTGAGTATACCAACTCGGCCCTGTGAAATTGCTTGCATGGGAGTGTATTTCCCTGAAGCTATTATACTACAAAGCATCACATTTTGGAATCAATAGTGGCCCGATTTGAGAAGTTTAAAAGGATTATATTGAATTTTGTAAGCGAACATTATATCCCATTTTATGCTATCCGTACTAACGCCAGATTAAGATCATGCCTTCGAAGAAGGGGAATCCAAATAGGTTTCAACATGAAGCGCTGCATTGTGCCTCTGTGTTGGTCACCATGCTAATGGCTACATTCTGAAATGCTAGAAAACACATTCTTGCTGGAATGGATTTTGAGTGCGGATATGGCAGTTGTTTTAAAACTGCCTTTACTGACTGACTGGCTGAGATAGTGGCAGCAAAAGGGAATTACATTTGGGGGGATTTATTTTCAGGCCTGAAGCTTTGTTAACTGGATAATACAAAGGACTTGGCTCATCATTCACATCTGGTTCAGGAAAATGGCAAATTGCTACACTGCTTCTAATATCTTTTCCCTCCCTCCCTCTCTCCCTCTCTCTCTCTGTGCATTTCCTATCCAGTTTTAATTTTCATAAGGTGAATCTTTTATAACTGTATTAACACATTAAATCCTGTTCTCTCATACGTTATATATGTTCAAAAAAGCACAACAGCAAGAGTGAACTGTAAAGACATGCATTATTAAATTAATTAGTAACTAATGTTTACTTTATTAGTTGGATGATTGGAATTCAGTGAAATATATAATATATATATATATAGATGCACATAGATGCAGCATATGTCATACTGTACAGGGTGACAATAGAAAAACGTGTGAGTTTGATGTTTTAATTCTCGGATTTTACTTTGGTGGGCCAAATTTAAATGAAGAGTGCAGTGCTGCACTTTAAAACATACTTCTAAAAATTGCAGAATCAGAAGTTGTTTCATTTTTTATTTCCTGGTGCTGAATCATAGATATTCGAAGAAACTCTACACTGCCTTGAGAGAGCTAATCTCTAACACTCTCTGCTCTCCTGGGAGAGGCCGGCTATGGATCAGAGAGAGTTTTTATCATATTTAGACTCACTTCCTCCATTAGTTACCATTTGTGTGTTTTACAAGATACTAACATTAAAGGGAGTACTTACTGTTCTAGGTCTGTGCATACAGCTTTAGGTAGGATTAAGTAGAAATACAAATTTTGAAAAATCTCCCTAGCTCTCCTTTCATTCATAATTCTCAAAAATAGTGAAACCACCTCCCTGACAGTTAACTGAACCTTGTATGTTGTGTGTATACTTGCAAACACAAGAATAAAATGGTGTTATACAGATAATATTTTTATAATGTAAAATTATGCACTAATTATGTAATTATTCTACTTTATAGATTAGACAACTGCACATTTGACCCATAAACAGCAGCTTGATCTGACCTTACAAATTATGTTGTGTGTTCTACCTCAGAAAGGAACAAAAAACTAAACTGTAGGAGATTTAGGAAAATCACGTATTTAAGTTTTAGTATTTTCCAGTCTGCAGTGTGTGTGTGTGTGTGTGTGTGTGTGTGTGTGTGTGTGTGTGTGACCGCCTTTTCTCTGTACAGTAGCTGACTAGTCCAGAGCATCTGGGAGGGCCCCATGGGTGTCAGAATAATATATGCAAACACTGTCCAGAGCTTCAACCCGTTCGCAAATCCCCCATTTACACAAGCACTGTTTGCACACACTGATTGTCGTTTGTAACAGTTTTAACTAATGTGGGTTTAAGGATTAAAGTCTGCCACCCTCCAAGGCAATGAAAAAAAAACAGAAAAGAAAGCTCTGTTTGTGAGGCCTTGTAGCATTAGGAGTCCCTGACAGACGCAGCAGCCTCCGGGCAGTAACTTGCTGTCAGCCCCCCTTCTCAAAATGCAATGAAAGTGTTCTGCACTGTTTGTGCTGTTAATATTTGGGTACTGTGTTACCCATTACAATTAGCTAATGCCTCACTCAAGCATTTTGTGCATACTTAATATGTATTAGTTGCCCCATGCACCTTTGAGCATAAAAATATACATTCTGTTTAGATTAGGTGTTGCAATATTGTGGTCGCATAAATTCAGAAAGGAAGAGAGTTTTCAGACTTTGGCTCTGATAACGCACTCCCTTTGTGTCTGTCCCAATTTAATTTGAAATTAATATTTCTGTTGCCTCAAAAAGTGCTATGATAATACTCTGTTCTTCGTAACTGCCTGAAAATATTTGCTTCTGTACAAAGAAGAAATGGAATTATCTCAACTATGCAGGATCAGTAATAGCAGTATTTATCGTGATCAAATATTCTATTTAGATTTAATTCTAGGTTTAAATTAGAGGTTCCAGTTGAAAATCATGGTTTCTAAAAAAAATCACCTGGAGTTTAAAGCCCTAGATATTTCCCACCACACTGAGTTTGCTCCTGTTCTCAGATACACTACCGGTCTTCTGGTCCCGCTGGTTAATCTGTGCCCTAGAGAAGATATTTTGGTTTTGTTTGGATGGGGAAACGAGCAGTTAATTTCTGTGTTATATCGTAGACAACTGCTTTTGCTGGAAAGTCACAAGCGATTTAAGCAATCTGAAATTTTCACTTATTTGCAGTAAATACTTTGAGTACAACTGGAATTGCTCGTGGCAACTGCAATAAATGGGAATAGATATCGTCAACATCTGTCTCTGGCTGTTCTGGCAACATGTGGAGTATCTCAGAGATCCTTCATACTCTCTCACTGGATTGAGGGCACAACATGTATGACACGGGGCTCTGATGGAGACAGGCCTGTGTGGTTGTTGAGCATTTCCATTTGTACTTCACTCATGTCAGCAGCTTGAGTAAACTTCTGGAAGTCCTTTTGGAGGGATTGGATATCACTCCCTATCCCTTCTCTGTGCTCAGGACAGAGCGATACGTCTGGTCAATAAAGTTTCGTACTAATCGGTGGTGCTCCCACCTGATACAGACAACAGTCATGAGAGTGGGATATGACACTGGAGCAAAACAATTTACATGAAATTAAAGGAGTAACATGTCATAGTTGTTGGCCAGTTTGGCACACTGGATCTGAACTTTAAAGAGTATGGAGGTGTGGGGGAGTCGGAGGCACTGACTTGCACCACAGCCTGACCCGAGGTATTTTGCCGTCACTCCAGTGGGGAGCAGCACTTATGTATTCGTGATCTGCGTTGGTGGGAATTTAGCAGGTGTTCTCTTTCTGAAATGTGCTGCATTCTTCACGCCTTTGCTGAATAACAATTTAAGTTTCTATTTGGGGTTTTTTATATATATTTTCTTTTTCTTTATTTTGATATTGAGTGATCCTTAATCAGAAATATAGCAGCTGTGGACCAGTGGAGTAGATAATCTGGGGATGCCTGATACCGCGTGCTTGTGTTGTGTTTGATTAAACATCCCCTTAACAAGAAAGCAGTTTAATTTTAATACGAGTTTGATACATGAGCAGTGTGATTGCTGCTTTACTATCATCATATAGTTAATTAATTTTAGCTGATCAGAAACATTAAAAGTAAGGTTATGTGGTTCTCAAAGCTTAATAAAGTACCATAGCCATAAAATTACAAAATGGTAACCATATGTTTTTTCTACAGTGTCTGTAACAGAAAAAACATGTGAATCAAACACACATATAATATTTCCAACATAAGGCAAGTAACCATGATTATAAAAACATTTGATTGTCATTTACAAATCCACCATTCTCATGTACCCTGAATAAAATGCTACTTTCACAGCAACAGTATTCAAACCTATCTTCAATAAAGAGACTCTAAATGTGATTTAAGGGGAGATATATGTGTATGACAATGAGGACCTGCCTAGTACTCTCCATACAATTTAAAAGAGAAAAAAAAACATATATATATATATATTTATTTGTTGATCCCTTAATTATATTTGTAGACTACTTTTATTGGTTATGATATTCAAAATGATGTAGATTGATATAACCAATCAAATAAAAAATGGTTTACAACATATGTACTTAATATACTAGTGACTTATTGTGGTTTCCTGTATTCGTTTATTAGTAGATCAATGTAATTGTAGGGATTAGTTGTCTGTACTGACAACTATCCAGAGCCTGTGGTACTAAAAATAATAGTTTTTCATATATATATATATATATATATATATAATATTTATTTATTTTTTCCCCTCTTACTCTAAAACTTGACATAGAGTTTTTAATCTGTGATTTTATACAACTCTTTCTATGGCAAATGTTTATCCTATCATCCGGCCTCAACAGTAATGTAACAAGGTAACAAGGCCCTGAGGTCACAGGAGAAAAACAACCTCGCCCCATAGTGGAACTGGACTCTGGGTTCCTACAGGAAAGGGCTGGGTGAATTTATGAGATTTCTTCGCTGCCTGTAAGGAGCAAGATTGGATGATTGGGCCTGTTTGTAACCTGTGCTAAACTCTTCTAATTCTTAAACTAATAGACTCGCAGCAGTATGTTGAAAATGTGGAGTAGACTGGACTGTAGGGCCTCTAGGGGCAGCTGAGAACATGAAATAAATTGGGATGGGACTTGGAATTGGGTGGTGAGCGGCCGGAGCTCCTGGATGTGTTAAGGAGTCGGCCTGCCCCCATGAGCATCACTGTCACCGGTCAGCCGGCCTGCTGGGAGCGAGACTCGAAATCCTGCACACCGGGGACAGAGCGAAGCCCCTGCAGGGCCGCGGACATCCTGAGGTAAAACTCTCAGCGTTGACAGTGAAAGGGGCTTGTTTTTGGCACAGATGTGACTGAAATAACAGACACTTATGAGAAATCTGTCTATGTTCAGACAGGTCACACAGACATTCAGGGAAGCCATTAATGTTTGTTATTTTGAATACATTTTTTAATCTGAAGCAAGCTAACTGTGTGTGTGTGTGTGTAATCAAAACCTTTCAATTGAAACACTATATTCAGTGATTCATTGAGTTACATACTAAATAAATAAATATTAAACTGTATTCATTTAACAATTATATATTTTCAGAGTTTGTATGTAGTGACAGTCAAAAATATTTACACTTCATGTTTTTACTAGAAACGTTCCACAATTTATTTAACAATATTTAATCAACTACATTTATGAGATTACATATTTGTTAACCTACATTATAAGAGAGTAACATTGTTGTGAATAAAGTCATGAAAACATTCAATCAAAATTGTATAATATATTATTATTATTATTATTATTAATAATAATAATAATAATAATGTTGTTATTATCCCCACCTAATCTTTCAAAATGTAACAATGGCTTGAATTGCTGTGTTTGTTTCAGTACCTGAAGTAATTTAAATTAATGTTGGACTGTGTGCCACAAATATTGAATTTTAGGTGTACTGGCTGCTAAATGGAGTATATTTATAGCCATAAACTTAACCCTAAATATTAGTGTCAGCTAAGTCAGGTCTCTCTTACACTGCTGTTGGCTGTGTCAACGCCTAACAGCCGTGTGTGCCTCAGCGGTCGTGGGTGAGAGTCGTGTTTGGCTTTCCCTGCTTGTGGCTTGCACTGAGCGGAAGATTATTCTAGATTAACAAATGAGAAGCACATTGTGAAATGTGAAAAACAAAAACAAAAATTATATTGAGAAATGTGAACTCTTACATGGTTTACAAAAATCTGAAAGCATTAACAATTTTTTCTAGTGACATTTCAGTTGATCTATACTGAATTAATGCCATTGCTTTAAATCTTGAGTAAGAGGTTTAATGTTAGTAGCATGCTGGGGAGTAACCTATTCATTTCCCAGTTTACTACTGCGGTTAGCCTACATTGTCACGTAGAAAAGCCTGTGCACTCAGTCCCTGTAAACGTTCATGTAGCGCCCATATGCATTTAAATTACAGAGCACTGTGTGTAATCTTGTTTAATACACTGTGTTCAGTTTCTATTTCTGTTGGTTGATTACTCGTTTACAAATCAGATTGCCGTTGGCCAGAACCACTGCATTTTTGTTCCAAAGCCTGTGCCCTGGCCTTCAAGTGAGAAAGGAATCAAGTTCTTAAAGACAGTTTGAACACGACCCATTTTGTCCTGTCAAAGGAAGGCTTTGGGAAAGGGTAGTGTCTGATTCCACACCCGACGGTGCCATACAGAGGCACGCGAGTATCTTGGGAAGCCTTTAGGCATGCTTGCGATGCCCCCCCCACGGTACAGGTTGAGCAGCCTCGGGGGGCTCAGTACCTGCGAATCAGGTAGCGATGTTTGAATGAAGGAGGTTCTGTAGCCGAGACATAACTAATTTCAAAGAAGCTGCAGATTACATCTTTTCTTTTCTTTTTTTTCCTCCCCAAGGTTTGTTTGTTCGTTTCAGAATTGTTTTAGTATAAACTGACTTTGGGTTTTATTTTTAATGAAGACGATCTTTCAAAAATTACATTTAATTTTCATATTAGTCGATTTGATTTTATATTGTAGAGATTAATTTTGCTCATCAGGTTAATACAATATTTTAGAAATAATATAATTGAAATCCATATACAATTATTACATCAGTGATGCAATTATGTTGCATAAATATTACTCAAGTTTTTGGAGAATTGTAAATTAATGCCTAAGTATGCAAATTAGAAGATGGCAATGGGTTGATATAATGGAGATAATTAAGTACTTTTCAAGGTTTAACTTTTTTGTTGCTTCCTCATGCATATTAACTTTGTCCTACATTTCTTCAGAAAAAAAGGTTCAGACAAAACCTAAGAAGTGGTTGTCATGTTTTTACATAAACATTTTATTCATGATGTATCTTTTGTTAACTGCAACTCCATTCTCTGGCTATTACTAGAGCACATCTGCTTATTTGTATTAATTCTGTGTAACAGCCTCCTAAGAGAACATCCATGATCTTAGGATAACTTTTTATTTATTTATTGGCAGACGCCCTTATCCCCTTTAAACAAATGTTCAAGACTTCAGTCTTAAGCCGTGTCTGAGATTTAATTCTGAGTTCAACCGTTTCTCAGTATCTCTGTGTTAAATTTGTTATTGGCAAGCCAGTGATGTACAAAATTTAAAGACAAAACAAAGTGTTTCCATTTGTTTATTTTTTATTTTTTATTTTTAAATAAAACCGGCTTCTCCGGAGATGACTACATTGTATGCTCATCCTGTTATTTGACTCTCCTTTATTATAGTTTAAGAATATTTTGCTTCTTCTTCAGTTAATTGAAGTATTTAGTTCACATTTACATCAAGTTTCTGTTTTGATCTAATTTAGCAAAATCTAAATCAAGTTACTAGCTAGCAAACACTTATGATGGGTCAAATCGCCTCCTCTCTTTTGTAAACCATTTTTTATTTTTCTTATGTAAAGTTAAAATTTTATTATTTTTCCACTAGAAAACAAGGATTATGAAAAACTTTTGCAAGTGCAACCACAGGTAGACATAGTGAGCTAGTTTCCTTCTTTCATATTTTCTTAAATGAATTAAGATAGTATTTGGTCATAATGTGAGGTTGAGAGTCAGAAAATCTTTATAAATGTTGTATTTTAGATCATAATAAGATTTTGTTTTTATTCATTCATTAATTTAGTATTTGTTTTTTAGCTTTTGTATTTGTCAATCTAACATTCCAAGAATCTTCCATACTACACCAGCCGAGTACGGTATTTTATATGTTTTTATCGCTTTGAGGAAAGGACAGAAAAACGAAAATCAAAATAATTTAAAATGTAATGCAAAGTGCAGCTAACCTCCATTCTGCCATGCCACTAAGAATTTCCCAGGGTTCTCTTGTCACCAGCCGCTGTAGCCACCCCAATTATTTTAAGCTAAACCCTTGTGTGTGGGAGGGAGGGTAGCAGTTTGATCTACAGGGGATAATTCACGGGTGGGTAATCACAAGCAGCCTTGCAAGTTGGGGGAGCTCTTAGATTCCTGGCCATGCGTCCAGGAGGTCCTCAATTCAAATCCTGGGTGCTCCTTTGAACACTGAGACCTTTAGAGGAGGCTTTGAATAGCGGGACATGGCCGACTTCCTGTCTGTCTGAGCCTCCCAGATGCTGCAGCAGGCTTCCCCGGCTGGGAGGGCCCCTGTTCCAGCCGTGTAGTCCTCTCACAGCCCTGCCTCCACAAACGAGACAAAAGTGTCAGACTTTAGTTTCGGAAGCTATAAACTGTGACTGTTCTTTTCTTTTTCATCCCGCCACCGAAACACGACTTGTATTGGTTGTTGGGTTAAAACAGGTGGTCGGATTATACTGTGCCATTACAGCCATACCCTACGCCTCCTGTTTACATACTACGTTATTTCATTTATTTGTATTATAATTATTTAAACTTTGAAGTTGTAATATTGGTGTCTTGTTTAAATTGTGTTTCTGTTTTCATTATTCAGAACCCCTAATTTACCCACATCACAGTCACCCATGAATATCTCTTTTATTATCCTGCCTTGTTTGGGAGGATCTTTAAAGGATAACCAGCTTCCCAGGCCTATGCATGTGTTTTACGTACCATTTTCACAGTTTTGTAATTGTGTGTTGAATGTTTGGGGGTGCATTAGTAAAACCACTTCATATTTTCATTGTTATTTTTAAAGGGTCTGTGAAGAAGCCTGAAGTGTATTTCAGAATGAATAAACTGAAAGGGGAGAGTGCGGGCTCCTGACAGTCTCTCTCAGGAGTGCCTATTAACCCCCCCAAAGCCATGTGTTGAACAGCCCCACAGCACGGCCTGTGTTCGAGTTACCGCTCGACTGGTTGGCTGGCCCCCATTGGACCTCTCCCGGCATCTCACTTGGGCGGCACACAAAGCCAGGGCTAAGCAAAGGCAGCCAGGGATGTTAGTGAATGAAGCGCATTATGATCTGAGGAACGTGACCTCACTGACCCCAGATGAGTATGTGTAACCAACCGTTCTGTGAGTTTCTGTATCTCTCCCAGCGCTCCTTGCTAAGCTAAGAGACCCATATCATATAGACATAATGCCAGTGGGACCTATGATATACTCTGTTCTCTTGGTCATTCATACACTGGCCTGTTCTGGACACTGCACTCTCCTGCAGCCGACCCCCACCCCGTCTCTTTCCTATTAGACTGAATTAGAATTAGACTGCTGCACCGAATGGAAACGTGTTCTCTGTGCTTCTAGAACACACTTTCGTTCTATTACAAGCTATTACCAGTTTTCTCAGTTAAATCAAAAAGGATCAAAAAGTATAATTTGTACGTAAAGATGCAGGAGCCAACCGTATGAATTTACACTGATGCTCGGTGAAGTCGCACAGTGGCAGTGGGAATCGGATTAGGGCCAGAGATAGTGTAAATCAATCTCAAGATGCTTCTTAACATAAAAAACAAAAAATATGCCCATGTACAGTACATGCACATACATACCTGTTGTGTTCCATTTTATGCCTGTCCATTAGTGTCCAAGTGAGCTGTCTTGTGATTCATTAAGGAGAAAAAGAAAAAAGAGGAACTGATGAAACAATGATGGTGAACCAAAACCAAGGGAGGCAATCCTCTTAATTAATAGAGGTGATGACACACACACAAATGCATGCACGCATAGACACACACACACACACACACATACACATACAGTAGTAATGAGTTTTGGATGTGAGGAAAGCTCTTGTTGGATCAAAGTGGGTTTAGATAAGAGAAGCTCAAGGTCACACTGGGAGCTGGCCCTACAGGCCAATTTGCATAACGAATGAGCGAGGGGGAGATAGGTCGGGCAGGCAGCAGGTCCGGGGTGTGCTGATCTCCTGGCCTTTGTGATGGTGATTCCGTCCTGCAAAAGGAGGAAGGCCAGTGTCGCCGAGATAATGATTAACTGTTTTAATGGCATTCATTCATTCCGCAGCTAACTACTCATGCGGAAAAAAAGGGGGTTATGTAAAAATGACATTAGAAGAAAATCATTTGTAATCGTTGCATCGGGGGCTGCACTTTGAGGAGACATTAGGAGCAAATCCGTGGTGTGGTAGGCTTACGCTTTTTATCGGCTGATATTTACTGAACTTACTGGAGCGTGAAAAGCTTTCAGCGCCGAGAGCAGATGGGGACGGACCTTTTTCCTAGGTAATGCTATCTCCCAGGTTATTACTCCTATATATTGATAGCCTGAGTAATCGCTGGCAGATATCGTCCCACAAAATATAGATTATTTTAATGTTTGTAAGGGAGGGGAAGAAAGAAAAAAAAAGAAAGAAATCGCAAAGGGCTGTTCATGAATAGTTTATTCCATTCAGCTCTCGTGTCCAGAGCGTCTGAGAAATATCAGAGCATTAAGAGCCTCAAGTGGATTGATAATAGACCTTTTTATATTTAATAAAATGATGCTTTTACATCTTGCAGCTTTGGAGAAAAGAAAAAAAAGTGGCGTACTTATATAGCATAAATAAGTATTGGTGTTACTTCCCACGGCTGTTTAACTTGCAAAAGTTATGCTCGGGGATTAGATTCTGTACGTGTTGTCTGAGAGCAAAGGACATGCAGTTGTGGGAATGTGACAATGGGAATGTATGCATGCATACATGTGTTAGTGTGTGTGTGTGTGTGAGAGCGTCTAATTCTCTGTTTGATTATTCTGTGTTTTGTCTTTTATCTATCGCACTGTATCACTCAATATATATGAATGATTTCATAAAATAATCATGATTGGTTATTAGATCAATACTAAGTGACCCAGCAGAATTTCTGTATTTAATTAGATACTCGTCCCCGTCGGCAACCCGAGGAGACACCATTTTACTCTAATAGAAAGACCCCACGTACAAATCGCGTTTCACAGCAGTTCCCCTCTTGAAACGCCACACAGACTTTTGAATTTCGTTGTAAATTAGTCTAATTCAGCTAATAAAATGTAAGCCAAGCAAAAAAGGGAGGGCGGGGGTCCAGGATGTGATCTGAATAGCAGACATTGTGTCCTGAGCACTGGATAAGAAAAGTCAATCATGGCTGTATAAAGGGATTTTGAGTGATTGTTTAACATTGATCAGCAGCTCTTTGTAGGGTTGGGGTGAGCGAGGCCGGGGTTTGAGCTCTGGCTCATTCACTGGGTAATAGGTTGGGCTTGGTTTAGCACAGGCAGTCTGTCATTTAGTCCCCCAGCAGCAAGAACCTAGTTAGGTCTCCATAGTAAGTAGATGTGCATGAAACAATAATTTGTAGAAATTTGTATCTAAATGAAAAAAATAAACAAACAGTTTTGCATTTTATTTGAATCAGTACATAAACCTGAAAACATGGGTCTGGGAAGAATTCCTATCCTCTCTCTCAAGGTGAATCGATTTCCCTCATTAACCCCACAGTGCTGATTCAGCAGTAATCCTGCAGTGAGTGTCATTCTGTACCGCACAGACAGCGAGAACCCTTTCTGAATAATCACATATTCAATCAGTCAATCAATCAATCAATTGTGAGCAACACTAGTGTGCAGTAGATCAAGACAAATGTACTCTGAATTCACAATTTTCTGAATTGACCTGTACAATCTTATAATATCTGAGGTAAATTGATGGTTGCTATTATTTAACAGGTATTAATTATTTTAGTACAATTTTTGTATAATTTATATTTGAATCATTTGTAAGTACATACAATTATTTACCATAGAATTATTCTTTTTGTGAACATTCAAAACACCAGAGCCCATATTTTTCACTTTAGAATCCAGTAAATATTTGATTAAGGCTAATGAAAACTTTAAGCCCTGGAGTTGAGTGTGTTGGGTCTATTATTATTGTACTGTACTTCATTGAATAACAAGTGCTAAACATGGTACTAATTAAAAGTAAAATGCACTGCATCTGACAACAGACATCAAAGATGGCCATTGTGAGATTTATCCACATAACCTGTACTGTTAAACATAAACACAGGGACAGTGTTAAAATCTTTAGATGCATTTAGAAATTGTAAAATGTTGTGCTTGTGTGCTTTATTGAAGTAATTGCTTTTGGATGTTTTTGGAATATACCATTTTTTTCAGGGGGTTATCGGTAGTCAAATCCAAAAAATACTGTGTTTCTGAGATTCTTTGTTTTGTTCCCCTTTCCTGCCTTTTTGTTTCTTAAATAAAATAAAATAATGCACACCTTTTTTTTTGTTATAAACATTCGTAATGTAATTGCCTATTTTTAAATGCATCATTGTGGGATGATTATCAAACTATAGGTCAACCATCTTTTCACACTGACCCCTGGACCTCAGTGGACAGTCCAGCCAGGGCCCTCTCCCCTGGCCTCTCAGACAGGCTGTTTTTTTCCATGATGCTATTTTTGGACTGCATCATTGGCATGTTTAATGGTATCTTTACTGCATAAAGTGCTGGTTAATAAGGTCAACGTAAATCTTACATACACCCCAGACCAGACAACGTTTGTTAAAAAGGCAGAAAAACATTCACACTGCTCTCCTACAGAGCAGAATAGTTTCTGCTTTTGTCCAAATGGTTTCCCTGTGGTGTGGTAACAAAGGAAAATGTTTCACCTATCCAGGCATGCCCTTCTTTGAGGTGGGGGGGCTTAGCATATTTTACTAGGGTAAAAATAATAGAATATCTTCCAGCCATTCCATTAAGCAGGGCTGAGCAGGAATGAGTACAAGGTTACAGGCAACCTCTGAAAGACTCTTCTGTAATTAATGGACTGACTGTAGGGCACAACCGATCGAATGCCAGTTACACAGAGACCTCCTTCCCAGCAAGACTTCAGAAAACAGCCTGTTTTTCTCCTAAGCTGTAGATACCAAGTTCTAGCTGTTAATCTCTTTTACTTAATAATGTGTAGATGTGTCCTGATAGGTCTGCAAATACTGCAAAGGAAAGCACGCTTCTGCCGGATTTCTGTTGTTCTTACGAATGTCGGCGTTGTTGGCTTGTGTGGTTTTGCATTATTAAAGAGTCCTACCTGACTGCTGGTCTCCAATTAGTCTCTCACTGAAGAATTATCTAGCTGTAGCTCTTACAGATACAGACTGTACTGTAGCACCTAGAGAGTTCCCAATAATCCCACATTGAGGGTCCAGAGCTCTTCATTAGGGCTCATCTCTAGCCCTGTAACGAGGGGCCCCATTAAGCCCGTTGCTATCTGGCTGGCTCGATATGTAAAGCAGGCCCAAGCCCTGCAGCAGCCGGCCTGATGGAAAACAAACACTCTTAAATGTCAGAGGTTTAACATTACTCTACTAGTACTTAATGTGTGGGTCATAGACAACTTGTCCATGTTAAATTCTTAATTATATTAATTAGACTGAAAGCTATATATATAACTACAGAGTATTTGCAGTATTCACTTAATTTCTGTTTCTCTTCTAAAACACTGCTGTACATCAAGTGGTTTCCATGCAGTTGAATTCAGTACACCAAGCCATAAAGGCCTTTACATTAGTAGTCTACTATTTAATGTCTCAAAACCATCTCTAAAGTTTCTCAAAAAGTTTTTTGTTTTGTTTTTGTGAAATCAAGGAACGTTCTGTTTTTTGATTGATTGGTTTAAACTTCCTTTTTCTTTCAGACCACCCCAGGGCCTCTCGTCCAACCAGAAGGAAATGTCAGACCCAAAATCCCTGCTTACTGCTACAACTGCTCTCGAAAAGGACATTTCGGATATGTAAGTTGACTTAATCCGTCTGCCGCCCTGGAACGGGCCTCCTATCTCAAAGAGTGTTTCCCGCAGTGAGGCGCTGACGGCAGGGTGGGGGGGCCTGGGGCTCATCCGCACAGGCCTGTCACAGACACGCACACTCGCAGTCACTCGCAGGGGGACAAAGGGACGTGTACACAACCTACATGTAATCAGACAATACATCGGTGCTGTCTTCTTTCCCTTTTGTGTGTAATTTCTGTGTACCTTCACTCATTCAGCTCTGTGCTGACACTGAACAATGAGAGAAATACCTAAACAACAGGATCTGCCAATGGTGGTGAGCAGCTCAACAATTGATATTCCCCAGTGCTTTGTTACTGATCGATTAGTACCCCACTGTATTGAGGTATCGTGGAAGAAAGCGCTTAGTGTTGCTGTCATGAATGTGCTTTAATATAGATTTACCGTTTGGAGATAGTCAGGCTTGGGTTTGCCAGTGGGTGGCATGCTGGACATGTACAGTCAACACTAAGACAGCCACGTCTCTGATTTCATAGAGATTTCTATACAGAGCACCTCCGAGCACTTCACAATGTGAAAAAAACTGTCCGAACTGCAGTTGAGTATATAAAATAAAAAAATCTGTACAAATTCAGACCCTTCTGTATTCAAACACAGATGTGTAAATACGTAAATTAATGTAATGCTATTTATAATTTAGTGAAAAAAATAGTAAAATAAAAAATACAAATTATTAGAAAGTTGAGATTTTACAATAACAAAAGATGGTGAGCTACAATCCTAAAATATGTGACAGACCCAGCATCTGTGACGGGTGTAGCAACAGACAGGGCACTGTGGTCAGTTCCTGCGAAGAAGAGGAAGCCTGTGTCTGAACATCAGCCCTAGATATAATTTTCAGATTCCCGGAGTGTAAACAGTGCATCTGTGATAACGTGTGTGTATAAAGACTTTTGATGGAATAACATTTATTTTTAATATCCATAAATTGTCTTCTAATTAATTTTGTAATTGGTGCAAATAATTCATTTGGTTTCAAACTTAAACTCAATGTATAGCATTTTAAAATTTCAACTATTTAGAAATCCAATTGATCTTACAATTTGTATGTACTATTAAGTTTTGATTTTGAAATTATTATACTTTGTGTGTTTATAAGCATTTCCTTGCTGTAATGAATTACTGCATATTACCATTGATTTTTATTTCTCACATGTAAGTTCTCCTAAACCCCATTGATCGTTTGGAATGCAGCAATTCCAGTGTTTTAAAATCCATACCTTTGTGACAATTAATTTGTAAGAGGTTTATGCTTAAAAAAATATATTTTTTAATTTTTTTATATATATATAGTTTTAGTTTGCATTTTATGTACCGTGATATTGAATGTATTGAATCATTAATGATTTTAGTTTCTGGCAATATTTATTTGAAATCACAGTCTCTGATACCATTTCATAATTGTTTATATATAATGGTTCACTAATAATAATTAAGAAAACACCTAAATAAACTGAAAATTGGGAAAGGATTTATGTATATTACATTTAAAACATAGCTCTGATCACTCAGTTTGTTAGGTGTTTCACTTCTGTCCAACTTGTATCCACAGTAAGCAGGCAATCTCATTAAATTAAATTAAATTATTTAGTTAATCACTAGGAGAAATCTCAAGCTGCAATCAGATAGGATTTTGAAAGGATAATAAATGGTCAAAAGAAATAATACAAAAACACACCGTTCACAATACAACCTGTTGTAATGTTTGTATTCTACATCGGCACGTTTTTTAGAAAAAGTCACTAAAGCATAAAAAAAATAAACCCTGATGATGTGGCTGCTGACAAAGTGAAGGTGTTTGCTGAACTCTGTTTACAAAGCAGCAGGTGTAGGACTGATCTACCACAAACGGAAAACAATTAAAAGTCAATAACATTTACATCTCTTATGGCTCTTTGGAAAAGTCCTGCATTAGGACACCATTTTGTTTGAAAGATCCTCTTTCCACTCCACTCAAATATCAACTGTCAATTGCCTGTTAAGGGTTACTTCGTCAGATGAGTAAATGCTCCTGTTACTATTGTGTTACACACCTGAGAGGCACTCTGATGAGGACGGGGTTATGCTGTTCCAAACATGCCTTTTGAAGCATAACGTCTGCGCTCGGCAGCTTTGTTCAAACGCAGACGTACAACATTTAAAGGCGCAGGCCCACACCAGAACCAACACAGTCCACAAAAACCATGTTTCGGTTTTTATTTTTACCCCTTTTCACTTAAATTCTTCAAATGTATATAAATGTTATATTTTGAACAGTGCAGGAACATAATGCAAGTTTACACTTCATTGATAAAATCTGCGCTGACCCTTTCAGATCTTTTTGTTTTGAGTTCTGCATCTGTTTATGACAGTCAGTTGTTGCGCAGCTGTTAGGTAAAGCATAAACCATTCTGTATACATGTCTATATGTCTGGGATTTTGTCAGGGAAGAGGAAGTTGTCTTTTTCAAACCAGTAATCCATAAATAGTTTTTTGGGTTTTTTTTGTTTTTTTTTAAATATATAACTTTCTCTGAAGAAAATGGAGAGCTCTCATGCATGGCCGTGATTTCTAATCAACAGACCATACCTGTGTGAAGCTCACTGCGGCCTTGATTTTGTTAAAATGTTGCCTGTGTACAGTTCTAGTCAAAGGTATTCACAGCCTTCATGTGAAAGTCATGCAGTGATTTGTTTAGTTATAATTGTCCATTATACTATACTAATGTATCCTTGATTTCTTCTCACAGATTGTTGAAAACTGATTCAGCCTAGAGACAACTGAAAATAATCAGCTGACTATCATTATTTACTGTGCATTAAGTGGAGCATCAAACCGAATTGAATGTGCTGAGTGTGTCTGGTTTGGTTTCTCCTAGGAATGCACCCAGAGAAGGATGTTCAACAAGACGTTCCCCGCTCTGCCCTTCGTTACTTACTACGACACAGAGCAGGACATGCGGTCAAGAAATCACCGGCTTCAGAGGAAAGCACAAGGTGCGGCTTTCTGTTCATCACTGCGGCCTCCTGTTGTGACCTGAGCATAATGTTGTCCTGTCCTGTTTTCATTACTGTGATTGTGTTTAGGTAATGTAAAACACACAAAGAAACCTGTCAGATTACACACAAATTAGCCATGGCTGCTGATGTTACACTATGAAGTGCTGTTATACAGAGAGCTTGGTATTTGGAGGCCCAGTGCAATTCTAAGTATATAGAAGCTTTATTAGACCTAGTTGGCCTCAGTCTTATTTACATTTCTTAGGTTTCAAAACCACAATTTTGTAAAAAAATATATATACACACACCAATTAGCCATAACAGTATGACCACTGACAGGTGAAGTGAACAACACTGATAATCTCGTTATCATGGCACCGGTCAGTGGGTGGGATATATTAGGCAGCAAGTGAACATTTTCTCCTCAAAGTTGATGTGTTAGAAGCAGGAAAACTGGGCAGCGTAAGGATCTGAGCGACTTTGACAAGGGCCAAATTGTGATGGCTAGACGACTGGGTCAGAGTATCTCCAAAACTGCAGCTCTTGTGGGGTGTTCCCGGTCTGCAGTGGTCAGTACCTATCAAAAGTGCTCCAAGGAAGGAAAAGCAGTGAACCGGCGACAGGGTCATGGGTGGCCAAGGCTCATTGATGCACGTGGGGAGCGAAGGCTGGCCCTTGTGGTCCGATCCAACAGACGAGCTACTGTAGCTCAAATTGCTGAAAAAGTGAATGCTGGTTCTGATAGAAAGGTGTCAGAACACACAGTGCATCGCAGTTTGTTGCGTATGGGGCTGCGTAGCCGCAGACCAGTCAGGGTGCCCATGCTGACCCCTGTCCACTGCCGAAAGAGCCTACAATGGGCACGTGAGCATCAGAACTGGACCACGGAGCAATGGAAAAAGGTGGCTTGGTCTGATGAATCATGAGTTCAAGGTGTTGACTTGGCCTCCAAATTCCCCAGATCTCAATCCAATCGAGCATCTGTGGGATGTGCTGGACAAACAAGTCCGATCCATGGAGGCCCCACCTCGCAACTTACAGGATTTAAAGGTTCTGCTGCTAACGTCGTGGTGCCAGATACCACAGCACACCTTCAGAGGTCAAGTGGAGTCCATGCCTCGACGGGTCAGGGCTGTTTTGGCGGCAAAAGGGGGACCTATACAATATTAGGCAGGTGGTCATAATGTTATGGCTGATCGCTGTATATATATATATATATATATATATCCATTAAAATCTAATGGAAAAATCTAAAAAGTAGACCTTTTTGATGTCTTAAAGAAGTATTATGCTATTCTTGGATGTATATGAAATACAGTTAGGATGGCTCAAATGAAAGGGGTGCGGAAGTTTAAAACTAATTCTTTGTTTCTGTCTCCAGAGCTGCGGGAAGCCGGCCTGATGCCTCAGATGGGCACGTTAGGAACGTCACATGTAGAAAGGAAACGCGAAGAACCCACGAGGAAGAGAATAAAAAAGAACAAAGGATGGGAGGAGGTGGAGCAGTGGGGGGCTCAAACTTCCAAACCAAACCAACAGCAGAGGCCACAGCAGAAGATGAAGACTTGGCCGGAGAAACGCAAGGAGAGGAGGCTACAGAAGCAACAGAGGAAAAAGATTCAGGAAGGCGAAGACACCAACTTTCCCCGGGGCCCCAAGAAACCCCCGGCGGGAGGCCACAGTCACCCCAAGAAAGGCCGCCCGAGTCCAGGCCTCTTCGGTCCAGCGAAGCAGCTCACTGAGGAGACGCACAAACGGAAACGGAGGGCAAAACGCAAGAGCACAGCCGGGCAGGACCGTCACCATGAAGACAGTTACCCTGCCGACGAGAACCTCTTCCTCATCAAACAGAGATCACGGAGACGGAAGCGATAGTCGCGTTCTGTGTGTTTGCCATGAACCCACACTCGGCGCAGCCCACCCGTCCACATTCCCACCCACAGGCGGCCTGTCAGCTACGAGAAAGAGCGCAAGAACAGAGGAGGCATCTTTGATGAAAGCAGTTCTCGATCTCTTTTTCAGTAGTATTCCACAAAATATTATTTTTAAAATGTGATAAAAAGGTGATATTTACAGTCTTTTACGCCCCATGTAACACACACATAATGAAAAACGGAATTTAATGTAAGTCTGGGAACATATCTATTTTTTCTTCGATTAGGAGGGACGTGAATGGTCAGTGGTAAAAAAAAAAAAGGGGCCTTTGTTAGAAGTAATACTTTCAGCAATAAACAAAAGACCTTCAAATGTCCCTTGAAGGAAACGATGTATATTATTACCATACAGAAACGAATGATGTCAATAATAATAGGATTGTGATGCAGCTTTGAGATTCAGACCCCTGTAACAGTGCTAATATGAGTGCGAGAGGGCAGGGAGAGGCTGACGCTGGATTGTTAGGGGTGTGGTGTCCTACAGTTTCTAAAGGCACTGGAATGGCATTGGGACTGTTTCATGGCCATGAGAGAAATGGTTTCTACACGTCTGGAGAAAGCTGGTTCAGTAGTTTTCGAATTATGTATTAATACTTTAAAAAGTATGTTCATGGGGAGAGTAGTATAAGATTTGTCATGTAATAATTAAAAAACTGCTGCATGTTCAAATGTCAAATTCGACAGGCAGTAATTTATTGCTGTTACCTTCCTCGGTTAAGACCCTAATCCAGACTGTCTCATGGTTTAGAACAGAAATTTGAAACATGAAATCCGAGGAATGGAGCGGGTGTTTGGGTCAGTTCAGTCATTTATACTTTGGAGCACCTCAGTACTCTTCAGTCTGCAAGGATCAGTTCCACTAATTGAACTTGCTTAATTAGTTCATAATTATGTGTTTGTGAAACTGGTAACTGGGTTCACAGTGCTCTCCTTCATCAGCATCGATAGGATGAGCCTGAATGGCAGCTGCCCAGCAGTCAACTGATGTATATATATCATTTGTATTACTATGTATTTTATTAGTTTTATTTAACTTAGTTGGTCTTTTAAATCCAATTTAGCAATGCAACAATGCATTTTGTTTTAGTGTAGGCTGAGAAAAGGTCAGTAATATGCATTTGAATGGTTATGAGAGAGAGAGAGAAACAGACCTGCTCTGGTTTCACTTTGAATACTAAAATCTCAAAACATTTTTTACTTCAACGTTGAGATTTCAAAGTTTTGAACACTCTAATAGGTTGGTAGTTGAATGTAGGCAATGTATTATGTCATGGTCTGGTTTGCTTTCTCTGTCTGTATTTTGAATAAAACTGGAGATTAATGTAGAACATAAAATTTTTGTCCTACCAGCCTGCCAAATTCATACAAATTATTTTTTATTGTAGGATACATAGAATAAAACACTCATAAACGTAATCAAAGTGGTAATAATTTGCAGAAAAGTGGTGATTTGTTTTTACTCCTGACAGCTTAGGACCTCGTGTTAGGTCATCACGGCTGGCCGGTCTCTCGGTGATGTAGTATGTAGGGAAGTTGAAGCACGTGACATCACAGAGCCTTTATAGCCCTCCTACTTTGTCCAAAAACAATCGCTGACCAGACTGAGATGGACTCTGAACAGGTCTAAAGCCCCAATAAACTCCTGTATCCTATTGAAAAATTCCAGAGCATGACCAGCACTGCAGGTATAAAAATATTAAACATCTCCATACAGTTATACAAGGTTTTAAGTGTCACAAATGGGAAATGTGCCAAATGCCATTCTGTTTCCTTTACAAAGCAACCAAAGCGCCTCAGTAAAAATGAATATATATTAACCACACAAAAGCAGGTTAGGTGATGGTGAGGACAGACGCCACAATCGGGGCACCACCGTTGTGTGAACCCACCTGCTGCTCACGTCGTTTTCTCAGTTTTGTCAAACCTCCCCCTCACTTACAACACGGCTTTACCAGAACGTAGATGTTGACAAATTAACATCAAAATGGAGTAACCCACGTTAGCCTTTTATGTAAATTAAAAATCGACATTTAGATGGTTTTTGTCTCAATTCCGGGTACTTTCTTTAGGTTTGTTTCATTATAGTTGCAAACAGAAAAGGTCGTTGAACTCTTCCATTTGAATGGATATTGTGCTGAGTCAGATTTCCAGTATCTTGATTTTCTCTTATCAGACCTTCAGATATGAGGGAAGAGTCTGAATTTAAACCCGAAAAGCTTTTTAGACAATTGAGGCGATAGTTTTGTTTACAGTTTACAACTTGTAAGTTTCATTAGCTTGTCACAGATTCACAAAGGGTTAAACTCAACTTAATTCAGTAAACCATTTATTGATACAATAACCTTTTAAAATGGTACAGAATGTCATATTTCTGGCTTCTACCAGGATCAAAGAAAATGTTAATGAACTACTCAGTCTTTTTGCATCTTTCTTTGCATCTGTCAGTTTGTCCAGAATCAATAGATCAGCCATCAGGTCTCAGGTTTCAGAACTTATCTTGTGCCAATTACCTGGACAACCTTGTCACACATTTGCACAAGCAGATGATTCATTACACTCAGCATTATTACCATTTACTGTTTTTGCAATTTTATGGTGATTTTTAAGATTTGCAGTTTCTTTTCTCTCCCAGCAAGAGTTGTGGTTGAAGTGTGTGCAGATATGTTTGTTAAATTATCTGAATTCTAAAAAAAGACAATTAAAACTGAATCTGTTGTTTAATATTGTGGCCATTTGTTTTTTCTTTCTTATTTCTGCCATTACTGAAAGACAGTTGCTAAGAAATAGATTTTAGTTTGTTATAAAACAAAACAAATACATATTTTTAGACTACAAACTGACAGCAGTTGTTCAAATGATCATTCCTCATCTAGTTTCCTCAGTGCTAGACCCCCATATACTTTCTCTCAGCTGCCTGATCAACAGGAACAGAAACATGCTGCCTAGTTTCCTGCAAAGTCCCCTGCCTCCTGGGTTTTCTTGCTCAGTGAACAAATTCAGTGGACTTGCTCTCCAAATCTTCGAAGGACAGGCCAGTGTGTGCCTGAGCGCACCAGGCAACAGCTCTGCAGGGGCAGCAGTCTTAAGATAAGAAATATGAATGCCAAACCATTCCCATCGCCCCGTCCTAAGAGCAGAGACTGGCTTTGGCAGGTCAAGACCGTTTTATATCCGGGGCGACTCCAGCTCCAGCTCTGTGTTTCAGCTGGGGCCCTGGGCCGAGGACCCGGGAGGCGACGGAGGCTGGGCGTGTGGCTGGCTGTTTGGGGACAGAGCTGTGGGGGCCATGTGGACGGCAGAGGGACCTGGCAGTGGAGTTATTGCTGTGGTCCTGGTGAGGGAGAGAGAGGGGGCCAGCACAGAGGAGCCTGCACTCTGACACGGATGTCCAGTCCAGGCGCTGGGCTCGAGGGGCAGGAAGTCCTGCAGGAGTTTGGGGGAGGCGTGTTCCCTGTCAATCCGCACTCGCACGTCCTCTTTGTGCACTGAGCGGATGTGCTTCTTCAAGTTGCTGGGGTGACGGCAGCGCTTCCCACAGATCTGTTATTAAAGCATAATCATGTTCAGCCTTTAATCTCTTTTATACCCCTTCGTGGTTAAAGAAACTAACCACAACAAGCTGCAGTAGAAGAGGGACAGAAATACAATTTCCCGTTTCCCACGAGGATGTCTACAGTTTGCGGCCCTACCTTATACTGACCAACTACTGATTGGCTGAAAAACTTATGCAATATGTTCAAAAATAAAATCTGCACAGACACACATATTCAAGCTTCCAGGAAGCTGTGTGAGAAAAGCTAGTATGTACCCGACATGGTACAATTAACTCAGACATACTTTCCAACCGCATGTCCTGTCATTATTTTTTCAGCTGCCTTTTCATTTACTGGAGCATTCACCACGGCTAACTAATTAAAAACAGCAACAGAATCAGCAGGTATATTAAAAAAAGTTACACAACAGGAAGTACAATAGGTTTCATACGTTTTCCACATTGAGGAGCTCAGCAACTCTAGTTTTGTATTGTATTGCTCAGCATTAACATCATAAGTCCTCAGTACCTTGATTTTTTCCTGTCTTTTTCCTCTCACCATGGCCACCCGCCAATGGTTCATGGCCTACTCTTGCTCATGGCTTTAAAGTGTTGATTAAACCAGTGCAAAATAAAGGGTCAGTTGTACTGGTTATAATCTCTTGCTTTGTCTTTTACCGTTGACACACATCTGCACAGAGGGCCCGGCTGAAGGGAGGCCTTACTCCCGCGCTTCACGGACAACCGGAGAGACTCACTGTGCAGCGGTAGGGCAGCTCCCCTGTGTGCGTCCAGGTGTGTCTCTTCAGCTCCGACAGGCGGTAGAAGGTCTGGACACAGAACCTGCACGGGAACCTCTTCACCCCGCTGGGTACAGGAGCGAGGGCAAGAGGGCAGATTCAGTGGGATTAATAACACTCAAGTCTTCTGTATTTGTAAACTACATCATATTCTTTCTATGAATAAAGCTCAACCTTTGACCTCAATCAGTTCTGTGTATGTTAATAATGTGTGTTGCGCACTCACTTCAGGAAAGAAAGCATCATTCTAATCTTTTAGACACAAAACACTTTAAATAGGGGTAACATTGGGTATCGCCTCTCCTAAAAGAAGGAACACTAGACAATGACTTTAGATTGTGCTAAAAACTAAGACCTGTGTGGTGATTGAGACAGTGAGTCTCGGGGAGGGAGACGCACAGACAGAGCCGGATGGACCGACAGAGGTAGACCTAGTAAGAGACAAGGGCTCCACACCTGCAGAAGACCTTGTGGCTCTTGTAGTGTTGGACCTCCTGGCCACAGAACTCGCAGAGCTGCACCAGCGCTGGCTTCCCCCTCCAGGCCTCCCCATGCTTGGCTCTCACGTGCTGCGTCAGGTCATCTGCAGCCATCACACAGTACACCCCGTCACCCACCTCAGCCATTAACGGTCACGAATACACAGCTGCTAAAAAGGGGCCTTATACTAGAGTAAGACAGTGCATGCATTACAAATCAATTATTTACTAGAGAAACGTCCATCGGCTGTCCGTACACCTTTACGGTGGCTTGTCTGTCCGGCCTGAGCCCGAGACTTACTCTTGACCTTGTAGGCCTTGTCACAGAGCTGGCAGCGATGGGGACGGGCATCCGAGTGGTAGGCGACGTGGTCCTTTAGCTTCTCCATGGAGCCAAGCTGTTTGCCACACTGGTCACACTGGTACGTCTTCTCGGCACGGCACTGCTTCCTGTGCTGAACCAGCTGGCGGCTACAACACAGCAGACAACAAACAAGACAACAAACATCCTCCATGCCATGCCAGTAATGCAAATGGCTACATATACTGCACAACAAAGTGCAACAGTTTACACTGTGTAGGATACAATATAGAAATACAATTAATAAAGTGCAGTAAGATCCTACGCAGTGAGAGAGTAGCAGCACAGTATGGTACAGACTAGCTGAGGGCTATAAAGGGAGATTGTAGATTTCCACACTCTCTTTTGGAAATGTTTTCTTGAACTGCATTTACATGTACCATAAGACACAAAATTAATTAGCCTCCCCGGTCATGCATCTCTAATTTCATCACAGCTTTTACACGACTCTCACTTGCATTTCAAGAGGATACAATTCCCTCTGAAACAGCCCTACCCTGCTGAGAGCACGTTGTAATTAGCATTATGCCAACTGAAAAATCAAAAGGATCAGGCCGTGAAAACACTGGCGTCTCCTTCACTCGTTGGGCTGAAGTGCCAGTTTAATTCTAGACAACAAACTTTGGGCCATTAGTCACACAATACCTCTGTCTTCCACCAGGTGTCTCCCTGGTGTCAAACACACAGTCACTGCAGGTTTTTATTAACCAGATAACCAATTCAGCATTACCTCCCTCCTATTATTATAAATCAGCTTTAATGTATTTATGTTATTATTCTAATACTTTTCCTTAATAATGATTCATCTACTCATTATAACATCTCCTTTTCCATATATATTTTATTGATGTTCTTATTTTACAAATAATCTTGTAGTGTTTTATACTAATGCTCTGGTAATACTTTTTATTACCTGCAGCAGGTAAACCCCAGGTGCCCGCGGCACAGAGAGCATCAATAGAGGGCATCTATAATGGTCTTACCTGTGACTGTCACAAGCCTCACACATCCAGGGCTGGCAGTCCACCAGCTTCGGTGATGAAATCTCTTTGTCCTTTCTAACACCCTTCTCCTCCTGTGTATTTTGCAGATCTTCCTGCACAGAAAGGCTCTCTGTGGATGGCACCAGTCCTGTCCCAGTCTGAGAGGACTTGTCTCCATTATCATTTCCCTTCCCCTGAATGAGTGATGGAGGACAGAATGTGTCGGGCGCCTTCGTCCTCGGGTTCAGCTCTGCTGGGTTCTGGTCCTTTTCCTCCTCTCTCTCTGTGCCTTGCTCAGTATGCCCTGAAGCCACAATTGCTGCCTGCTGGAGATGTGGAGGTAGCTCCTGGTTTCCTCCTGCCTGTGTCCTTCCACAGCTCCCGTCATGTTGCTCACACACCTCCTGAACGCCCACTGCCCGCCCTGCCCCAGTCCGGTGGCTCAGTCTGTCCGGAGCGGCCAGGGAGCTGCGGTCACTACACAGGCTGCCTGAGTGCCGAGCCAGAGGCAGACTGACCTTCAGGAGCTCCGCGGTGCTGTAGAAGTCCTGCAGACAGCCGCTGGGCAGAACCGCGGTGTAGAAGAACTCCAGGAGGCGAGAGAAGCTCTGGAGGCTGACATTGTCCAGCTGCACCACATCACCGCCCCGGCTCAGGGTGTGGTGGAGGACCTCGCTGCAAGCCGACAGGACATTCCTGTGAGCCGGGAACACGCCGCCCTCCACCAGCACTGTCACATCGCAGAACAATCCCAGCACCCTCTGCTCCTGCAGCCTGCGGAGCACCGCCTGTCCGTGAGTCTGGGCACTGAGGGAATCCCATCTCTCCATCATTCTGAGGGAAAGACAGGAAAGGGTAATTGCATTAACACTGTGGATCCTTCTGTTTTTGTCTGATGAACCCTGCACTCAATGACCCAGATTAGATACAGTATTCTTTGTTTCTACAGAATGAATTACCTGAATGTCAATCAAAGCCTAGTAGGATACCACCCCCTCGATGCTTGGCAAGTATTGCTCAAGGTCACAGTTCAGTTTATTGCCAACAATGGAGTTAGAAGTTTATGGCATTTCTAGATACTCAGGAATTGGCCTGTAGACTTCCAACTTGGCTTCAGGCTTCAGGCAAGAAATTGAATGTATTGCAGTATTGAATGTATTGCACAGAGCACTCATCCAAACTGAGGAGCTGTTTATGTTCTTTTATTTACTTTGTGGACCAAAATTCAAAATCAAACAACAGAACATAAAACACAGGGTATTTATCCTTGTAGGCCAAGGATCTGAACCCCTTGACAGGACAAACTGTGCCTGCCTCTGAGCTGAGGGGGAGCCCGTTTCCCAGGTCTCTAGAGGCTGACAATCTAAAGCTCACAGTAAAACCCGCAGTGCTCTATAGCCAGGGCTGTAGACCCCTAGACCCGTGCTGTAGAGCATGAGCAGAAACACCATCAACTAATGCTGGAACGAATGGAATCCAGCTGTGAGACTGGAGGACTCATTTGGATCAACTGCAGACCATTGTGTGGGTGCAGTCACTGCCGTGGCGGCCTGGAGGATCCTCTCACTGTGTGACAGTGTCTTCAGTCTGTCTGTCTCATTCCTGAGGAAGCGTATGGATCAACATTGCATTTCCACAGTGTCCCGCATCACAAAGTGCACACACCCAGTGATGTGGTTTTCCTCATGGATTAAACCCTAGAGGCATCCCCTATATGGTGCAGATGTTCCTCTTCTCTGTGCAATGGTTTATTTTTTGTATTTCTTTTTTATGTTTTTTAACATGGGAACTAATTCCTCCTCAGCACCAAGTGCAATTTTGCAAGGTTACAGATTATTTATACTGGTGGCAGTTTATTGGGTCAATCTTTTTTTTTTGATTCCTGCCTGTTTTACTGTCTGCTCTTTCTGTACAATACATAACCACTTATAATAATTATCTGGACGTAAACAAATTATAAGATATGTTTAGAGCATCCTATGTATGTGGATGTGTAAAATGAAGAATGAAAGCACGTACATCAAACGATACAATACTATAACCATGAGCATATTTTTAACAATATTTTAATCCTCTTTATTTAGCCCTAATGTATCGGCACAGCTACGTTACTATTCAACTTGTGTATTATGATGATTATTACAGTTTGTATCAGTCTATTTATTTGTTGTCCATTATTTACAAAACCCCATTGTACATTTTAAAACATGTATACAACTTATGGTGAGTGAAGAAGGGTGACATGGAAACATGGAAACACTTCAAAGGCAGAAATACTGAACTACAAAGGCAGATTAGTTGGGTGCTCAATGTTTAGTACAGAGGCTGGGTTGAAATTGTTAATGTCACCCAAACTCCCACAGCTGTAGCGGTGCTGGTGAGACACGGGGCCACCCCACAATGAATGCTGTCCGCTGCAGGGACGACATGAAAGGCAAGAGCCACAAACAGAGACACCACAGTTCTCCAAATGTGACATTTGTTCTGATTTTTAAAAAAGGGTGTAAAAGGTTATTTTTGCACTACAAGGATTTCTCCGCAGGCGATGCCTAATCTTTTCCTATCACAGCAAGTCGTTTGTTTCGCAGACACGATCAAACGGTTACACTGTATCTCATGCAAGAGGGAGGAAACGTCTTACCTCAATATAGCGCCTCCGCAAGTGAACAGAGCTGCGCAAACTCTGCCGAAGTTAACACGACTCTGCAGACACACGCAGCGCTGTATCTACAGTCTGCGCACACACAGGACACGGGCACAAAGGAAACCCCTGCCACCGCCGTGCTGTGCCCATAACGCTGCCAATCCGGCTGGTTAGGACCGTTTTGAAGGCCGACACATGGCCAGCACTTCTTTGTTGCTCTCCATTCCTGCGTGTCCAATGTTGTGCTTGTGCAACACATGACTCTCTAGCTGGGAAATGTTACTCCTGTCCTAAATGCTACCATCTGGTGGAGCTTTCCACAAACTGCCCTTATGAAATCTTTGCACTTTCATCCCTGTGCTTCAACTGCTTGTTTTTCTGTCTCATAACGCGTTTTTAAGGGACCTAAAAAGCAATGTCCACTATGGAGGCTCTGTAAAGCACTTTGGATAACAACGTTAAATATAATTCATCTCTAAGTGTTCTCCAAGACCAGCACTATTACGATTTGACCAAAGTTAATGATGTACACATAGTTGATCAGTGAGCCCAAATACAATGGCAGGTATATGATTCATGATGTCAAACATAATTAGATTGTTTTGTTATTCGATGATTTATACATTGTTTCAATGTTCTCACATTTTGTTTCCCTTGTTTGTTTGTTTTTAAAATATACATATCATTTTGCCAGCATGCATATCAATTTCAATGTATCTGAAAACAATTCAAACATATTTATACAGTATGTATTTTCTGTATTGCACTAGATACAGATGTTCCAAATCAAATCAAATCAAATCCTCAAATAACTCCCTTCTGGGGCAGATAAAATCCTGAACACATCAGTTTGGTTTTCTGCACCCTGGTGTATGGTTCGATGGATTCACTGTTCAAACAAGTAAAGGTTATCCTCAGAAAGTCAAACATTTACAGACCCTGTCAGAGGTATTAGAGACTATCTCTTTCAAAAACGTTCTGTCACATTTGCATGGGCTTTCAGTGGCATTTAGTTCTTTATGTATTAGAAAAATAACTGATTACAATAGACCATGGTTATAACACACATTTATAGCTAGTATACTAACTCTTACTAGACAAATATAAATACATATTAATGATAGGATGGAAATCCAAGAAAATTTAAATAACTAAAATAAACAACCAAAACAACCAACCAAACAAATACATGAATGTATGCATACAGTGGGACTTACAAGAACTTCCAATCAAATCCCTATCATGTCATTGTACACATTCTTAATTATGCATTTAAAATAATACTCAGTTACTCCACACATATTCAATGTTTTGCAGTTCCTCTGCTTAAAATAGCCATTGTCAAAAGATAATTATAAGGACAGTTCATGTTATCCACAGAAAGCTCTTCATTTGGGCAAGGACTGTCACAGTAACGTACTGCAGACTGGGAAACTGACACACATGTTGGCAGGTCTGTGCAGGGAATTTTAGTTCAACATGCAATGTCATTGGCAGGCCTACATGCACATCCTAATAATTTTGTGTAATAATTGAATGCAGTTTTGTAAGGTCTGTCCAGGTACAAGGTGGACACATGCAATATTTTAATATTATTAAAATCTATTGGCAAGTATTACTCACAACAATGTATTGCAACTTTGGGAAGGGGACGGGGGGGGCATGTTGTATGGGACAAGGGTCTTTGGCCCATATGGTCTGTGTGTATATGTTTGTGTGTATACTATACTTTACCATATTTTTACCATGCTACACCACACTACATATTATCATATTGTACAATGTTTTACCATGATTTTAAAACATGTGTAGTCTCCCATTCATTTGTTAATAATTTATATTACTATATTGACATGGAAGATATCTAGCCATATGTATACTAGGTCAATCAGTGATTTGTGTGTCTTCAGAGGAAAATGCAGAGAGCAGAGACTACGCAAGAATATACTGTCCTTGCTTCATTGGCCAGACAGGGCTGTTATCTCGGAGCCTCCCCTTGTTTGTGCAAAAGCCAAAACCCCTGAAGCAGGAATTGGGACAGGAGACAAGTTCCGAAGTCTCTGTTTAAACGCTGTGGCCAGTTCATCTCAGCTGCAATGTGGTGGAGACCATCGCTCCAGGGCTTGAAACGCATTGCAGCGTTGGAGATCCACACCTGGAGTCGGCTGAACGGCATGCAGAGGGCACAGCAGGCACAGGGGGCACTGCCCAAGGTGTACGTCACCCGGAAAATGCCCCGTGATGGATTGCATATTCTACGCCAGTCGGGACAGTGAGTTTTTACCTTAGTTATAATAATCATAGTGTAATTTGTTTGCTTTAAAACATTGCATCAAACAATTCAATCATGACCACAGCAGCACTGTATTGAACATTTTACACCGCCTCAAACATCGATTACAATTCTGCCATTTTATGACAGTAGCTGACAAAAGCAGTCTGTTGTCATTTCATCGTGACTGGCATTACAATCCAACACATCAAGCTCATTAGGTAACCCAGATAAATCGATGCTCACATTCATCGGGTGAACTGTAACTTGCAGTAGAGGAAAGTTGGAGGCCGTGTCTCAGAATTGCCATACTGCAGTGTACAACTGGTTTCATGTAGTGGCTTTGTTGCTCAGGCAAGTTGCTTTTCATTAATTTAAGTTTAAATTAAAAATATTGTAAGATTAACTATTTGCAGGCAGCAAACTATGTTGTTACTTCAGAGTCCTGTGTTAACTTAATAAGTAACCTTGTACCCACAGTTCTGCAGCTCTGTTTGTTTAGGAGGTTGCAGATTAAAGGTCATATTACCTCTCCATGTGTGATTGTTCCCTGTGTGGTTTTGGCAAAATATTTAGTTGAAGGTCCCTGTTTTGGAAGACATTTAAATATCCAGCTGCAGCTTTCCTGGGTAGTATCTAAAATCAAGGGCATTACTGGAAGCTCCGTCTCTCAGTCTCCGGCGACGAGTGATTCTGTGCGGAGCTGAGCCCTTGTTCCCACACTTGCTCTGTGCCTGCAGGGTCCAGTTCGAGCTGTGGGACTCTGACGACCCCGTCCCTCGGCAGGAGCTGCTGAAGAAGGTGTCTGGAGTGGAGGGTATCTTCTGTGTGCTCACAGATCAGATTGACGCTGAGCTGCTGGATGCTGCAGGTGAGGGCCTAGCTGGTATGAGATCTTCACTTAGTTGAAGCCAAAATGCTGTGAGCAGCCACCGCTTCACATTGTCCATCCCTGTCACTTCAGGATTGAGTTAACACAACACAACACAACCCCTAAACACAACAGGGAACAGGGCATGAGATATTTTCACATTCTGTCACAAAAAAGCAAAAGCAGTACAACATTATTACTACTACCTGAGATAGAGGTTCATAACTGAGCATGACACGTGAGATGTATTAAACAGTCTGCTGATTACAGATGGTGTTTTATTCCAGGACCCAACCTTAAAGTGGTGAGCACAATGTCTGTGGGGTTTGACCACCTTTCCCTGGCAGAGCTCAAGAAGAGGTTTGTAGTGTTTATTTATCTGGCTGCAAGGTGCTAGTTAACTTCCATAAAATAAGGCAGAAATAGCGCTAAGACTCAGATCTGTGTGGTGTCACTGTAAGCGAGTGTTGCTGAAATATGCACAGCCACCCTTTTCCTTCCTGGGTCATTTGTACCCCCTTTTGCCCTGCAGGGGTCGCTCTCATCCTGCTCTTCTCCCTACCTGATCGCAGTGCGAGAGAGGATGTGTTGGAGAGCCTGTGGTCCACCCCTAACTGCAATAACGTGATTCAAGTGACTGCTGGGAAAAGGCCTTTCAGCCACTATGATCCTACATTCGAGTAATGCTTGTGATTGTGTGTGCGTGTTCATGTGTGTGTCCCTGTCTGTGCAGGGGGATCCGTGTGGGCTACACCCCTGACGTGCTGACTGATGCTGTGGCTGAACTGACCGTGGCTCTGCTGCTCACCACCTCTCGCCGGCTCGTGGAGGCTGTGGAGGAGGCTAAAAAGCAAGTCCCCCACTCAGACACAGACAGAGCTGTGACACACAGGGTGTTCGAACCCACTCAGTCCACTCACACTCACAGTCTCCCCACACAATGGGGATGATGTCATGTAGCTTTTACATCACTCGCTTATCAAAATCCCTTATTGGTCAAAGCTCTCCTATGAATGTATTTGTTTGCTCTTCTTGTGTGGGGTAAACCTAATGTGACTGTGTTTCTCTATTACAGTGGTGGCTGGGGCACCTGGAGGACCATGTGGCTGTGTGGCTATGAACTGGGACAGAGCACTGTGGGAATCCTAGGCCTGGGCAGAATCGGTAAGGGCTTACCCATTGTGACATACACCACTACCCTCACCATAGAGACTGTGCGGATCAGTGAACTGTTATCTGAGAACTAAAAAGCAAAACAAAATCGGCTAAAACGTCTCATTTAGGATTTCCTATTTTGGAGCACTGCGTACACCTCGTCTCTGATTTCCTGTGTGTTGTGAACGGCAGGCGTGGCCATTGCAGAGCGTCTAAAGCCCTTCAGAGTGAAGAGGTTCGTCTACACAGATGTGGCCCCCAGGCCAGAGCTGGCCAGCAAGATAAACGCAGAATATGGTGAGTGGACATTTCCGTACACCCTCTCTGGCCCCACAGTACAATTGCCTTTGCTAATGCAGTTGAATTGTCCATCTGTTCATTTCTAATTTAATATGTTCCTCTTAATAGCACTGTGGAATGAAAACCTGTGTGTATTTCACCTTCCATGACCATAGGTTGAATTGGGTTTAACTGGAAGATTGTTCTCTTCTATCTATCTGATCTGTATGATCCATCTATCTTTCTATCTATCTATACAAATAAAGCTAGAATGAGCTGTGCTGTGCTCTGGGACTGATGTCTGTGTGTTTCTCCAGTGTCCATGGATCAGCTGGCCAAGGAGTCAGACTTCCTGGCTGTGTGCTGTGCTCTGACTCCTGAGACTCGGGGCATCTGCAACAGCAACCTCTTCTCCAAGATGAAGAGCACAGCTGTGTTCATCAATACCAGCAGGTATAGCACACGCGAAAAAACTCCTCATACAAAACCACTCCCTCATAAATCCCCCAGTTCCCCAAAGGTTGATGAAGGCCCCTGATACGATGGAGATGTATCCTAGCTCAAAGTGGTCTGTTCTCCTGTTTTAAGTGTAGAACCTGGTTTGTCTGCTGGTGGTAATGAAAATCTCACTCATGGCCTGTTTTCTGCACCTTTCGTGTCCAGAGGTGCTGTGGTGAACCAGGAGGACCTGTGCGAGGCTCTGTTCAGTGGGCAAATAGCAGCCGCTGGTCTGGACGTCACGACCCCTGAGCCTCTGCCCACTGACCACCCTCTCTTCAAACTGAAGAACTGTGGTAAGCCAGCCTACTTACACAACACTTCCATAACCCCCATTGACAACCTACTTGGCTACACTGACATATCATGTATCAAGATCGTCAGCTCAATTACATCAGTCCATCTCCAGAAAAGAACCATAAACAATTGCTACATACGGGGACAGTGCTGGGCAGTTCACCTTTCCCTTACAGAGAACGCTTGTTTGAGAATAATGTATCATAACAATTCCTGTTCCTGAGTCCAGCCTTGTTTTCTTAGTGATAGACATGTTAAGTAAAAATGTATACAACTGAACTGATCGCGCCTCGTCTTGTGCTCTGTTTGTGTAGTTATCCTGCCGCACATCGCCAGCGCCACCTACACCACCCGCAATGCAATGTCGGCACTGGCGGCCAATAACCTGCTGGCCGGCCTCAGGGGGGATCCCATGCCGAAGGAGCTCCAGCTGTAAATCCCCCAGATGAGGGGCAGGGCACTTTGTCACAGCCTGCCTCTGTAAACTGACCGGGGTGTCTGTTTCCTCCTTCTTCTCTACATCAGTTACTGTGCAGTTTATGTTTGAGATCATCTGTTTTGTGCATTTGCATGACGAGTACATAAGGCATACTTTGCTGTTTACTTTATGTTTTGTTCTTTTTGGATTAAGACTGTTCACTGAAGGATAGTTTTAACTTTGAAATCCAACCTCTTGTTCAAAAGTTATGGCTTTTTTGTTGTTAAGGTCAATTTTTTTGGAACAAAGTGGTGGTAATTGTACTGTTACTTAATAAGAGACTAATTATGTTTAATTATGTTACAACTAACTACAGTATTTTACACTGCTCTGTCAATTGCTACCACCCTTTCCTATTTTATGAAAAAGCCAATAAAAAATGTCCTTTAAGCTTGAATGTTTTTGAGTATTCTGTTTGTTTTGTTTATGTATGCGTTTGTTTCTTAAGATGGAGTGAGAGTTATATCTAACCAGCTCACTGGTCAACCTGCTCCATCTCCCCAAATTACATACACAGAATTGCATATTAGTGAAAATGGCTGCCTATATAATAACAAGAAGAGAAAACAGTTGTCTTCACATCTTTGTTTTGTGTGGACTGCTCTGCATTGGCCGCTGTTGCACGGCAGCGCGGAGGACACCAGGGGGCGCTCTGCTCTCCTGCAACACACGTCTGCACACGGCGCTGCGCACGACTGCGGGACTGGAGCCGGGGCTCACACTTACAGTTGCTTTCATTTTCTGCGTCCTTGACAGAAGTGTTTGCCTTTGAGTGCATTGGGCTGAGCATCGTTTGCGCCGTAATGAAGGCCGCTCGGCAGCTCCTGAAGGTGTTTGTGACCAGAAGGATTCCCCAGGAAGGACTGAAGGCGCTGTCTCTTTCTGGACTGTAAGACAATAGTTTGAATTCACGTATTGTGTTTGAACGCAGGCGAAGACGTTATTAGCACAATGCATTGCAGTTAGTGTAATGAAGTCTGTCCTTTTACACATTGCTTTAAAACCCGCAGCTCAGCCAGTGAAGACATTGCATGGCAATGGTGGATAAACATTAAAAGGCTTTATGACTTTAGAGTCACATGCTAAATGTGCAGTAGTAATTGCATTAAAAGCTGTCAGAGAGAATATATGAAGTGCAGGAACTGTGACCCGGATGATGTTTAGCAAGAGCTCCGCCTGCAAATCTGCATCTCCAGCTGTGTCTGCATCTGCACACTGCTCCTCAAATGTGGACTTTGTAGCGATCTGGGCTGTAGTGTGACGAGTGCGAAACGCTACAATTAAAAACGTCAACCTTGTCTTGCACAAAATATCAAGAAAACCGCAAAACAGCTAATAAACATTGATTGGCGGCTATACCTTTCAAAGCCGATAAGTGCATAAACTGCAAACGGATTTGCAGCTGTCTAAAATGAATACATAAATACGTACTAAAATAATACACATTCAAAACCGAATAAGATTATAATCGTAGTGGAAATGACGCCTAAATCTGCTGCTGCCTCCTTGTTATTGGAGGCGAATATGGCATCAGGTTGGCCATGTATCCCCACACAATAGCTATAATCAATACATCAGACACGTAGTTTATCAAATATATTGATCAGAGATTGTGATATGCCTAAGGAATGTGTAAGCTGAGGTTCATCAACAGCAAGAATTGTATAAAGCAGCAATAGATATTCTAGAAATGGGCATATAAGTAAGAGGTTTAAAAACGAGTATTATACAGGCCCAGACTCATAGTGGTAATTCAGGTTGCATTGATGTAATCTTAATTTGCACTGCCGAGCCAGAGTACCACATTTTAGGACTCTGTAATACCCAAATATAGGCCTGGATAAAACTAAAAACTCTGTCCCCTTCCCTATGTATCACAAACCTAATCTAACCTAAGATTTTGGATTGAAAAGGTCTGATTGCTTTAGTTTTGCCCCCTGGAATCATGTAACGCCAAGCACTGGGTTTGTCATCTGCTCGCTTGACGCAGTGTGTGAGTGTGTAGTATAGATCAAAGCTTCATCTCAATCTGGAAAGGGAATGTTTCATGGGAAAATGGGAGTGGTGTGTTTTTTAAAGCGTGACAATGTGTGAGTCAGTGATTCCCATTGCTGTTTCAGTTGTGATGTCCAGCTGTGGGACTCTGATGAACCTGTGCCCAAAGATGAGTTACTGAAAGGAGTGTCAGGGGCACATGGACTCCTCTGTCTTCTCTCGGAAAAGATTGATCAGGAAGTCCTGGATGCAGCAGGCATGTTGTCTCGACGTTTGTCTGTTTCAACAGGATTCACATATTACCACTAATGCAGGAGCCTTTTACATTCTTAAACATGTACAATTATATAAATCTATAAATAAATAAACAGTTTGAATGTGTTTTTCAGCACCTGGTCAACTATTAGAGAAACAGTTAGACTGCGTTAAATGCCATCTGTGGATTGCTGGAATCGGTGAACTCGGGGATTATTGCCACGCTCTTTTATTGAGCAGTCCCCCTGTGTTGTTCTTTATTTTCTGTAAACATCAAGTCTAATCGACAGTTTAGGTGAAAACAGATTAAATAACCCAAACCGAGGACATAATCTTTTCTACTAGATTAAACTGTGCGGTATAAAGAGAGATCTGGGACTTGTTCTAGCGATATTAGAGGGAAATAAGTTAATGTACGAGAGGAATGTACAGCAGGAGAATGTGTTTATGAAGGCAGTTTAAACAATTTAATGCAATTTAATCAAATTCTTCTTTCCTGTAGTGCAGTCAATATGCTAGTTTTGACAGATTTGTTGCTGTTGAAAACACGATCAGTGAAGTTCAGCCAGCCGTCGGAAAGCCTTTTTGGTTTTAGTTTTTTTGGCTGCAGTACATTATGTAATGTACATACAGTGTACAGTGTAATGTTGTGATTTCTTTACTGCTCCCCAGGACCCAATCTGAAAGTGATCAGCACACTCTCTGTTGGCTTTGACCACCTTGCCATCGACGAGATCAAAAAACGGTGAGACTTGCCAGCTCTCAGTCCTTAAAATCTCACACGTTATCAAAGGAAGAGTCAGTGTGTTACTGGAGGGCCAAGTGTCGTCTCCATTTGCATGTCTGAATTTGCAGGGTACTTTCAGGACTTTGATGTGGTACAACAGCCCAGCAGTATTTATGCTTGGCTAACAACAGTGTCTTATGGTTGAATATGCATCTACTGCACTCGGCCTGGACAAATTAGGAGCTGTGTCTGTCCCATGGTTGGTGTTCAAGCACTCTTTAGTATATTGCACAAAGGATAGTAGTGTGCTTCTCTTCTACTGAATACTAATCTGAGTTGTAAAAGATGAAAAGATGATTGAGGTTTAAATATGTCTTTATTTCCGCCTCCTTTGACTGCATCCTCTTTGTGCGTTCTGTTACAGGGGTGTAAGAGTGGGCTACACCCCCGATGTGTTGACGGATGCCACCGCTGAGCTCACTGTGGCTCTCCTACTGGCCTCATCGCGCAGGATCCCAGAGGCAGTGGAGGAGGTGAAGAAGTGAGTCAAAGCAGAACTATTCTCATGTGGCCCCCAGGTGGGTGTTGCACTGCAGTGAATGGGAATATTGTGTGAGGAATGCATCAGAGACACCACTTGTCCTAGGCTTGGCAAAGACCTAAACATCTTGGCTCGGGAACAATGGGAAGTGTAAACATGTATCTCTTTCTGGTCTGGGCTCAGATCTTTTTAATATGCGAATAATAAGGATAGTTGGAAATATCAGTAAGCTTTATTCACTTTGACCAAGGCCCTGAGGGTAGCACTAGTTCATAGAAATAGTAAAAAGGATATTTTTTTAATAGTTTTCAGAATATGGCATAATGTAATTTCTTTAGATGTTTTGTCCTGTGGTCGGTTTGACGTAGGCCTTGACCAAATCATAACCTGAGCCTACTCGCAGATCACAAAGTGCAAATCTGTACCCGAACATGTCTTCATTTATAAGTTGTAGAAAGTGGATTCTGACTTTAAATTCAGCTGCAGTCAGATATAGGTTTTGTCTTCTTTTGACTGCTGCTGATCTACTTTTGCAGTGGAGGCTGGAGCACCTGGAAGCCCCTCTGGCTGTGCGGCTATGGTCTGTCTGAGAGCACGGTGGGCGTCATTGGTCTCGGACGAATAGGTATTTCAAAAAACTACCCTAAACGTTCAATTCATATAGAAGAGCCATGGTGGTCAGGCCTCAAGTGTTGGCCAGACATCTGAGTCCAAAGCACCCTGCAGACGTTATTAAGGCGCGTCTCAAAGCATGCTGTGAACGAGGGGAAATCTGTGTCTCAGCCTTTGTTTCTGTTCTTTTCCTGTCCAGGTTTGGCCATTGCCAAGAGGCTAAAGCCCTTCGGGGTAAAGAATCTGCTCTATTGGGGGCGCGCGGCCAAACCAAAGGCGGCAGAGGTGGATGGGGAGTTTGGTAAGGGCGGGGCTGAGAGAGGCACTGCGAATACTGTGACATTATAATTATTATCGTTACCTTTATCTTTATCTTTAATCCAAAGTCATTTCCAAACACTAGGGGGCAGTGTCTGTAGCTGCAGTATCGCTTACAGTGAGAACTGTGTAGTACATGTGCAGGACACGACACAAGGATGTTCAGTAACTGGTAACACACAGTGAGCCAGGGCTGGGCTTTGACCCACACGAGCCTGTATGAACCCCAGCTTTCTGTCTGCAGTGCCTTTGGACAGACTACTCGAAGAGTCCGACTTCGTGGTCGTGTCTTGTGCTCTGACACCTGAAACTCAGGGACTGTGCAACAAGGCCTTCTTCACCAAGATGAAGAAAACCGCCGTGTTTGTCAATTCCAGCAGGTAACACACATACTCAGTACTGGTCAGCCACAATGAAACCCAGAAGGGATATGAGTTGAGTGCATTTGTCTGTGTTTCTGTGCAGAGGCACCGTGGTGAACCAGGAGGACCTGTATGAGGCTCTGTCCAGCGGGGAGATTGCAGCCGCTGGTCTGGACGTCACCACCCCCGAGCCCCTGCCCACTGACCACCCACTGCTCAAGCTGAAGAACTGTGGTAAGCGCTCCGTGTGTCGCATACAATGGCAATTGCAGTTCAGTTGAATTTGCATGTGGCTGCTGTAATTACCAGAAGGTCAGCGGTGTGTGATACTGAAGTATGCAGTGTATTCTAAGTAATATTTAAAGTTTATTTCCACTTTTGAATGGCACAGCAGTGTATAACTCACAATTTAACTGCTTCTTAGCATGAAAAATGAGCTGCTGACCTTCGAATGCTGAGAACACTATAATTGACCTGATTCTTGATTTGTGGATACCTGATAATCCAATTTCAATACACCAGTCCCTCAGGAAGTGTTTTTAGTGATTAGAAAGCATTAAAACAACTGAGATCTGTAAATTCCACACAATAACTCCCAAGTGTCCTGAGACAGAGGTAGAAACATATAACATTTCTTGACAGCTGTAGCTACAGTTTATGCTTTTAAATTGGCTCAACCTTAGCTTAATAATTTAATAATTTTCCTAGAATAGTAGTTCATTGGAACAGGTGGCGAATTGACCATTACAGCTGTAGAATACATGGTTTTATTGATAGAAAATGAGTGGCTGATTTCATTGTGCAGAGGCGTAGAGATAAGGTATAGCCATGGTGTATTTGTTCACCCGTATTGTAAACGGAGGGCTGGGACCAGACAGAAATCAGAAGCAATATGTGAAGTGTGAAAAATACTCAGGTTTGGTTCTTCGCTGAAGGTTTAAAAACTCTATCAACAAAAGTGCTTTCTTATCAAAAGTAAAGAAGTATCTAGCTTTATGGGACTCTCCTTGTCTTGATTCAAAAGAAAAAATAGCTGTAGTGTGTTTTAGGTGTTCTCAATAATCATTTTTTTTCCTGTTGATTTATTTCCATGGTTCCAGTAATCCTTCCACATATAGGCAGCGCCACATACTCCACGAGAGAGACCATGTCTGTGCTGGCAGCCAATAACCTCCTGGCAGGGCTGACGGGGGGGAAGATGCCAAGCGAGCTCTCTCTGTGAGCCCCAGGCCCCTCCTCCTCAAAGGGCAGACAGCGCTACACACTTTACCATCTGTAACGCAGCTGTGACAGAGCAGGGCTGCTACCCGAGGAAACCGTTTCTGTGGTTTAGCATAGGGTCATGTAGATCAATTAAAAAAAAATACCAAAAGGCACCATTGGATAGATAATCTGTGATGAATGCCTTTTACACTTCTCTTATGCCTTTAACTATGAATTATTACCCCAAATTAGCTGGTAAAATACTTCTGATTCTTACTTTTCTAATGATTTATATAATTGTATTATACATATATATAGTTTAATTAAAACACTACTAATTTATACAGTTAACAGTCCTGCTTTAAGTTCAGAAAAAGTATGCATATAAAAACTACCAGTACTGTGAACAAATTGTACAGTTGTAATTGTCTACAGGTGTCAGTTTTTGGGGCAATGTCCATCAAGTTGTCTCCTGATGTGATAATAAAATTGTGCTGATCTGCTTTCTTTACTGTATTTATGGTTGTACTTATTCTCCTTGTGTATATGCACAAAAAAATCCGTATTAAGGCCTGGCTAAAAATAAAAAACGTCAACACTCCCATCGAATTCCCAACCCACTGCTCTACAGGAGATCCAACAATTGCTGGCAAACTTAAAACTGCCATCAAAGTGACACACTTTTGACTATGCTATTAGCAGATGGGTTGGAATTCAGATGCACAAATATATTCATTCTTGGAAAACTTGATCTCATGTTCACATTCTGATTGCATTGTGATGGATTATGTTTGATACTTTGCTCTAATTTATTGTGTATATTTAACATTACCTCAGAAGAATCCAATGCACTTGTCGAGTACTTTTATTATCTGTATCTACGCAGTATTTTATCAGCATTACAATAGCCAGGTGGAGATGTGTTGCATGCTTGTGAGGGTATAGCCAAGAACAAACTGTGGTAACATTTGAGTGCTGTTGATCAGGAATGTTGCCGCTGGATGTCCCAGTATGACACCAGAGGAAGGAGGGATAAAAGCTGTAGGAATGTGGAGTGGGCGAGGTTGGGAAATGACCCTGCCACACCACTGATTCCAGTTGTAAAATGCAGAGATGGCTAGAGAATTTTCATGTATGTTATTGTAAATTAGTTTAACATCCATCTCTGAATTGTAAAGTGCTCTGTATTTCAACCTTTATCTACAGTGAATCTCTGAAATTACATTGGGCAAACATTGAGCTCTTCTAAGATAATTTTACTGGTGCTTACTGTAAGATGATGTTGTCCAGGACTTTCACAGCATAAAAAGGTGCTTAAATAAATAAATAAAAACACATTGTGGCTATACAGGTTTACCATGGTTATAAATGAGTAGAAAAAAAAAACTCAGGAAGGTAATATAAACTGCAAATGAACTCCGGATATTTTAACCTTTATTCCAGCTTATACAACAAGTGAAATGTAATACATATTTATTTGTCTTCTCTACAAAGCAGTAAACACAGTTTCATTCTCTAAGAGTTACACTACACATAGTGTAAGTACAGTATACTTTCTTCACTTTTGGCATTTCTTTAACTCTGGCTTTTGCACCCAGAGTTGTAAGGCAATAACTTTTTTTTTTTTAGGTTTTCAATTTCTATTTTTTATATAAACAATTTTAGTTGGATTTATACATTAAGGTTGTATAAATATATCGTCTTACAGTGCACTTTCACACATTCACATACATTTAAGTCCAAGAGCCTGTACATTTGTGCATACAAAATAAAATAAAAAATTATAAAAGGTAACGGCCACCTATTATTTTGAAGTAAAAGGGTGAGTCAGTTGCAGCATTATTGTGCCTAAATTTAAATTGTTCAGCCTGGAAGTAGTCAATTGCCATTGCCTCTGGAGAACAGGAACAAAGCAATTAAGCCCAGGAAGCAAACTGTCCTGTTTTTTTTTTGCCATTAAGTCAGCCCTCATTCCTGGCTGATCCTGTTCTTTAGAAACAATGGGGTGGAATCAGAAACCGTTTGTGTGTCTGAATATTATACGGATCTTATTTCCGGTTGTATTGGTCTTTACCCTTTAACAGGGAGTGTACCCAGGAGCCAACAAACTAACAGATGACACATTCTTAGCAGCCTGAACACTGAGAGGAAAGGTCTGGTTGATCTCCCCAGTCTTTACACTTGGCAGAAGAAAGCTACCAATCAGTGTGCTGTCAATCCTGTTATGACAGGTTTAAGGAGGACATATGGAAATGTCCAGAGTTGTGGTAATTTCTTAAGACGACATAATGGCACATTCAAGCAGTGAAGTTCCTCATATTTTGTGCAGAGATAACTATTTTACAGAACTGTAAAGCAATTCAGTGCGATAAGTCTTTTTAAATGGGACTGGACTGAATGCCTCTGGTGTCATGTGTGTCCCATTTGGTCCAAGACATGTTGGGGAGTCTGTGTGAGTTGTGTTTAACTTAATTTTTGTATTATTTTTCGATCATTGCCATGAGGAAAAAAAGCCCAAACCTTCACTGTATTATTGTGTTTAAACAAGATTTAGCCCAATGTATTTACTGAACTTGGTATCAGTTAAAGTGTGCACACTAGAGTTTTGATTCAAATTTGAGGTTAAAAAGAAAGACCCTTACAGCTGAGTGTAGGCATGCACAACACCCAGTGTTTTGTTTTGCAGTACCAAACATAAAAGTTTAATGACGCATTTAGTTTCAGCTGCAATACCAATGCTCACTTGATACCATAGGTGAAGCGTGAATGCAGCTCAGATCTCTCCCAAACATGTTACCACCCCTTCAGCTGAGAACTGCATTTCAATGAGAAGGGTATGATATCTACCAAGGTTGTTTGCCGGGAGAGAGGGGAGTGTGTGTGTGCATTTATACGTATATATACATGCGCGCACACACACACACACACACACACACATATATATATATATATATATATATATAAAATATCTGGGTGACAAACCAAGAAGCTGTTTCAAAACTCAGTGTTAAGAGAGCTGGAAGATGTAAAACTGTTGGCTTTGGGAACAGGTCCTGTGCGCAGCTTTTCTGAAAGGTCTATTAACACTGAAGAGGACCATAAAGTCTACTTTTCTTTCGCATTTTCCAATGATCCTTGAAGAGGTATGCATTTCTCCTCCAGGCCAGTCATAAAGAGTGAACGAGATGCTGTAAGATGATATGAGGTGTAGGCCCCTCATGATGTATAATCCTCACTCTGCACACTGCACAATTCCAACTGCCAAACCATTAACTATTTGTGTTCCTCTCTGCTAAGGCTCAATGCAGGGACTGCAGTTTGGGCAATTCTGCAGAGTCGACAGTGAAAAATACCAGGGGACAATGAGTGGAGAGAGACACTGACATGAAACATTAATCCCCTGTTTTTGTTCATCTTTTGGCTGAAGTTTTTCAAGTGCTGTTTGGAAGTGATCTCATTTACTGGGGAAATAAGTTACCTTGATAATCTTAGGACTCCCTATCAACAACAAAAAACAGTTTCTGCTATTTGTTTAGTTTCTTTTGGGATTTTTTGGAAGGATAACTGAATTTAGTAAAGGGCACAGTGGTGATACAAGAGAGACATGCAAGAGCTTGGTTATAAGCAAATGACACAAACACCTCTTTACCAATGAAAGCCAAACAGGATTGCCATCATGTTCAGAAGGCCAGTAGGTTATGAAATAATCATCTACATCTATAGAACCCTCACCTAGCATTATATCTGGGAACTTACATGAACATTTCAAGACCTCGGTTACCACCCTGGAATGACTAACTACAGTGGTTAATTCTAAGGAAACGCCAAAAGCCAACAGAAAGGAGTGAGGAAAGGGAAGGGGAAGGGATGGACATCAAAATGAGTCACTTTCAGAAGTTTAGCTGGGCTTTCTGCTACAAAACTAACACCTTATTACTTCCAAATTAGAAAATACAATGACTGACCGGACACTTCCCCCGTGGTTAATTCAATTAATTCCTACGGGAAATGTGAGCTTAGTCTCGTCTAGTTATACAATACAGCTGGAGTAAAATACTACAAAAACAAAGCACATACACAAACGGTAACTTCACTAGTCCATTTATGTTAATTTCCTTTTTTAATTTTTAAATTAAAGAATAAAACTATAACCAAGACTATGTAAATGTGCACTATTTACATTTTAATTCATGGTTACATCTGCACCTAGTTTGTCTTTTTCTCCCCTGCCCTGAGACATGGATGCTCCAGCTCAGTCACAGCAGTGGGAGGTGGAGTATGTAATTTGCGAGAACCAACATTAAAAGACTTCCACGGTTCTTTTTCCATTTTCTTTTTTAGCGCGACGGCTTCCGCACGCCGCCAAAGCAGCCCTCCGATGACTACCCTGTGTAATGTGTGGTTTCACTTCTCAAAAGCCTGACCTTGAAAAGAAGGTTTTGTGGGAAAGAAGCAAAACCTTTTTTCCTTTTTTTTTTTTTAAGTTCAGTCCAAGTTTTGGATTCCTCACTTCCCCATGATAGGACTACTGTGCAAATCAGTCAAAAATGACATGGATTTCCGTCTGTCGTTATAAATGATCTTCTTCAGTTCTTACCTGGATATCCGATAGAATAACTAGGATAAAAAGTTAGGCAAGCTTGAAAGAATCAGAAACCAAGTCATTCTGTTTGTTAGCAAGTATTAAAAAAAAAAAAAATAGAATCCGCATCTTGAGAAGCCTTCAGTCATACTAAAAAAAAAACAAAAAAAAACAGGATCTCAAGAGTTGGATTGCGTCATTTTTATATAAAAAGTACCCCTATATATCCACAGCTCTTCGTACAGAGTTGGTTTTCTGGTTGAAGAGCATAATTTGGGTTTTTGCAAAGGTCTTTTTGGGATACTGAGGAGCAAAAGTGCAGAATTGTATTAGTCACCATGTTACTAAAACTGGGATGCAAAATATCACACGATTACGGTTTCTTTGATGTCACCGCTTTGTTTAGAGATTTTTTTAAGTGTTACTTTAGCAAAACAGATTTCCGTCATAAAAAATAATAATAATATCAGAAATCCAATAAATGATACCTGTCGGTTAAAGAAGGGAAACAGATCGTTGTTTATTCCCCAAACGGGATCGGTCATAATGACCAAAAAAAAGTACTGTGATTTATTGTAAGAAAGTGTCAACTGGCCTAAAAGTCTTTAAAGTCTCCAAACAAACCACTCCAATTGTCTTGTAACTGGGATTTGTCAACTTCAAAGTTTCCTTCTATTTTTCCTCCAAATGTAGTGAGGAATCTGCTCTTATCTGCAGATATAGAAGGAGGGTGAGTGAAACGGCACAGCGTTGTGTCAGGAATGCAGGGCAAATATCCATTAAGAAATTGCTAAACGCAGAGGAGCCAGTGGGGCAAAACCTAATGGCAGGGTCATCTCAGAATCACTCTCTTATATTCTCAGATTTTGGAGCACCAAAGGTGTCACCAGAACAACACCGCCTTCCTAAACGCTAAGGTTTGAGATCTGGATGTCAACACTATATAAATACATGTCCTGTATACATTATAAGGAGAAACACCTGTTGGATTATTTAAGAAGTGCTTCTTTTTTGGAAATTATATGCTTTACCTGGTCAGGTCCAGGAATTAATACAAACGAATAAAACATGTAATTAATGTTGAGCTACTTTTTGGTGTCTTCCTATATGTACATGTCTTGGTGCAGAAGCAAGGACGTGGTTAAACATGACAAATCCCACGATAAGCAACTTCAATGATTAGTTTAAAAAGAAATCAAGCCCTGTGCGATACATTCCTGTTCTTTGTTCTCAGGCCCAGTCCAGTGTCTCCCTCTCTCCTCTGGACCCTAGCGAGCATTTTTCTGTGCTGTGGCTGGTTAGTTTCAGGGAATCCATAGCTTTCTCTGGGGAGTGCCGTCACTCACCACTTCCCCTCAGATGACTTCAGCGTGGGAGGGTGTGACGAGCTGCGCGGGGCCCCTGCAAGGGGATGTTACAGCAGGGTGTTGGGCAGGTTGCTGTTCTGCCAGCGCAGACAGGTGGTCTTGGAGTGCTTGTACAGGTGGCTGGACTGGCTGAACCTCTTGCCACACTTGAGGCAGGCGTAGGGTTTCTCGCCCGTGTGCACGCGGATGTGCTTCTTGCAGTCCGTCAGTGTCAGGAAGGTCTTGCAGCAGATCTTGCAGGCGTACTTGCGCGCCCCTTCCACCACCAACACGTTGTGCTCGGACAGTGCCTTCTTGCACTTAGAGAGCACGTCCGCCGAAGCGCGGGTGAGCTGTGGAGGGGCTGCCGTGGGTCCGTGCTGGCCTCCGTCGTAACCAGAGCCCCCGCCTGTCCCATTTAGGAGCAAGTGAGGACCCCCTGTGGAAGAGGAAGAGGCATCCTGGAGCTGAGTCCCATCCATACGCAGAGAGCCCCCGACCCCTGGCGGCATCTTGGGCGCGATGCGGCGGTAACCCGGGAAGCCGAGGTTGGCGGACGTGGCGGTGTTCCCCCCCGCTCCCCCACCTCCTCCACCGCCCCTATTGGAGCGAGAGAGGGAGTGCAGGCCCAGACTAGACCTCTGGAAGTCCAGTGCAAACTGATCAGCACCCCTGTAGCCAAGGCCTTCCTGCATGGGTCTCAGGAAGTGGCCGTCTGAGTCCCCAAAAGGGTTACTGTCCCCGGAGAGGTGGTGATGGTGGGATGGAGGGTGGTGGTGCAGCAGAGAGCTTCCAGAGGAGGAGCCCCCGTTGACAGACTCTGGGCTCAGCAGGTAGGTGGCATCCCCCTCTATTCGGCACTCGGCGCTGGTCGTGTTTGGGAGGTTGTCTTCGCAGGCAGAAGCAGAGCCTTGCCCAGTCCCTGCATAGCCCTTGCTGAGGAAGCTGGAGATACTGAACGCCTGCTTGCTGTCCAGATTATCATTGCTTGTTGGTCCACCCCCACCACCTCCACCTCCCCCTGCAGAGCCCTCCAGCAGGTGCATGTCCCCGACCCGGTCAGTGCTGGACTGAGGGTCAGAGAAACTGCGGTCACTGCTTTCCGGGCTCAGCTCGATCTTGTCAGCTCCAGGCTCTACTTGGTCGCTACCCTCTGCCTGAGAGGTGACGTCACTGGTCTCATCCTGGGGCTCTGGGGAACTCAGGGGCTCACTCTTGACCACAACGCGCATGTGTTCCTCCTCCTCCCCACCTTTTGCCTTTTCGCCTTCCACAGGCAGCTCCTGCTGGGGGTCCTGGAAGTCATCCGCACCATGTCCTGGTTGCTGCTGCTGCTGACCCGGGCCACCCCGGCCGCTGTCCGATTGGCTGGGCATCTGGGCGTCCTCCTGCGGACCGCCGTAGGACTGCTCCAGAATGCCGGCACTGTCATCCACCACTGCCCCGCCCACCCCCGTATCTGGCTTAGGCCCGTTGCCCAGCTTGAGGGAATCCGGAGAGAAGAAATCACGCCCCCCGGAATCGCCAATCATCATTGACTCTTCGGGGGCTGCCGAGGGTCTGAGCCGCTGCCTGGGCCGGTCCTCAGGGGCGGCAGAGGGCTTCCTCTTGTGGAAACGACGGATAGGAAAGGAGGCCCGCTGCTCCACCACGCCACTGGGCCCTCGCACCTGGTTCCCCTCCTCAGCCCCATTCAGTGCAGAGCTCACCAGGCTCAGGCCCAGCTGCTGCAGCAGGAAGGAGCGCTGGAGCCGCGAATTGGCCGCCTGCTGCTGCTCCTGCTGGGCCCGCTCTCCGGGGGGGGACATGGGCAGCGTGCGCGTTGTCAGGTAGTGCTTGCAGGCTTTGACCACGGCATTCAGGTGCAGGTGTGAAGCAGCCAGGAGGACATCCATGACGTTGCTCTCCCCCAGCATGAGGGTGGAGGTGTACATCATGTCGACTAGGGCGGCGAAGGCCTCGGCCGTCACCACCTCGCTGTCCAGCTGGATCATGTTCATGCTGGAGTCGCCCTCTGCCACAGTGAACAGCGCCCGGAAGTGGGTGCTGCAGGCCGCCAGCACCGAGCGGTGGGCCTTGAAGTGACGGCTGCCCACCACGATCACACAGTCGCACAGCTGCCCATGCAGACGCTGGTAGTTCAGTTGCTGGAATATCTGGTCAAAGTGCCCGGGAAAATCCATGACCTGAGGAGAACAGAAAACAAGAAGGTAGGAAAAGATTAATGTTAAGTGTGAAAAATGTTTCTCTCAAAAGAAGCTAAAATCTCCTAAAAGTTCTGTGTAAATATTAAGCTCAATCTTAAATAGCTGTACTGACAATGGATTGTTATTGGATCGTTTATGCTTTTACCCAGAGAAATTGTTTTAATGGCAGTTGGAGTTATGAAACATTAGTATGGTGCATAGAGACTTTGAGTCTCGATCGTAAAAAAAAACAGAAATCCTCCAATCAGTAAATAATCAGTTACAATAGAATACTACATGGAGGTGTAATTGGCCAAAAAGGAGTCTTTAACAGTAATGCAAAGAGATTTTCAGAGATGGCATGGGCCATTATAGGAAAATAATATAAATTAAAACACATTATTCATATTTAGGTATGTAAATATCCTGCTACACATTTAACATCTGGAGAAAGTAATAGCACTTGCAAAGAGAATTCAGGCTGCTACCATTTCCGGCCTAACTGCCGACAGGAATACAATACAATAGTTAAAGTACTTCAGTTGCCCTCCTGTGATGTCTTGTGAAGAGCCCACTTGACAACTAGAAAAGCCAGCTTGGGGACGTGACATGACATGTAGTGGTCCATTTCACGCTTTGTCGTTGATTTAATTTCAAACTTTAAAGTCCTGTGCACATTGGACTCATCTGTTAGAGCTTCATGGGAAGACCTCAAAATTAGATTATTTTTATTATGTTATGTTATTCTCGTATTTAATTACAGAACTAATATAATAAACACATACATATTCAAACATCAACTAGATCATTTATTTCAAAAAATCATGTATGTCCTCTGTAACATTCAAAATATCATACTATTCACTGTTTTTTTAAGCATGACTCTCATACCCCTAGATGTAAGTTCTCAGTTGAAAATACAAAATGTGTAATAGAGAAAATCCCATTTTTCTTTCACAACCCTTAAGTAAACCAAACCCTCAGAGAAAGAGGAATTAATTATTTAGTCAAGTATACAATAACATTTTTAACAAAGCAAATCAAACTCTGCTGCTCCGGACATCGCACTCCAACATGGAAGGGTAAATTAATATGTCTTCCAAGAACTGGCATGTGAAGATGTCGGCATGCTAAGCCCCCCCCCCCCCCAGAGTCACACCCCACTGTCTGTCCTCTCTGGGCCTGAAGGGCTGAGAATTAAGATCACCACACTACATGTGTGACTGAGAAGAAGTGAAGTGACAGGCCCTGACTTGCTTCAAAAACCAAGCAAGCACTAACACCATTAACCATGATCTCTTTCACCATATAACCCCTCCCCCCTCCACTACACACACACGCACGCACAAATCTAAAAAAGTAAGTGGCTTAACCTTGGAGTGCCTTTATTCATACGCAACCCATATGTTGAAAGGGACTGTGGGGTGTTCAGAATAGTGAACGTCAGTATGGCCCTATGAAATCAGTGTTGCGGAGAACACTGATGGTTTCGCAGAATTCAGGGAAAAACACTGAATTGGATACTCGAACACATTATAACAATCAATTTAAACAAACATTATATATGTAGGCCTACAGATATTTGTAAACATATTGAAATAGCACAGTGTTTGTATAACAAGAGGCTTTGAGAAACACACCTTGGAACCCATTAAAAAACTATTTTTAGGACCTTTCAGCCACCGTACATCACACTTTTCACTGTAGCTCCCGGTATCGCTCGAGTGAAAACAACCACCAATAAGTTATAAGAAGCTATAAATTATATGTCGAAGCGACCTTCACTCACACGTAGAAAATTAAGTCATATTCCCAACAGCAGTTAAGATTTGTTGGCTGTCTACATCAGTATGTGTGGAAGTCAGTGCAGTTGCAGTATGTTAGGTCAGTGGAATGTCATTCCTAAGAATAAGCTTTGCAACGCCGATGCTGTTAAGTGTGGTGCTAAGAAAATGTCGGGAGCTCTGACCTGGTGTTTCAAAGGGGGCATTTGAAATCCTTGAGGTTCTTTTGGGAAATGAAGTCCATCTGCCCATACCTTTAACATAATGTTTTAGGGTTTCCCGCAAGTTCAGGAAAGAAGGAAATCACAGGGAGATATGGACAACTCCATTCAAAGTACATACAACACTTATATGCGTCTACTATAACATACCATGATAAACCCACAGTGAAAAGTAAAAGTGAAATTATGGTAAAGCAAGGAAAGTACAGCAAAACATTGTACCAAACCGCTGCAAAGGAAAGCAGATTCTTGATATATGAAAAACAAAGTTTAAACAGAAAACCTACTCTGCAAATTTACTGTGGAAACCTCAACTCCAATAAGGGAATCTGGGCTCAGTGGGAGATGCAAACAGTCACTCCTTTATCTCAATGCAAGACTCTGTACTGCAGTGAAGGCAAAGCCGACCACTTCTTGGGATCCGAGTCCCCAACGCATTTCTAAATACACCCCGTCTCCTGTACTTTTCTTTATCATCAGGAACTAGTAATTTAAGCACAGTCTCAGACAAATTAGGTTGTTTGGATTGAAACCGAAACGCTAAGAATGCTTTGCCTTTGGAGCAGACCAGGACGACAGAGGTCTGTCAAGGCAAACGTTGTGCAAACATCTTCCCTTTAACAATTGAAGAATGCTATATGCACAGCAGACATGCTTCATGCCCTAATGGCAGATAACACTACACAGTAATTGGTTTTTAAATGTCACCATAACAGAAGCCACTTTGATTTAATCTGCCGAGTAACTATCTAAAATACCAATGCAGTTTAACAACGATTCATTCTGGATCATCACTGGAACGAGGCAGCTGCTTTACCGTGCACTTTTACTGAATCACATAAACATGATTAAATATCACAGCTAGAACAATCTGCACACCTACTATTTCTACCTTCTATTTTTGGTTGAATATGTTCATTATAGTGGTTTGGACAGATTGCACATGCCAGGTACAGCCCGAAAGCCAACCCTAAATCGCAGATGCCCACCTGGGTCTGACTGATCTGCAAAAATGTTGGGATTTTACAAGGGACTAAGATACAGGTGTGTGGATAATTAATCCATCTTTGTTTAGTTATTCTATTTACTAGCAGATTCTCAGTCTATGACATGCTAGTCTACGTGCTGTGTTCATTTGAAGTGTTAAATTATCGGTGTAATTCCCCCTTCCTATACTGTGAGTCTCAGGCCTGTTAAGCACCTCTCGCTGTACATCTCTGCTCACAACTCTGCAAAAGAAAGGGTTCCCACACTTGGTTTGGTCTGAGTTTGAACTACGGTGGTTTCCTGTAACGAATCTAATTCTGCTTCCCACAGAAACATTTTCTAAAGACTACTGTGCATGTCTATATATGTCAATACATACACTATATTCCACAAAGTCATGTGATGACGAAAAAAAAAACACAATCGTTCACTATATATATTTCACTATTCGCTTTGGTCTACTACAATCTTTTTGATGACCAGTCCTCTCACGAATGACGTCTGCAACAGTTAAGAAGCAGGCTTGTCCTATTACAATATTACCAAAAGTAATACCGACCTTATAGGAGTGTGATAGAGATTAGACCAAAGTAAATATACACCCAGGCTTACAAAGAACACTTATCTATTGAGCACTGGTAAAATAGGAGTGTGGTGAACTTCCTTTGATGTACATCAAATGTGCTTACAGACTGACCAATGCTTTTGTCTGGCTTAGCATCATTGTGAGGGAGTGCCCAGGAGTGTTTTTACAAGGCCAGTTGTGTAGGGATTGCTCAAGAATTGCTCAGTCAAGGTTTTGCAGATCTGCAATACCTTAACTTTTCCCATCAGCATATCATAGTTTTTGGACACCTGTTAATGTATGGATCAGAAATTACACTTATTTCTCTGCCACTGCTTTGGCCACTCAGAAGCCTTTAGCACATCTTTACCTAAGAGAGTCTTGGATATCACAACTCTGTGATGAGCTAGCCAATCACCAGCCAGAATGAAAGTGAGCACATTTGTTTCTATTTTTGACCAATTCCCGTGAAAGTCCCACAGTAAACGCACTTTTGGGGAAGCACTCATAACCATATGACGTCAGCCAGAAACCAGCTCACCTACAGCTGGAAGAATTCCCCACATTAAAGTAAAATTACCGCTGTGAAACCATTATTGCGAATTACAGTGTAGAACACAAAATCAATTTCCATGTTTAAGCAAGGGAAATACAAAAAACTTCCCATTCCTGACTGAATACCAATAATAATAATAATAATATATGATTTGCCAGATAATATATGCCTTAACAACATATATGGTAACTTTCTAATTACTTGGCAAGAAGAAAAACAGACCAATTATAGTTGGTATAAGTTACCAGATGTATATTTAAAATATATAAATCACAAAAACTATAAATCAGGTCCATTGCTGTTTCTTTTAGGCTAATCCTTCTTTTATTTGTGTTCACAGTTGTTTAATTTGTGTATTTGTTATTGTATCTGGGTAATTTGTCTGACTGCCTGCTGATTAGCTAAACTAGACCACATCATTTCTAAGCACATTGCTGTAGTGCAGAGTGGCATCACACTGTTTCTGCATTAAGCCCGCTCATTTTGTTAGTGCCATTGTTCCAAAACAGGACTTAAAAAGCTTTCCAAACCCGGGCATGTATGTACTTATAGCATAGTCTCTAAACCTTTTTAAACAAGCACTACAATATCCCCTGAGACTAGTAGGCCACAAACTATATTTCCAGCTGATGCATAAAAAAAGCAATCTTATTTAAAATCTCAGGATTTCTGTGCATAGGCCTATATACTGCTCTGATGCCTTTATGCTTGCTTTTTTTTATTGCATGCAATGAATGCAAATTGGGTAAGATGCACACCGTCCTAATGAATGGCACGGTTGTGTTTTAGCAGGTCTTGTTTTGATGCCACGCTATTCCTGCGCATTTGCAACCCTCCACACGACAGAAGATCCCCATCCCACCGTGCAATAATAATAAACAATAGAAAGATCCGGTAATAAATCGCTGGGTGAAACCTCAGCCAATGCCAGTCTGCCTGAGCCACTTAGCAATAGCAGCGCGTAACACAAAGCCGCCTCTGCCCGGGGTTCATTCAAGGTAACTCAGCCAGCCTCGCCCCCCCAGCCGATCCCCTGCAGAAGAGCCATTGCATACAAAAAACACCGAGCAGGGGGGGATTATTACCAACTACACAAAGCAGAGGCCATTGCGAGCTTGTATTACACGGAACACAATATGCTCCAACATGCAAGCAGCAGAAATGGGATTGGCACAACATCAGCACGAACGGAATATCCATTTCTCCAGATTTAGCCATGCTTTTTTTGAGAGGACTTTATTTGGATCCACATCTCAGCCTGCAGACACATGGCGACAGGACGCGTGTTGTTTTAGTAGCATTGCTAATGTAATCCTTTTGGTTGTTGGACTGTCCGTGTGGGGGTGTATCAACCGGCCACCCAGAGCCCGAGCCACCCTTGTCCTTAAAGAGAGGATGCAATGCATTACTTCCATCGACCATGCAAGCCACATTGTTGACGTGTAATTGCATTGCCCCCCCCTCCTCCTGCATCTGAGCAAACTGTCTGGCTTCCCTCTCCTGCCCTCTGACGTTATTTTTGATCTGTCACTGGCCAAAACAAAAGACCACACACACACGTACCTTACCGCCGAGATCACAGCACCGTAACCCCCTGCGCACTCATCAGACACAGCCCAGATCTGCGAGGCCGGATCCTAATAACGGCGTTGTGTCTGCAGATAGATTGCGCGCACACACACATATATGTATATATATGTATCGCACACACACCAGCTCCCTCCTCCCTTTTCTTCGCAGTCTTGCAGGACCAGTCTGGCTTATGTCTGTCTTAACCCCGCGCCTGCGCACTCGCGTCCACTGCTAGCCCCCGGCAGACCAGCCGGGACACCGAGAACACTTCGGACCGGGGGCCTACCTGCGATAAGGACGACGTCTCCCGTCTCTAGCACAGACCCGGCGCTAGCATGGACGCTTGTGGCCGGTGTCCCCGCCGTGCAGGTCTAACGTTTACAGGAATAGCTCCCGGAACAGGGGAAGTAACAGTCCGAAAAAAAAAGTTCCCCTCCTTTTCCTGCAAATCTGCCCAAACCGGAACGGGAAAAGCGGCGGCCCGGACCAGTGACGTCACCTGGAGATGAATGAGATGAGTCTGTCTAATAATAATATTGCAGGACACGACTCTGCTTAATTATCAGCATAATAAGCTACTGTATGTAAGGTATACATGCATCTTTACCATTTGTGTTACATCCGCTTTCCTTTTTATCTATACTTGTTTGTAGGGATGCAGTATCTCTCTTTATTAATGCATTCTAGCCTTGAATGAAGGTACAGGCTAATTAAGTGACCTACTACATTTCCAGCAAACTTGCATACACACATACCATCCATTTACTGTACATGATACAGTGCGAAAGTTAAACTAATGTTTACTGTAGGGCAGATGTCCGCAGATCTGCAGAATCCGCCCGTCCCATTGGTGGAGCAGCGCAGACCCGCGCAGATCTGCAGCCATCTGCGCTACACGAACACGTCCAGTGCAGGGCAGTAGGCTGCGTGTGGATAATATTTCGAAACCACTTGGGGGCGCTGTCACCGGGAAAGGTTTTTATTATTGTGTGTGTTTCCTTCCTTCAGTCAGCAATGGCAGCCTCCAGTGTCTGGAAGTACTGTGAAGAAGAGCAAGCGGGAAAGAGCGCGTTAATAGGTAAAAGTTGAATGAATTGGCAAACTATAACATGACACATGATTTAAAACACAGCCGCAAAGCACTGGTGTCCGGCTCTGCTGTTTTGCTCACACGTGGTGCACATGTGAGTGTGGTGGTGTTAGGATAGGGTGGCTGCTGACCAGAGATTTTAGTTCATCAGATGTTTTTTTTTTTTAATGCATTAACTTCAGTACATATTTTCTAAAATGAAAGGCATGCCATCTTAACATCAAGGCAACCCAGGCTGTTGTAAATAAGGCCCGTCATTAATTGTGCTTTTCCTGTTCTTGTGCTGCAGTCCAGTTTTCCAATGGACAAATTAAAAACACAGAACAAGTGGACTTCACTTTCTATAAAAACGCGGACACCAGCAATCCAAGAAAGAAGAACCGGCGTATTGTGGTAAGATGACCCAATCCGTGTTGAACTGCATTGCACTCCTGCAGAATCAGAACCGAGGCACCGCGGGTTGGTTGCTTGACATTGCCTGTGTTTTTGCAGGCTGCGGACACGGACCGGCTCTGCTACGTGGGCAACAATTATGGAGCAGGATCCTTAAAATGTAACAATCTTTGCAAGTAAGTTATTGCAGATGGAAAGGAAACAGTCTCCCTACATGTTTTTGTTTCATGGGGAAACAATGTAACCAAGGTGGGTGTTGTGTACAAATAGATCTGTGAATACAATTCGTGGGAAGTGGAAAGATCATGCATTCTGTGTGTTCTCTTCATAAATTACACAATGTAGATTAAATGTTGATATACAGATTAAGGAAATGCAAGATCAACACACCTGCTTGCTCCCTGCTTTAGTGCCCATTGAGGTTTCTGATGGTGGCTGTATCAATATCAGTATCCAAACCTTTTCTCCTTGTTCCCGGTTTGTGTTTGCCAGGTATTATGTAGGCGTTCTGGACAAGAAGACAAACCGAATGGAGGTGCACAACGCTGAGCTGTTTAGCATGCAGCCAGTCCTCCCAGGTATGTCCCACTGGCAGTAATTTGTTTGAGCTAGACTGAAAAGCCGATTGTTTCCACGCAAGCTTTACATTTTAATAAAGGGTTTAGAAAGACTGAATCCTGCCATTTTAAAATGATTGAGGCTTTCTCTCCCTGCACCTCCAGCTGTGAAATACTCTGAAGTCACATGATTTCAGTGTTTTTGTTTTTATACATCATGGTGAAAAACGTGGAAGATATTTCCTTGTGATAAGCGATGGCTGGGGATTTCGTTTCTTGCGGTTGTACTGAAATGTCTTGTTCCCAGGGTATCCAGTCGGAAAGTTTATTCAAAATCAGTGTTTTGATTTGTGTGATAATGGTGCTTGTCATTTGACTCTTTCTTAAGTTAAACACCCTGCCTCTATCTTTTTGCAGGTGAAACTTTAAAGGAAGAAGGTGCCTCAGAAATCCAGGATAAATCCTACAGGGAAAAGGTACTTGCTATGGTGTTGTTGGTAGAGATGACTGATCTTTGTTGGAATGCTTTTAGAGTAGCAGAATGCAGTACAAATACACAATGAAATACTATAATTGGTCTCCACCCCCCTGAGTTAATACTTGTTGGAGCACCTTAGGCAATAATTAGTTGTATAGATGTACTTATAATTTGTCTTAATCTGTTTAACAAACTTAAGCATCCATCCTAAAATTCTCTCATTCAAGAAGAGGGAAAAGATAACGCATGCTAGACACATGCACTCACTTCACTCCTCCAGGGGGCGATAAGATCACCTTTTTACACGCACAAGCTGCACATTTCACATCTGTTGGATTCATGGTTAAGGACCACAAAACAGTACAATGAATGGAAATGAATTGGGTAATGAATAAAGATTGTGTCTGGATCCTGGCCTGTGTCAATGTGAACCCCTGCTCCTGTCTGCCAGGTGGATTCTCTGATCGAGGCTTTTGGCACCAATAAGCAGAAGCGTGCCCTGAGCTCCCGGCGGCTGAACCAGGTGGGCAGCGAGACTCTGCACAAGGCTGTGGCCAAAGCGGCTGACAACATAATCGAAAAGAAGGGCCTGAAAGGTAAGTGACTGCTGAGGGCAGCGGGAATCGCCCTGCTGCCATTGAAGGCTCGCAGAACTGTGGGCTTAATTGAGCAGACCTCTCTGGAGAGATAGCTAGTGCTTGCAATAACTGTGACTTTCTCTCTGCTGTAAAGCCCTTGTACAGGATGTGGTGCAGACAGAGACACAGGCTGAAAATGACCTCTACCTCCCACCTTGTAATCCGGGGGCAGAAACACCTGCCGATGTCTACGCATTTGACTCCCGTATCCTTTCTAGTTTATTTACATCTTTTTTTGTGTGTGTCTCTGTGAATCTTTGACCTAGAGGGGTTTCTGACCAGAAGATGCAGAGTGCTTCTCAGAAATGAGAATGCTGTGCTTCATGTTCTAGTAATGAAACCTTTCTCCACTGCGTTGCCTGAGTCAATCAGTTAATACATTTGAGAAAATCGCATTTGGAAATCTGCTCAGGATGCGAGTGTACAGCCCTTACAGTCTCCAAAATATGGTTTGCATGTGGGATTACATTTTTAAAATGCAGGCTTCTGAATGCAATTTTGGGGAATCTAGAATGCAGAAATTGTTTGGAAGGGTCAGTACCGTATTCACACGTTTGACATGGACAACATTACATTGGGGTTTTTTTTTTTTTTTTTTTTTTTGTACTGATTAATAGACACTTCACTGTCATAAGTTAAAAAGCAATCAACTTTAAGCAAAGTTAGTGTTTTGTCAGTTTTAATCTTGAATTATTGATAATTAATTGAAAAGATATGCATCATCTGATATCAAAAAGGTAAACTTTCAAAATCCAGTCAAAATCCCCATCAATAAAAAGGCCCAGTCTAGTGTAGGTAGTGATTCAAATCCATGTTTAATAAAACCATTCAGTAGTAGTAAGGGTTCTCGACAGCTTTCCTGAGCCGCTCCTCAGTTATTTCCCCGGCGCAGTACAAGGCCCTGGAGACGCCCGCCCAGACTCTGAAGGGACTCTCTGAGGAGGACATTCAGAAGATGACTCAGGAGGGGAGGTACTGACAATATTCCATGGATTATATCTGTCTCTCTCCGCTCTCCCTCGGGGGACCAGTCTATTTTGATTCTAGCTAGCACCCAATCATTTATTCTTAAATCTACCCTTGTATCTACAGGATCTCAGGTTTAAAATGAAGTAGGGCAAGTTCATGCTTTTAAGTCACCCCTATTTCACACTGCTTATAGAAATGTCTAACCATCGTGTTCCTTGTTGTGAAGTTCCCTGGTTGTGCTCAAGGAGTTGCAGTGTCTGCCTAAGGACCCAGAGGCTCAGGACCACAAAGTCCGCTGCCTCTGGTATCTCAACTGGCTCTTCAAGCTGTCCTCCCAGAGAAGGATCGGCCCAAAGTGTAAGTTGAACCAAGTTATTGAGCCTCACCTCCTCTTTACCAGAAATTATTTCCTTCACATCTGTGCACAGCCACTGTACTCTAGAGGTCCTCAGTAATACATTTTCCTGAAAGTGCATATGTATTTAGAAATAGTTGCATAAAATGTTACACCCCTCTCTCATCAGCAGATGCATGTTGTCATCACCCTACCCTGACTATGAACCTGCGCTGGAGTCTTTGTTGGTGTCTTGATTGTGTTTTGTTTTTGTTCCAGATGGTTCGGAGGAGGGCATGCCACGGAACATTATGACTTCCTTCCTCAAGAACTTCACTGTTGAAACGTTCAATGATGGCCAGTGAGTGTTGACTGCTATTATCCCTTGAAACACTGCAATGGGGTTAACAGACCTTGAGAGATTTGTGGTGATTTGTCTAATTAAATGAGTACCTTTCATTGTAGTGCAAGAGACGTCAAACAAAAGAATGGTTTAACTTTCCAACTTTGAGTGATAGTGAGAGAGAGTGTGGGGGAGATGCAGTAAATTAAGGCACAAAAAACAAGTTCACAGAGGAAGACTTTGGTCACAGTGACTGTTGCTCTTGCCTATTTCATTGCAAATGAACCTTGAAAACGTACCATGTATTAGTATTATGAATATTGCTCAGCCCTGTTTCAGTTCTTTAATATATTCTTTTTTGACTTTAGGATTCGAAATATGGTTCCAGCTTCCATGAAGACTAAGATTGTTGCCTACGCCCTGGCCCTCCTGCTTCACATCAGAGACTTTGAGGTGGACCTGACTCTACTGCAACGAGACTTCAGACTCACCGAGAACAAGTGAGAACACCACTTCTCCCACCACTGCCATCCAGGGTCCTACAGTCAAGGGGGTCTTCTGTACTGGTCTTATCTGGCCAGACACATGATCTTGGGTCTGCTTTAACCTTTATGGTTGTATCACACCTTTAGAATGTAATAATTGCACAGTTTCCTGGCGACTGGCCATCCTAAATGCAGTTCTGTGTGTAATAAGTATGTATTCTTAGCGTTATCTCGAACTTTAAGAAACTTGCATGGTAAAATCATTATTTATATTGTTTGTGTTTCATTCTTTGGATCCAGAGGTGTTTTGTACTTTATGTAGTGTTTTCTCACATGGTTGAACTGTGATTGATTTTTGGCTGTGTGTTTCATTTGTTTGTTTCTGCGGTTTAGGATGCTTGAAGTTGCTAAAGCCATGGGACTGAAGATCGGCAAAATATCTGTACTGGCTTCTGGGGGGCTGATGGAGGACCACAAATTGGGCACACTGGTTCTCCCGCTGATGAAGTATGACCAAAGGATGGAGAGGAGGAAACGCAAGAAGATGTCATAGCTGGTAGACGCCACGTCAGCATTTTTGTTGGTTATCATCCTGGGGGCGATACAACGTGGCTTCTTGGTTCATGTTTGACTTCTGTTATTTAAATAATCTATGCAGTTAGACTCATCAGTTACAGGGTCATGTGTCGCACTATGAGGCGGCCTTTAAAAGGGCCCACTTCCTTACAGTACATCCATATTTCCCAGTGACTAGTCTTTCAGAGTTACAAAATCCATTTCCCCTTAATACATTTAACTCACTGCCCTCTATGGAGGCGGCTTGACCTCTGCTGAGCTGGCTCTGTTACCCAGCCCTGCAGGAGGAGATAATTAATGGACTTGTAACTCCTGTGAAAGTCTGTAACAGACTGCTGCTCTCGTCTCCCGTTCCCCCCATCACTCGCTGTTCTCCTCTGTTCTGCGCTGCACAGTGTAGGAGGAGTAAAATGTCCTCCAGGAGTTGATCTCCAGTCCTGTCACTGCAGTTGCCTTTGTCTAGATATAGTTTACACAGGAAACTGATTTAAAATATCTACTTTAATAAGAATGTAGGACTAGGGTTGACAATGTAAACTGAAGTTCAGCTTTCATAATAAAGTACATAATTCAAATATAGTTCAGTCAGTGTGTTGTGTGTGCAGTAGGTTTCTTGCTTAATGTTAAGTAGAACATCCAAAACAGGGCCTGGTAATAGATACATATACAAAGACAGGAGGACAATGTAGGAGAGCTCTGTAAAAAAAGAAATATATATAAAATACAGCTTGATAACATTTTCTGTGTGCATTATTATACTGATGACTTCTTATAGTGTTAAAACACTAACCATGAAGTCAGGGACTCACACTTGTTTGCAGCTTATTTTCTGCTCTTGCATGTTGCTCTAATTTCAGCCTACAGTGTATATTGGTTCTACCACAAATAGTCTCCTTGGTCTCTACACTGGAGGTACTTTTTATATAGTCCTGGGTCGATTAATTCTCCCTGCCAAATCAAGACTGCACTCCCAATCTGCAAACATGTTTCACATGCCTGTCATGAAGATTTAAACCTGGGCCTCTTGGGCAGAAGGACCAGGGAAGAGTCTCACAGTCTCATCCACTGCCAGCTTGGAAGCTATTCTCCTTGCAGCTGCAGCAAAGAAGAATTATTACAGGTGTTTATCTCCCCAGCCCCTGCTTCTGCTCCGGGCTCTTTTAACTTTGCTCTGGAAAGCACAGAAATAAATGAATAATTGTAATAAAACAAGATAAAAGCTGGGGTGATGAAAACTTAAATTAAAGCAGTGTAGTAATCGAACTATTCCCATTTTAATAGAGCACAAATTATTACAATGTCTGTCCCCAAGAGTATTAGAAATAATATAATTTGAAGTATTAAGGAAAAACAGGTCTCATATTTGTTTTGCAGTTTACAGCTAAAACATACTCTTCCTTTGATTCTCTTTGATATACTCCCAACACAATTACCTATATTAGACAGAAGTGTCTTGCAAAACAAAAGTGCAGTCCCCACTGATTATTCTACCACTACACCTCAGCTCAGAAAATTGTGTATTTAAATTACAATCTTATCTTTTATGAATGAGTATGAAATCACCTTCCCTTAAAGATTCATACCTGCTGCAGGAAATACTTCCCTGCCCTGCATGGCATTAAATTAATGGCCTGCATTTCTAAAAGCAATTTTACTTTTGTCAGCAGTTGAAAGTGTTTTTATTTCTTAGAATTTAGTATAAAAAGCTGGACATTCTTTTGAAGTCCTCTCAATGCAGTAAGAAATTAAAATGGAACTTTTTCAAATGTCCATAGCAAAGACTGCATTTGAAAGCCCATTGTAGAATAACACAATGCATATATTACAGTTTAATTTAATGTATTGATGAGTCTTCTGGTTTTCATTACTATTAAAGCTCTTTACTTCCTTCATCTGAAACCTGCAGCGCACTGGTACTGCTTTTAGGAGAGTCATGGAGCTTTTGCATAAAAAGTGATCACAACAAATTTATTTGGAAATAAAACACTGACTGCTCTGTCTAAATCACTATGAGGGAAAAAATAGTCAAAACCCCTAAAATTTAGGCACCTTCTCTTCATTATTTTTTTTTAGACGTGAAATATTGCACAAATGTTAACCAAAAAAAAATACAAGGCAGTAAAAATAAATGAATACAATAAACTTTACATTATTAAAGCTTTCCGATAGTTGAGTGTCTGTAGAAGAACATTGCATGTTGAAATACTGTGTAAAGAATCCCCGAATGTTTACTGAACAGAGAAGTTTCAATATGCGGTCATAAAAGGCACTCTTCTTTAACAACACAGAGGAGTGGCCTGTGTTCTGATTGGTCTGACAATAGATCCCAGGCAGTAAAGTGTCTCTATCTCAGCCACATGTCCAGATAAGCCTTGGTAGTCATTATTTAATTTTAGCAGAGTTGGTCCATGCTAGTTCTGTTTTGAGTAGTACAAGATACTCAAGAGTGGATCTTCAGAAATGAATGGGAGCGTCTCATGTCAGTCAATCGTCCATTTAACCAGTTCTTCAATACAGTTCACGATGCCCCGAAGCACAGAAAAATACATATTCCAAGGTTTCTCCCTCTGACTCTTGATTGCACAGTTTTGGAGTTGAGAATGATATAACACCCCCCACCCCCCACCAATCTGCACAGCCCCTTCACTTTCCTCATACTGCGAGAACTGAAAAGCACGTTGTGTATTATGTAACTCAGCCTCTCGCTGTCAGCACTGTATTGAGATGGCAACGGTCTGTATATCAGTCTGTGAGAAATCTTCGTATCCATGGAGAATCCCAGAGAGCTATTTGCATGGTCTCTTTCTTCCTTTCTTTTTGAAAGAGAGGCACAGAGAAAAAGACATTTCCATGACACCGAGTTTGTATCTCTTTTAGAATTTAGGTTAATGGAGAGATCAAAAAGAGGCCTTCCAGCCCTCTCCTGAATATTAAGAATAAAATTGTTCATACCGTATTCAGGGAAGTACATCATTACATCTTTGTTTTCTAAAAAGGCACCCAAGTAAGTAAAACACCAGAAAAGCTTTGTGTAGAATGTAGAAAACTGGCTTTTAAATTTTTGTAAATAAAAATAATAATACAACTTTTGACAGAGGAGCAGTTGGAAAGTGACACAGTGATGGTATGGATAGAAGGTTTTGAGAATCATGGTTAAATATTTATCTTCTATTTGTTAGTGGTTTGTGTTCTACTGTGACTAACACATGCAAAAAGAATCCGTTCATATCTTCCCTTGGCAATATTACTAGACGCTCCTGTAAAAAACAAAACAAGATAACTTTGCCTGCATCTGTGGGCATGGAAAAAAAACCTTCACAACTACACAGAATTTAGAACTATATTTGTTCACTGTCTTTCCTCTCCGGCACAAGGTGTTTGCAATGATGTATCAAAGGGGGCATATTCAAAACATTATTCAGCACATAAATTTTAAACATGTTCTTACATTGGTAAAACAATCCCCCATGGCTTCCAAACCAAAAGACACACTTCGGATGGCTGCTAAGACGTAGACTTCATGATTAGCCCAGTCAATGGTTTTTGTCATGCTTTGCCAATCTAATATTTCATTTTATTCTTAGATAAAACAACTAACAGACTGGGGGGTGTTGTGTAGAATTGACACAATTTGCAGCTGCTGTGTGAGAAGCTCACCTGCTGCTTTATGCCCCGAATTACCTCTTAATATAGAAAAATATATTTAATATAAGTTCACTCACATTAACTAGAAATATCACAAGAGATTAGTGTACTACCCTGTTGAGATTGAGGAGTACATTATTTCCCTTGAATGAAAATCCTACTCACACAGCAGCCAGCACTGTCCATAAACACATTTTTAGCATGGTTAACAGCACTGTAAAAGTTTTAAAAATAGAAATAATATTTTCAGATTTTTTTTATTTTGTTTTCTAAGTTTAAACTAACTGTAACTGGGTCAGGGACAGTCAGTTCTGTCAGCAAAAGCCATCATTTTCATCATTTGTTGAATTCTTTGGTTACTGTAGCATGTTCATGTGTATTACATTCTTTTGCGATCTTGTACTTTGCTTCGGTGTGCATCCTTCATTGAACTAAGCTGTATTGCATCAGATTTTTGTTAAGCCACTCTGTAATATGTATATGACAAATTACAATAATATTAATACAGCTGAGGCATAAATCCCCATATATATTGATATATTTATAATGGGTTTGTTTTCCTCATCTCTCACATGTTCCTAAGGCCAAATACTTTTTTTTTTAAACTGGGTGTTTTTCAATTAATTTGTTACCATGATATTTTAATTGTCTCTCGGGTCAATTAAATTAGTGTTTTTCAACAGAATAACATTTCACCTCCAGAAAACATGACCATTTTACATCCTACTCTCGGGCTCTCTGTGTTGACATGACCGGTGAAAAACGCAGACACCTTCCACACTTAATCTTCCACTTAGACCAGCAGAGCTATGACTGTGTACTCAGCTGTGTTTTAAGAGCTTGGTATCAGACACTGAATAAACTAAAACTTGCCAAATTCAGAAGTATAATCTCTCATTTTACCACAGACTAAAGACTTAGAGTAGCATTTTGAAGTGAAGAAGTCAAGTGAGCAAGAAACCTTAACAACAAATAGCTCAGAAAATGTATTTTAGGGTTAAAGGTATGACACAATGTCACTAACGGCTGAATTTCAAAAACGTATTAATTAAACCTAGAGTAAACACTTTTAAACTTTACTAAAAGTCGGTGTTTTACACACACACACACACACACACACACACACACACACATCATCTTCACCAAAACAAGAACAAAATATTTCTGGAATATATGATTGACAATTAACCCAATAATACTGACCAAGCATTTAAAATACAGCAAAGTGCTCAGGATTAGCCAGCAGTCATAGCAATCACACTGGAGACAACCAGGTGAAATCCACCATTTGGCAATATTTCTCTCACATGCAATTCACCTATTGTGGGGGAGAGCCAGGTGAAGAGGTCCCTTGGAAATGGGAGGACGTGCCCCTGTGCTGGAGCTCTGTGAAGCAGGCACTTAGTGGTACTGTCAGGGGACTGTGTGTGCCCACATTTAGGCATGCCTGGAGAAACCGCAGCAGGAGGAGCCTGCGAGTCAGAGACTGCCTCGCTCTTTCGGTTTGGCGCCGAGCCTCGGGGTCCGGCCTGTCGCTCTCACAGGATGGAGCAGAAGATGCTTCCGTTGTTGTGGCAACCGCTCTCCACCCGGGCGGTGATCCTGGTCGTCATGGAGACGCCCCTCGGCGTGGGCTGGATCGGGGGGGCTCCGCTGGACTGGCCCTCCACGTGTGGCCGCGGGGGTGGGTCCTCCAAAACCCAGGTCGCCTCTGTCCTGTCAGTGCTGAGAGACACAGTCCACAACAAACTGAGTGAAGCAGCAGCCCTTACCCTCCCTATCTATCCCCCCTTTCTTTAAGGGTGAACACAGTTGAGAGAAGATCCAGGCCTTAGCCCTGCTAAGTTAACTCAAGAAGACCATCAATAACCTATATTTTAAGTAAATTTAAACAATAAAATTGTTCTAAAACAAAAACATTTCCTGCTCTAGACCTGCTCAAGTAATTGATTAAATTATGATTCACACAGCAAGTCCACTCTGGGAAGAGATAAGCAGGAGGGAAATGCATACTTTTTCCTGCTGAAAGCCAGGAGCTCGTTGTTCTGCACCACACACTCCTGGGCCGCAGTTGTCTTGTGGATGAGCGCCTTGCCTGCCTTGCCCTGGAAGATGAGGTTGTCCTGCACCATCCCCCTCACCTGGTCCAGCACCGCGATCCCACAGCCGTGCAGAGACTGGACACGGTTCTTCATCACCTGCAACAAACAGTACTCTGGCTCAGGCAACTATATGGCAGGACAACACCAGTCAGTGATGTGAAAATCAGACACTCAGGAGATACTTGTGACAAAGACATGAAATAGGATTGATGGATGGAACTTTACTATACTGCATCTATCTATACAAGATCAATAAATATTACAATCGAGTACAGGAACTTTATTTTGCATTAAAATGAGCAAGAGAAAAGCTGTTAAACGACTGTAGCCAATAATCTAAACTATGATTATGTGCCAGAAGAGAAAAAAGCCCCCTCTACATCAACACAGTGAAGAATGATGTTTTAAATGGCTCCGATTACAGATCTAATAATAGAAGGAGCACAAGACATTTACGGGAAGTAAGCTTTTGATTTTCATATAGGCTTGACCCCAAGTGGAAGCAGTCCGTGTCTCCTGTTCACCAAGTTCAATAGGGTGCCATATAATTTTAGGTTTAACTGAATGAGGAAAGTAGAAGTTTGAACTTGACTATTCATTCCCCGGTTGCTCTCAAGTTGAGAGATCCTTCCCATCACACTATACTGCACTGCCCTCCACTTCCCTTCAATCTGCTGTTGTTGACCATAGTGAGCAAACGTGCTGCTCTCTCAGTTGAACCCCTCACTCCTCCCAGACAGCACACACTCACCTTCATGTCTGCAGCCTCCAGCAGTCTGAGAGCACAGCCGTGGTTACCAATGACATCATTCTCCAGGATGACGCCATCTCCCTTGGAGCTGATCCCGTGGCTGCTGTTATCATAGACACCGTTGCCGCGCAGCTCCACCCGACAGCCAGCCTCCACGGAGACTCCTCCGGCGGTGTTGCTGGTGATGCTGTTGTTGACTAGGCGGGAGAGCTGGGTGCTCTGGAACACCGACACGCCGCTGCCACGGTTGGCGTGGACCGCATTGCCAACGATGTTGAGTGCCTCACTGCTCTTTATGTAGAGCCCCACAGCTGCAACACAGGAACAGGCCAGAGATCATCACATGGAAGACCACAACTACATGGCAGCACTGGTGACAATTCCTCTCCACCTTTGGTAAATTCATAACACATTCACCGTCATGCTCAATTTACATGTTACACTTTGATACACACTGGGGTTATTTAAACTACAGCAGGCGCCAGGCTGAGTGCGTGTTTGTAATTGTAACTTAGAGATCCACACTGAGTTGCATGAAACGTGGCCTGGCCTGAAACATGTCTTTCTGCATCACACAGACCATAAATATCTGATGCGAAGCATGAGAATGGGTTTCAGCTCAATGGAAGTGAAAACATTAATTGAACAGGAAAACAAAAAAATCCAATAGGGCAAAACACAGCAGTGGAAAATCTCATATATGCACAGAAAAGATGAGGTATAGTTAGGGTCCTGGAAAATCCACTGCATTTCTCACTGAAATTCACAAATGGTCACAGAGAAAATCAAAAGAATTTCATGGAGTGTAACGGTAATGTTTATTTTAAATAGAAATTACAAAAAACACATTTTGATGCAAGTCATTTAATATTGTTTTATAGATCACCAGCATTATCTCCCTGATACTTCTATATTTCTGTGAAATTGTGAATTTTGCAGGTCCATAATTATAGTTACTGGGAGGCATACATAGAAATGGTGTGCTAGACTGTTGTTGCCAAGGAAGCCGGTCAAATCAAGAATTGTACTGTTGTGCATGCTTACTCATGCACAAGCCTCAGTGGCCGGGACTGACCTCCGTTGTGGCCAATGCGGTTGGCCTCTATAAGGGCGACACTGATGGGCCGACGGGAGGAGAAACGCTCGTCCTCGCTGTCCAGGTCACTCTCCCAGGCGATCAGCTCGCCCTCCTCGTTGAAGTTCTCGTTGCCGCCCTGACTGGGTAGGTGGTGTCCGCCCTCATCCTTGCGGCAGAACACTGCCACCCCGTAGATGCTGTTGTGGGAGATGCGGTTCCCGGAGATGTGAGGCAGGCTGGACGACATGATCCACACGCCACAGCCCTTGTTGCCTAGGAAACCAGTGGAAAAGGGCAGGTCAGTCCGAGGGATGCGACATGGTTCAGCTCATAGTCTTAGCATGTTTTAGATTTCTCAGTTGTGTCTTATACAAGCCTTGGACTAACTAATGCAGTCATAGTAGAGCTCTTACTCCCACAGCATGGCATGCATGGTTTAATCAGTAAAGAACAGTTGAAAAGGAATTTGATCACAGAGTTTAACCCAGATCAAAGTTAAGCCAATTCAAATCTTCTTCTGACCTTCCCTGGTCTCCCTCAGCATTTTGTGATTTTACCTATTCACCACAGCTGAACAATGCAAGCAGACATATCTCAAAAGCCGAGTCGTGTTGTGACAATGTTCACACCAGTAGCCGCTGGAGCTCTTTTGGGTATGCGAATCATTGCATCTGCAGCTGCAGTTAATTGCAGCTCATTGCTATTCAAGTATTCGCATTATTTTACACAACCCCGTTTCCAAGCAGCCTTGATATATAAATAACTTCATTCCCAGATCTGAGCAGCAGGGGGTCAAACAAATGAAGCTTGGTACGGCTGACTGATACCTTGGTTCTCAATGCAGACAATACATATGTAGAACTAATTGATGCCCAACGCTGAAGACAGAATCTTAATAAAAGCATTCAAGCACAAAACCCCATTGACTAGCAATCAGTTTATACCCGTGTAAAGCAAATTAAGCCCTGCCATTCCACAGAGTAGGCGAAGGAGGACTCACTGTAGATGGTGTTGCCCTCGATGAGGCCTCTGCCCCTCTCTCCCACCACCACGCCGTCTGAGTAGCCATGGCAGATAAGGTTGTTGCGAAGGACTGGATCACCCCCCCGCCGGATATCAGCTCCTCCCCATTGGTTCTCCCGGATCACATTCTCTACAGAGGGGCCAATGAAAAGACAGCTTTAAAGGTGATCTGAAACATCTTTGAGCTCACTCCTAATAGCAACATTACCGAGGGATGCAAAAACGTTTTTACTTGATGCGTTTCTGCAGTGAAGTGCGACGTCAGCTGTTCTGCGTTTTCATACATTGCGATGTACAATTCTCTGTATGTCCGAGACCAGGCTTGTGCATTCTATTGTTCTTTCAAAATCATGGGGCTTTGAGGACTCTGGTACACTATATTTTGAATATACGAGACTGAATCTTTCCTCGGGTTAAAGGACATTCACGCTTATACACTGAAGCCAAGCGTCTGCACTACATGTTCAGCTTCAGGCATTTCACAATGGCATATAATGTATGAATGCAATTGTGCTGCCTTGCTTCTATATCTACCAGGTTCTCAAACAAGCTCTTTATCCAGAAAACAGAATTTATGTTTCACAGGATTTCTGAAAGGTTGACGAGTCAAACAAGGCATTTGTGCTTCTTTCAAATCAGCGTTCCAAAGGATAAACAATTTGATTTGTGTCCAGTTATCGGAAGAGTTTTTTATTTGGCATGAAAAAATATTTTAAATCAACAAAGAATTAATGATAGTACAGTAAGGATGTATATGCATCTACTGTTCACACAACAGGGAACTAAAGTTCATTGAAAGAAACAATATAGCCAATTCATGCCATCTCTGCTGAAGTAAAGCAAAAACAATTTCCAGTTCGCTCCAGTCTGACACGGTCTCCTGATACCGATCATACTTGGTAAGGAAGCGAGTTGTTTTTACCACTTCATCTGTATTGGTAGTAATCCCCAGGAGTTGAGGTAGTTGAGCTACTTATTCAGGAAAGACTGAAATTCAGGAAGTCAGTGCGTTTCCCTCATTACCTCCCGAGTTCAGGTTTCCAGAGTGGAGACATAAGATGAAACCTCTTTTCTGTGGAAAAAATATGCATCTTTCTTTACAATATGGGTACTGCAACAGGACAAATATAGAATGATGTCTCTTATAGAATAAACATGTCAAAGTCTGTCTCATTGCCATTGACCCAAAAGTCATAATTAAATGTATAACTGCAAAACTGGTTTTATTATGAACGTCTGAAAATCCCAGGCTAAATCTAAAACCTCAATCTAAAACAAACTAATAAAATCAGATAAACACCTTTTTAATATTTAGTTTTAGTACTCTCAGATTTTTGTTTTGTACAAATAGGATTTTCCTTTGTTTCCAGTTCCAGTCCATTGACATCAAACCCATAAAACTGCAACAAAAAAGAAAAGAAAAGAGAAAGCCCAGCTTGAGCAAACTTTTATATTGTCACTAGTTAAGCAAGACAGGATTTTCCAATGCCGAAATGGCACAGCACAGCTATCGAGCTCTCGGCTGGGTGGCAGAAGGAGTGGATCTCTGGCCGTGCAGAGGCAATGCCCCGTGTGTAGTGCACAGTGGAGGACAGTGATAGTTAATGCTGCCGAGAGTTGCATACCTACTATCAGGCCCCTGCCGTTCTCATTCACCGCGATGCCGGCAGCCAGACCCTGGTAGATGTGGTTTCCACTGCAAAACAAACAATAGCAGGATCAGCAGCATTGCCTCCCAAGAGAAACTGAAGGAAGAAGGCCTAGATTTCTTCTCTCTATTTTTAAGGAGGATTCATGCTTGCGTGCTATCAAGGTCACCTCTATCCCCCAAATCCAATTCTGCCAGCTGCAGTGTCACAGTGATTTCAGTCTGAGCAGCAATAATTGAAAACCAAGCTAAATAAATAGGATTATTGCCTCTAGCCAAGTGAAGATATAGAATAACTTAGATATAGTATTATGTGGAAATGTGCCGTGTTCTAGTTTTCAAATGAGTGAATCTACCTTTCGTTAAATAATCTAAAGTGAAACAAGTAAGTATGTGCTAATAATGACAGTGAACACCCTCCCCCAAATAGTATAGAAGGATATGCTATTGGTCTTTTCATACATGTTTCCATGGTCATGTTCAGTTGTAAATGTTAAGTCACACTGAATTTAAAATAATATATCAATAATCCCCAGCTGCAATTTACACTCCAACACTGATTCTCATGCACAGTAATACTCAAAGCAAAAGACATCCCTTCCTTGGAAGCAGCTCGTTGTAAAAAATAGACTACTTCAAACTACACAATTTCATTTTTTATAATTGTAGGGGAGAATGCCCTTTGGAGCTCAGACAGGTGGAGCTGTAGTAGTTTAAAAATAGATTTATCCAGGACTTGAGCTCGCCTTTGTCGAAATATCTGTCGACCTGCCAGCCTAACCTGCACAAAATCTGGTATTGTCAAGAGTTCTGCTTTCAAGTAAAGGTCAAACCAATGCTACCTTACTGCAGATATTAGTCCATATGCCAGGCCTATGTGGACCCCTGTGGCTGTAATTCCATTATGGGGACATGTATACTTAGTGTACAATTACAGACTTGAAGCAATACAGACAGACAGACAGACACCTCTACCCCGAATAACACAGTCCTCGGGACCCAAAAGTTATAGGTGAAACCATGTTATACCAAACCTGCTTCAACATCGAGCATTTCCTCTTAATGGTCAACAAAATAATTTGTGTTAGAGCTAACACAGTGTATGCAGTAAATCTCCTTTCTTTACAACACATACAACCCTTATTTTATAGGCTTACTTAAAAGATACAGTGTACTAACAGTTACTAATTATTGCTAAATGCAACCTTGTGGGTTAGGTATCATCATACATCAATTGTTTGGTCTGCTTAGGAAAATGCAAAATTCACATAAAATATCAGAAAATGCTTTTAATTACACATCCTGAGAATAATAAAATAAATAAAAGGTTTTGATATTTTAGCAAATAGGAGCATGGCCACTTTGTCACCCAGACAACTTTGTTAAGTATGTTAATGCATGGTTAACTATTAAATAGTTTGAAAACATTTGCAAATGGGAGAGATTGTACTTATAGAAAAGGTTAAAATTAAGCTACAAATATAAAGTAATCAACATATTTAAACTGTAAATGGTATAACTAAGACTTGCAAAAAAGACAGGAGTGAGAGTTTTAAAATGCTGTAAATGCGCACGGCTTTGCGTTTCAACTGCCAAAATGATTTTTGCTTTACTGCGTTGTATCCAAATTTGCATTAAATTGGATTGCGTTATATTAGGGTAGAGGTGTATATACATACATACACACACACACACACCACAAAACCTCAGCTTCCACTGTCAATTTAAATGTTTTTATCTTACATGAATGAGGACTGAGAATGTATCCTTATTTCATTTTTCCATTTAAATGGTTTAAATGGGGGGGGGTTAAAAGTTAATCTCAATAGCTAAATAGTATTATTTGAACAAGATTTTTGGAGGCATTGCACAATCTGTGGCCACTTTCTTATTTTTTTTCCTTCTCAGGCAAGAACTTCACGGAAAAAGTCCTTGTTGTATTTAAAGACATAAAGGTATGTTAATTGGAACCAGAGCCTCCAAAAGTCAGTTGTAGCGTGAGCCCTTACCTTAGACTCTGGCTCTTTAGCTTCCACACTGACACGAGAGGTCTCTGTGGTTGAGCTAAGAACCATCACCCATTAGACTGACATTCCTACATCAAAAACTATCATGACTTCCATTAAATAGATACATGCACAGACTGACCTCACCACAGGGTTCCCATTGTACAGTATATAAATGCCAGCCTCTTTATTGCCATAGATTCGGTTGCTGCGAACGGAACCCTTTCCGTTGCCAAGGACAACAATACCAGAGCGAAGGCCGCTGTGTATTCGGTTACACTGCAGTGAGAGAGGCAAGGAGAAATGTCACTTTTATTTGAGAACAACAGTAATAGGTTAGAAAATTGCAACCACGCTATGGGTAGAAGATAAATAACAGAGTTGCTTTTCAGAACATTTGACATGTTCCTTGACCTTTTCCCAGCAATCACAGCTTCCTGTTTTCTTGCATCATCTACAACAGTGATTGAGACTTGGAGACTAATAAAGAAAAGACCACCACAACCGTTTTGAAGACCTCTTTGTTCCTTGTTTGATGATTTGTCATCTGTAGGTATGCCATTAGGAAACAATAAGCAAGTATCTGAATGCAGGAAATGACACACAACCAAGATTTTTTCTCTCGTCAAATGTTTGACACTTTCAATGTGTGCTTGTAAAACTCTTCTGATTTCAGTTTTCTCTAGAGACACAAATGCTATGCTTTGTTCCATTTTTATTTCAGGCATCTGTAATGACTGACTTGCAAAACACAAAAGACTAAATAGGAAAAGTAATCCAGAATGCTGGCTGTTTTGAGTGTTCTTGACATGTGACATATGTATTCTTCAATGTCTACATATACATTTGACAGAAATGGTCTTTGGGGTTTCCTTCTTTTCAAAGATTTCTCATCACCTGCTGCATGCACTCGTGTCGCCTAAAACGCAGCCTTACATAACTGAACCTCCTCCTCTTCCCCTGTCCTCTGTCTCAAGTCGCCTTGCCTCTAGTATTTTCTCCCCTGCCAAGACTGATGTACAGTCTCAGCCTTGCTCCTTCCCTCTCGTATTCTCTGCTTATCTGTTCCCAGGCAGCCAGTATCCAGTTCAAGTTTTTGGCTTGGTTTTTCACTCACTGCGCTGCTCTGCTCTGCTCCCTCCTCCCTTGCCCGTCTGTGGTAGAAAGCTTTCCATAAATGTCCGGACTGCACCATTTCTCACCATTGTACAGTGGCCCCTAATCTGCACCCCAGACAACAACCCCGTGACCTGCTCCTGGTTTCACACTTCCTTACTGCTCTACTGTCTTGCAATGCTGCTATCCAGTGTCACTTGACAAACATAGTATTTATATTTCACACCATTTACTCAATTTCTACACTTCAATGCATGGAACCTTGTCCTGTACCAAATAACTTTTTCCTTCGTAAATATTGTCCTCTTATAATAATCCTGGACAGTGGTGCTAGGCCAATTAATAAAGAATTGTATAAATAATAATAATAATAATAATAATAATAATAATAAAGACAACATCGTGTTGCAGGCCGAACTTTCCACCCTGGGAAATTCGCCAAATTCCGGTTGTCACAAGCCATGTTTTTATGTGCTGTATGTCGTTTTCTGTGCTGTACAGGGGGAGAGCGAGCGTGGCAGTACCAGGATGAGTGGGTTGGCCCCCTTTCGGATGTCCACTCCGGCCTCGGCATTCGAATGGATGTTGTTGTCTGCAATGAGGCCCTGCGCCGACAGACGAAGGAACACTCCTGATGCCTTGCAGTGGGACACCTCATTCTTTAGCATGATGATCTGACGTAGAGAGAGAGGCCAGCAGAAGGAGGGGAAGGAAAGAAAGAGAGAAAACACTGGTCATACTTCCTGTCCTATTACAGGAAAATGTAACAAAAGACATTTTTGTTTACCCTCACACAGGTTTATTGACAAAGGGTGTGCGATAATCCAGCCGGTAAAAGCATTTTTTAAAATAATATAGTAAAATCATAGCAAATCAGATCAATTTTTGCAGGTGGAGTCCTACTTTATGCAATTTGTCTCAGTGCACTCTGTACATTACTACCAGTTGTCATGATCCGGCAGTCAACATAGTTCATCAGAACAATATAAAATTGACAAGACTCTGAACATTTTGACACAGATCTGCTCTGATTGGAAAGTAATTAAAACCTCAGTTGCATTTTTTGTTGTATTTTAACATCCTCACATGCTGCTTTGAATGTGTAATTAACATTTGTGTAATTTACTTCACTGTTCACATTCTATTTGTGAGCGTACCACTTCTCAGATCGACAAACGGAGATTGTGAACAAAAGTAAAAATGCAGCAGATTAAAAATCACCTCCACAATTTCCCCAAGAAAGGGGGAAGGGAGGATCGAACTTCAGACCCTGATTTGCATTATCAAGATAAGCAGATAATAATAAATGTCATATTCATAAGACAACTGCACAATACTACATTCTTTTATGAGCCGTCTTGTGATATCTCAGCAAGTCATTTCCGACATGCCATAATGGAGAGTGACAAAATTTGAAAAAGCATATTTTACTAGTCTGTAACTGAACTGCTCCATAATTAATAGATCCAAAAGCAGCTGCCCAAATTGGCAAAAACATGACAATACTATATTATTATTATGCTTTCAATGTCTCTTCTTTTCTTTGATAATGCATGTGTTAAGGAGATTTTCCAGCATGGACCCCAGGTACATCGAGACATTTGAACCTTGGTCCAGTCTCTGAACTCATAAAACATCACAGCACATAGCAGGCTTCTAGTACATAAAGATAGGTTCTTCCATCTTCAACAGAATCAATAAAACAGTTGGAGCTTTATTAAATGTATTTACATATTTTTAAATCCTTCAGTAATGCTGAACCGGATTTTACAGGTTAGCACCTCAACAGACTTTGTGAAACGTAGCCCTGGTGTTTAGCTCTCTCCAGTCTGGAATAACAAGAGCGGGTACTCATGTTTGGTCCATAGTACATAACATAAAAGTTGTAGGAATTATGTACCAATTTGTTTTAATATTCATGACTAAACTTTGCATGTATACAGGCAAAACTCACATTTTTTTTTAAATGTATACAGAACATTTGATGTGACCACAGCAACTTAATACAGTGAACACCCCCACAAGAAATAGAATAATATTCCAGTTTACATGAACAAAAACAGGATTATTTGTTTTACATACTACCTACTGCTCTTAACTTGTTATGGAATCCATTTGCTTTATTTATTGCTTGGTCCAGTAGTTTAAATATAAATAACAAATCATCCCACTCCAAGCATTTCATATGGGCAAACATTTACTAATCTGTTTTTAAACAAAACCATCTGTACAGAATCTGGGTCAATACAACAGCAAGCAGTTGATGTTTAATTTAAATGCTAATTTCGGGTCCCAGGAATCTTGTGATTCTTCTCAGCACAAGATGAATACTCATGTAGTTTGTAGCTGAATTATAAAGAGCAGTTTTCTAGTCTTGAAAAGTTGTGATTGTGAGGGCATTTGATTCAAGAATTGTAAATCCTGACATGTAATGACAAAAGTCAACCCAAATGACTATGTCATGCTCAACAGAGAGAATATAAATGTAAGTGATATGAATACATGATCTTGAAGTAATTTAGTGACTATTTTCACTGAAATACAAAAGTGCAAGAATATTCCATTGCTAAAGAAATTGAGCTAATAACTCAAAGCATTTAATTTTTTTGAGATTGTATTCATGAACAATATGCTCAAAATGTACATTTATGTCAGACTCTTTAAGCAAGCTTTTATAAAGTAGCTGTGCTTTAGAAATGTTTCATTTTCACTTCTTCATTTTCATTTGCCACATGTAAATATGTGGAGTAAAATTGCACTTAAAATAAATACTTGCTTACAAAATAAAATAAGCAAATAGATTTATCTGAATAAGTGTTCAAATACATTAGAATACATTTCTAAATATACACCTAGGAGTGAAGCACTCATCTTGCTTTATTATTTATGATATCACAGGACACAAATCATACTGGGCTGTATTATATTAATGCATTCCTGTTCTTGTTCATTTTTAAATCACTATCTCATCTGTGCCATCAAGAAATTAGTCATGACCCGATGACAGGACTGGAAGTCCTCCAGCAACCCTACTCTATTTCAAAATGGTGAGAGCTTAATGAAACCCCAGAGACTTATTGTTTTAACTGCACTTTATAGGTTATGCCATGACTGTGAAACTCCAGGAAATACTGTGAATTTTGATTTGGTATCACTTCTGAATCAATTTTTCACTGCCAGAATTACTAGACCTCAGATGCTACCAAGAATAGAACTAGAGAAGAAAGAAGACGAGAAGGAGCTGCAGAAGGGGGTCAGGGCAGTTACCTTGGCGTTCTGGATGCAGCGCACTGCGTAGGTCAGGTTCCGGAACACGCTGACCTCCAGCCTGGCCTGGCCCTGGGCGCAGACAAACACCCCCCCCTTCCCATCCCGGAACAGACAGTTGCGGACCAGGCAGCCCTGCATGGATGTAGCCAGGGCCTGGGCCTCCTTGTCCCTCTGCAGCTCCTGCTGGAGTGTTCGGAGCTCCAGCCTGGGGCCCACGACAGCACTGGGGTCCTCCGGGGACTGTTCCAGGAGGTGGCTCAGGCCGTGGGGTCGGTAGGACAGCTTGTAGGCGGCGGGCTCATCCTCCTCGTTGTCACTGGCCGTGCTGAGCTCGCTCTCGCTGCAGTCCGAGGTCTCTGGTACCACAGTCCCCTCCCCGTCTCCTCCACCCTGCCCCGCCACCCAGCTGGAAGGGTACACCTCTTTGGACAGATCCAGAATCAAACCCGCGGGCTGGCGTTTGGTCTCAGGTGTCCACTCTGGCACACTGGCTAAGGACCTGGATCTGGCTAGGGCAGTCAAGTGTTTGCAGGCCCAGTTGCGGTCGCAAGTGGGGTATCCCTCCACAGTCACAGAGGCATTGTCGCTGCCCGAGAACTCACAGCTCTCCAGCAGGCTGAGCGCCACACCGTGCAGGTGGACGCTGGACTGGCTGAAGGTGCAGAACCGCACTTGGCACGTCCCCGGGCCCTGCACTTGCAGCTGTCCATTCTCTAAGTTACAGTTGTCAAACTGCACATGGCCTGAGGAGGTCTGAAAAAAATAAGGCAGAAACAGCCATTTTGAGACATCGTAAGTAATATGCAGGAAACAAAAAAAAAAAAAAAAAAAAAAAGATACAGATACCTCGCAGAAGGGGGTCTTAAATCTTAATCTGAATGAACAGAGTGCACTGTTGTTATATTTAGTGCGACACACACTAGACCTTATAATACAGCAGTAGGTCACAAGCAAAACAGGATATTTAGAGATGGCTTCTTTATACATTTGGACAGTTCTTTTTCCTTTTGGTTCTCTCCATATCCTTACTTCCATACTTCATACTAAAACATGCAATGACTGAAAGTTACGCAGGCAAGTCAAACTGCAGCTCAATTACAGAGACACCCACCTTGTACAAGATAGGAGAGAACCAGGCTGGCATGAAGACCAGATTGCAGAGGCGGGCGGTAGGGCACTGTTGATCAAAGCTGACCAGCAGGGCCACCTCACCCAGCTTCCCTCGGCCCACGATCTCCACAGGCACCTTGAGCACCAGCTCGCTCTGCTCCTCGTACACCCCAGGGTGCAGCACCACCCGGTCATACACCCCGGCTGAGGCCAGGGCGCTGCGCAGGCTCTCATGCTCGAGGCCCAGGCCCACGTGGATGACTTTCCTGTCCTTCTTGCGGCGAAAGATGTAGAGGCAGTTGGAGGACTCCATCTCCTGGCCATTCTGGCTCCAGGTCCGGGAGGCCAGGGATTGCTGCTTGAAGGCCTCCCTCCAGGACCGGGGCTCCAGTTGGGGTTGGTTGGGCCAGTTGGGGTGCTTGCACTCTGCACAGCCAAGGCAGAGTTGCCTCCAGCGTGTGTTGTCCAGGCTGAGGATCAGCTCGCGCCAAGCCCGGCACACCAGGCTGCAGCGGCCCAGGTCGGCCAGAGGGAGGTAGGCCAGGATCAGACGCCACAGCTCCAGAGGGAGGCTGCCCACCTCCATCCTCACCTGCCTGACAACAGGAGACACTTGAATGTAGGACGCAGAATCAGCCACGGTTATTACTGAGCAACACCGGCCAAACATATTTTCCTTAATAAAACAAAACAGTAGAAGTCTGTAAAACTCTACATACATTAAATTATTAAAAAATAATGCATGCATTCAGGACACAGGAGGCTTCCGTTTAAAGTAGGTCAGATATGCTTCGATTACTCATGAAGCATTAATGTAGACCTAAATCACTCCATTATCCAATTACCGAAGTGAAATATATGCAACACCACACATACATATTGAAATACTGAGACTGATCCAACACTGAAGAGGTTTTCCACAAGCCAGGATGTCACTGGTCACATGCTTTTCCTTCCTAACTATGCATCAACAAAGAACTAGAGACTTCAGGACCCATTAAGCTTATTTATATTCACACCATGAATCAATGTAATGGATAAATGTATGAATAATCGCTGTAAAGGTAAGCAGTAGAACAAAAGTTTATAATCTATCTAGCCCTAAAGACAGAAGATGTCAAAACATCAAATCAATCAATCTATCCTTTTTTTTCTTTGGCCATGGCACCCTTCATAACAAGTTGTCAAAGAGCACTTCCACAGGTTCAACACATCTATTGCAATATCTCATACCCCTTGCTTGACTGGTTTAAATAATTAATTACAGTTTATACCTACATCTGGTTATTGGGTTGTTTCATGTTTGCTTATTGTGCACCATGCCAACCTACCCCACCTCTGAATGGAGTGAGCATAAAATACAAAAAAAGCCTAATTACATTCGCCATAGTAATGCGTTTAAGAGCAATAGTGGGATTACTGAATATCATTCATTATAAATCTCTGTGTGATGCTTCAAATCACATTAATGTGTTGATGAGTTCTTAAACAAAATAATCAGTTTAGATCCCTTCAGAGAAGTAGGGGAGGTGGGGTGTCCTTGAGGATGGGGTCTGCCTGAAGTCCTACACAGGAGCTGGAAAAAGCAGCCTATTTTTAAGATCAGAGAGTGTAATTTTGAGGATGCATCCCCTCTAGAAATGCATGCTGACAAGTGGAAAATAACTGCATTAGACTTAGAACTTAAAACTTCTTAGACTCACCATATTAGGAAAACAAAAAACAAATAAATACATTTCTTAAAGTACTGAAGCAACACGATGGTTATACACTGCAGTATTTTGTGGAATATTGCAATTTGCTCTTCAGTGGCTGGAAAACGGACGATAAAGGAAAAGAAAAGTAGTTTTCTGTATTCTTCCAATAAATCGAGATGCCCCAAAGGTCCACAACACCACCCTGTTTCTTAGTCCTTTCCACTAAAGTAATTCCAAGAGGCTGTACATATTGAATAAAGTAGACACTACATTTCCACCCAATAACCTTTTTTTTGGTTACTCTGTTTGTATAAGATGCCCTTGATTTGACCCACAAACAACAGTAGTCTCTCCTAGAAGAAAATCTATTTGAAAATAAGATCATTTCCAGAGAGGAGTAGAACAAAATGGAGAGGCTCTCTAAACAGCCTGTGTGATTATTGGTAGGGTATTCATGGTTTCATACATTGGCCAGACACCTCAACAAAATGTTTAATTTGACTGGTTTATTAATTTATGTATCATTTATTAATTTATACTCTAAACATTGTTGTATATCCAAGTACTGCAGGTTGTGTAAATTACAAATTATTCCAGTTCTGTTTTATGTCACACATCACACTATTTACACACATTAAATGTTCTTTAATAATGATAACTACAGCTTTTATTTTCCAATAATCTTAAGCATATCCCAAAAACTGAATGCACTTGAATGACCAGTTAATCATTCATTTTGAGCTGTTCAACATACTGCAGTCTGTCAGTAATGTCATTGCTGTCTGAGTCAACAGACCCCTTCAGTCATGCAGGCATGTCATCATCCTTACTCCCTTGGGGGGCGTCTGAACGTTGTATAACTATGCAGATATGCCCGTCTTGAGACCTCCTTGCTACTGAAAGACATCAAGAATACCCTAAAAATCATAGCACTAGCCTGCATTGTGTGATCTCTCAGACATGACAGACAAAATGAAATATCTCAGATTGCCCAGAATTGTGCCCCCTTAATAAAATATTTTGAAAAGGTGAAAAAGGATGGGGACAGAAACTAGGAAACAAACATATGCAATAAGATTTTTTCATTTTAATTTTTTTCCAGGAGAGAAGCATGTTTGTGTGCTTCTGGCAATACTAGGAAGTAAAATGCTTTGAACATCACTTCTCTATGCTCCAACATGATCAAATAACAGAAAAAGTGATATCTGAACGAACCTTCCTAAAATCTGACAGGACTGGCCACATTTGTCTAAGACCTGTTTCTGCATCACATAGAACAACACAGGAAAAAAAAACATACAAAGAAAGATTATATGAATGATATTGGCCACTTTTTTTTTCTCTTGACACCTGTACCATGTAGTGTCACCATTAAAAACTAGACCTATTAGTTAAACTTGACATTAAACGTATATGACCATTAACCTTCTGCCTCACACAGTCTTCATCATCTCAAAATATATGCATAGGTTGGGATACAGTGAAAAGACATTATAAGCATCATTCATATCGGCATTATATGGGTTGCTGCCAATATTTGCCGATGTGACCTTGTATTTCCTCTTCCTTTTCCAGGAAATAAATTATGAATCATGCTGACAATAGGAGAAATGTGAGTATTCAACATTGTGTTCTTCGGAAATAAACACACCTGTACCATATGCTGTACCAACTGTATTTATTTTCAGCTTAGTTTTCAACAGTGTGTTTAGGTCCCCGGCGTGAAAGCTCAAGGTTAACGTGTGTCAATGCATACATGTGTAATTAAAATGTAATTGCAATTGACCCATCATTTCCCAACAAAATGACATCAAGACCTCGTCTAACTCAAACGCATCCGCAGATAGAGTAGATCTAAACTTTGCAATGTCTGGACAAATAGCATTGCAATTGCACTGTTTATTAAATAAATGGCTTATATTTATACACACAAATAACCTGCTGCTGTGATCGAGGGGTCCTAATTTCCCAACTTCCCGGGGCTAATGTAACGTCGCCTCATATCGTCCACTTTCTAGGGACATTGTTTTGATGCAATGGTTTCTGTGTTGCCTTTAACTTTAAATGTGCATGCATCCACAGTGACTCGCATGCATGCAACTTGTAACTGTTTCCAAACAATGACTGCCATGCCACACTTAGGAGACTGGACTGCAACAATGTAGTCACATTGCTAAAGATTAACCCGCAAACATCGCCCCTCCTTCCAAAACAGGTCAAGCTCGTTTTTAAGCTTGCTTTGTTAAATCAGACATTTACAAAACCCCACATCTGCACCGAGGCTGCGAGGAACCTTATGGGGGTTTCTATGCGCGTTGGCTGGGGTGAGAAGTGGCGAGGCGGGCGGCGGATATCCAGGCGCACCGTTTAATAAAGAGACCCTTACCTTGCCCGTTTCAGCTCAACGGGGCCGACACATCGCTGCCAAAAACATCGTCTTTCCCCACAAATTGGTCTGCAACAAAAACAGCCCCCTGTCCTCGCTCCTTCGCCCCGAGGCGCGGAAAGCCGGAGCCGGAGAAGTTAGCGGGACTTGCGCCTCCGCTCTCCGCCGCACCTCCCTCCTCCAGCGACGGCAGCGGGAACGCACCGCGCCGCCGGTGGGAGCAGACGCCCGGCTCGTCGGATTCAAGGCGACAACTCCGACATTGCACGGTCGTCGGCGCCGTGCTGGCTACGGCAGATGTCGGGCTTGTCCCCGCAGCTGTGCGTCTACGGGCGCAGGCGAGCGAGGCTGTGTTTACAGCCGTGCGTTAAAAGAAACAGCCGCCCCGCCGGGGGATGCGTGAGACTGCGTCCAGCCGCCCCGCTCTGCCTACGTCAATCTCCTGCTAACTGGCCTGCTAGCCTCCTGGCAACAGCTCGCAGCGCAGGGACTGGAGCTCCTCTCCCCCAGACAGACTTTCCGCTGGCAGCCTGCTCCGTATGGACTACCTCTGGGGGAAATGGGTGCATTATTATTGATGTTTGTGTTGTTTCAAATAGCCTTCATCACGCAGAGCTTGGAAGTGCCTGCTTCACATCTGGATGCTGGTCATAGAGGATGCCTGTGTGTTTTCGTGCCCACTGGATTCAGTTACTTTGGGTTGCTTTCATAGCCCTGAAATAGTTGCTCCAATCGTCTGTCGGTTTTGTTTTGAAGGAACTGGATGAATTAAGCACTAGTGCTGACTTTCACAACTTCTCAGCCCCATGCGCAACAAACTGTGATGCACTGTGTGTTCTGACACCTTTCTATCAGAACCAGCATGAACTTTTTCAGCAATTTGAGCTACAGTAGCTCGTCTGTTGGATCGGACCACAAGGGCCAGCCTTCGCTCCCCATGTGCATCAATGAGCCTTGGCCGCCCATGACCCTGTCGCTGGTTCAACACTTTTCCTTTCTTGGACCACTTTTGATAGGTACTGACCACTGCAGACCGGGAACACCCCACAAGAGCTGCAGTTTTGGAGATGCTCTGACCCAGTCGTCTAGCCATCACAATTTGGCCCTTGTCAAAGTCGCTCAGATCCTTACGCTGCCCATTTTTCCTGCTTCTAACACATCAAATTTTAGGAGAAAATGTTCACTTAATATATCCCACCTACTGACAGGTGCCATGATAACGAGATTATCAGTGTTGTTCACTTCACCTGTCAGTGGTCATAATGTTATGGCTGATCGGTATATACTGCTGTGACAAATTTATTTAAGCAAAACTAGCGTATGGGACTGTGTGATAGTGTTGCTCCAATCCCAATCTTACTATTCTCACTGCCTGGTAACACCTCAAGAGATTGAGTCAGCTATGGAAAATAAATGTATGAAACAATAGGAACACAAACTGAAAGAGCAGCATCCCTTTATTACTGCTATTCTCCTTTTGACTTCATTTTATGTATTCCTCACATCTTTATACCCACATAAGGGCATGACAGTTGGATTTAACTCTTTCATGTAAGTTTTTTATTGACTCAACCAACCCAAGCAAATTAAAAGCTGGAAGAAAACCCTGAAGATAAAGGGTTACAGAAAAAGGCTCAAGCCCTCAAATGTCATTAATGTGTCAAAAGTAACTGGAGTGAAGTGTCGGTACATTGTTGTATTTGAGCCCAGTGAGATTATTAGAATATAAATAATGGGCATAATTTTGACTTTGCCAGCTATTAGTGGCCATACAGGAAGTAAACTGATTCTGATCTAATTTCATTACAATTTTAGAAATACAAATTACAATTTTAGAGCTCTTTAAAGAATAACTTTAATTCCTATGCTATTAATGACATTACTTTCAGTGCATTTAGCAGAATTATTGTATCCATTCTGCTCAGGGACACGGTACTCACAGAACTTTGTGGGAATAAACAGTTGCTTGCAATTAACATCATCACACATGTTTTGCAAAGAAAATCAGTTATGAAATCAGCCAATCACAATGAATCCCCCATGATTTAAAAAATTGCCACAAACAAAAAATATCCATCACAGTATATGATGTGCATTGAAAACATCCAATGCAGCTCAGTTTTATTAGGTGTATATATTACTAGTGGGGGGATAATGTACATTTAAAGGGATGCAAAAACATTTGGTCTCTAACCAAAACGAAAAAAAGAGAGAAAAAAAACAAATGATAAAATCAGCAAAGTTGTTGGAGGTGTTAGGATCTGCTCGTGTAGATCAAGGTGGTCACAGTCAAACAATGAAGATCGCATTAGCACAGCTGTTCTGTCATGCAGCCCAATTGCAGCCATCTTTTGACGCTTTCCTGGGGTCTTCTCGGTATTTGGTGCTGTTCGCTGAACTGCAGGCTCTCATCTTGAACTGCCCAGGGATACAGGTGCAAGAGCTGCAGACTCTTCATATGCTGTCCAGCTTCTTCAGGACATAAGGTGCTATAAAGACAAAGGAAGACAAAGGAGGACAATGGTAACGGTTGATATTAATTTGAAATTATGCTTAGTGGATTGAATAGATTTACTAACACTGTAGGCACTGGATGTCAGATCCTCTTAAACCAGCCTTTAAGTTTCAGACAGACAGCACCCCAGTGACACAACCCCTGTTCTGGGGGGAAGCTGTCATGCATCTAGTGATTGCATTGGTCAAATGGTCAAAATAGAAACTGAAGATCTTTGGAGATTTAAGACAAAGCAAAAGACACTGAAAGAGCTGCTTCCTTGTATTATTATTATTATTATTATTATTATTATTATTATTATTATTGGTGTTCTCGTGTGTGTGAAGTTTTCATTTTGTATCGGTGTCCTTATATTTTCATGCAAGTAGAGCACTGCTGTTGGGATTCACTTGTGTTGGTTCTTTACTTTTTATTCGTTAAATAAATGCGTATTGAATCCACTCATTTAGATCGTTTTGGACACGAACAAGCAATAACTTTGTAACTAATTATGCACAAAAAGGGAAATAATGACTGGATCGGGACAGAGAAACGTGCACTTCCTTTTCTTTTCTATGTAAAATACAGGAGCACGTTTTCTTCAGGTTCATCACAGATACTCACTGACTCTCAGCAAAGCGACATAGAGCAGAAAATTCCTGACAGACGAGATCACATCGTCTCTCATTTTCTTCTTCAGCTCCTCCGGGTCCATCTTTGGCCCTAGACCTTCAATTTTAAACATCACGGTGCTTAATTTGGCTCAACGTTTGAACAGTCAGCAGTCCTAGCCTCTACAACAAACGTGCAAATATGCAGTGTAAAACGAGCGACCTTATTAATGACCTCAAAAACGTGAGACACTACGGCGTGCGAGTACAGACAAACTTCACGGAGAGAAACAAGGGCTTCCTAGAGCCACAGCGCCACTAGATGTTGTGGTCGAAATATGTACTACTACAGTACTTCAAAATCTAGAGACAAAATACAGTACAATATACACTCACCTAAAGGATTATTAGGAACACCTGTTCAATTTCTCATTAATGCAATTATCTAACCAACCAATCACATGGCAGTTGCTTCAATGCATTTAGGGGTGTGGTCCTGGTCAAGACAATCTCCTGAACTCCAAACTGAATGTCTGAATGGGAAAGAAAGGTGATTTAAGCAATTTTGAGCGTGGCATGGTTGTTGGTGCCAGACGGGTCGGTCTGAGTATTTCACAATCGGCTCAGTTACTGGGATTTTCACGCACAACCATTTCTAGGGTTTAAAAAGAATGGTGTGAAAAGGGAAAAACATCCAGTATGCGGCAGTCCTGTGGGCGAAAATGCCTTGTTGATGCTAGAGGTCAGAGGAGAATGGGCCGACTGATTCAAGCTGATAGAAGAGCAACTTTGACTGAAATAACCACTCGTTACAACCGAGGTATGCAGCAAAGCATTTGTGAAGCCACAACACGTACAACCTTGAGGCGGATGGGCTACAACAGCAGAAGACCCCACCGGGTACCACTCATCTCCACTACAAATAGGAAAAAGAGGCTACAATTTGCACAAGCTCACCAAAATTGGACAGTTGAAGACTGGAAAAATGTTGCCTGGTATGATGAGTCTCGATTTCTGTTGAGACATTCAGATGGTAGAGTCAGAATTTGGCGTAAACAGAATGAGAACATGGATCCATCATGCCTTGTTACCACTGTGCAGGCTGGTGGTGGTGGTGTAATGGTGTGGGGGATGTTTTCTTGGCACACTTTAGGCCCCTTAGTGCCAATTGGGCATCGTTTAAATGCCACGGCCTACCTGAGCATTGTTTCTGACCATGTCCATCCCTTTATGACCACCATGTACCCATCCTCTGATGGCTACTTCCAGCAGGATAATGCACCATGTCACAAAGGTCAAATCATTTCAAATTGGTTTCTTGAACATGACAATGAGTTCACTGTACTAAACTGGCCCCCACAGTCACCAGATCTCAACCCAATAGAGCATCTTTGGGATGTGGTGGAACGGGAGCTTCGTGCCCTGGATGTGCATCCCACAAATCTCCATCAACTGCAAGATGCTATCCTATCAATATGGGCCAACATTTCTAAAGAATGCTTTCAGCACCTTGTTGAATCAATGCCACGTAGAATTAAGGCAGTTCTGAAGGCGAAAGGGGGTCAAACACAGTATTAGTATGGTGTTCCTAATAATCCTTTAGGTGAGTGTATTTCACATTTTGCTGTACTGTAGGACTTTTGAATGTCGGTCATATAACAAAGCAGTTTTATCCTCCCTTTATTTGTGTTAATCCACAGATCAGGAAATTACTTTTTAATCCTGAGTCTGGAGGACTTCATCTTAACTGCAATGGCTCATTATGTTAAATATTTGTTTAACAATGTAAAGTTGATGTGCTCTACAATCTATAAGTTAATATGATCTTAATAATTACCTTTCTCACTTAGGATTTACCAGAGATACATACCAGTAGCTCCTTAAAAGAGGGCTTTTTCACAGAGAGAAACTCAAGGTTTACAGAAGAGATTAAACAGCTGTATGATACCCTCAGGGAGCATTTTGGGAACCCCTGTACTATTGTGTGTTAAGCCAGCTCTCTTACCGACACATTCACAAAAAGAGAAAGGCAGTATGGAAAAAGTCATTAACCCCCCCCTCCGCGCAGGCTTGTGTGAGTCACTGATGGAGCCTCAGAAATATGTTTCCATTGATCTGCAGCCAATCATTATCTGTTAACAGCAGCACACATGCTCCCTCCTGCCAGTTAGGAGCTCTATTGACAGACTACCTCCTTTAAGCTTATCGGCACTCTGGGGCGTTAAGTAGGCCCTTCTGTGCTGAGCCAGTGGCCTCCTTTCATATTCACAACAACTCAGAATACTGACCAGGATGGATACAATATCTAAGCCATTTGTTTCTCTTTTCACCTTTTTAAATGAAAAGAGAATACATTAAAATATTAGGCTTTGGTGAATCATTTCTAGCTGATATACATTGTTTATTATTTTTAATATACATATACAGGAAGATTGAATGCAATGCAAAATAAAATTAATAGTAATAACTACATACTAAAATTACAAATACACAGTTGAATGCATTTTAAAATATTTAACGTAAAACTATATACAGTCTACAAGGCAGGGCGTTTACAAACAAGCATTTTGTGAAGTTCCAAATAGATGATGTACTGAACAAAAATGTGTTTATATATAATAGGTGAAATAATGTCTATAGTCAATAGTGCATCCCTCGACTTGATTACAGCTTTGTCCATTTTTAAGACAAGGTTCAAGGGTGTCCCTCTAATCGGCAGCAGATGGCGCCACTTCCCAAATATGGTAATGACATTATCCCAAATCTTGGCTTTGATAGACAACCCACATAGCAATGGTTTGTTTGTTTATCGGTTTGATTATGTGTTTAGGTGTTTAATTCATTTACACAGTCTCAATATCAAATTATGCTATTACTTCTGGACATCTCACATAATGTATCACATAATCTTATATGTACTACTATAGTTAAATTGACAAATACTAGTATTCTCCTTTGACTTGCAACAAGAACATGGAAAAAAGGATCCCATTGCTGTGTATTGTTCCTTATGTTTGTCATAGTGTTTCTGATAACCAGTATATGTAATGTAGTAAATGTCATTAGAAACGCTTTCATTTTTTACACATAATAATTAAGTCATAATTGATTAATTATAATTAGGCAGAACAATAACAGGATTTGGTTTATTTATAGATGTAAATGGAGTAGTAGTTCTATAACTGGCATGTTATGAGGGTGGGGGAGAGAGAGAGAGAGAGAGAGAGAGAGAGAGAGAGAGAGAGAGAGAGAGAGAGAGAGAGAGAGAGAGAGAGAGAACAATGAAGGGTTGAGCTGAAGAGATTAGAGAGACCTGCTATGTGCAATAGATAGCAACACTCACCCGGCTGCGTTTTACTGAGGCAATCTCTCTGGCTTCTACAGATGGGCTGCTGAATTCTTCCCTTTGCACACATGTGGTGAGAAAGATTTTTTTTTTTTACAAGCTTTACAGGGATGGTTATTTAAAGTTATGACTTACTTTACCCAAGTATTAGTGGGTATCAAACGCCAAAGATTGTGAAACGCGCAGCTCGGCTTCAGGACAGCTGGTCCTCCACTGATCTAAAGCAATAATAACAAAAATCAGATTACAGTGAAAACAATAGCAAAACAGCAGCACACACTTGCTAATGGGGGGGGGGGTTATAACAAATTATATTTTATGAAGCATGAGGCAATTGTATATTTGCATGAGTGTAATGTAATATTGCAATATTTACCAATTAAAAGTGATGGTAGAATAGTTATTTTTTTCTCCAAAACTTGATTTAAAGCTTAATCTACACGCATCAATTTAAAGTATCCAATATGTGGACGGATCTTATGATATGCATGTCAGAATGAATACAAGCTAATGCGCATTTATATTGAAATGCGATTGCAGACACTGTGTCCCGTCATCAATTATTGATATAGGTAAAACCGATCATTGTAGGAATAAAGGAATAGATGCATAAATCGGGGTTGTTGCTCCCGTACTCGTCGTACAGTTTTGTTATATACCGGTATGTCTGACCATATGGGATTAGGATCTGAGGATATCTGTATTTGATGGTGAAGTTGTCTTGTTGCTCATGTGATTCTATCTGCAAACTCTTGGAATAGCAGCAGGTTTTTATCTTTCCAATGTGGGTCTGCTGTCGGAGAAATATGCTGCCCCCCATAAATAAACTATAAACTTTCAATTGGTGCATTAAGAAGCATTTACAGCATCAGACTTTAAAACATTGGTTACTGTTTGTGTATCCTGTGGTATTAAAGTAACATGTAATGTGCTTGAGATGATGGATGCAACGTTGGCTAATTCATCTCTAGATAACAAAGATCAGCAAAAACACGCATTTATAGACAATTTGGAAAATGCTGTTCCCATGTTGGGTCAATCATATGCTTTTAGAAGCGGAAGAGTTTGCATAATATTACCCATAAACAAAAGCACTAACAATTAGTGTTGTTTGCCATTTCAAAAGCATTATCTGTAACATCCTATTAATATATTAAGAGTTGATTTTGTATTGCCAGTTATTGCAGTTAGCATTTCACCAATTAGCAGTAGCATTTGTGAAAGGAACATGGTCATTTAAGAAATATTGCACTTAAATATTAAGTTTGAAAACTTTGTCATATGTGAGACTATTTCTGCACAGAAAACTAAGGAGATGGTTAATACTGCTACTACTTTAGTTTAAAAAGACCAAACCATTCAGATGTTCATTATTAATTTCCACATATTTCCTATACATATTTTGTTTTCCCAGGCATGTTGTGCACAAGGGTTTCTAGATTATTATTTGCATATTTGTATTTTATTGTTTAGACTGGGGGCATGGATTAAATTGCTTCAGATAACAGGGTAATTGTTTGAATTGTGTAATGGGAACCCTGGGGCAGTGAATACCTGAAAACAGTTTAGCTTTCACCTGCATTTACTGAGAGACTGCCATTGAAGAGACTCGAAGGCTGGTGCTCCCTCAGGCAATCATAAGCAGAAAAGAGGTGACACTTCATATGTAACTGATGTCTCCTATTGGTGATCCTGATTGAGTTCTAGATATTCATGCATTTGCTTAACTTAATATTTGCCACCAATACAATTTACAAAAACCTGTGTTCAGTTCTTTTGTTTTTAGGAAACCTATTGTTAAGATCTGGTGGTCTTGGACTTCAGGGAACGAGAAGCTGAAATTGAGCTACCTCTCTTATGGGGTGCAATATCTGTTATGACTGCTTTGTTGTGTGAATGTGGTTTCTACATTGTTCTAAATTTGATAGACTGCCCTCTTTCACAAGACGGTCCTGCTGAAATGTTTGAGACACACACTGAGTCCAAGCACAAGAAGGCTACAGCATCCGATGGTGATGTAACTAAGGAGCCATACATTTTCAGTTTTTATTACAGGCAGATGATAATTGAATGGCTGCAAATGTGACAATGACTGAGACGGGCTGATACTGTAGGAAGCAGTGCAACACAATAATAACAGATGTCAAAGCTGCATAATGCAAATAGTGGGTAATGATTAGATGTACCGATTTATAGAATAGACAGTAAGTGCTCTCAGATGTTTTAGGATAGTATACTTGATAATGGCTTTTTAATTACTTTTTCCAATTTAGTTTACTTAGTGCTCATACTCCAACAACTATGTAAAAGAGGCTGAAAGAAAGAAATTGAACAGAAACAGATGTGGGCAAAAGGCAGAGCATTTTTTAAGTGTCTCTAACCAATTTGTATTATTGCTACAGCTAGTCCTATTTCTAAGGACACAAAGTCATGTTTGTGGGCCCTAGGTCTGTTAAATGATAGACGGTTTGAGCCCTCTTTTTTTAATGTTAGCATTTAAGAACAAAGATCACAAAGTCAGCTTTCTTGTGCAAAAATACAATGCCTGGTTGAGCTTATTCACCTCTTCTATTAATATATTGTCATAAAATTAAGAGTGGATTTTATAAAGCAATTGGAGCCACAAAATAAATGTTAATGAAATTGTGATTGCAACAACAACCTAGAAGTAAACCACAAAGTAATTATTACTTAGTGTTCAAAGCGGACAATCAACTCTTCAGAAGGCCAAAGAGATCTTGACTTCAATCCGGTGCAGATAAAAATGCACCTTGTGAAGACTGCCTTACTCAGCCAGTTGGGGAATCTGCATACTTAGCATTCTTACTGATAAGCCTGATAATAAGTGTGCTCAGTCCATTAGAAAACATTTTATTGGTGATCCCATCTGTTTGTGTACTCGTTTTGCTGGTATGGGACAAGTGAAACAGGACATTTTAACAGCTGGCTCTCTAGCGTGTTGTTAATATGAAGAAGAGAAAGAAAAGGATGATGCAATCTCTCCTCCTGGGGGGGCAATGGGAGCTGAGGGACTCATTCTTCTCTGCTAGAAGTAACTATTCCCACTGAGACTCCTTCCACAAAAAGCCTTATCCATAATCCCTCTATAGCCTTCTAGCATTTGCAGAGAGATGCCATGACTGTGCTTTCTGAGAAATGTTTTACCTTTGGCCTTGGCTTTACAGACTGTTTGGTCAAGTAGCCAGTTCACATGTGTGAAATCAAATGTAAGGAAATATTAACTAAGTAGTCCAGATCCTTTTTCTCCACAAGCCTAGGGTAATTGCTTTGAGGAGAAAAACAACCTCAAAATCTACCTCATCTTGTATAATTGCATTTTAAATCCAGATATTCATCGTAATTTTAATTTGTTAATCAATTAAGCCATCACTGAGACACTCCCATATATTTTGGGCTCTTAAACATCTACATTTACATCTGTATTGTAACCTAGGTAATGAATGCTCCGCTTTTGGATGCTTCACATTATCATGTTTAGAGTAATGAAATATTAAAGGTGTTCATATTTGCACATATTTCAACAGGAGTAATTTCACAATAAATTGGGGGATTTTGCTGAGAAAAAATAATATTGGAGTGTCCAGTCCCATATGTTTTTCCAGATGTTTGTCCTAAACCGAAAATGTTGTTTGAATGTATAAGCTTGAAGAACAAGCAGGGTAGCATTTATTTTGATTGGATTAACACATCCTCAGTTATCCTAGCAACCATTTCTCCCTTGTTTTAATTGATTGATTCTAGGATTTCCTGAAATGTAAATCATAAGCAAATAAATAGTTTAATTGGATTATGGCGGCCATTGCATGTCCGGATGGATTCAGAGGGGGGAAAAACTGCCTGGAGTTAAAATTGACAGACTCTTTATTCAACAGGTTAGTTCTTGCTGTTATTTCTACCTAAAGCTTTTGCAAACTCTGTGTGATTGTTAAAAATAACTTTTTAAAATACATTTAAATTATTTTCGTGAACAGGGGAAATGTGCCATTATAGACTTCTTTCATTTCTCAATTGATACCCCACGGTGAAGGGACAACATAATAATCGTGATTATTATGTGCCCAATAATTGAAGGAAAAACTGAAGAAAATTGTTCTGTGCGTACCCCCCTCAGGCTGCTGGTTTTGCCAGCAGGAGCAGTTTCTGTCATCGCATTTTTTTTCTGTAACAAATCTTGCTCATTGACGTTTTGAAAACTTGAGAGCTATGTGTTGTGCTGGCATTGGAGACAAATCCGTTAGATACATCAGCAGTGCTATTGCTAAAAACTACCCCCGATTGCTGGTAAACTGCCTGAAAACAATTTACATGGATTCAAATCAGTGTACTGCAAAGCACTTAAAGAAACAAAAGTCAGTAGAAATGATTTAGCTTGATCATGCCAGTTGTGTTCACTCAAGCAAAAGCATTTATCTATTTATCTATCCAACTTCATTAGTTCACTTTGTTGGTCACTAAACTCTCTAAAAATATACAAACTCACAGTAACATCTTTATACCAAACCAAAACATGTTTCTGGAGTGTTTTTTCCTAAGCTGTATTGTTTATATAACTGATTAAATGTCTGATTGCTAATTTGTGTTTTAGTTTTACTATGAAAGATTTTTATATTAAATCAACAAATTGTGAAATAAAATGAAAAGGAAAAAAAAAACATAAAGCAAGCTCCAGCAGAATGTGCTGAAAAGAGAAGAACTGAGCTCATATCAGACCAGTTATTCATCAGACATGTGTATTACAGCAGGATCACTGGTCTCCGAACCCAAATCCCTTAGAGTTCAGTGAGATCTATACGTCACAATCCTGAAAGTGAATGTAAGGAAAGAGTGAGATCACATTACTGACATAGAGTGGAGATGTCTGCTCACACTCCACACTCAATCAGTAGACTGTAAAGAGTCTGTAAAATCACAAAAGATAGTTTACTGTGGACTGTAGACCCACTGAGTTACAATCAATTGCCATGTTTCTCTCTCTCTCTCCTTCCCTTTCTCACACACACACACACACACACACACACACACACTGCTTCTGGTGTTGAGATGTCAGGAAGCTACAGAGAAGCTGCATTAGAGCATACATTATTAAAGCAAGCTATCTCTGGGTGAACTCTCTGCATCAGCTGGCGCAGTGTCTGGGCATCTTAAAGGGCTCCCTGCCTTCAGCTGCCCAGAGACGAGTTTGATTCAGGAATGCGTTGTTTTGTGCTCATTGTGATACAAGGCAAGTGCATGAGAGCTATTTAACCTTTCACTTGTAGGTAGCTCGGCAGAAATGTAATGCAGTGGTAGTGGAAAATGTTATTTTGTATTTTATTTTCTTTATCTTCTTTATATTGATAATGGTTTCATGTTAATGCTGTTTTGTCTATAATGCAATCATTAGTTTGTATTTACTCTTGTATACAGCTATTGTCTTTAGGTTATTCATTCAGCTAAAACAGTACAAAGATTGTGTGTTTTGGGGCACAGGTATTTGGTCTTTAGACTGCCTGAAGAATGCTGACCAGCATCAATCAACACATCACACAAAACGACAACAGTAACAAACTCTGGCCTTTTAATTATTATGCATGTGGTAAATCTAGTTTTAACAACTATTTTAACTAGTAGTCACCTCTGATCGATTAGACTGCAACCTATTGTCTATTTGAAGATATAAAAAGGCTCTCCTTCCTTATGCATCCTTAGTTATTTTCTTCACTTCATGTAAGAGGAGAGCTCTGGGTTAATCTGTAATTTCTTTTGGTAATAAAATGTGTTATTTCTTCATCCGTGTATCCTGAGAATTTACTGCAGAGTGATGTAGAGGGGTTTGCCTAATTTAGTATATTAAAGACTTGGGGATTGAACCAAACTGGTGGGAAAAATATTTTTTATTCCTTAAACTACAGTTTCAATTGTTTTTCATCCATACATTGTACATATCAGTGAGCTGTGTGGTGAATTTCATACTTGCATTGGTTTGTTTGTTTTTAATGAAGGCCACTCAAATCCAAAATTTTACCTACCTGCAACTTTCAATTTACAAGCTTGTATCCTAGTGTATTTTTATTTATAATTAGTAAGAAAGAGGCTTTTCACAATGGCATTAAGTTTTCACATAGTCAAGGCCTACATTTAGGTTTGACAGAAATTACATACATTCTTTTAATGGGAAAAATTGTCACCATGCAGGTAAATTACTCTAAGATTTATGTTATACCTGCGAGGGCCAAAACTTTAATATTGATAATGAAACCCTGGCAGAGAGAAGAAAGATTTTTGAATGTCACTGGATTAACCATTACCAGCATGTGAAGAGCACCGATCAAGTCACTAATACTATGTAAAGTTCAATCAAACTGATGGTATGTGACAATCAAAACCAGGAACGTTCACCTCTCCTAGATATCCCAGCAGTCTGAAATGGAGAGGAAATTGTAGATGGCAAAGCTATTTTTGTAATACAGCTGAGTAATAGGCTATTCCTATTAACAAGAATATTCTGCAGAGATTGTAAGTCTATACCTTGACTTTGCTGTGATGTAGAAGGATGATTGTTTTCATTTTCTGACTGGGACGGATGGTGTTGCCCTGAACCAGGAGCAGGGATCCCATTAGACTGGGTCAGTACATGAGACCTGATTTTAATAATTATTTGAGGGTTTTTCCTAACCTGTATTTTTTATATCATTAATTCAATATCTGATTGCTGTTTTTTTTTTCTCACTACAAAAGCTTTTTATATCAAATCAACAAATTGTCAAATCAAAAATAAATCAAAATAAAGTGAAGCTCTAGCAGAATGTGCAGAAAATAGAAGAACTGGACTCCTGTCGGAACTCATGCAGTTATTCTTTAGGGGACGTGCATTACAGCCGTTATCACTGGTCTCGGAAACCAAATCCCTTATAGCTCAGTGAGATCTATGCCTCACAATCCAATCAAAACCAGGAATGTTCACCTCTCCTAGATATCCCAGCAGTCTGACATGAAGAGGAAATTGTAGATGGCAAAGCTATTTTTGTAATACAGCTGAGTAATAGGCTATTCCTAATAACAAGAATATTCTGCAGAGATTGTAAGTCTATACCTTGACTTTGCTGTGACTTTTCATTTTCTGACGGGGACGGATGGTGTTGCCCTGAACCAGGAGCAGGGATCCCATTAGACTGGGTCAGTACCGTGGAGAGAGGGGTACCTGCTGTGGCCAGTGTGGATGTGTAGACTGAAGCCCGCCGGGGAGAAGGTTGAGACCTTTGAAAAACTCAGAGTAAAAAACAATGAATTGCATCCTTGTTTAGTTTACACCAGTGGTGTAGTCGAGGGCATATGCACATACACGCCGTATGCCCAACTAATTTGAAGGCATCTTCACGTATGCCCACCTCACCTTTTGGGAGATTTTGTCTATACTCTCCTCATTCGTCGACGCATTATGTTGATATGTATTGATAAAGTGCCAACATCCCAAACAAACAAATCACCGCACCCGACTCCCCCCGAGGTGACAGTTTGTCAGCAGTGTAAATTTTCGCCGACTTTCAGACAAATATCTGCCAGTCAGTTTGTTTTGTCAGCCAGACAGGGAGGGGGTTGGTATTAGAGTATACCGAACTCTTCAGTCACCACTACAGCACTGGTTTACACTTCCATCAAAGTTGTAGGCAGTCTTCGGGTATGTAATCTTAATGAAATCTCACTTCAAGTTTAAAAAGTCACGTTTGGCTCTGATGATATTGACTGTAGGATTTGTGCCCCTTGGAACTAGAGTCACTGGTTTTTGAACACTAATGTTTTCCCGTGACAGGAAAACAAGCCCACGGAAAAGTTAATCAGTTCCCCTCTATAATTTCCCCACTGTAAGAGAGAGAGAGAGAGACCCCGGCTCAACTACAAATCCACCCATCAGGAACCCTTAATGCAAGTGTAACCAGCAAGAAATCCTTTAATTGGCTGAGTGCATTCGTACAGGAGCTTGAGGCTTATGAGGGTTTGTCAGCAGGTAGTGATCTGGCCTGACGTCCATGTTTTTTACCGGCTTTTAAGAATTAAAAATCAGCAGGATGAAGCTCTACTTTATCTCAATACAGTTGTACTTGATAGTACTCATATCCTTAATCTGAAACAATGCTGTTCTATTATTCATTTAGTTTAATAAGTATTGATCGTAATACCTCACTTATCTAGCAATTAATTTATCATTGATAGAAATCGATGGAGCGGCAGTCAACATTTTACTTCCACCATTGAAATTCAGTTCAGTCAGATTGCATCTTTACAGTTTTTTCTATGGGTGAGTCCGTGATCAACAAACTGTGAAAAAATTGATAAGTATAATTTAAAGGAGGCTATTAAGCTAAAGGGATCACTGCATTACATTGTTTCGAATGAAGGATGTGTTTACGTTTGATCTTTGTCTTCTGAGCAATAATAATGTGCTTGAAGCTGTTTCAGTGACTTAGACCTTTCCATTGCTTGCAGTGTGAGGGCAGGCAATGTCTAGCATTTGAATTAAGACACATTTAACAGCAGCCTCGTCTTATGGACGGCTCAGACTGGAGTCAGTGTGGCACTGCGGTGGTGGAACTTTCCAGTCCCAGAGCTCACTTGCTTCCGGTCTGTTCACAACAAACAAATACACAAGCTTTTGTCCTGACATTGCTCTACATTGTAGAATATAACACAATGAAGAAAATAGTTATTTCATTATATCCTGATTGGAAACCTACACTGTGCGCTCCAGTGACGGGATAGGTCCAGTGCTGTCCAGGGGGACTGCTAGGAGGAAGTGATGGCAAACAGGGGCATTGCTAGGATTTGAGGACATCTGGGGCTTAGCCCGGACGTCTGTAGTGGGGTGGGGGTGGATCCTCCCCAGGAATTTGTTTAGATAACAAGCTCTATTTTTATGCTTTTTTATGCACTCTGGCACCTTACTTACATTCAGAGTACATCTGAATAATTGAAAAATGTAAATGTGTAGGCCAACCTCAAAAACTGTTGCTGAAAGGACCTTCTCTGTAGTCCAAAGGAAGTGGGAGGATTTTCTTTGAGCTTTGTTCTTTTTGGGCCTGTTTCTGATGTACCTAAATCTTCTACCTCTCTCCTCCCTGAATCATCTGTGATGCAAAAGCAGAAGTATAGGACAGTATAGGACCTCAGTTTGTAAACAACTAATTCCTCGGGTACCACAGGATTATTTTTGCTTAAACACACATTAGACAGGGAGAGATCATTCAAAAGTATAAACCAAAGGGATACCAGTTAAGGAGAAAAGGCCAATTTAATTTGATGGGAAGAGCAGATAGGTGGGATTGCCTTCAGATATGTGATGGGTTTGGTTGGAATTTTCATGTACAAAGTCAAAAGAGTTATATTTTTATTTATTTTTCAGGAAGTCCAAATGTGATTTCAATATCTTTTTTTTTAACTTTTTTGACATAAATTGTCACAAATACACAAAGTAACACCAACTAGTTGTTACCAGTTTCCATGCCTGACTGCTAATCCTGGCTCTTCAGCTTGTAGCTCGTCTTTGCTACCCTCTGCAAAACCATGAAATAAACTTAAATTAGACTCATAATAAGATATTCTATGTACCTAATGCAACATATATGCCTACACTATGTTTTTTACCTACATATTAAAGTACAATGCTGTGACATAACGTTTTTTATTTGTATTATATCCAGCTACATATTCGTAAAATTCCTGACAAGTGTAGAGAGCTAGTAGCCGATAATGGGTCCCCTTAGGCTAAATAGCCAGCTAGCCAAACCTTGACCAACAGTTGAACTGACTATGACGATGGTTAACTTTTGTTTGTTTGCCTGTAAAATGAATGAGTCGTTACCATTTTAGTTTGTTTTATGGAAATTTGATTTATTTACGACGAGAGAAACCCTGCTTAAAGACAATGGTCTATAAAGTTTAAGTTTAGCCCGTTACAGTAGCTAGCTACAATTACAATGGTGGCAATCATGATGAGCTATGTACATTTTTCTTCATCATGATTGTAGGTGCCGAATCCGATTCATATCATAAATCAACAGGCAATTTCAAAAGTTTCTACATAAGCTAGATTCTTACCCTTACTCTCCTTTTGGAAAAAACAAAAAATACCCAGTTGTTTTTGTCTACATCCTGCCATGTCTCCACTAGTCTCTTCCCGCTGACTCTCTCTTCCTGCTGTCACTGACTAGTGTCACTCAGCGGCCCATCAGACCCGCACCCCCTCAGACAGAGTTACAGTAGTTAGAGCTAGAGACGTTCACTGACATGCTAGAGACACTGCATTTATTTTGACAGACTGTTACAGCATGTTACGAAAACTATCACACATTCACACACATTATGTTTTTTTTGTCGAGATATTAAAATTATATTTGGGGCTACACTCAAATGGTTCGGGCCTGCAGCCCCGGCAAAAAAGGGCTGGCGACACCGCTGTTCACAACTCTATCTGGACTGGCAGGTGCTTTGGCTGTGTGTGTGTGTGTGTCTGTGCATGTGCGTTATGCTAAATAATCGGAGTACAAATATATTTTTGGAATTGGATCAAAAGATCCGGGGCTAGTACAAAAAGACCCGGGGCTTAAGCCCCGGAAGCCCAGGCCTAATGACACCACTGATGGCAAACCTGTACAGGTTCCCAGTGTGAAGCGGACAGGATGCTGTTTCCTTTCTGGTGTTGCGTTCCTATGGGAACCAGGGCCTGCTGCAGGAGATACACAGACAGGGTCCTGCTTGAATTAGGCAAAGTGCATCGATGCAAAAGTTCTTAAAAAAAAGAAAAGGAAGCATCCTGCATGTGAGATTGCTCCTAATGCCTTTGAAGAGGCGCGTATTAAATATTCATTGCAACGAAGCACAGAAAAAGGCTCCATCCAGCCACCCTTTCTGTTTGAGTGCTTTTCAGTCTGCATCAGGTTTTCAGCCCGGCCGGTTTGATGACAGCCTTTGATTAGAAATGTGTATTTGTCTTTTAAATGAAAATTAAACCCCTTTCATAACAGAAATGCACATTGTCCCACAAAATAGAACCGTACACTGATCGCTTTTGTGCATTAACCTTTAGTTTTCATTTTTTTAAATTAAATTCCTATTATTTTAAATGCTAGTTGAAATACATGCTGATTCAATCAGTCAGAATAAGTCTCAGACCCTTATGTAATGGCCTGTTAGATAAAGCACACTACCAGGTGCTTTTAAAAAAATAACAAGGCCAGATAATACAAAGCTCCAGTGTAATTCTCTGCAGAAGACCTTCACTAGGGTGTGTTTTTTTTAATAATCTCCTTTTGTAAACTTTAAAACCTTAAAATGCTTTTAATTTAGAATAGAATACAGACAATCCTACAGACATTCAAATGCAATAAAATACAGCATTATTCATCCCATCCTATCTGTCAAAAAACTGCATTGTCCAAACCCAAGTTTGATAGGTTATTCTAGTACTCATACTCCAACCCAGCACACAAATTTACCATAGTCCGAACTGAAAATGATATTCTAATACAAAGTTCATTTTAATGTATTATAATATTACTCTCAAACTAAACTACCTCGATGTAACTATGAAACATTTATACCTTTACCCTTATCTTTAATTAAACCGAACAATACATTGGTTTAAGGGTTAAAATACCCCCTTCAGTCACTGTGTACAATTGTGTACAGCAATTCTATTGGGCATGAATGCTCTTCTCTTCTGTGTCTAAAGTGGATACTTATCCAGCCTACTCAACCCAGAGTGAAAGTGAAAGACTGGCTTCAATATAACCAGATAGAGCTATCAGACCCAACCTGCACTGTTTTGCTGATTGCTAGAGGCATGTCCAGGGTTTTGGCCCATCTTGTTTCTGCAATATAAAGCAAACCGGACTGGAAAGCTAGTCAATAGGTCCATCTCTAGCAATACAGATACCCATTCATCCTGCTACATTGAATGATCAGAGTACAGCTCCTTGTTCATTGAGGACTTGACCTCACAATCCACTGGTTCGTTGACAGGCCTCCTGTTTACACTGACAGATAAGATGACAGTTGCACGTGCTTGAACTCTTTCATTGTTATTAAAATAATAGCATGCCATGAAACCCGGGGGTTGATGCTTTGATTGGCATGCCAGGGAGCACAGCAGAGCAGCCTGGAGACACCAGGCGGTGCCCAGTTGATGCAAGCAGACAAAAGAAGTTCCAAATTCCCCAAAACCATATTTAAAGTGCCAAACATATGTGGTAAACATGCATAATAGTAAAGATATGGGAACTCTTCTAATAAATACATAAATAAATAATGGGTTTCGTTGTAATTAAACCAGATCCCTGTGCCTGGATTACGAAACTAGTGGTGATTTACATGACATTTCTTAGTAGTTTGCAAAATCCTCCATAATTCCATTTGCCCTGTCAGTCAATTACTTGACAGTTTTTAGCTGTGTTGGCATTCCATTCATGCTTGGAGATGCTAAAGTGTTTATTAAAAAAAAGAAGGAAAAAAAAAAACTAAAAGCAAATGGTCAGAATCCAGTGCATTATCACACAGGAAGAGTCATCAGATATTTAGCACTTTTCCTGGCAGCTTTTTTACAGCTGACATTAAGAATTAATCAAAGCACCATATTCAAATCAGCCTGTTTTCAAGGAAAGTTGTTTTCCCTTTAACATCTTACCCAGCAATTTCAGACATTAAACTGAAATTATTGTGGTCTTATTTTTTGTAATGGCTTCCTCTTTTCCACCTGTACAGGCAAGTTTTGTGAAGTGTTCTGGATATTGTTGACTTATACACAAATTCTCCCATCTCAGCGATTTGTTGGCTTCACATTGGCATCCATTACCAGTTTCCTCCTTGCCCGACTGCTCAGTTTCGAGGGAGTGTCTGGGTGGTACAATGCAGCATCCAGTTCTTAATGATTGAGTACACTGTGCCCACAGGGATATTCAGAGACTTTTATATTTTTTTTGTACCCTTCTCTTGACCTGTGCTTTTCAATGAATTTATCCCTGACTTGCTTTGAAAGTTCCTTGGTCTTCATGGTTGAGTCTTTGCTTGAAATTTTCTGCCTGACCAATTTACCTCACAGAGATGAGTGTTTTTATTCTGAAATCATGAGAACCACTATTGCACACAGACCGTTCATCTAATTTTTGTGCCTTTTAGGTTTAATTTAATTTAGTTTTGTCACACCCAAGGGTTTGAATACTTATGTCACGACTTCAATTTAGTTTTCATATTAATTCTCTATTTACTTCATATTTAATATGTGGAGTATGTTATGTATATATTAATTCCAATTCAAAGTGCAACTTAAAAGAAAGACATGACAGGGTCTGAATACTTTTGCTTGACACTGTGCACTGGCACCTGTAAAGTACACTCCCTGTGTTTATATATATATATATATATATATATATATATATATATATATATATATATATATATAATGTTTTTACATCCTTTAATTCTGACAATCTTTATTAAATAGTTATTTATGAATGGCTAATTAGTGTAGCTAAAGGAGAAGTACAAAATCCTTTAATTTATTCCAGTAGGATATTTTTTTTCTTCCAAGCCTACATGCTCTCGACATTTTATACTATCTAAACACTCCTTTTAAGGACAGAATGGGCAAAAAGATCAGCCAGGCTTGACTGTGCTCTTGCAGTGCTGTGTGTGGCTGCGAAGGAAGCCTCCTGGTGCACTCAAGTTGTTTTCAGACGCTCTGAGTCGGTCCTGATGAAAGTAAGACCCCACCCACCCCGCCCGCCAGCCAATCCCCAGGGCTGAGTGTAGACGCCGGCCCTGTGCAGCGCAGATTTAAAGCGTGCAGCCTTCTTATGGGGAAGGTCACTATACTAGCAGGCTATAACTGGGTGAGTACCTAATCTGCCAGATTAAGGAGAAATCTGATACCGTTTACCTGAGGGCTGAGCGGAAAGAGAAGCTGCTGCTGGCCTGGGCTGGCTGACTGTCGACAGAAGGGTAAACAGCCTCTCGCGTTCCCATCTACCCTGACGGCAACCAGACCAGTACGTCCGGTGTGCTGCTCTGAAGCTATTGATCTGATACTTTAGGTTCAGGTTGTTTTGATTATTTTAAAGAAAATCTAAACACTGTGATGACAATGTACACCCTGTGGAGCTCAGTATGACATACATGTCGCATACAGAGGTTTGGTAGTTTTGGGTGACGCATTTTTGTCTATCCATAAAACAAAAATAATCTAGTGGCTTGGGAGAAGGTCAGAAATGCCTCCTAAGGAGCAGCCAGTCCTGCATATTCCTATGCATGTAGTTGCATTTTTAACCCTTACAATCCCAGTGAAACCCCTGCTACATGCATAGGAATATGCAGGACGGGCTGCTCCTTAGATGGCATTTCTGACCTTCTCCCAAGCCACTAGATTATTACCATGACACTGACAAAGGCGCACTACAATGTGAAGATGCTCTTCTGCTAGTGACTGATGAATCTAGCTGTGTAGACCTTATGTGTGTTGCCAAAGAATGCAAACCTTTATCAAGATGTTTCGGCTTCAGATAAACAATTCAGTTTAATGAATTGATTACTTAATTACACCAGCAATGTGGGCATATTTATTTAATGCTTTGCATGTTTATGCAGTGCTTACTTTATTATCAGAGGAACAGTTTGCAGTGTACCAGGCAGTTTTATTCTAACACAAACAAGCTTTGAAATGGAGCTGAGAACTGGAATACCAGTAGCTCACTTTCTCTGGTGTGTTTTGTTTTCATTAAGAACACATGTAGACACTGTGTCCTTGCAGGAAGAGCATCCAGACCTTTGCCCTATATTGTTTCCATGCATAGATAGAGAGGCTCATAGTGCGTGAACTCTCTATGGTGACGTCATCCCTCTCTGAGTGTAGATACCCCTCGGGGGACTGGTCTGTTAGCGTAACAGGTCTGTCATTTGATGGAGCTTTACGGATGGGCAGCTAGGAGGTGTGCTTGAGATGGCGGTTTGAATCTGAGTAAGAGCTCTGACTGCACACGCTACAGATCGCCTGAGAATCTGCGACTTTTACACAGTGCCTAACACTTCGAACACAACTGCCCATAATGCCTTAGGCTGCTGCTTAAGTCCTAGTGATGGCCAGAGCATCCCTTCCCTATCTTCCATCTCTCTTGGTTGCTTGTGTAGTTATAGGGCCAGAGAGGTGTGGCACTGTAGCTGTCTAGGTCATTAGCTTTGATTTTAAAGGCAGGGTTCATTGTTTGACAGGTTGGACACATTGTCTATGTAGACAGATAAGACAGAGCCACAAGTGGCAGGCAGGTGGATGTATTGTTCACTTTTCCTGTGCTTTGCTCTTTCTAGGTTAAATTTAATATATTGGTCTCAAGATGTCATTAACTGTTCCATCAGTGTTAACAGTGAACAGTTTTGTTTATGTGCACCTTGGATGGATATATCGAGACTGTTGTGCAGTTTCCCTTGCTCTGCAGACGCCACCTTTTAAGGACAAAATAGCAGTTCATACTTCCAGATTTATTTACATTTACTTTCTTTCTGGTCAACCTGACAACAAAGGCTTACCCTAAGGACACAGTTCGATTATGACCCCAGTGGGGATAAAAACAAGGCTAAAATAGGCACTTGTATAACAACCATGACCTCATGGCATGCTGTAATTGCCCCATTTATTATCCAATCAGAAGACACTTTATTTATATGTAGTTAAAGGCCTGTGTACCTGCTTCATTGGTATGATATAAGCAAAAGGTGACCAACTTGAGCATGTCTGAGTACTCTGTCATGACATATATCAGGATTGTTGGTTTCAATCTGTAAGTTATCTTAAATTTCCAATTTGCGCAAGTAAATTGAATATGTGTGTGTGTGTGTGTGTGTGTGTGTGTGTGTGTACATATGGTGCTGTTCAAAAGTTTTAGGCAGGTGTGAAAAAATGCTGTATATTATATTTTATAGTATATTTATCAATTTAACTAAATGTAAAGTGAGCAAACAGAAGAAAGGCAACGTTGAGGACCGTAGACGCAGTAGTCAGCTAAGGAAACTTAGAGCAGCAGATGAAAGACACATCATGCTTACTTCCCCTCACAATCAGAAGATGTCCAGCAGTGCCATCAGCTCAGAATTGGCAGAAAACAGTGGGACCCTGGTACACCCATCTACTGTCCGGAGAAGTCTGGTCAGAAGTGTCCTTCATGGATGACTTGCGGCCAAAAAGCCATACCTCCGATGTGGAAACAAGGCCAAGCGACTCAACTATTCACGAAAACACAGGAACTGAGGTGCAGAAAAATGGCAACAGGTGCTCTGGACTGATGAGTCAAAATATGAAATATTTGGCTATAGCAGAAGGCAGTTTGTTCACCGAAGGGCTGGAGAGCGGTACACGATTGAGTATCTGCAGGCAACAGTAAAGCATGGTGGAGGTTCCTTGCTAGTTGGGGGCTGCATTTCTGCAAATGGAGTTGGGGATTTGGTCAGAATTAATGGTCTCCTCAATGCTGAGAAGTACAGGCAGATACTTATCCATCATGCAATACCATCAGGGAGGCATCTGATTTGACCCAAATTCATTCTGCAGCATGAGAATGACCCCAAACATACAGCGAAAGTCATTAAGAACTATCTTCAGCGTAAAGAAGAACATGGAGTCCTGGAAGTGATGGTATGGCCCCCACAGAGCCCTGATCTCAACATCATCGAGTCTGTCTGGGATTACCTGAAGAGAGAGAAGCAACTGAGGCTGCCTAAATCCACAGAAGAACTATGGTTAGTTCTCCAAGATGTTTGGGCCAACCTACCTACCGAGTTCCTTCAAAAACTGTGTGTAAGTGTACCTGGAAGAATTGATGCTGTTTTGAAGGCAAAGGGTGGATTGGATTTAGATTTGTCTTCTGTTCACTCACTTTTCATTTAGTTAATTGATAAATATGATCTATTAACATGTATATTTCTGAAAGCATTCTTACATTAAAGCATTTTTTCACACCTGCCTAAAACTTTTGCACAGTACTGTGTGTATATATATATATATATATATATATATATATATATATATATATATATATATATGTATATATGTATATATGTATATATATAAAAAACTTAACTGTCCTGAATCTTTGTGCTTGTTTCAAATGTTTTCATCTGTATTGTAGAGGTGAAAGATAAATAATTTAAAGTTGTCCAAGCTCACAGGTCTGTCTGTCAGCTCTGTGTGTCTGTCATATTGAAGCCAGAAGCTGTGATCCGGATAAGTAGGTGACGCAGTTACACCCTCGGTAAAGCTGTTTGAAATTGGCACTTAAGCTTATTAGCAAGCTTTGGAGGCACTGGTCCATGTGCTCATTGTTTTAACGCTCAGCAAAAGGACAGGGACTTAATGTTCAAGACATATTTTTTTCACATCAAAGTAAAACTTGCTGCTTGAGTAGTTTGAATTGAATAAACAGTCAAATTGAAAAGAGATGCACCTGGAAAAATAACCAAGGAATCAACACAGAGCAAAATGTAAAATTAATCAATTTAAATGGCTTCCTTCAAAACATATTTTCTCATTTGCCACCTCAGGTGATGATCATGATGGCTTTTCAATCTAATTTATTTCCTTTTGTGGACCAATAAAAAGCACAAACACTGTTATTTCCTTTGTATTGAACTAACAAAAGACCTCACAAAATAGCTTTCATCTGTGGAGCCTCCAGGGTAGATGAAATGAAACCATTCCTGGCTAATCTGTATTTGCTTTCATGTTAGTGCCTGTTAGCTAGAGCAACCTCAGTGGATGTGTGATAAATAGAAAATGTGCATACATTGTTTAGTTTATAGCTCATCATCACTTTGGATAATCTAAACCAGGGTGACCCAGTCTTGGTCTGTGTTATCCCTGCATCCTCTGGTTTTCATTCTAGCTGTGGTCTTGTTTAATTCAAGCTTTATTTGAACTAAGGGAATGCATAGTAAGAAAACAATTAAAAAGATCTGCAGCATTCAGTAATTCTGGAAGAAACCTAGCTGGAACAATGAGCCAGTGATGATGATTTGTCTTTCAGAGAGAGGGGAAGAAGGAGAAAATGGGGACAGCAAAAAACAAGATATTGGAGACTGAGTGAGGCTTGGACCAAAATCTTCAATTTCTATAGACAATTCACCAGAGTCCAAAGCAGAAGAGTTGCATGGGAGAAATGAGACCAAGAAAATGGCTAGCAAGTTTTGGATAAGTTTGGTGACGAGCCAATCAGGGGAGAGTTGCAGGAGTTGCAAGACTGTAAAGAATGAGAGAGTGGACCAGGAGCTGTGTAGAAAACAGCATATATTTAATGAGGAAATGCATATTCAATATTCAAATGAAACCATTGGAGAATACCAACAATATTATCCACTTAGTCATGGCTCTTTTGGTCCTGTGTGGGGTATTCCTCAAAGTGCACGCCTGTTAAGAGGTCCTTATCAGGAATTCAGGTACAGATACAGTAAATCACTTAAACAGTTTTTCCCCCCCTCTTCTTTTGGAATATTTTTAATTTTTGATTGGACCGGAGCTGCTCAGAGGCATGACAGAGGGAGTTTACAGGAGAAACTCAGGCCAGGGTGGAGGAGCTCTATCTCACTGAACAAGCCCTAGGATTTTCTCCCCAGGGTTTTTTTGTTGGCATCTGCTCCAGGTTTGGAGGATTAGTTACACCATGTAATCTGCACAGCATGGAGTCTGTCATCTAAACAGCCGTCCGCGATCACAGGGAGAATGATGTTGCTATGCAGAACTCTGGTCAGGCGTTTAAGGTGGCCTCCACCAAGGACCAGCTCAGATAGCTCTATAGTTGTCAGAGAGGCCCCTTAGGGGTGACATAGTGGATAGTGGTTCTCTCTGTCTAGGTTTCTGTGTGAAAATTAATTCCTGCTTCGTGATTGAGTCTCTTTTTATGTTTGTGTTTATGTGGACATGCATCCATTCACTCGTCACTGACATACAGTTGGCAAAACACATTCCACATGTTCCTTTAGGAATAGAATTCTCCACACAGTCAAATTCTAGATCTTGCTCCAAGTACAAGTTATTTTATTTTTCCTGCAATCCAAATAAATACAGTTAGGTCCATAAATATTTTGACAGTGACACAATTGTCATCATTTTGGCTCTGTATGCCACCACAATGGATTTGAAAGGAAACAATGTGTGCTTTAAGTGTAGATTTTCATCTTTAATGTTAGGGTAGTTACATCCAAATTGGGTGAACAGTGTAGGAATTACACACATTTGTATAGGTGGTCCCCTCAATTTTAGGGGCTCAAAAGTATTTGGACAAAACAACAAAATCATGAATTAAATTGTGAGTTTCAATACTTGTTTGCAAATCCTTTGCAGTCAATGACTACCTGAAGTCTGGAACAATTCATGATTGTTGACTTTGACACAGATACGCCTACCTCCTGGAAGGGTGTTCTTGATCTGGCCAACTGTTGTGAAGGGGTTTTTCTTCACCAGGGAAGGAATCTTTCTGTCATCTACCACAGTTGTTTTCCGTGGTCTTCCAGGCCTTTTGGTGTTCCTGAGCTCACCAGTGCGTTCTTTCTTTTTAAGAATGTACCAAATAGTTGATTTGGCCACACCTAATGTTTTTGCCATCTCTCTGATTGGTTTGTTTTGATTTGTAAGGCAAAACTGAAGCCAAAACGCCCCAAGAACAAGCAGGAACTAAATACAGATACAGTTCAGGCCTGGCAGAGCATCACCAGGGAAGAAACCCAGCATCTGGTGATGTCTATGGGTTCCAGACTTCAGGCAGTCATTGACAATTTAATTCATGATTATGTTAGTTTGTCCAAATACTTTTGAGCCCCTAAAATTGGGTGGCCCACATATAAAATTGTGTGTAATTCCTACACCATTCACCCAATTTGGATGTAACTACCCTCAAATTAAAGATGAAAGTCTACACTTAAAGCAGATCTTGCACATATTCTATTGTTTACTTTCAAATCCATGGTGGTGGCGTACAGAGCCAATGATGATGACAATTATGTAACTGTCCAAATATTTATGGACCTAACTGTAAATTGTATACATGTGTTAAATTGTGCAGTAAAGGTCCCCCAAGTGTGCATGACAATAATTGGTTAATTATCAGCAAAGGACCACCACTGGCAGACTGCAATTAAAAAAAAAAAGTATTTTGTCTACGGTGCTGCTTGAGCCAATCTGTTTTTTGTCCATGATAATAATCATAAGTGTTTAATCTCCTTCTCTAATGAATATGTAGACAAGGAGATCAGATTATTCCTAGCAATTTCAATTTGTAATAAGTTAATAATAATAATAATAACCATCGTCATCATGATTAAGATTGATTTGCAGCTGATGTCTTAGTCCATGTCCACTAAAATTTTAAATTTTAAAACACTATTTTGTAGAGTCATTTAAACAAGAAAAAGAAAAGAATGAGGAATGCAACACCAGGCAATAATGTATTCAAAGAGGAACAATAAAGTAAAAGATACAGCCTCCATGGAAAATGAGACGCATGACTGCAACCGAAATTGATTCTTAAAACACTGCCATGAAAAAAAAAAAAAAACTCCTATCACCTTGCGGCTGCATGCATGTTTTAAATGCATTCTTATTTATATCTATTGGCAACGTAGATTGAGTCACACACTTGCATGCTGCCTCAGTTCCCTGCTTTCCTGTCCTCTTCCCAAAACCAGTAAAGCTGCTTTTCCATGACCTTGGCAGCCCTTACTCACAGCCAAGGCCTGTAAAATAAAAACAACCTTCTCCCTCTTTCTCTTTCATTCTCTCTCTCTCTCCCCCCCCCTCTGCCATTCTGAACACGGAACCAGATTGTTCTGCTGATCTCCAATTAATTCCTTTGATCAAGAGCAGCATCATTGAATTAAATCATTGACCACAGCAGTACAATCTAATAACACAAAGAACATGTTCACATCCACATCATCTTTAACCCTGTCATAGCTGGGATCAAAAACCTCCTGGTGTTGCAGGAGGAGCAGCCTTCCTGAACAGAAAGGCCAGATACCCATCTTCTGTGGTCAGCTCCGTACACCGCTGCCAGCAGCATCTCACTTCCCTGTTGGAAGACCTCCCCTCCCCTATGGCTCCAGAACTCTTTCTCAGGTGCAAACTGTCTTTATTACCCATTATTTATTTACAAAAGTTTGGAGCCCTCTAGTGGACGACTCTTACTATTTCCGTTAAAACTCAGCTAGACAATGCAACATCGCAATGCTCTTATTCTAAATCCCTCTAGGGTTTAGGTTTCCGACCTGTGACCCATATAAAGACCTCAAGTCACACATGTGATTATTGTGTATTTGTAACAAGCTATGTAACAATCTTTCTCCCTACCCAGTTATTTCCACTACTATGTATGCTAGTGTGAACTAGTGTGCAACCACTCAGGAAACAGGCTTGACCCTAGTGACTGGTTACCCTGAGAGAATGGTACAATGTTAGCTATTTCAGGTATACGGGTCCTTCTCAAAGATAATCTGGTTTAAGATGTTCAGGGCTAATATGGCACTCTAATAATGTGCAGTGGCTCCCTGGCATTTGTTTTGTTTTGTCATAAAGATGATTACAAAACAAACAAACATGAAGATGTTAGCCCTCATGTTATTGTAAGCTCACCAGTTCATTAAATATCATTTTTTTAAACTGACACAAGAAGCTTTAAACATTCTCAATGAGGCGAAAACCATAGTATCATTTTAATGGCCTTCAAGGTCTACGCTCACATTATCATAATAATAAATGTATAATACATATGTATAAGCTATATATCTTAACACATTTCAGTGTCTTCAGTAGAACTGCTCTGATTGACTGACATATATATTATATTTCTTAACAGACATCCTTATCCAGGGACTTTTTACGTACAATTACCCATTGATATGCTTGGGGTTTAACTGGAGCAATCTAAAGCAATCAAAAGTACATTGGTCAAGGGTACAACAGTAGTGTCCCCCACCTGGGATTGAACCCAAGACTATCCGCTTCAGAGCCCTAACCACTACTCCACACTGCTGCTGCTCAGATACCTACGCTTTCTTTGAACGTCATCTTACAGCAGAGGGAACTGGGGTTGCTATATACCTTTCCCTTCAGATGGGACAGTGCTCAGTCAACAGAGAGAATGTGATGTGTCCACATTCTCTCCACACTGAGACACACACTTATAGACGTGGCCGAAAGTATTGGTACCCTTGCATTTTATTCAAGTAATGCACCATTCGCCCTGAAAAGTGTTGAAATCAACATCTTTCTTCATCCATACACTGTCTTTGGTTTGCAGTGGAACAAAGCAAAAAATCTGTGAAAATAACTGAATTCTTGCTTATTCTATAAAGACATTCTAAAATGGCCTGGATAATATTATTGATACCCTTTAGAAGTTATGTGACATCATTGTATTGTAGTGATACCTCAAGTAGATCATTCTCTTTTAATAATTATTACAGGTGTCTTCAATCGCATTATCACTCATTCAGCCAGTTTAAATGGAGAAAAGTACTCACTCTGCTGTTTTGTGTCACTGTGTGCATCACACTGAACATAGAAGAAAGGAAAATAGAAGGAAGACCAGAGAGTTGTCTGAGGATGTTAGAAAGAAGGTAATAGCCAAGTATGGTCCTACAAGACCATCTCTAAAGAGCTTGATGTTCCTGTGAGCACTGTAGCCAATATTATTAAGAAGTTTAAGGCCCATGGGACTGTAGTCAACATCCCTGGACATGGCTGCAAATGGAAAAGTGACCCAAGAATGAATAGAAGGATTGTTCGAATGGTCGAGAAAGAACCAAGGAAAACCTCAAAACGGATCCAAGCCGACATTCAAGCTCAAGGTGCAACAGTCGCTATCTCTCTGGTTTCAACAGTCTGAATGAAAATGGGCTCCATGGTAGAAGACCTCTCTCTAAGATAGAAACACAAAAAAGCCCGACTGGACTTTGCCAAAATGCATGTGGACAAGCCACAGTCCTTCTGGGAGAATGTCCTCTGGACAGATGAAACAAAAATAGACCTTTTAGTAAATCATAACAACTCCATGTTTACAGGGTTTGCTCAAGAAGAGTGGGCCAAACTACAAGTCGAGAAGTGTAGAAATCTCGTTCAGAGCTATATAGCTATAGCAGTTATTGTCTCTAAAGGCTGTGCAACAAAATATTAGGTTAAGGGTCCCAATATTTTTGTCCGTGCCATTTTCATTTGTTTTACTATTGAAAGTAATATGTTATGTCATGAATCAAAAGCAAAGTTTCTGTTCTATTGAATGTGAAATAAAGAATGGTGGATACCAAATACTTTTGTCAATTTCTACTTAGTTCAGAGAAAATGTAGTTTTTTTGTTTTTTTAAGTGGAAGGGTACCAATACTTTCGGCCACGTCTGTATATGAAGAGATGTGTTTTGGTGGTGGGAGCTGCCATAAGACCTTTAATGCAGACAGGAAGGGAAAGTAATGTGTGATATCCAGTTACTGGAAACTTCCCCCTCCTCTACAAGGAGAAGAGGCTGGCTAGTGTGTGAGAGCATTATTAAAATTGCCACGCTATGAGATTCTGCTGTCAATAGGAAGCATGTTTGCCAGAAACTCTCCACAGCACCAACAGGCCTGTCAACATGCACAAGCTTCATCATTGTACATTTAGACACAGCCCTAATCGTTTTTTAAAAAAAACAGAACAATCTGTGGCATTCTTTTCTGTGAACTGCCTGTATATTCACTCAACTAATAATTTAGAAGATCAATAATGTGAAACAGAGACTACATTGGCAATTGTTTTGTCCATCACTGAATGCCCAAACTGAAGTGTTATGCATGGCTGGAAATAACCGAACACAATTTTGTAACAGAAATAAGAGAACCAAGACTGACGTTTTGGCAATTCATATATGAGACGACAATGCTAAACAACTAAACTATGATGACATTTATTGACAAAAATTAACCACTTTAATTAGTGTCTGTTATCTCCTACAGTATTTTTGCATAGTAAAATAATAGTGTTTTTTTATGATCTGCTGTAGAAGGTCTAAGCAGTGGTCTGAATTTCTGTTGAAGGTTAATTCAGGTTTGTGCTTCCAATTTGGTGTGTGGCGCAACTACAACATTGTGCTTAAAGATACATACATAAAAAATGAAGTAAACATGTCTGGTGTGATGCTTGCTACATTTCCATTACAGCATCCGACCATCTTTAAATTACCCAGATTAATGTCCCAGATTAAGGCCTGTAAAAACAATTACTGCAACACCATTTTTTAAATTTTCTATTTGCTTCTGTCAATGAGTTTGAGATCCCCTTCATTAGTTAGTGTGTATCTTTAGTGGCTTTAAAGTAAACCCGTGACTATATGAAGCACTCACATCAATAAATTATGAGCAATCTGACAGGCTTTGCAAGGCTGAAGGTGTCTGGCTTTTTTCGAAAGAGCTGATTTGTTGAGACTAGTTTCACCAGCTCTAAATATTGACGCTCTCTTCAATCATGTCAATTGCAAAGGTTGTTTTTCTCTCTTTTTTCCAATTCCCTTGTTGTTATGTCAGTTGACAATTATATCCTCATTAGAACCCATTTATGAGAAAGCCAGCCACAGATCATTTTGTACTGGTTTGTAATCTCCCAGAGGTCATTCTTGGTTGTAAATGGACATTTTAGCTACTGGAGTGGCGTTCAATAATTAGCTCAGTAAACTAATGTTTCTTGACTTTCAATAGCTGCTACATTTTCTTTTTTTTGTAATAAGTGTACTCTTTTCCCATCATGCATTAAAGTGTTATTAAAGGAACATAACCTTCTTGTGGGTAGAAATATTACTGCTGTTTTGATCGAAAATCTTTAATCGAATCCCTGAATGTGTCCCTGCAGACCCATGCTGATATCAGAATATTTACTTACTCAGAAGTACAGCTGTAGATATACAAGCAGTGCTGATTTTGTACATCTAAATGCTGGTCTCACAAGTTGTCACTGAGTGTTTGTGTTTCTAACAACACAACTTTACTGAAAAATCGGCTAAATAATGATAATTGTGGGATCACCATTTTTCACCTTCCTTAACACAGGTCACAAATATCTACCTCAAATTGCCTTAGATAAATGAAATATCTGATGTATTACATTAAAAACAATGGTTTACACTAGGGTTTTAATGAGTAGGAATGTATAGCTTTCCTTGCCCACAAAGGGAAAAGTCTCTCGCTATGGTAGATAAGAACCCACCTCAGCATTACTTTAAACCAGTGACAAACCAATCTGTTTAGTCTGTCAACAAAATTAGATCATTTGGGAGTTTGGTTTTGACTGAACTCTCTAATTTTCATAGACGGATACCTGGGGACTTCCAATTAGAGTACAATAGTTCTGCACCGTGCCCCCAGTGTCATTAAGCCATTAACATTTAATATACTGTAAATACTGCTAATATTTTCGGTTCTCATGTGATTTTACTTGGAATAATTATGATCCAGCTGTAGTGCCCATGTTTATTGATTTCCTGAAAGTTATTGTGTCCCAGGTTATGAAATTCTGACATCCATACAGTGTATTAATAATTATACGACTGCTTGGAACCCCAAACATGTCTTCTCTGAATGGCCGTAGCACAGTGTGGTGCCGGACTTGTTTTGTTTACACTTGGTGGCATCTTTTGTAACATTCTTGTGTGTGACCATCTGTACCAGACAAGAAAGGGAGAGCTTGAATTATTAACAAAAGAGTGTCCTATATGTTAAGCTATACTTGGGGGCCCCTGCTGTCAAGAAACAGCACAGCGTCTGGTAGTTGTTTCATAATGGTATGAAATATTCCCCCCGTTTGGCTGTGGTGTTTGCAGTGCTGAGCAAACTGTGTTCCTTCGGAAAAAAGAAAAAAGGGGCAGAGGCTGTGTCTAGGATGGGTCTCTAGTTGCCATCCCTGCTGGAAAATTTTAATGAGAGTCTGGCTGGTGTGGTACATATCTTATGTTACCTCTCAAGAGATTTTCAGACCGAAACAAGAAGCCATCAGTGTGCAAATGTGTCCATTAAGGAAATCTTTCAGCCTTTCTTCTAAGCCCAGATGCACATTTAGGATTTGCCCGTCGGAAGATGTACTGAGATTGCAGCCTTTGAGGGTTAAATCGGTTGTGCAGCAGCTCTTCCTCACACATTAAGCCACAACTGCATCCTTACATCATGGAATTAGACCTTCTGTTTTTGGGCTGCTCCTCTTCCTTAGTGATATAGATAGCATTTATGTCAGCAGAGCATTTAAAAAAGTTAGATAACAATAATAAAACAAAACCCATGTCTTGTTGAATAAAATGAATACATTTTAAGCAAAACATTTAGTGTGAATGAGTGTGAAAATTTTGTTACCCCAAAACTTTACAATATTTTGAACATTACTCATTTTTCTTTTCAGAATAGGCCTCTTTAATTGACCATGTTCTATACAAGTGATTCCCAATCCTGGTCCTTGAGGATCTCCTAACTTGCTGTTTTTGGTTTCAACCGAGCTCTCAATTACTTAATTGAACCTTAACTTAAGGAACAATCTGATTTGATTTTACTATTTATAATGTGTAATAAAATAGTTGGTTCTTTAATAAGTTATTTATACAATTATATACTTAAGTTAAACCCCCTACTGTTTAAAATAATAATATATATATATTTTTTTAGGAAATTATTACTTCAATTAAGTAATTGAGAACTCGGTTGGAACAAAAACCAGCAGGGTAGGGGGTCCTCCAGGACCAGGGTTGAAAACCACTGCTCTACACTATACATTTTCTCTTTAGAAGTACATTAAATATCCAGTATATTAATAAACCTCTCCAAGATTAAAATGAGCACTAGAGAGCTCATCAAGAGAATTAATTTCCAAAGACTCTTTTGATTTCAGCTGAGAGCTACTTGTCTACCATTTGTGAATTGACTTTTGTTCCACATAAGCAACCAAATTAACCAAATTAGCTAAATTAGAGAGGATTTGCAGACAAGTAGTCCTTCAATCATGGAGCATGCAATTGTAACAAATATAGTTTCAGTGTTATTTTGTTTATATCTGTATTTGCCAGTAACGAATGGAGCTTATGAGCTCACACTGGTGTCAGGAGAGGGAGCACAGAGCACTTGGTAAAGCTGATGTTAGTTGTGTCTTCTTTGTGTAATGACTGGTTTGGAGATGTTGGCATGAATGGCGTGTCTTTAATGGCAGTACCGCTCTCGCCCTGAGATACGAAGTATACCTCCAGCTCTAATTCGTCGTCCATAATTTGGCCTGAGTATGAATTAATGACTGTCTTCTCCCGTTAGTGTTCCTTCTGAAGATGCACTTTGTAACACAGTACTGCTCTTAGTGTGGCTTGTCTATAGGTTTGTGAGGTGGCTCTGTGAGTGTGTGCCGGTGTGTATGAAGAGGCTTCTGTTGCTGGACATCAAAGCATGCACCTCAGGCTGGAGAATGTCACTAAATGATCAGCCCTTTTGCAGTCTTATAAGTGGTCCATTGTCAATTGGATTTCAAATGAGTTTCAATGCTGACGAAAATGTTGTGGCAAAGAGGTCTATTCTTGAACTCAATGTATCAATTAAAAAGAAAGGTAATTGCTTTAATTTAGTAATTTCTTTCCTGGCTTTTACAGCCTATTTGATTATGATAATATTTCGGTCTCAAGGCAGACATGAAGGCGACCGTTCTGCTTTCGGTAACTGGTTAATATTCATGGTAAATGTCTATCCTGTGTTAGTTTTATTATTTTGCAGTGTTAATGTGTTCAGATGGTTGTAGGCCATCCATTAGGCAGTTACACGTCTGAGCCTGAGTGAGATTTCCTGTGACAATGCCTTTGATAATTCTGGGGGCTGGGCTACAGTACATTACCACTCCAGTCTTGCAAGATGGAAAACAGGTTCAAATCCAGAATGGTGGAAAAGTAAAATAACTGCTGTTTTCTTCATAACATTAGAAATTCAACAACATGTTGCTGAGGTGGGTTGCAGAGGGAGTCCAGGTCAGGTCTGATGGAGTGACAGGGCTATCAAAATGTCCTCCCTCCAGTCAGGGTGACGGTCAGGGTCAAACATACAATCTTCTTTTAAACCGCTAAAAAACTAAAATGAAATTTGGTAAAATTAGCCAGTTCATATTAGTTTGTCTTCTGCATGCATCAAAAGCCAAGCACACTAAATATGTGTAATGTATACTCCATATGTGCGATGTTATTTATACGTAATATATTTGTTAAATGACAGTTCTGTTCTGTGCTGACTCAGATACAGATTGACTGCGCCCAGTAAATTACACTAACGACTTCCTGTTTATCTGCAGTTAAATGGAAGAACAAGAGACTAATACGTCCCCGTCTCGCAAATCCAGTCGAGTTGAGCAGGTGGTGGGACGATGGCTCAGACGCTCCAGAGACACTGGCAGCAGGTAAGGCTGGAATGGGTCCAGCTTGGCTTCTGGATACTGAATTGAGTGTTTTGGGGATATTTTGGAGCTTAAAGGGCCCCTGCACTTTAAAGTTGTTGTCCTTCTAACCTTAAGATGCAGCTCTCGAAAATGCTATTTGGCTGCACTGCCGCAAGCTATACAAATTATAATCTAGAAACATTGTCCATCAGCTGGAGAAGAACAGAAGGAAAGGCATAGCACCATTTGTATCTTTAATGAAATGATTGCATTAAAAAAAATCATGCCATGCCTCTACTCCCAAGGCTGCATCCTAAGGTTATGAACGTGAACTGAATATGAGAAGGAGTCACTGTTTTCACTGCAGTAATAACTGCCACGCATGAGTGGAAAAAGGACAGCAACTTTGACTGACATTGCCTGCTAATACGGTCCTGAGAAAAACTCAGATGAGCTGAATAGGAATTTCATTATCGGTCTCTTTCTCACACTGCTAGACATGTACCACCCTTCTCAACGGGGCCTTTTCAATGTGATGGGCTTCACATGATATGATTAGAATAGACTAGTGTACCGCCAGTGTGCTTTTTATGATGTGACAAAAAATCAGGCAGACAAAGATGTCGTTACAGACTGTTCCTCTTCACTTATGAGGCGATCTCAGTACACAGTTACAGTTTTCACTGTGAATGAGTAATTTAGTCGACATCAGTTATGTCCGTCATGTCCAACAAAATATCGATAGGAATAAGGTGGCATTGCAATGCGCTTAATTTAGCAGAAAATGTCATGGTAGCACGCATTTAGAGGTGGGGTGAGATTGCAGCTGCTTTGACGTCTCAACTTGGGCATAGTAATGGGATTTGTTGAATGGGATAATTTTCCCAGTCAGTCCAGATGTGAGTCACAATTCACTAAGAACTGCAACCCGTGACAAAGTCACCACAAATCTGTCTTGTCTGTTTACGTGCATGTCTGTTTTACCCATGTTGTTACCCATGAGCATTTTGAAATGAAAGCATTTGTCAAATGTATGCCCTCCACCACTGCGTATTGCACACTGCTGCCTTATACCCGATCCATTGAGGAAAAGTTCATGACAGCTTTGTTACATAACAGTCCTGTACCAATGAGTTTTCTGGATTGTCTTGTGTCATTATTGGCTTCAGTGACGAAGCAGATATAAAAGTATGTATCAGAAGCAGGATAGGTTGAGCATAGACCACAATGCATTTTTGCAATGGTATGTTTCCTACAAGACACTGGCCTTCAGAATGTCTCAAAAAACAAATCTAATGGCATATTTGAGATGCACTACAAATACACATTGACCATCCTTCCTCAAATTTGAAGGACTGGCTGGGTTTCTACATGTGCAGGCTGCTAGTGGACTCTGTGGTATGATTTGTCAGGTCAGGTATAGCATCGACCAGGCATTACAGACACATACAGTGCCTTACAGTAGCCCTGTAAATCTTTAGCTTACCTCAAAGTTCAAATGCTTAAATATGTAAATATTTAATGTGCTGTTTCACATTGTTTTGCTTGACATCCTAATCCGTTCAGTTACGCTAAACTGAACTGAACTGCAGCCCTGAGTCTTTTTCAGTGCTTGAAAGCGTGAAACCATGAGCTCTGAAAAACAGCAGATGTGTAAAAATGCATATAATGTCTTGTCTTAACTGTGGAGTGGGAATAATGTCTCTATCCTGACTTCACAATTCAACACAACTGTTGTTGTTGTTATTATTATTACTGTTGCATTTGTCCAGCTTCAATTATTTTTGGAGGGCAACAGAAGGACCAACATGCAACTGAAGTGTTTGAGATTTGATAGGTTTGATAAGTTTGTTTTCATTGCTAAAAATAAAGTAATAAATCAAAGCCAGAGTTTCACCTCTAAATGCAAAAGGGGGAATGTGATCCGGCAGTGTATTTTAAATGATGTGGGAGATAAGAAAAAAGCCACTGCAGACATCAGGTCTCCTGCTGCTGACAGTTGTAATACAGGCAGGAAGAGCGATGCGATGACATCATGTAGCAAAGGTGACTGCCTTACTGGATGGGCAGTAATTGCCTTCTATCCCACACTGCCCTGCTCACTGCCTTCTCTTGAAACGCCCTAAGTAAGTGGTGTCATGAAAGTCTCATACAGAAACAAGTGAAGTATTGATGATAAAGCATCACCAATTGAGGGCTTTTAGGAGTACAAAAAACTCAATGTGGAACAGGTTTAGGAGTTATTTTAACTAGCCAAACACAAGCGATGTAACTGCTATATTGATTTAAGCACCAATGGCTCAAAAGAAAATACTTACTGTAAAATCAAAGGTTCTAGTTTTACAGTGTCAGCAATGTGCAATGCCAAGCCATCCTGTTTTTTTCCCCTGAAAAACAGACAAGGGAACTTTCTCTGGGAGAGTGGAGAAGGTGCCTTATTGCCTTGAGATCACTGTGTAAGATCAGGAATACAGCACTATGATTGAGCTCCCAGGAAATGGGAACACTCTGAGTCTTCTGTGTTGTAGTCAGCGGGGGGATCCTCATCTGTGGCCCTTGTCAGTGGTAGGGACTGTGAGGGCGTTGTGTTAAACACCGTTAAACACCACAGCTCTGCTGCTTGTGCTTTTGGGTTTGAAAAGAAGACGATGTCAGCATAATCCACATTTTGGATACACATACATGTATACTGTATTTTGTATTCAGATTTTCCTGGCTGGGGATCTGGGTTGGCCGGTTACTGGAAATTTCAAATTGGCTGCTACAGAAGGTGGCACAACACTTAGTGTGAGAAGAAAGCAGTACTTAATTGCAAATTGGAGGACAGGCACAGTTAATGTCAGACATGAGGTTCACAGGGGATCCCTCTGACCTGACCTCCCAGCCACAGAGTGACACGGACTCGGTCAGTCAGCCTGTCATATTCAGGGCCTATCCAGCGTTGTCAGTGAAGGCTTCTACTACAACAGCCACTAAGGAAATCCCCATTTGCGATTTTAAAAGCTGACAGCTTGGCCTGACGCCCAGCCTGTTATTTCTGCTCTGTTTCCAGGGAGAGGACGTCCGGAGATGGCTCATCCAGCGCCAAAGGCAACAGTCGGCAGAATTTCCCCTTGAGAATTACGGTCGAGATCCACAGGGACCTGCTACTGGACCAGATGGGTTTTGAGATTTCTGCACACCCTCCCTTCATAGTAAAGGATGTGTCTCCAGGTACCTACCACTTCATACAATTGGTGAATTACTGAAGTATTTTTCTATCTATTTGTGAAATTACATGACCCATTTAAGACAAAATTAAAAGTAATCTGCCCTTATCTGATTCTTATTTTTCACTTTGTTACATTGTAGTTGGAGTACATTGTTAATTGTCTTTATATGGCATAGTACAATTATTTGATTATATTGTACATAGTAAAGATAACATAGTACAGCTAGAGTCTTGGATGATACAAATCTCATTACCAAGAAGTGATTGGAGGAGTACAGTTTCCATAACACAGTGCTATAAAGCCCAATGGTGAAGCCTGTGCATCACCAATTAACCCTCCCCCACCTTCATTTCCACACAGTCAGCCTTGAAGAATCTCCTCAAAAGCAAAATGTCATTGGAATGATTTATCAAGAAAGGTCAACCTTAAATAACATGAAGGTACATAAACAGGAAAAATAAATATCAGAAATAAATGCATCGACATGTTCATTAAACAAATAAGATAGAATGGGGATTAGATGGATTTTGTTTATGACACCCCTAAAGGAGTTATGAGGAGAGGTACTGTAGCATACAAGCAACATTTTACATTTTGGTTTGATAAATCTGCTTGTGTACTTAAATGCCATTGGCATACAACAGATCTGCAGCTGCGTCTGTGGCAGCAGCTTTATTTCCAGATGATTTCTGACAGCTGACGGAATGATAGTGAGGCTGAGTGCTATGTCCATAGAGCAGAAAATTGATAACAATCAAAGATTGAGTGAAAACCATAGAGAGTAAACTGATGAGGCAGGAGGTACGACATAATAAAATGATACCTGCTTCTAGAATGTCACCAGCCCGTCAGAGAACCTGCTGTAAACACACTGTAACATAATGTGTTTTTAAGCAGAACTAAGCTCTCTTGAAAGATTGATGTATTTGAGCTGTAAGAACAGATGTTTGGAGACCTGGCTTTGTCAGTCATGAAATATTTCCTCTGTAATTATAATCCTGTTGAGATTTTATTTATTTTAGTCCTAATTTATTTTGTTGTTGCTTTCTCACTGAATCACCTGCAGGTGTTTATAACTGAACTTTATTTCAAGTATTATTTTAAGACCAATCATCTTTTTAGTATTACAAATTCTTAGCATGGGCCGAGCTCCAAATTAATGACTGTAAAACATTGTGACAGGCAATACATTGTATTAGTGCTACTCAGAGGAAAATGACAGGAGTGGAAGCTGATATTGCCAGAGCGATTTGGGCACTGGTACACCGACACATGACTGTATGCTGGCACTGGTACATGTCCATGGCACAGCATGGAAATTACTTTAGAAAAGGAAGCAATTCTCCTGAAAATCATTCTTAAGATCACAGACCGCCCTAAACACAGGCAGGAAGGTCATCCTAAGCAGACCAGATAACCCTGTTCTGTAAGCTGTTCAGGACTACACACGTTAAAGGAAGTTAATTATCATGGCATTATAATAGAAACACGTTCCAATCATAAATGTATTTTTATTTAACTCCTGTGTCCATTGTGACTTGACTGGGCATTCCCGGTGTGAGACACATGGAGCAGTGGTGGTGCTGTGTGGTGGGGCTGAAGCTGTAAACTGTGATGATGCCCTGAGATATCCCCTTAGACATGATAGCCTCTGCAATAAATCGGGAGGATGGGACAGTTCATCAAATGAATCCACTTTTCTTTTTCTGTGCATTTTTTATGATTACTAGAGATTCTAGACAGTTCGTTCATCACAATAAACACTATACAGTGAGGGGAAAAAAGTATTTGATCCCCTGCAGATTTTGTACGTTTGCCCACTGACAAAGAAATGATCAGTCTATAATTTTAATGGTAGGTGTATTTTAACCGTGAGAGACAGAATAACAACAAAAAAATCCAGAAAAACGCATTTCAAAAAAGTTATAAATTGATTTGCATGTTAATGAGGGAAATAAGTATTTGACCCCTTCGACTTAGTACTTGGTGGCAAAACCCTTGTTGGCAATCACAGAGGTCAGACGTTTCTTGTAGTTGGCCACCAGGTTTGCACACATCTCAGGAGGGATTTTGTCCCACTCCTCTTTGCAGATCCTCTCCAAGTATTCTTCTTGAGCCACTCCTTTGTTGCCTTGGCTGTGCGTTTTGGGTCATTGTCATGCTGGAATATCCATCCACGACCCATTTTCAATGCCCTGGCTGAGGGAAGGAGGTTCTCACCCAAGATTTGACGGTACATGGCCCCGTCCATCGTCCCTTTGATGCGGTGCAGTTGTCCTGTCCCCTTAGCAGAAAAATACCCCCAAAGCATAATGTTTCCACCTCCATGTTTGACGGTGGGGATGGTGTTCTTGGGGTCATTCCTCCTCCTCCAAACACGGAGGGTTGAGTTGATGCCAAAGAGCTTGATTTTGGTCTCATTTGACCACAACAATTTCACCCAGTTCTCCTCTGAATCATTCAGATGTTCATTGGCAAACTTCAGACGGGCCTGTACATGTGCTTTCTTGAGCAGGGGGACCTTGCGGGCGCTGCAGGATTTCAGTCCTTCACGGCGTAGTGTGTTACCAACTGTTTTCTTGGTGACTATGGTCCCAGCTGCCTTGAGATCATTAACAAGATCCTCCCGTGTAGTTCTGGGCTGATTCCTCACCGTTCTCATGATCATTGAAACTCCACGAGGTGAGATCTTGCATGGAGCCCCAGACCGAGGGAGACTGACAGTTATTTTGTGTTTCTTCCATTTGCGAATTAACGCACCAACTGTTGTCACCTTCTCACCAAGCTGCTTGGCGATGGTCTTGTAGCTCATTCCAGCCTTGTGTAGGTCTACAATCTTGTCCCTGACATCCTTGGACAGCTCTTTGGTCTTGGCCATGGTGGAGAGTTTGGAATCTGATTGATTGATTGCTTCTGTGGATAGGTGTCTTTTATACAGGTAACGAGCTGAGATTAGGAGCACTCCCTTTAAGAGAGAACTCCTAATCTCAGCTCGTTACCTGTATAAAAGACACCTGGGAGCCAGAAATCTTGCTGACTGATAGGAGATCAAATACTTATTTCCCTCATTAACATGCAAATCAATTTATAACTTTTTTGAAATGCGTTTTTCTGGATTTTTTTGTTGTTATTCTCTCTCTCACTGTTAAAATACACCTACCATTAAAATTATAGACTGATCATTTCTTTGTCAGTGGGCAAACATACAAAATCTGCAGGGGATCAAATACTTTTTTCCCTCACTGTATATTTAAACATCTTCAGCTGTCCACAAAGCTTTCAGATCTAGACTACCCCGACATAAATGCTGCATCACCATTAACTCAATAGTCAACCAGTGTTCAGCAGTTCAGCAAATGTTTGGCATTCAATGGCCAATCTTCCCAGTCCTGATCACATAGGGCACAGTAAGCACTAGTCCATCCACTGCTGCTGTGCAACCCCTTGGAGATTAAATCTGTGAATGTCATCACTGCAGGAAGTCCAGCGGAGGGGAGGTTAGCTCCTGGGGACCAGATCCTGAAGCTCAACAATGTTCTTGTTGACGACCTGACTGGCCAGCAGGCGGCTGATATCATCAGGTAACCAACAATTGGGCATTGTCTGTATATAACCATGTATTGTATACATTATTAATTATTTTGCGGTACAGAAGTCCTTTGTGGGGGTAAATGTCATGTTTGAAGGAAACCCTGTTTTGAGTTGCCAGTAACTTGAGAATAAGAATGAAAACACACTTTCAATGACCGGTTTCTCACAGCTTAGGTCAAAATTGGAGAGGGTACAAGGTTTCAGGTTGAAATCTCCTGGGCCTCCGAAAACAACACAAAAGAGCAATTTGTGGGCTGAAAAAGTAGGATAGAAACACAATTTGTAGCTGGCTTCACAATTCCACAGTAATTTGGAAATAAGATGCTGAAAATCTTATTTTGTCATTCAGCCCATTCAAGTATTTATAGCATGTTCTTATTGAAAGTCTGTGATGGTCACCAAGGTACCATTAGGTGAGCTATTGTAGATAATGTAGAATGAGGCTATGGACAGTTGTTGAAAGCCTGGGAGAAATGCTGTCTATACTGTCAGATCTTGAGTGTTATTAGACTTTGGTCTTGAGTGGCAAGCATTTTCTCTATCGTTTCTTTTCAAGTCAACAGCAATTTATGAAAACATACAAAGTGATGTAGGCTAATTAAATAATCCTCAGAGAGAGCTGTGTAATGACACTCCTCTTGATGAAAGGAAGAAAAAATTCTAGTTGAGAGGAAACAGCTTTTTTTATCAGAATGAGTGTGAGATGATGGGTTGTTATGAAAATCCATGTTGTTTTTTTCATAGTAAATCAACAGGGAATTAAAGAGTGTTTTATCCTTCCTGTATTATTATGCCATTAGCTGCCCAAGCATGACTCCAGTGCCCATAATTAGGTTAAAACAAAAAAACATAAATCAGACTAATATCAATGCAGTGTGCTATTGGAGTCCTCCTTTTCACATTAGTAAAATATGAGTATAGTAGGTAGGAATGAGTGGAGAGCCACTGGAAAAATGGTGACTGAAAGAGCATTAAGTACGAGGCAAGCTTACAAAGTGCTACTGGTGATTAATTGAATGGAGTTTCACAGACAGAGATTTCCTTTATAAACATACATTTTCCTTATGTATTCCAGGGAATCAAAACACTCTGTGACGGTCACTGTTCTCAGACATACCACAGTAAGTGTTATAGCCCCATATTACTTGCTGGGTCCAATGCATTCGTTAAGCAGCAGAGACATTTGTACCGTGTTTTTTGTTGTTGTTAATTTTCAAAGCCCTTGACAAAATACCCATAGGAACACATGTCGAGGCCCACAAACAGTGAGGTCAGAGCCATAGGAGAATGGACCCACCACTTCAGCAGTCTATAGCCTGGATCGCTGCCTCCAGCTCAGCCGACTCCTGTAAACTAAACCTGATTAATAGCCTTTAATGTGAGCTTGTGGTCATGTGAAGTAGTCCAACAATAACCACTTCCAACATGGTAGGTAAAGCTGATTACGAGTTTGGCCCCAGCTGGGTGCAATAATGCTTGTCTGGTTTGCTAGATTTATTTGCAGCCCACCAGTCGCGACTCATAACACATATTTAATACTTACAGCTCTGCCCAGATTTTAATGCAGATTAATCCGGGGAAGAGCTCTCATTATAACCCCAATGCGGAGCATAAGTAAGGGGATAAATCCCACCCCAGGTCTTATCCATATCGATAAATGAGATCAGGGGATATGAGTGCGGACACAGCATCTGCTAAGAACAAAAATCTCCCAAAAACCTCCGTGTTAATCTGTCGGCAAGACGACTGTCCCTCCCGACAGCCAGTCCGACTTAAAAGGGTTAGAGGCTTTTCATACATGAACCATATGTGGGAACAAGCAAAGCTTGTTCAAATCTGAACCCATTTACAATATGGCTACAGCTACTCCTGATGCCACACTCCAGTCTGCAAAGTATTACAATACACACATTCACAGGAAATGAAAATGGCCACATAATGCAAAGATCATCAGAGGTTTCATTTTGAGTAAAAATACCAAATGGTTATTGTGTTGAAAATAAAGGAAATCAGAAAAATGCATTTTCTATATTTGTGGTATATGTGGATTCTTTCTTTCTTGGCTGTAGCAGTATTTCAGTATGATAGTTCAGGAGTTTACATAATTCAGGCCACCAGTGCATATATATCCAGTTTACCCTGTCCTTGTGTTTATGACTGTGTGTGTCCTGTGGCTCACAGTAAGGCAGGCTGTGTGTTTCACAGGGGCCAAAGTCCTCCTTTATCACAGCAGAGAAGCGTGCTCGGCTGAAGACCAACCCAGTGAAGGTGCGCTTTGCAGAGGAGGTGTTGGTCAACGGTCACACTCAGGTAAGAAGTTCATCTGGCCGCCCCACATGCCGGACACACTCTCCCACCACAACCTGGTAGAGGGTTCAAACGATCAGACCTCACACCCTTCTGGTCGCTATGTTGGGATCAGGCATTCGGAGGTGAAGCAATAACAGTTGGAAGCAACTGGAATCACCTAAATGTCTAAATGCCCGAGACAGCAGGTCAAATACGAGTGGTGTCTTGCACATGCTAATCCGTGGCTGGTGCTGCAATTTCGTCTGCCCCGCTGTGTGCACAGTGAGAAGCACAGACAATTTCAGTACAGCTGAAGCCAGGTCATATTTCCAGGCCGGGAAGAAAGAAATAAGTGGCACAGAGAATGGATCCAAGGTTCTTTATTATCCTCTGTCATATTAGTGATGAGGTCAAGAAACTTATATTCAGCCTTCTGCCTTTTGGCATCACCTGTGAGGGGTCACTCTCGTCATGCCTTATTTTCTGGCAGATTACTTGCAACTCAGACTCCACACCGTTTACTAAAATCAAACCCAAGAATGCATACTTTCTCAAAAAAGAAAGTCACAGTTTCTGCAGTGTCCATCAGGCAGAGGCAGAAGCTTGCCAAAACTAACTGTCAAAGTCACCCCCCCCCACGAGGGATATTACTGAGAGGGGCTCTTCTATGGCTCCAGTTGCTGGTGGAGTGACTTAAAGAATGATGATACAGCAGCCTTTTAAAACAATTATGGGATTAAGATGTCATTATGCCTCCCCTGCAGGTTTTATGCTCTTTCTTATCCTTACTAAACTTTTTTTCTGCCAACCGAGACATGTTTATCTTTTAATAACCTTAAAATCCATTCAGACTAGGTGATTCCAATTGCTTCTTAATTATTATTGCTGCTTTTTTTTGGTACAAGGTGACTTATTTCTTACCTTCTATACTTTCTTACTTTACTTTCTTTATTTGTACAACACCGTTCACAGTAAAGTGCCTTGAAAGTGGGCTTATCTTTATGTGTCATCTGATCAATGTTTTTTTTCTCATTCAGGGTAACTCGCTGCTCTTCCTTCCCAATGTCCTCAAGGTGTATCTGGAAAATGGCCAGACGAAAGCGTTCAAGTTTGAGGAGAAAACCACCGTAAAGGTACTTTTTTCTTTTAACCAACACCATTGAGTATGTCTCAATTAAAATTATCAGATACGTTTTAAGAGAATAAATGTACTTCCTGACAGCTGAAGAGTAGTTGGGGTAAAAGGATGACACGGGTTTTGTCTTCCTTAAAAATAAGCTATTGTTTAGTCATGTAATTTATTTACATTTTTGAAAAACAATGCCCGTATGGATGGATTTTACTTCTCAAGAGCGTTCCACTGCTTAGCAAAGTGAATTTTGAATAAATCAGGTGGGACCCTTCTGTCACAAACACAGATACGAGCTCCTGTAATTTTATTAGTGTCAGATCTGAATGATTTGCTGAGAGGTTGTTGCCCTTCATTGACGTATTTCACAATTGAGCTGATTAAGCTGTATTATGTTTCTTCAGCCTCGTTGCAGTGCTCTTCACTGAGGAGGCATGAAACGCACATGTGGATATTAAAGACTGGTTTGCCGTGTGTTTTCCCTAATCCCAGGACATTATTCTGACCCTGAAGGAGAAGCTGTCGATCCGCTGCATTGAGCACTTTGCTCTGGTGCTGGAAGAACAGTACAACATTGCCCGGATCTACCTTCTGCATGCTGAGGAATACATTGAACAAGTAATGAGCCACAGATGGGACCCCTTGATACTGCTTTTCAGAAAATAATTATCAGTGACAAGCATTATCATAATACTACTACTATTATAATTCGTGTTATGGCTACTGCTACTACTCATAGTACTGATAATTATTTGATCTTGATTGAGACACAATGTTAAATGAAGCTGCACTTACCTAATTACTTTTGTGTGTGTTAGGCTTTCCTGCCACTCTAGATTATACAATAATGGATTACTTTCCAGTATAAAAGGCATATTTATGGTCATAAACATAATTATAATTGGTCATAATGCTGTTGATTACTGAAATGGTAATAGCAGTAATGATACAGTGGTTTTAAGCATGTTTACTCTGCATTAGTCAGGTATTAGTGGTTATGGAAATCGACCATGTGAAGGTGAGTATTTCTAATGGTTTCAGCACAAAAGCTTTGGTGTCAGCAGGCTTTGTGTCTCTCTCTCTGTTCTGAGACCGCACTGTGTGCCAAGTGTGGTTGTGCAACTGATGGTTGTTCTGTTGTCTAGGTGGTACAGAAGAAGGAGGCGCATAACTACAGGTGCCTCTTCAGAGTGTGTTTTGTCCCCAGAGACCCCCTGGAACTCCTACAGGAAGACCCAGTGGCCTTTGAGTATCTCTACTTACAGGTGAGATGCTCCACTTGCAATACAGAGAGATTTCACTCTATCCTACACATTTCAACTCGGAGACATTCGTCGACATTTTAATTAACTCAGTCAAATCTTACCAGATGTGTTTACCATGTGTCCCTGTGCTTTATAATGGCTTATTGTACTTAATAAAGGAAGCCATTATGAAGTGGGGTTTCAGGGCCATCTCAGGGTGTTCAGAAAAACAAACACAGGTATTTCCTTGTATTTTGGCACAGAAATCCAGTCGCATACAAATAGTATGTAAATGTGGTGCAAGGTGAAGTGCATTATACTCAACAGAGGAGCTTCAGAGAGTTGTGCAACATGAATAGAATGAATCCTGTGCCAATCTTAACAATGGACTTCTAGAGATTTTGCTGTAACTATCAGTTAGCATGAAAAAACCTAAATCAGAGAGTCTAAATTCAATATAGGTATGCACCATGTAAATAATGAAAATGGAACCTGTTGCTTTAGTTTCAGGCTTGAACAGATATTGAATATGACATTTTAGTCCATAACCAGTAACTTATTTTACTGTGTGGGGGAGGTCTTCTGCTGTCAGCCAGACAATGAAAAAACGAGTACGTCTGCCTCAAAATAGACAAGGCTTAAGAGCTTGTAAGATTCTTGAAATTTCGGATCCCTGATAAAGGTCTGAGGCCTCGGTTGGTGGCAACTCTTCTATAATTTCCTGTGCACAGCATGCAGTGATGTGGAAATGCATTCGGTGACTGGTATTGATCAGCAAGACTTCCAGCAAATGATTTAATGTTATGTGGAGCAGTAAATGCATTAGTCCCGAATGAGAAGCAGAGCTAGGAGAGACTGGACACTTGCTGTGTTTATTCCCTGGTACACCCCAAGAACATCTGGTGATGTCAATGGGTTACAGACTTCAGGCAAGGGTTTGCAACCAAGTATTGAAACTCACAATTTAATTAATGATTGTTAGTTTGTCCAAATACTTTTGAGACCCTAAAATTGGGGGGACCATATCTACAAATGGGTGTAATTCCTACACCGTTCACCCAATTTGGATGTAACTACCCTCAAATTAAAGATGAAAGTCTACACTTAAAGCACATCTTGCACATCTTCTTTGTTTCCTTTCAAATTGATTGTGGTGGCATACAGAGCCAAAATGATTACAGTTGTGTCACTGTCCAAATATTTATTAACCTCACTCTCTTTAATAATGGGAAGGTCTGAAGGGAAGACCACAGCCTTATTATCAGAGTCACTCACAACCCCTATTTATTCTGTGTCAATACACATCAACTTTCCTTCTGTCATTCGTATTGGGTTTTCTATTCAGTGTATTCATCAGGGATCTCAGCGAAAGCAACTGCATATTAAAAATAATATTAGTTTGTGTCTTACCTAGAGTTTATAGTATCCAAACAATATCTGGAGTGCCATAACTTAATGCTTCTCTCTGCACAAAACCTTGTTTTGGATCTTCCTGGAGATGTGAGAGGAAGTGATAATACAGCACACTTCTGGCTTTCACCTCGAGTTTACCCCAACACACCTTTCAATGCGTGGTCATGTGTCACAAACTACAATCAAAATAAAACGCAAAGTGCAACACACCAGAATAAAAAAATAAGCTGTTGCATACCACATTGTATAAGAAATATATATATTGTTTGTGTAATAATAACATGCATTCTATAACGAATAATGCACTGTGATTATATATTTTAAATTACTAAGCTGTCCTGTTGAGAAGGAGCCGCTCTCTCGGCACCTGTGAGAATGTCGTGGGTGCAGACGGGCTGACGGTGAGGCCTGCTGTCTCCACAGAGCTGCAGTGACGTGTTGCAGGAGCGATTCGCCGTGGAGATGAAGTGTAACATGGCCCTGCGGCTGGCAGCCCTGCATATCCAGGAACGCCTGCACACCTGCGGACAGCCCCACAAACTCTCCCTCAAGAGCATCGCGTGAGTGCCACCACATAGCGCGCACACATACGTGCATCACACATAATAAAGGCCTATGGGTACATGGCAAATTGCAGCACACACACATACTCACACATACATACAGCACAAACTCATACATGTTCTCATACAGACATACATTTAAATGTTCTGGGGAATTCCTCTTGACACCATTGAGGTTGCGGACACAGATGGAAAGTTGTTAAGATTCTGCATTAATTTAAGAAACAACTTTTATTTTACACACAGAATTATTAATGGAAGAAATAAATGAGCAGATTATGTATGTGTTATGTAGCTTAATATACTGGATCCTTGATCAAATGAGCAGTGACATCAATACACATTGTACAGGAGCAGGGTGAGCGCTGACACAGTTGAAAGTCTGATCTCACTGCGTTTGCCTAGTTCTCGTCCAAAAGATATTTATATTTCAAGACAAACCACTCTTTTGATATTGTAGAGAATATGTATCCCTCTGAAAATCTGAACGATGCACGTGGGCCGTTCTCTCCAGCCCACAGAATGAGCGCGTTATATGCCTCACTGTTGTTATCGGTGTCGACAGGAAGGAGTGGGGCATTGAAAACTTCATCTCTCCCACTCTGCTGCGTAACATGAGAGACAAAGACCTGAAGAAAGCCATCAGTTACCACATGAAGAAGACCCAGGCTTTACTTGAGCCAAGGCAAAAGGTGGAACAAGCAGTTATCAGTTATTGCATTATATTGTGTTAATTATCATTAGAAAATTATTCATACTCATTAGGAATTTTCTATTGGGACTGTTGACCACATTTCTGTAAAACACAAACTCTGTCTCATTATGGCATTAAGTCAAAAAAAGGAACAGACTTTATTACCTTTAATCATATGTTTCTTAATGGACAGAAATATATTAGGATTTGAAGTGCAGATAGAATGAAAGATTCTTGAAGAAACAGTCTTGATCATCTTGGGCAACTGATAATATCCAGATTTTTAATTTGTGACCACGGCTCAAAGTTTGAAAGGCTGTTACTGATCTTTCTGTGGGATAGTCAGAGTAGACCGAGATTGAATTACAGATAATATTTTAATAATCAAAACATTGTGGTGATATGTGCACAGAATATGTGTAGATTGTTTGAATAAATGCAACCATTTCTGATTCTGCATAATACATTGATCACACTTTACTGTTTGCAGTTACAATACTCTACCTGTAAAATCTATACATTTCTCCCTGCAGCAGCTCATCTCAGCAGCTCAGGCAAGGCTGAATTATTTGAAAATACTGGGAGAGCTAAAATCATATGGAGGAAAGGCCTTTAGCGCTACTATAATGGTATGTTAGCAAACAATCTTAAAGTTTTCCTTTGTTCCTATATTTCTATAAATATATAGTGTTTAAGACCTAAACTGAGAATGTAATGCCTGTGTGACTTTTCAATGTATTCATTAAACCTAGTTATTGTCCCACTTTTATACCTTACTACAATCCATATACTTGATTTGATATATACTTAATAACATGTACGTCTTTATTTCTATTGGTCTGAAACATTTTGCAGTTGGTTCAACATTAAGCGGTGGGCGTATATTCTGTATAGAGAAGAATCGGTCTTTATGCCCTGGCAATCCACCCAATTTCACAGTCTCAGCTTTGTTGATATTGCACTTTGAAATATGAACCTTATGCAATAGAGCTTAATCAAAGCTTAAAAATACCAAGATCTTGTTTACTCAAGATTTACTCCAATGTGTTTGCACCCTGGGCTGAGTTTCAGTCTTGCCCAATGTTGTGCACTATGGCAAAGTCAAACAGACTGGTCTCTGTAACACCGCTGTTGTAATTCAGCCTTACCCACTTCAATGAGTCACTTAAACCACTGTGTTTGGCATGACTGAACCTCACTTGAAATCAAATTATTTTGATTTAAATTGCACCATTTCTAACATGTAGAATTATGACATTTATGTGTTATATCAGCAAGTCAGACTGGTTAAGTAACTGCGGGCTTAGTTGGACCAAATAGGCCAGTGCTTTAGTGCAGCAGGCCTTTTTGTTCCTGAGGTCTCCCGCCTGTCCTGTTCTTGAAATCACATGAAAGAGTCGGTGAGATTTTCTGACCTTCACCTTCTGTTCAGCTTCAGGACAGAGAGTCTGTGGTCACGCTGCTTGTTGGGGCCAAGTATGGGGTCAGCCAGATCATCAACCACAAGCTGAACATCATGACCACCCTGACCGAATTCCTGAGCATCAGCCGCGTGGAGCTGATGCCAGAGTCAGAGAAGGTCAGCATGGTGAAGATCTACCTGCAGGACATCAAGGTACAGTATCAGACAGCTATCCTCCGTGATCCTTCGAAGGAGAATATACAGAAGTCTTCTTTAAATCCGGTCCTCAAACGTCAGACCATTTCCTTTTTTTTTTTTTTTATCCACAGGAGTTCTTAATTGCTTAATTAAATCAACTATTTAGTTATGTAAGCTAATCTAAATTATTTTGTAGGTGTAATGCAGATGATGATTAAAAAAGACCTATACAACATTGTTGGATGGTTGCCCTTGAGGACAGGTTTACAGAGAGCTCAGGCTCTTCAGTCTATGCAGTCCTGCATCTAGCCACATGGGTCTTTATTCAACCTGCTTTGCTCTCTACTGTCTGCAGCCAATTACATTGCTGATGGAGTCTCATGCTGCTAAAGACATGGCCTGCCTCATCGCTGGATACTACAGGCTGTTTGTGGACTCAGGTGTATCTGTGTTCTCCTGGACAGGAAACACCAAAACACATCGTATCTCAGCTGAGGAAGGTAGGTGACTGATATGCCAAGTGAATCTATTATTTACCAATAAATAAATAAGTAATGGTGGCCCAATATTAGAAAGAAAAATGGACAACCTGCAGACCTGGAGGACTGGAGCTGTAGTTCCAAGAATGGCAATTTCCAGAGAGATGAAAGATGTCAATAAACATTATCACAAATCGGAAAATTCCTCTCCGTTGTATTTTAGGTTACGTTTCGAGGGGCTGCAGTGACTCAGAGGAATCCTCTGAAATAGACTCCGCTCAGGACGTGATGGCCGAGCTGCACTTCCCGAAAGACAACCCTGGGGCAGAGATAGCGGGGGCAGGGCAGGAAGCTGAAGAGCTGAAGGAAGAAGGAGAGCTGGAGGCCCAGGGGGCGGAGGGAGAGCAGGGCCTGGAGGAGAACGAAGAGAACAGTCTTTCGGAGGCCTCTGACTCCTGCCGCACCGAGAGCAGGGAGGATTCCAGGTTCAACACCAGCTACTCCAGTGATTCCATGGATGCGCTGGAGGAGGACGATCTGATGGCTTGTTCATCCAGCCGGACATTGCTCCTGGAGGTCCATCACCCCTACCTGCTGGACTTGCCCGAGCAACCTGCAAGGGAAGACCGCAGCGGCACCATGGAGAACGACCCTTTTCTTTGCTTCTCCCAGCTTTCCCATATGGCCGACTCCCTTGTGGACCCAGACCTGGTGCCCAGCCCGTCAGGAGGCAGTGAACTGAACGACACGGTCTTTGACTGTGTGTTCACCTTTGAGGAGGACGCCAGACCGTACTATAACCTCTGCGCTAATCTCACTCCCGACAGTGCCCACGAGAGAAGCCTGCCTGGTGCCCCTCACCCGTCACCCGAGGATGAATCTCTGGAGCTTCTGGAGCCGCCTCCTATTCTCCAGCCCCCCCCCGGGTTCGGAGACAGCAGCTCTGATGATGAATTCTTCGATGCCCCTGAAAGACTCACTCCTACCAACGCCTTATCCCCAGGTCAGTCACACTAACCTCATCCCAAAAAGCATCACCCTTGTCAGTCCCATTTGGACTGTCTGAAGGAATCTCAGTAGTGTTGTTTTTTACCCTTTATTTAACATTATGTACATTAGAGGGCTCTAGAACAGGGAAACGGTTTGCCAAAATTTTAATTTAGAAAGAAGATGCTGGGTCAGGCGATTACATAATATGCAGAAAGAATATTTAATTACAGTGAGATTGTAGCCCCTTAAATGTAATTAGAAGATTTACATTCTGAGAAAATTGTTTGATATTTATGGTTGCTGCAAAATAATCATTATTGTACATTGTTGTAGAACCGTCTCGGAAATAAGTGGAGAAGTCGCGGAGACAAAGCAAACAGAACTTTAATCGGGCCGGCTCGGAAGCTCCACTGTCAGAAATAATTCCTTCAGTGAGGCTTAATGTTTACAGACATGAGTACAACTTTTATAGGGAAAATGACATAACATCTTATGGCCGTTCATCCAATCAGAAGATACAGGTCCGGGTCCGTTTTACGATCTGTCCTCCCGTGAAGAGGTGATGGATACAAAAAGCAGATGTCCGTCTTTGATGTGCACTAGGAAGATGCGATCCCACGGTGGTCATTTACCTAGTCTCAATCGCTCATTAACAGAAACATTCCTGCCTTATCTGGAGAAACGATTAAGCCATAAACAAATTCACAGCAGACATCTGTAGGCTATTTCGGCACTGCATAATCTTTCATTACTGACGGGAGTTTCTAACAAATCGACCTTGTTGACCCTTTGCTTGTCCTGCTAAATCGAATCTGGTACCAATGCTAGTACCAATACAAAACATTAAATAATTATCACAAAACACTTTCTTCAACTTCCTATACAGAGTCTTCAATTGTAGATTTATAACCGGTCACGAACAGATATGAAAATTATACCTCATTACTATTTTTGCAATAAAATGACAGACGCACAATGTTCTTTTTCTTTGTCCATGTTTTTTTCACAGATGATGCTGCTGAGGGAACCTGTTTGGAACGTACCTTGAGCCTGAGTGATATTGGAATCAGTGTCCCCGAGCGGGAGCAGGAACAAGAGGCTATGCCGTTTGTCAGGAAGTCCCGAAAGCGGCGCTCCTTCGTGGAAACTGACTACACATCCCAAGTGTCCTTTCCTGTTCCGCAAGATGATGAGGAGCCATGCTGCTTCGAGAAGGATCCTTTATCCTCTCACCGACACCGTTCCCCGACCACCTTCTCCCTGCGCAGCACTGAAGGTGAGCCTGCAATGCTGGAGACCAAGCCGATTGTCTGCCGCCAACCCCAGCCAGCCTCGCAGAGCAAGAAGTTGTCCTCGAACCTAATGGAGATGGAGCCGGACACGATGGAGACCAAATCCGTGTCCGAATCCCTGAGTGTGGTGTCTCCCATCATGGCCATCCACTGCAGGAGAGACTCAGAGGGCAAGGTGAGCTGCAGGGCAGAGGACACAAGCTGCAACCTGGTGGCTGAGGAAAATCCTTTCATCCACCACATGTTCTTAAGCCAGGCCAGTGAAGAGGCCAAACCTTCTAATGTTACCTCTCAGGAAGAGAAGATCTTTGGAGGGGGCCAGCGAATGGAGGATGTAGAGGAAGATGACAGCATCATAGAAGCCAGTGGTGCGTCCCCAGCTACAGAAAATCATATGGATTACGACGCATATCTTCAGCTTTCCAATTTGAGTAGTGGGGGGCTTACTCTAGCTGTGGTAGGGATCAGCCCACTCCCAAAGCTGTTCTACACTCCCAGCCCAGAAGGTGACAATGATCTTGTAGAAGCAATTCCCATCTTTTCCGAGGAGCACTGCTCCCCAGCTGTGGAGAACAACTCTGTGGTGACCATGAGAAAAGGCATCTCGTTCAGTCACGAGTGTCTTTTGCAGGTGGGTGTTGAGGGAGCTGCTGCAGATATGGGCGGCAACAAAGAAGTGGGCCTCAACTTCAGCAGCACGTCTGGTGTGGTCGGTCGGCTCTCCTCATCTACGCTGAGGGGCAAAATTCAAAGGTTGCCGTTGTACCTATCAAGATCTCAGGAAACAATCAACAACTCAACAAATACTTCCTTAGCGATCCACAGTCAGAATTTTCCTGATGACAGCTCTTGCACAGCAGCACAGTCAGAACCTTGCTCGAGCAGCCTACTGGTCACAGTCTCCGTGAACCAAACAGATGAAGTTGGGCCTTCTGTCGCTGCCTCTCCCAGTACAGATCTCATTGAGGCTAGAACAGGTTCCCAAAGGCCCTTCCACAAACTGAGAGAAGTGGAGGATCAGTCATCACAAACTATTTACAGTCAAGCAGAAGAGATACAGGCTGCTTTTCTAGCAGACTGTGAAACCGAGCAGCCAAAGCCATGCCCAGGGAGTATGGAGGCGGGCTGCAGTTCAGACATGGATTTTGAATGCCTGTCTCTGACAAATGAACCAAAGATGAAACTGGAGACATGTGGGTGCCAGACAGTTTATGCCAACTGCTTTAGTGGGACAGAAAGTAACTTCGATGAGGAGCTGACCGTCTTTGAGTTCTCATGTAGGACACAGGGTCCTCTGACGGTGCCTCCTTCAGCCCGGGGGTTCTACTCCTCTGAGCTCAGCCCTCTGCTGTCTCCATTGGATACTGACATAAGTTTTGACTGCTACCTAACACAAAACCTGGAGGACACAATGAACCAGCTGAGGAATAAGAAATATGAGACCCCACAAGGCTTCAGCTTGCTCCAGGAAGACATCTCGGAACTGCTGCAGGTCCTACAGAGAAACCCAGAGAGCCGGGGCCAGCACCACAAGGAGACCTGCGCTGTGCAGTTCTCCGAGAACAAACGCCTCCTCTACGCTGAGTCTCGGAAGTTGATGTCCAGCTGTCAGAGGGTCATCAGAGTTGGACAAACCCCGGAAGAAATGCTGCTGGCTCTCGCAGACAGCTTCCAGACTCTGGTCCAGCTAACAACTGTCTGTCTCTGGTTTACAAACTGTGTCCGCTGCCAGAAGAGACACACTGAGGTCCTCAGCAGCTTGCGAGAGATAGTGGGCACTTATAAGGAGTTTGCCCAAGCTGCTGAGAAGGCCTGCGGGAAAAAGAGCTGCCATGACCTGGCCATCAAGCTGCTGGCACGGCAGTGTACGGCCCTGACTGCTGGGGTCTTCTGTCTAACACAGCTCTTCCGAACCCTGACCTCTCTGTGACCTCACACTGCTCCCCTCTCAGCTCAAGTGGGCTCACAGGGCTGTTCTTTGTTCCTCCAGGGGATTTCAGAGACTTCTATGGAGAACGTCTTGCACACAAAAATGTAATATAAATGTATTGCTTGGTCTCATTTAACATATAAATGAGATTTGCTTGGGTTACATATGTATGTATGTATGTGTGTATTTATTTATTTATTTATTTACTTGTGTATTAATGTATTTATTTATTTATGTATTTATTCATGTATTTCTTGACCGTCCTTTTCCAAGGTTCCTCATGATGAGGGGCAAATGGGTTTGTTACATTTAGACAGTCAGAAGGTTTCTTTGCAACATCCTCTCAATGAGTATACACTCTCACATCTGTACTCAAATTAATGATTCAAAAGTATTTTTGGAGTAGAACCAAGCATTTGTTTTCAGTACAGGAGCCAAATGTACACATTTGGAAGCTATTGATAAGAATGTTGATTATTTCTACACTATTTCCCAAGGTGGATTAGTATGTTTGGGTAGTACACCAGTGTTATAATTTGATCATTCATCACTTTTTGAAACTATTTGATCATGATAGCCCAGTCTGATGCTGTATGTTACCACCAATATAGGATTTATGTATTGATATTACTTGAGCACAAGCTGAAAAGCAGAGGCCTGGTGACTACAGCATATTGCTTTTAAAGGTGTAATGTCCCTATTGCCCAAACTGTCAAGTTGGTTTAAAATCTTTCAGTGTGGTACAAGTGGAATGGAAATGTTCATAGTAAATGCAGAGTGGAGTTAGACACTGCAGCTGTATTTAAATGCTCACGGCTCTGATCTGTTTTGGAAACGGAATTAAGATTAACTAACAACCCATCATATTCTCCTTTCGTTATTTACTTTATAATTTTCAATTTCTCTGATGAATTTTGTGCTGCATCTCAGGTTACTTGGTCTGAGAAAAACAGTCATGAAGATGATGCTGCAGAAGAAAATGACTGAATGATGAGTTTTTTAGTTTTTTATGAGGTAAAGACTTCACAGCTTTGTTTTGCTTAGAGATTTCACTTTCCTTCAAAACATAGTTACAGAAGATCAATGTAATTGCCTTTGGTACATTGTCAAATATAGATGGAGATGTTAGAAATGATATACAGTTTGAAAGTTTAGTGTTTGGGTGAGGCTAATCACTTGCATCATTTGCATACTATACATATAAAACAGCCCTTGCACGGCTTTTATATCATTCCTGCCTGCATTTTGTCCTTGAACTGTTCACATCCCAACAGGTTTTCAAACTTCTAAAGTAATACATTTCCAAAGCAGCCTTTTCATTATGCAAATTTTCTGCAGGCTAAAAATATGAATATAGGAACAGAACATGCTTGTTTATGAAATAAAACCTCAGCAGCACATTAAATCACCTTTCATTTCATACGTATGTGGAGTTTTTTTAATGGCGTATTTTATGAAGTCCTAATACTCTTTAATTTGAGCTCCCTTCCCTAGACACTCTAACTACTGTAATCAGGGAGTGTCCCTCTCTGAGATAGTGGACTTTCTTAAAATGAAATAAGGATAGTAGTTTGTTCATAATAATAATAATGTTTAATCATACCAAAATTAACCATTTGTTTGATTTTCAATGGATAAGTGCCTAACTGGCTGTATTTGGTATTTCCTCTGGGAATGTATTCTATTTCATACTATTCTTAGTGTTCCTAACTAGCCACTCCATGGCAAAACACTTAGAGAGGCAGATTAAACCGGGTAATGCAAAATGTAAATGGTAAGGTTTATTGTTTCAGAAGTGTATGCCTTCAACCCAAAGATCAGTGTTAGGACTGAGACAGAATCTGCAAGACTCTCCGCTTATTTTACACACTAATCCTCAATAGAACCATCCTACAAATGCTACATTTATCACACATGATGTTATATTTTGTCATTATTGTATTTGAATACCTCCCACACATGTTAAATTATTGTGGAGACCAGTTCCAGTCTCTACTTTCACATCTCTCAAATTAATACTTACTTAATATGTTTTCATTCTTGGAAAATATCATCATTGGTGCATTCTGTCACATTACTTCACAAATATAATGTTATGTTAGCTTTCAGTGAAGGCTCCAAAATACTGAAACGCATGTGACCATGAGCATGAAGATCCTTTTCTGTTTTCCTTGTTTAAAGAAGAATGTATTCATAATGTCTAAACCTCTTTTTAAAAGAGCCTTTCTCTGCCCTATTTTCTCCCAAATTCCTCTTTTGCTCCACTGAAGGTTTGCCAATGAACGTATATGACATCACAAGTGTAGAAATGGCAAACCAATAGTGCCTTCCAGGAAGGTCGATTATTTTCTGTCCATCTTAAAAGTATTATAAATATGCTATCATTGTATTGTTGCTGGAAACTTCAAGGTACCCCAGATATGCTCTCTACTTGGTCTATTACTAAAACAGTACAGGTTCAGGACACAAAGTAGACACAATCATTTTTGTATCGTGTCTACCTAGAGGACACCTTGTGTTGCATATCTGCCTCTTTCTCACTGTGAGTTTTCCCATGATGCTGCTGCTCTGCCCCTATTTGATTGAAGAGCATTTAAAAAACTAAAAAACTCTGGGCCTTGATATACATGCATGGTCTGCATATTGATTCCCTTGACCAAAGCTCTTTGACTGTTTAGCATGGTTACCAGAAACTCAGTAATCGGCAAGCTGTGATGTCACGTTTCGTACACTTGCTGTTTAGTGAGAGACTGCCCTGCCCAATTTATAGAAGAATGTGTTCCTAAGACAATTAAATTACACTGTAGTATGAAAAACCAATGCTTGTACATTTGACAACCAAAGCCATATGATGTAAATGCCTCAGTTCAGTAAAATGTATTAGACAATCTTCAACTTTCTTATACTGTATTCAAACAATAAACACACATTTGAAAGAACATATCAAGTTTGTTGATGATTTTATCCAGACCCGGTTACACAAAGAGGAAAACAAATATTCAGTAATACGTTGGATTGTTTTTTTGTTACTCAGCATTTTTCTCACTACAAATTTCCACCATAAAAGGAATACAATCCTAAGATTGTACATTTTTATTTAATTCTGAAGCTGTGAGGTCACTGTACAGTACGTTACACTGGTGTTAGGAGTGGGATGACGAGCCTGCCTCGGTTAAAGCATACTTTCATCAAATGACAAAAACAAGAATATATTAATTTGATAAACACTTAGCTCTCAGAAGCAGATACGTCCCTTGTGAAACAAAGCAAGTGGGATTACTTACAATAAGTAGCAGTTATTTGATTACATATAGATTTGTATGTGATCATTAATAATCAACACAAGCAAATGTTGTATTTATATCTGGTCTGGTGGACAGGTAATAGAAGGTTTCATTTACTGGGTTGTAGGCCATTCTGGAAATTCGATGTAATTGGCATCGATGGGAACAGGAATTCATCTAAGTCTGCAGAGTTGGTAAACTTCATATTTTCTTAAATTTGTTTTTAAAACTGCTTTCAGTTTATATAAATATAAAGTACTCTCACAAATAAAGCAATCACATTAAGCTTACTTATGCTTCATAAACATGTTATATAAAGGTTTTTACAATGTTTGCATGCCATAAGCATAAGCATGCGCAAGCAACTTGCATGGTTTACCTTTTTCAGTAATAATACTTTTTTTCTTTCTCACATTTTTCTTGAAATGCAGAATTGCTTTATTAAGTGTAAACAAGCAATAATGTGTTGTCTCATCTAAGCATTCACATAGCTGGTCAAGTTAAATAACGTGATGTGAATCCAACTCGGAACACTGGCTTCACCTGGATTTTTAAATGTAATGTTTCTAAATTTGAATTTTACAGTTCCTTACGTTTATATCAAGCTGGGAAAAGCAGCTTAGCACCAGTCCTGATACTTGCCTATATAATAAACTTTAATGTCCATTAAATAGTACAAAACATTTAAATTAGATGTTTAGCTTACATCGTGGCACAATAACACCAAAAACATACACAGGGGTCACACAGCATTAGTAAATAACAGTCAATATTAAAATAATACACCATGTTAGAAGCTGAAAGCACAGCAGCAACTCATTGTTACCCAGCAACATCCTTTACTCACATACATGCAGCACACACCCACACATATTCTCCCATACAGGCATCACATACCTCTACACATACTTTACCATAAAAACAACACCTAACAACACCCACCTACTCCAACATAAAAGCAACATCTACCTACACACATTCTCTCCATACAAGCAACACATGCCTATACGCACACTCTCCCATACAAAAACACACACCTACATACATGTACTCCATACAACAACACATGCCTACACAGATACTCTCCCATAAAACAACCTACACATTGCTCTCCCCTACCAGCCAGACACACCCACACATATTCCCACACAGTATCGTCACCCTTCTCATGTTCTCATCTCTTTTCCCTCGTTAAGGATTAAAATTGCAGATGGAATAAAATATTTGTTTGTGCAAGAACTTTATAGCATCGACCTGAGGGCAATAAGTGAAACGAGGAATTAAGAGGGTGTGTGTTGTCATTAGAAATCTGAATAGTGTTGAACCCTATTTTTAAGGAAGCAGACTGGGTACAGAGGATAATATATTTATTTAACATGCCTGGCCTGGAAGCCCCCGACATGGGAGCTCCCCAACCTCAGTGGAGTCTCTCTGAACAACAAATTGTAACAGCATTTATAGAAAGAATGACATTTGGGGCTGTGAGCAGGGTCCAATAAAGTGCAAGCACTGGTCTGTTTGCGATCTGTCTTCCCGGAGGGAGGTGAGGGATCTGGAAACCAAATTGCCTCCTTTGATGTACTCCGAGAAGTCCGGTCCCACAGTCATCAACAACTGTCAATCAATCACTATGATGTGACATCTTCAGACTGGCTGGAAAAACAGTTGTTTCTACAAACAGACACTAAGCAAACTGGAAACTGTGGGTTGTTTATCTGTTGGGTGATCCTCTTATCATAATAAACAGAAGTCAAAGTGGAGAGAGGAATATCAAAAGGGTACGACCTGAAAAAACACCTTGTTGGCTTTTGCTAACTCGATAAATCTAATCTGCTAGGTCTGTATACATGTTATTATTTCTAATGCTAATATTAATATAAAACATTATCCACTTTCTACAAAACACTTATACCGGTCCTTCAAATTGCTTTCCTTCTGACTGCTTGATGATAGAGATCTGCTAATTGTAGATGTTTAATTCCTATTATTTTAATTGCCTGGTTGACAACTCTTGCCAATTTTGAGAGATTGCCATACCACGATACTATGTTAAAAGTAAGAATACTCTCAATTAGAGATCTATAGGCAGACATTAAAAGGTCCTTACCAACATTAAAACCTCCCAGTTTCCTGAATAGAAAAAGTCATTGTTGTGCCTTTTTACATACACTGATCAGCCATAACATTATGACCACTGACAGGTGAAGTGAATAACACTGATAATCTCGTTATCATGGCACCTGTCAGTGGGTGGAATATATTAGGCAGCAAGTGAACATTTTGTCCTCAAAGTTGATGTGTTAGAAGCAGGAAAATGGACAAGCGTAAGGATCTGAGCGACCAGTCAGGGTGCCCATGCTGACCCCTGTCCACTACCGAAAGCGCCTACAATGGGCACGTGAGCATCAGAACTGGACCACGGAGCAATGGAAGAATGTGGCCTGGGCTGATGAATCATGAGTTCAAGGTGTTGACTTGGCCTCTAAATTCCCCAGATTTCAATCCAATCGAGCATCTGTGGGATGTGCTGGACAAACAAGTCCGATCCATGGAGGCCCCGCCTCGCAACTTACAGGACTTAAAGGATCTGCTGCTAATGTCTTGGTGCCAGATACCACAGCACACCTTCAGAGGTCTAGTGGAGTCCATGCCTCGACGGGTCAGGGCTGTTTTGCTGGCAAAAGGGGGACCTACACAATATTAGGCAGGTGGTCATAATGTTATGGCTGATCGCTGTATATAGTCAATATTTTCAGTGAACAGAAGGTTTTGGTCCAGCACAGTACCAAGATATTTAAAGCTTGGCACTTGTTCCACCTCTTGTCCTTCTATCTTAAGTGGCTTAAAGAGGGGATGTGATGAGCCTAACACTGTCCTCTGTCCCCAGCAGCACGATTCTTTTGATTTCTGAACCCAGTAAACCCAGATCTTGCCACACAACGGTATCTGATGGCAAATGTCTATTCCTGTGTGTGTTTTTCATTGTGAAAGGAAAGGAAAGTAAGCCATTAGCCGAGTTTGTCCACAAACTTTGGCATATTGTTGAGCTGAAGTAAGATTTGTTTTTCAACAAATCAGAAAACAATTTCTTTTGATAGTATCTGTTCAATTTCAGCAATCACTACAGCTATGGGTAAGTGTATATTGTATGTTTATGTAATAATACATGTCAGATTCTCACAGAAGTATTAGATGTAAATGTGACAATTAAAGTTTATTTCTTGTGGCAGTGGTCAACTCGAATGTAATTACAGATAAACAGGAACAGGAAGCAGGGAGATTTGTACAGCAGTGTTTCTGTGGTTGGCCTCTCAAGTATTCCATTTAATCTCTGTCTTTCAAAAAGTTTCCAGCCACATCCAGGCACTGACACCCTGTTGAAAATAGCATAAAACAGATACATAAGGCTACTAAGTTGAAGCTTACACATTGTCACTGCTCGAGGAGCTGCTGCACTTGAAGGGGGAATAGCAATTGAAAAGCTGTGGCTGACGGGTAGGATTAAGGGTGGCATGAGCATGGGGAAGCCTAGTCACTGATCACTAATCAATACAACTTGTCTAAACAATCAATACTGTACCTGTGCTTTGTTATTATTTCTATCAGTTTCAATGGGGAAGTGTGATTGCTGTCTTGAACTCTGAATAAGCAAGTGTTTAATGATTAATATTAACTGAAATGATTGGTGTTAATATTAGTATTATAAATACTGGTCAAGATAAGGTTTGCTGATCTGCTGACTCCTTTTCTCTGGGTTCGTCTGTTGTTCTTCTGTTTACCAAAGATAATGGATGCTTCTCTGCTTATCTGTTTCTAACTTAAAAATAACATGTACTATCTCTTTCTGTGACGGGAGTTGCCCGACGGCCAGGATGCCCAACCCATGATTCAAAAGTATAAAGCCTATGACAAACTTGTAAACCTTTGAGACTGACATTTGGACTGCTCTCTCAAGCTTGTAATAAAGATTCAATTTGCTTTACAGCTCCACTTCATTAAAGAAAGGTTCTTCAAACTCCCAGATTGAGGTTTGGTCTTTGAAGTTATCTGAAAATTTGCAACAGACAATGTGGAGGATCTGGGTATGAAACTCTAGATGGTGGAGAATTAATTATACAATAAATTCCAGAGCAGAGCAATATATTCCAGGGCTGTCCTGAAAGTGGACGGATCTGTTGGGTTTGTCACCTGAGAGACATTATAGACTGATAAAGCTCTTCAGTTCAGAGAAAAGTAATGCATTAATGACAAAGTACAAAGACTAAATATAAATGAAGAAAAAAAAAACATCAGCCAATGCAAATGCAAAAACAAGAAAGAATTTGGATGCATAAACAGGGAAAACATGATGCAAATAATCCTTGCAGAAGACAACAAACTATTATCCATCGGCAGGTATGAGCTAGATTGGCCAGCACACAGCTTGCATCAGATGACAGGTGTTTGGTAATATTAAGTTGTCCTTGGTCCTGTATTATTTTATGCCATCACTACGGGGAGTATGTGTTTACCTTATATTACAGAAATGTATAACGTGAATAGCAATAACAATGTGGTCAAATAATGCCTGCGGTCCGCATCATCTCACCCGAGAAATGGCTAGCTCAAATGAGTACAAAATAGACACAATGCAACAATTGGGAGTTGGTCAATTTACAACGCCTTTTTGCTTTTACTTTCAATTCCTCTTGTTTCTTGTTTTTTTTTCTTCTTCTTTCTTTAGGAAAGGCACGATCGTTGTGTCAGTGGGAAAACACATTATTGTCACGTAAAGCATCGGGGTGATGGCTGTTTCCTGTTCTTGCTGAAGACAGGAAGTTACTGACATAACTGTGCTCGGGACATAAACATAATAATCGATATTTACTCATCTAGGAAGTGATCAAACTTAATATTAATTTATCTTATGACATATCTTCTACAGTAGTTCACTTTTTATTCCTGCCTGGATGTTTTTCCAACTTGCATTACAAGAGTGATATTCTGCGTTTGCAACTACAGTGAGTGACTTTATGTGAGTATGCTTGAGGGTATGTGTTTATATTTTCCTGGACATTCAAATATGACAGATATTTCACGTTTTTCGTTATGGTGTAAAATGTACATAGTCTGAACAGAAGATTTGTATTTGTAGGGTTGGATGCATATTATTATAATTATGATTATGTTAATCAGAAATGTCATTACTTTATAATTTTTGCATTACAATCCTATTTGAATAGAAAGCGAGAAGAGAAATAAATGAACGAAGATAAATGTACATTTTTCATCCCCACTTTCATCCCAGGCTCGTATAAAACTCGTGTTATTATTATTATTATCATTATTATTATTATTATTATTATTATTATTATTATTATTATTATTATTAGTTTTATTATGTATCTATTTATCCGGTTTTGTTGAAGCGACGTCATATAATAACATTTCAAGTGGGGAAGATCTGAGGATGCACTGAACCGTTAAACTTGATAAATACATTCTTCCGATTTTATTGTTTCTTTTAGGTTCATGTTAATAAAAAAAAATAATAATAAATAAATAATAATAATAATAATAATAATAACTTTGCATTTACAACTTCTGCACCAGACCAGGCAGCCTCTAGTACCTTCGCTCCAAAACATTTAAGTATTTGCTCCAACACACCTCTCAGTCATTTTGGATAGGATTTAGAAATTCATAGTATTTAGTGTTGTCATTTTTATACTTTAACGGTTCAAAGATAGAGCCTCTGAATATACTGCAGTGTATTTTATTTATTTACCAAATGTCTCTTTGTCCAGTTTTTTTGAGCTGGCAACCATAGTGCTGGAATGATGCCAGTGTCCATGTTTACCCCGACAGACAGATCTGTTGAGTAGGGTGTGTAAATCAAAAAGTTGCATTTTTGTATAATCCTTAAGCATTGTGATTCTAAAGATTTTTAACAAGATTGCATTTTGATTTTACATATTACATTTTTGTAAATGTAGCCTCTGTACTTTGAAGAGAGAATGATACAATCTGAAGATATGTAATTAAGGAGTGTTTGGTGTCTCCTAAATAAAATGTCCTCGATTATTAAATGTATGGCTATATATAAAAAAAATCTAGATGTGTTTTATTCTGCTCAAAATCCTTCTACTGGAACACATTCCCATTTTGAATAAAAAAATAAAATAAAAGACCCTCCTATTTCCCCATGTTGGACTTGTTGATTCAGTTATTACTTTGATTAGAATATGACTTCTATCCGCAACCATAGCATGTGCATGTTTGGCTATCAAAATGCTGGTTGAGTTTTCGGTAGCATGAGAAAAATGACTTTAACCTTAAACAAAATATATTAACGATAACCATTTTCACTCTTTCACAAGCATTCCTGCAGGATATTACAACAGTAGTCGGTGGATCTTCCTGAGAGACGCAGCAGCGCACATTGTTAGAAGGTAGCTTGTAGTCTTTATTTTTCACCGTTACAGTGTTATCTGTTGAGGGTATTACAAGTTACAATATGATGCTCAAAGCTACTTATTGAAGAATGGAGAGACATTCTAGCTTTGGTTAAACATTAAGGCCTTACAAGAAGTCAAGCAGGATATCATCTGATCAACATCAGTTATATTTTTCCACTGAGATTTGCCTGACACATATAGTTTTAAGCTCACTCTGCTTTTCCTATTTTCCAGGGAGGAGGGATGTTTCACAAGGCGACACAATTCCTGACTAGGGAGCTGGACCCTACGGGGAATCTGGTGCCCGTCAGAAGCATCAGCACTTCGTTTCAGTTCGAGACTCTCTGCCTGGTGAGGAAGGTTGTTCCCTTTTGGCCGTGGAGACCCAACAAGTACCTGCCGACGTCCGTGAAGCTGCAGGACGTGCTGCAGGACACGGACACTGTAGATGTCGGTGAGCAGTAGGTGAAAGCCGGACCAAACTGGTAGCTTCAGCTTATCCCAATACACAGAGTGCATATGCAAATTCCAGTCCAGGCATTCATGGTTTGGCCAGCTCAGATTCCCATCTCTAGTTCTAGTTTACCACTTTGCCTGCTGTGTATTCTTAGAATGAAGAATAGTCAGGAATATTACACTCACTCCCAGTTACTTGTTACGGTACTGGTGTGCACCTGAAAGTAATATAAACTATAGAATAGGATGAAGTGCATGGTGATGTGAAGGTGTTATGTTTCTCACTCACACCCTTTCCTCCACACTAATGTCTGAGAACTCTGTTCACAGGAAGCAGCCCACAGCTAAAGGTGACTCTGAAAACATCATCTCAGGAGCTGGGGAGAATCAGGGGCAAAGTGACGGCCAATTACGTGGAGGTTGACAGCAAGGCCTCACTGGACATGAGCAACATTGTGGGCTCTTTCAGCGTGGAGCTCATAGACATCTCCTTGAACAAGCTAGCAGAGGAGCTGGACAAAATGTGAGTGAATGTTGCATCACTGTTTTGCATTGTTCAATTCTTGTGGTTTCTAAAATTGTTTGAAAGATGCTGTCTTACCAAAGCATTGTATAAGTCTTTTTATGTTCTTTACTGCTATTTATAGCCCGTAAAGGTCATGGGGTTTAGTAGGGTGTCCTGGGGTGTTGAATAAGCTCCAAGTATTTTTAATATTATGTTCTTCGTGCTTTTAACTTCTTTGTGGTTTTTGAATGTATTCAGATTATTGTGGTAATAATTATGGTAATACTTTTTTTTTGTTTTTTTAGGAAGTGGTTTGAAACAGACTTCACACAGTTTGAGTGTTTGGTTGTTTTTAAACAAACAAAAGCATTTATTGATGCAGTGGAAATGGTTGTGAGGTTGTCTGTAGTGAGCGGGGGAGATGAAACCTGACGTTCTCTCTCATGCTTTCTAAAGCTCTTTATTATGCTGAGGTTGGATGCTGTAAACTGAATGGAAATGGGATGCATGTGGTGATGAGACCCCTTGTTTTTCTTTCTTTCTTTCAGTGACATTTAATTTTTTTTTTCTTTTTGGCCTCTTAAAGAAAGTTAAACTTGAACCACTGGCTGCTTCAGAAGCTGAGCAAGGCAAGAGCTCATGGGTTGGGAGTGGTCACCCAGTCCATCAAAGCTAGAAGCAAGCTCTTAATAAACAAATCTTTGTCAGGGAGTGGGAGCTTAACGCTGAATATACAGCCTGTAACCAAGGTAAAGGGATATATCATTTTACATACAGTGGCTGTAGGAAGTATTCACCCCTCTTGGACTTTTTCACATTTTGCTGTGTTGCAACCTGACATTTCTATGCATTTAAGAAATTGAATGTCCTTGAGTGGCCCAGTCAAAGCCCAGACTTTAATCTGATTGAGAATCTGTGGCAAGCCTTGAAGATTGCTGTCCATCTAACTTGACAGAGCTTGAACAATCACAATGTTCAAACCTGGTAGAGACTTAACCCAAAAGATTCACAGCTGTAATTGCTGCCAAAGGTGGTTCTACTAAATATTGATTTAGGGGGGTCAATACTTCTCTAACCAAGACATTTCATTTTTTTATTTTATTTACTGTAATATCATGTCATAATACAATTTCTCTTGCCTCTTCAAACTGTTGAGTAGGGTGTGTAAATTAAATGAAAAAAATCCTATTTAAATTATCAAAATCGTATCAAAAACAAAATGTGAAAATGTCCAAGGGGGGAGAATACTTTCTATAGCCATGGTCATTTCCTACCATAATGATGAGTGAAAGTCACCCAAGCAAATCAGCCAGGAAGTGTCGCTTTTTACAGTCTGTTAAGACCTATGGAAGTGTTGCCCTGTACTCCGTCACGTGTATTAAAAAAACCTTGACAAGTTTTGGTAGGTAATGTGCATTGCATTTTGTGTTGGGGTTTGAGGTGGAGGCTGACATGCGGGGCAACACAAATCAAGAGATGGTGGTGGAGGAAGGTACAATCCTGGCCTTCAAGGTGTATGACCTCGGCTTGCACCAGGATGGCACAGTCGGTGAGTGTGGCACATCAGTCTTACTTTATAGGAAAAAATTGAGAAGTGCTGAGTTGCAGAAATAATCTACAGTCTTCAAGAGTGTGTTTGTTTTGTTTTGTTGAAGGATTTTCACACTTCTGGTTGATTATGACACTTAAAAAAACGTATTGATCCATTAGCTCACTGGGAATCATATAATATTAGTCAGTTGACTGTCATGCAGCCAGGCATACTGCACATTGCTCTTTGACTCTTTGCACTGTGTGAAGTGTTTTATTGCAAATAACAGTGACTAGACTCACTTGTCTTTAGAAAGCTTTTTAAACATTTTTTAAATACATTAATAACCAAAGCTGCTACAACATAATGAATCAAACTTCCAGAAGAAAAGAATGGTATCAAGTTCTTGAGCAGAAATACCTTGAGTGGAGTTGAGACTGACAGTTGTTTTTTTAATAGAGCTTGATTAGCACAAGTTTTGTACGTCCATACATACATACATACATAGTAAATAGTCTGTGACACCAGACATAGTATTATTCTAATACTGTGTGGCCAAATTGTGCAATGTTTTTACATGCGTCTCTTCTCTGCAGATGCTCCATCAACACCAACCAGAAGCAAGTGTTTCTTTTCGGATGGTAATGTTTCAGTTCTTGGACCTTGTCCATAAGCTCCTTCATCTTGCTCTTTGTTGTTGCTCTAGTGATGTATAGGCTGGACATCAACTTGCTCCCCCCTGTCAAATGAACAGATCATTATCTCACCGCCAGTATCCATGGATGACCACTTTGCAACGCAACCAACCCAGCTGGTGAAAGTTGTTCTTAACTAGTCATTAGATGTATTGACTATTAGATTGGGCGTGGTATGTAACAGGAGATATGTGAGGAAGGGAACAGCTCCCCACTGCATGCACTGACAACCAATTACCTGCTCTCATCAAAGCCACCTGTGTAGGGAGCACACACCTGTCGGCAATGCAGGGCAGCCGACTGTTAATGACTGCTTCCCTATTGTCTCTATCCCCTAGTGAATTGTACCAAAAGGGAAGTGAGGGAGGGTGAAGGAGTGTTTTGGGAATAGACCAGGGTTTCTGAAACCGGTCCTGGAGTACCCCCTGCCCTGCTGGTTTTTGTTCCAACTGAGGTCTTAATTGCTTAATTGAATCCTTAATTTCCATAACAAAGCAATATACCATTCAATTAAGTAATTAAGACCTAGGTTGGAACAAAATCCAGCAGGGCAGGGAATACTCCAGGACCAGTTTGAAAACCCCTAGATTAGACTATTGTGAATTATTGTGATTTATAGTGTATGACCCTGTTCTGGTGGATAACCCACTTTGTGTATACCCGATCCTGGACCAGCTACCGAAGTTGATTAAGATTGATGACCCCTGCTCATGAACTATGATTGCATTCACACACTTGGTTTCCTCTTTTCCCCTGTGGCCTGCATCCTGGGGCAAACTTGTCCTACACCCCTCGAGGTGTCACAAGACTAGAACATTAACTTTGTGGGTCTCTTCATTGCAATACTGTGGGTGAATCAAAATCAGAGATTGTATCACTCCTCCATTCAGCATCAGAACAGATTAGACCAATATTATATGCACAAGTGCTTTTTTAAACATAGTAATTATGTTAATTCTGCATGTTAAAAGTCTGAATTCAGCAGTAGATATGTTTTAGCCTAAATTTATAACAATTTAGAAAACAGAATCCTTTATAGTTTTGGAAATACATGTTTTTGAGAGATTCTGGGCCATATTCCAAAAAATGTTAACTGTTACACTTAGTTAACACCAGTGGGAAAGTGTCACATAAAACATTCAGAGTGCTAATCTAAGTTAGCAACTTACTTTTTTTTTTTTTTTTGTACCATTGGGGGTTTGTCTTTCATCATGTTTATTTATTTCCACAACCTTGTATCAATTGTTTCAATCTGTAAAGCACTCTGGGGCTACCTTGCAGAGGGTGCTATACCAATTAACGATTGATTGATTGATTGATTCTAAAATAGGACTGTTAAATTTATGATAACATTAACGTTTTGTGAATATGGGCCCATGAAACTGAACACCTAACCACCTACCTATTTCAGGTAAATTGCCTTTTGTGATATATTTTCTTTTCTTTCAGGATTAGAATCCAGATCTGACACAGGTAAATTACCATATTTTGAGGCCTAACGAACGACTTGGCAGCTGCGAATGTAGACTGTTTTGTCTTCACATGAATTTGATTTATACATTCCATCTGAAGCTATTGTGATTGTGAACATCTACAGTATATAACTTATACTATATCATACAGAAGACGATCAGGGTATGTTTGGCCATTTAAATGCCCTGAGCCATCAGGTTAAAGCCCTTCTAACCCATAGAAGAGCCTCCCAATAACACAGTGCAGTACAGGTAAAGGCTTGTGAATGAGTCTGAAGCAACCCTGGCTGTTAAGGATGTACTGGTGAAGGTAGGAATGGTGGTGGATTCTGAACGTTTTAAAGAGACGGCTTCGAAAAGGTGATTTTGGATAATTCAGTGCTAAAAGATTTGCAAATGGATTTTGCTGGTTTACATGCACTGTAGACACATTGGTCTTTTATATTCTTTCATGTGTAATGGTTGCAATTTGTTTTTGTCCTTTGGCTGTGCAGAATTCATGGGGATGAAGGATGATATCGATAGGGAAATCAGTGAGCTCTCTAATCTAGACAGGGTGTGTAGTACCAAAATCTGGACCCTGCTCTGCCAGCTGCTGCCACACGAGAACGCCCTGGCTGTGCTGGAGTACATGGTGAGTGAGTGGGTGGGGGGGAGAAAACCAAATCCAGTAATGTATGCTGTCCAGAGCCGGAGCCAGTGTCATGCTGGGAGTGTTATAGTCACATACGTATATACTGACAATCATATGGTAAAATATTCATTTCAGTTACGGATGAATCAGAAACGCAATCAATTCTGCATTGTTCGAATAGTGGCCAAAGTCAGACCCAGTCACTGACATTGCGTCAGAGTGGTTGCCAGGGTGTGAATTGCAACCAGGCCCTGTCTCTGTTAGGGGTCACAGTGAAGTACAATTACTGCTGTTTGCCAGTATTAATAACAGGGTGTGGAGAGGTTTTGCCACATTGCACACTTTTGCCTCCGGTCCCACTAACTATTGGCGGCTGCTCTGCTTGTGGGCGGGGCAGAGCCGGAGTTGAAGCACTGTGTATTGTTTTTGTGAGAAACCCTTAATAGTCATGTCCTCCAACCTGGCATTCTGCATCACACTATACACTCTGAAATGACATGTTAACTATACACCAGTGTCACTTTAATGACTGATGTGATTGTGCTGGAATACTGCCATCTGGACACAGGAGTCTTGAGCAGGGGCTTGTGTGTTTCATGAGTACAGAATGCATTTGTTGTCTTTTTGAGATCACGCAACATATGGATAAGGTGCCCCCCGATGTGGACTGTCTGGACGAGGGGGTCAATCAGCATTTTACGGACCTGCTGGAGTTTTTGGGGTGGTCCGGGGAAGACGCCGAACAGTTGCCGAATGAACTTAACAGATCCATCGCTTTTCTAGTCAACGCCATGGACAGTAAGAACTTTTCCATCCATCTTATTTGTTAAAGGAACAATAAACAATAATGAGTGTCCCACCCTCTGAGATAATTCTCCCTCCTGTTAATTTACAAAGGTTTTAGCTGCGAATGTATGCAACACTAACGCAAAACCTCACTGTTGGCGGCTGCTTTTATTCACAGACTTGGATGAGCAGACCGTGCTGGAAATCCCCAGGCTGAACACAGAGGAGCGCAAGCAGCAGATCGAACATGTAAGAACTGCTACAAACCAGCTCTACAGCCCCTGTGTAACAGGCATTGCTATTTGGGGTTTATGCTATTTACAGCAACCCATTTTTCATTCTGTTAGCATTTACTGTATAACAGAAGGTAACGTGTGAATTACAAATGCCATTATTTTTAATTTAAACATCATAACTTTGTGACTGAATGCATTTTGGGGGGGTTCAGACTCCGTTTATGTACTGTAGAGCTGGGTAGGTTTTTATTTTATAGTGATACTATTAACATTTTATCGCAGGCAAGCATTCATGGAAAGGTAAATGTTATAACTATATTTGCCATTTAAAAACACATCTGCTTTTTGCCCCTAGGAACCCCAATGCCATAAACTATTAATATTACAGTGAAACATTTCTGAGAAAACTGTGAAACATTTTCTTTTGTTTCTTCAAATCAAGAAATATGATGAGTTTAGCTTAAGGTCGTACTGACTGAGAACATTGTGTTGTGAATACAGTGAGATAGTGCTTACTTTAGTCAGAATGGTCCACCTGCGAATATAGGGACTGATTAATGTAATAGTTGCTCTGTGTCCTAGTGTTACAGGAATTATTACTTCACTGTTCAAACAGGCCTTGTACAAGAAGTCACAAGACTCCCTCATAATCAAAACGCAGGGAAGTAAAATGTTGCCACTCATTATGTGAGTGAGTGACCAGTACAGCCATTTTGTGTCTTCTCAAACATTCCATGAGTCTTCAGTTGAGATATATCTATCATATACAGCTCTGAAAAAAATAGAGACCACTCCCAGTTCAGATATCAATGTTGGTCTCTTAATTTTGTCCAGAGCTGTATATATATATATATATATATATATATATATATGTGTGTGTGTGTGTGTGTGTGTGTATCTGTCATCATATATATATATATATATATATATATATATATATAATCTCATGTGTATATATATATAAATATAAATATATAATCGGGGGGAATAAACAGTGCCTTGTTTAGATGCCAAATATATTCTATTTACACCATTGTTGTTCATCACAACTGTGTAACCCATGTATGAATTTGAGCTTAGTGTATTGTTCATGGTAGGTCAGGTGCAGTAGTTTGTGTAGCTGGTTTTAGAGAAACATTTTGTGGAGTACAGGAAACAAAGAAGAAGTCAGTGATACAATTGGGGGTACCTTTTTGATGTCACTGTAGTATTTTTTCCCTACCATTAGAACTCATGCATTCTCCCCAGTCCCCAATTACATAACACTCAGCAGTTTTACCACATGATAAGCAACTTTAATAAAACATCCTTTCAGCACAGACTATCAGCCACACAGATTTTTTTTTTCCAATGTGGACAACACTACCTCCCCCTTGTGGAGAAAAAATAACTACTTTGTTTCCAAATAAAGCAAAATACATAAAGAAACTTGTACTTTGGAGGAGAACATACAAGATGATTACTTTCAGTTTGAGTCTTCATAGATCCAGAAATGTATTGTCCGACCATTTTGTAAAAATCAAATTTCAACACTTTATAAGAAAAATGGTGCAGCTGTCAAAGATGAGTTACTTCCCTTCGAGTCTTTCTCATACTAATGTGACAGCCCTTTGATACAAGACAGAAGACGTTGTCAGATGTTCATGTATTATTGAGTACACTGGCAATAAATGTCCAAGACTGGTAAATAGTGACAAACATTTTTATTTTCTACTGTGGAGCATTAAATTAGATAGAAATAGTATTAAGTAGAATAACTTAATCAAATAACTTGCAAAACAAGAACCTAGAATGCTTTCTAATGCCCATGCAGTCTTGAGCTGTGATTGTAATTGTCATTGTAAGTCCTGTTTGTTCATTCAATGTTACGTATTTTTTAGATTTTTTTTCTACCAGTTGGTTTATTACTGATTATGCCCATATTCCAAGTCTGTGTGATCAGGGTAATGAATGAAGATTAAGGCGTCTCTCTGCAGGGCCTCCAAGCAGGCCGGCTCTGGTGTTATTGTTATATGCATGTGCTGGGATGTCTGGATCTCGGCCTTACACTAGCGGCCATCTTGCAGCAGGGTCAGTCACACAAGGCAGGGCTTTAACCTCCAGGCTTCCCAGGTAACAGTAGCTTCCCTTTCTCCTGTGTAAGCCTGCTCATACCCACACCTCTGCTCATCCATTAGGATAAAAGATCCGGGAGGTAAGACGGCTTACTTTCTCTTCTGTTTAACAGGTGGAGGGGATGTTGAAACAGGAGTGCTGTGGTAGGCAGCCGGAAGGGGAGGAGGCTCTGGGGGCAGAAGAGCTCTCTGAGGAGATGTCCAGGAAGGAGGCTGACAAAGGAACCCCCCCCAGGCACCAGAGAGACAGGCTGTTCTCGCTGTACATTGTGCTGCGGGCTGTTGTGGCCATGGGCGTGCAATGACTGAAATAAAGGGGTCTTGTTTTTTTCAGCATGAGTTCAGCTACTGAAAGACCACACAGAAATCACCCAAAGCATCATCAGAGTGTGAAAAAGGACAATATAACAGAACCTTCAATTATCTTAGGCAGGGGTGTCAAAGATACGGCCCGCCAGCAGTTTTCATCCGGTATAATAAATAATATTTAAAAAAAAACATTTGCATACAGTTATTATCAACTACGTGTAATAGCAAATTAAGAGGTTTCTATGATATGATGCATTAATTAACACTAGAAGCGCCGACATTTCGAAGTACCTACAAGCGCCAAAGCTGGTCATTGTAACGATAGCTCTTTAACAGGCAAACCATTGTATAAAAAACTCAGAAGTTTTATTAATGAATATCAAATCCAACATTTACATTTACATAGCACAAATAGAGTATTTAAATTGAATTATGATCATAAAACTAATATTATTGCTATAAATAACATCTATACACTTTTATTTCTAAACGCGCACACTGCAGTCAAAACATAACTATATCCTACAATAAGCAAAAAGCTCAAAAACGGCATACAATAAGATAATGAAACAAGTGTAAACGTAAATATTGGAATAATGCTCAAAAGCAATATTTTATAGTTCAAAAATAACTATTGCATTTATCAAAACATAATTGTTATGTAAACATTTTCAACACCATGTAAACTTTGTCTTCAACATACAGTGCTTGTATTCACTGTAGCTTTGTATTTCAATAAACTATTTACTATATATTTAGCCTGCATACCTGACAGATTTAAACAAGCTGCTGTCATCCCACTCCTCAAGAAACCTAACCTTGGCCCCACCTCTCCTCTGAACTACGCCCTGTCTCCCTACTTCCCTTCCTCTCCAAGACTCTCGAGCGGGCGGACCACCGTCAGCTCTCGGACTTTCTGTCCCAACACTCAATCCTTGATCCCCTGCAATCCGGCTTCAGCACAGCTCACTCCACTGAGACAGCTCTCCTGGCTGTCACTGACTCCCTCAGCCGTGCTCGTGCGGCCTCCCTCTCCTCGGTCCTCATCCTCCTTGACCTCTCTGCAGCATTTGACACCGTTGATCACTCCATCCTCCTCTCCTGCCTCGCTGACCTTGGGATCTCTGGGACTGCTCTCACCTGGTTCTCCTCCTACCTCAGTGACCGGTCCTACCAAGTGACATGGCGAGGCTCTTCATCCCCAACCTCTCCTCACAGGCATTCCCCAAGGCTCCGTCCTGGGCCCGCTCCTGTTCTCTCTCTACACTCGCTCCCTGGGCCCCCTCATCGCTTCCCATGGTTTCTCCTACCACTTCTACACTGATGATGCCCAGATCTTCCTGTCTTTTCCCTCTTCTGACCCTCTCATGCCCTCTCGCATCTCTTCCTGCTTGTCTGCTATTTCCGCCTGGATGGACTCTCACCACCTGAAGCTCACAGACTTACAAAATATCAGAACAATATAAAGTGCAATAATACAGTGCAGTTCAGGCATAATACGTTTTACAAATTTAGAATTTAGTGTATAGTGTATAAGTGTATAGAAGAACAGTAAGCAATATATAAGATCTTACATCCAATATATAATGTCTTACATCCTAATATGCACAGTAGGCTACAGAATGCATGTTTCAATACAGTGCTTGAAATACTCTGCTTCCCCACTCGATGTTAGAACTGACTAGCTGACATACAGTATAAAATGAAAACCTTACCGTGGGCTCAGTACAATATAGGTGAAATTAATGTGAGTTAAGCTCTGTTTTCACCATGTTTATTTCTGATGTCAAAAGTGATGTCAGCACTTGTGCCAAAATGTTTGCATTCTATGTTAAGAAGTAGGTCTTGTTTGTGATATGAAATCAGCCCCCAATATTGATAGCATCCCGTCTGCTCGATATGAATGATGTAGAATCCAATTATCCAAAACCCGCGACCTGCCCCTCCCCGGAACCTACGCCCTGGCTATAGGCAACGTCTTGACCTGAATTTGACTTGAATCCAGCTTCTATAATGAAAGTGAAACCGGAGCGGAATGCATTCGTTTTTGCGAACTTTCGTCCAGAAAGCATCAGATAGAGATCCTGAGATTCGCGGGTCGGGAATTTCGAATTGGAGGTAAGAAAATGAGCATGACGTGCAGCTTCAGTGGTGATTTTCTTTGGCGTATAGGAAAACGATTCATATATTATTATGATTTATTTTATTAGCATTTGTCACAAAATATACACAGTTAAATAATCGATATTGATATAGATCTCGTCTGCCTGTTCTCTGATCGGCTCAGCAAGTTTCTCACTTTCCTTTAGAATTCAATCTTGATCACGTTGCAAACCCAGGGCTTTGGATCAATGCTTTGATCAGTCAGATCCGGAATCCGGGACTAGGAGGCTCTGACCTCTCATATTGGGACTGTACTTATTTGGACAGATAAGGCTATCTAGCTTCAACAGAACAAATTAAAACAAGCAGTGAAAACAGAATGTTCATAATAATAATAATAATAATAATAATAATAATAATAATTTAAAAACACAGCTGATGCGTAGTCAGGCGATCGCGTCGACCGGGGTGGACTCGTGGTGGCGAACTAGAAAGATAGAACTAATGTCTAAAGGCAGTCAACATTATTTTCCTTTTTTAAAACAACATCTTAGAGGCAGTGTGGATTCAGAAGACATTCACAATTCAAAAGATAGCTTATATTTATATTCTTATAATAAATATATATATATATATATATATATATATATATATATATATATATATATATATATAGCTTATAATTAATTCCAAAAGGATTCCAAAGAAAACAAGCGCCAAAAACCGCAACCAGTAACTCTCAAACAATGTAAGCATCTGTAAAAAAATACAAATAAGACTGGTATGTTAATTTTGCTATGAATAATGGACATGCTGCCATAGTATTTTATTAAAATGTTACTTTGCTCATATTTTTAATTGTTTTGAATAATAATGTAGCTGCAGTGCTGTGACTTTTAGCAGAGAAAACAGGTTTGTTTATAAGAGTATGATTTGTATGTTCCGTTTTGAACAGTCAGTTGAAAATAAGCATTATATGTGCATTCCTAAAGTAACTTGCTGTATGTGTGACCCGGTCTATTCACTTTGTAGGCTGCTCTGTATTCGTTTCAAGTACTTAACTTGGCTCACTACATTGTCGCTAATGCCATAATTATAATATTTGTTTCAAATCGGAAAAAACATGCAGTAATGCGTGCTGTGGCATAGTTTATACTATTGTATTATAATCATATGTCATATGATCGATTAATTTCCGTTGTTTAATGTCATTATAGGGAAGTGAAATGGTAAATAATATTATTTAATTGATTTAACAAAATGCCCCACCAAAGCGTTCATGCTGCGGCCTGCCCTGGCTTGAATTATAGTTAAATATGTTGTTGGGAAGATTTAAGGGGGCTGTAAACCTTAGTGGTGCTGGAGTGTGTGAGTTAGGACACAGATGACTCAGACGATGACGTAATATTGACTTGGAGTTTAATGGAGAGGCGATTAGAACAGAACAGGTCCCAGCACAGCACAGGGGCAAAGGCACTTCAATATCTTGGACCAGTCTGTGAATAGCCAGCTGAAGTGATGGATAATTGTGTATCTATTTGAATGTGTGTGTGTGTGGTCTACAAAGGAATAAAGAAAGATACAATTACTAGTGTACATAACACACATAGAACTATAATGCAATCTCCTATTGACACATTACAGATATAGGAATATATATCTAGCATGTATTAGTATAATTATATCCTCATTAAGTATAAATAAAATACTACTACTGGGTGTATAATATTATCAACTTAAGAAGATTAACTAATTGAACATCAAAGGCTGCTGCCGCTAGGAGCCCCGAGTTTAACACCGTCATCTTCTGAACTTCATCAAACAAATACGTGACATGAAGGTAAGCAACCTGCCTGTTTACTATCAGGGTCACAGCTGTATGCACAGAACCTGAATAGATAGCGATATAACAGAAACAGCCACACGCTATCAACAAGAAATGATACTAATAATAATAATAATAATAACAGCCTGAGTCCGAACGATCGTGCACACATAGCGACTTCAACGGGCAACTTTGCGGTGTAATAATGCACCAAATAAACGGAATAACTAACTACAGTTTGCATCTACTAACACATAAACAAGCGCAGAGGTTACTTACAGTGCGTCAGAAAGGCGCACTGCTCTGGCTGAACACAGATCAACTGAAGGCAATGGGAGCGAGCAGAGTGCACTCTGACGGGCGGAGCTGCGGCTCTTAAGCACAATGACGCAAACTATAGCCTTTTGTACAGATGTGTTTGATGTCGGTATAAGTCACCAGAACAGTTTTGGCAGTATTATGCAATCTTCATCAAATTGACATTACGTGCGTGAAGCCGTTATTTCAGCATGGCGCTGCTGTTCATTAGGCAGGAGACGTTAGCTCCTAGTTCCTTCTGGAGACACCACTCTGATCGGGGACCTCTACATTTACAAATTAAGCACTGATTGTAAGTGTATGTCGACCTCAACAATAATTTATAACGAAACACGAACAACCGCTTATATTTTAATATGTAGGTTAACTATAATAAAAATACTCCCTTCTACAGTTAAGAGTTTCTGTCAACATTTTATATTTTTGCTGTTCCCAATTATCCAGTTATCAATCAATTCAAATGTTTGCTATAGAGCAGACTGGGGAGGGGAATTCACCTACTGACATAACATTAAAGACAAAAGAAACAATGCAATAAACTAAAGTGAATAAATATAAAATAAAAAACTGAAACTAATGAATGAACTAAAACACAGAAACTATGCAAACAAAGATGTAAAACTCTAAATTATAACCCTTTTATGAATACATGGACATTTATCTATGTATTTATGTATTTATTTTTTGTGTATTTATTTCAACATTTATTTATTAATTAATTTATAAGGTTTTTTTTGTTTCAATATTTATTTCCTAATTGCCGCTTTCCTATTTACATTTTTCAGTCACTGCGCTTTTACATTTCAAAGCGTGTTCTATATTTCTTTTTACATTTCACTGTGACAAACCCCCTATTGGCACTTTGTACACCTTTAGTTATGTAGTAGACCTGCAAAATCTAACACAATGATTTGCTTTTGGTTTATGCAACGCTTTCTTCGTTTCAAAAGCAGCTAGCTAACATGAAAAACTACCCAAAAATACTACAAAGCAACTGAAAAAACAATACCTCTACTTAAATATAGCAGCTAGTATTGCTGCACGTGGGGAGCGAAGGCTGGCCCGTGTGGTCCGATCCAACAGACGAGCTACTGTAGCTCAAATTGCTGAAAAAGTGAATGCTGTTTCTGATAGAAAGGTGTCAGAACACACAGTGCATCACAGTTTGTTGCGTATGGGGCTGCGTAGCCGCAGACCAGTCAGGGTGCCCATGCTGACCCCTGTCCACTGCCGAAAGCGCCTACAATGGACACGTGAGCATCAGAACTGGACCACGGAGCAATGGAAGAAGGTGGCCTGGTCTGATGAATCACGAGTTCAAGGTGTTGACTTGATCTCCAAATTCCCCAGATCTCAATCCAATCGAGCATCTGTGGGATGTGCTGGACAAACAAGTCCGATCCATGGAGGCCCCACCTCGCAACTTACAGGATTTAAAGGATCTGCTGCTAACGTCTTGGTGCCAGAAACCACAGCACACCTTCAGAGGTCTAGTGGAGTCCATGCCTCGACGGGTCAGGGCTGTTTTGGGACCTACACAATATTAGGCAGGTGGTCATAATGTTATGGCTGATCGGTGTATGTGGCATGTTAACCTGCTGTTTTGCCAATGAAAGCCACGTTGGGCTGTGCTAAATACACTTGAGCCTGGTAGAGAAAATGCCCCTCGTCAAGAATCCGCAGCGAAATCCGTGGCCCACGGTGATTTAACCCGTTAATTTAATCGCTAAATATTCAACTTGTATAAATAAATGTGTGCTCTTAACATCTAAGAAGAACCTGAATGAGAACCTTGGCGAATAATAAACTGCGAATAAGAAGCCAACTTCAGACTCATCTTACAGTCTGAGGTGAACAGTCCTGTCCCTGCCCATTAGCAGTAGTGTAAGTCCCGTTCTTTCCCGTCCCGAAGAGCTTTATTTTAAAATCGCCCTGTCCCGCTGTAAGGTATCGGAGTGCGTGGATGCTACCAAAAAGAGGGCAAAGACAAAAGTGGTATGTAGGAATGTTAATAGGATGATTGCTTATTGAGAGAAGGAGACTGGTATTCAGGTGATGAGGATGACCTCAAGTGGTGAGCAGGGGAAGTGCTGAGAGTGGGCCTGACACCTGCCTGGTCGTGTGAGCTTCACTCCTGTACCATCCCATCCCGCAAAACTCAACATAAATGTATCCCCATTCTGTGGGAGTCCCATCTTAATGTCACGCTCTACTCCCACCACATCTTTTGAAGACTATAATAACCCCTACATGACTAATGCAGCATTATACACGGTTATTACAACTATTAGGGTATAATTAATTTGTAACCATCATTTTGCATAAATAACCTTTGCCAATTGTAGGACACTGATGTACTGGGTACTAGTACTAAACTCTTCCAAACTTTTTCTTTCGCGTGTTCGAAACTTCATGACTACAAAGTACTTTATTTACAAAAGGTCTCTGTTGTCCCATTTTTTTGAGCTGGCAGCCAGAGTGCTGAATTGATAGTGATGTCAGTGTCTTCTGTTTACCCAGACAGAGATATTTGGTTCCTCATTAGTTCTTTGCTTAGTCTGGAGAACCACCAAAAATTAGCATTTCTGTATCATCCTTAAACATTGCAATTCTAAAGATTTTTTTAAAGATTGCATTTTGATCGGAAAAGTCACCTAGAGGTAATATGTAATTAAATGCCAATACAATACAACCCTCAAGTCGGCCAAGTGCACATATTTGTAAATTTAGCCTCTGTACTTTGAAGAGAAAATGATATAATCTGGAGATATGTCATGTGATTAATTACAATGGAATGGAGTGTTTGGTGTTTCTAAATAAAATGTCCTCAATAGTTAAATGTACGGGGAAAAAAAATGTTTTATTGTGCTCAAAATCTCTCTACTGGAACACTTTGCCATTCTGAGTAAAAAAGAAAAAAAAAGAACTGTCTCTGTCTTTTTTCCCCCCATGTTGGGCTTGTTGACGAGCATCAGACTGGGTTAAGTTACGGGTTAAATGTCTTGGCACATTCGGTTACTTTGATTAGAATATGACTTCTGTTCATAGCCATAAAACATGTGCATTTTTGGCTATCAAAATGCTGGTTGAGTTTTCGGGAGCATGAGAAAAATGACTTAACCTTAAACAAAATATATTAACGATAACCATTTTCACTCGTTCACAAGCATTCCTGCAGGATATTACAACAGTAGTCGGTGGATCTTCCTGAGAGACGCAGCAGCGCACATTGTTAGAAGGTAGCTTGTAGTCTTTATTTTTCACCGTTACAGTGTTATCTGTTGGGGGTATTACAAGTTACAATATGATGCTCAAAGCTACTTATTGAAGAATGGAGAGACATTCTAGCTTTGGTTAAACATTAAGGCCTTACAAGAAGTCAAGCAGGATATCATCTGATCAACATCAGTTATATTTTTCCACTGAGATTTGCCTGACACATATAGTTTTAAGCTCACTCTGCTTTTCCTATTTTCCAGGGAGGAGGGATGTTTCACAAGGCGACACAATTCCTGACTAGGGAGCTGGACCCTACGGGGAATCTGGTGCCCGTCAGAAGCATCAGCACTTCGTTTCAGTTCGAGACTCTCTGCCTGGTGAGGAAGGTTGTTCCCTTTTGGCCGTGGAGACCCAACAAGTACCTGCCGACGTCCGTGAAGCTGCAGGACGTGCTGCAGGACACGGACACTGTAGATGTCGGTGAGCAGTAGGTGAAAGCCGGACCAAACCGGTAGCTTCAGCTTATCCCAATACACAGAGTGCATATGCAAATTCCAGTCCAGGCATTCATGGTTTGGCCAGCTCAGATTCCCATCTCTAGTTCTAGTTTACCACTTTGCCTGCTGTGTATTCTTAGAATGAAGAATAGTCAGGAATATTACACTCACTCCCAGTTACTTGTTACAGTACTGGTGTGCACCCAAAAGTTATATAATTTGGAGAACAGGATGAAGTGCATGGTGATGTGAGGGTCCTACATATCCCAAGCCACCCTCTCACTCACACCCTTTCCTCCACACTAATGCCTGAGAACTCTGTCCACAGGAAGCAGCCCACAGCTAAAGGTGACTCTGAACACATCATCTCAGGTGCTAGGGAGTATCAGGGGCAACGTGACGACCAACTACGTGGTTGTTGACAGCAAGGCCTCACTGGACACGAGCAACATTGTGTGCTCTTTCAACGTGGAGCTTGTTGACATCTCCTTGAACAAGCTAGCAGAGGAGCTGGACAAAATGTGAGTGGATGTCGCAAACACAACTGCACAAACCTGAGCTTATCACAGTAGTTCTGCTATGTTCAATTCTTGTGGTTTCTAAAATTGTTTTGCGAGATTTTAATAACCATGTTCACTTGTTAAAAACCGAATGGGGCTTTCACAGCAAAATAATCATTTTGCAGGCTTAGACAAGCAGAATCAACTTCAAATGCCTAGCTTGGCAGTTGGTTGCAGGCCCAGGGAAGTGTTTGTGTAAAGGAAAGTATTATACAAAATATTCAAAATGGGGTCTTAATAAAGCATTGTATAAGTCTTTTGTGTTCTATACTGGTATTTATTGCCCTTATGTTCGTTGGGTGTACAAATCCAATCATGCTTTTTGATCATGGCTATGCAAATTACAGATCCCATTAGAATCTGCAACTCTGACCTAAGAGTGGAAATAGGATGCAAGTGGTAATGAGGCCCATTGCCTTTCTTTCTTTCTTTCTGTGGCATTTTTACTTTTTATTTTTTTTGGCCTCTTAAAGAAAGTTCAACATGGACCACTGGCTGCTTCAGAAGCTGAGCAAGGCAAGAGCTCATGGGTTGGGAGTGGTCACCCAGTCCATCAAAGCTAGAAGCAAGCTCTTAATAAACAAATCTCTGTCCGGGAGTGGGAGCTTAAAGATGATTATACAGCATGTAACCAAGGTAAGGGAATATATCGTTTCACATACAGTGGCTATAGGAAGTATTCACCTCTCTTGGACTTTTTCACAATGTTGCTATACTGCAACCTGACATTTCTATGCATTTAAGTGGAATATTGTTTATTTTGATTAACACAACATACACACTTTCAATGTAGGATAAAATGTGGTGTGTGTGTGGAGGGCGGGGGGGTATGGTGGTAACAAATTAGATAAGTTAACTCCCTTTGCTATAACACTCCTGAAAAAGCTCAGGTGCAAGCAATTGCCTTTGGAATTCACACAATAAGGTGAATTGAGTCTATTTACTTGCAATAAAAGTGGTTCACATGATTTCAAATTAAATACACCTGTCTTTATAAGGTTCCGCAAAAAGAATTTCAAAAGAATTCCAGGATAAATTTGTGGAAAGGCACAGATCAGGGGAGAGGTATAAAAAGATTTCAAAGGTATTGAATATATTTTGGAGCACATGTTGATCAATTAGAAGTGGAAGGTGCACAGCACCACACAGAATCTGCCCAGAACAGGCCATCCTCCTAAACCAGGGGTCTCAAACTCAATCCATGGAGGGCTGTGTGTGTGCTGGTTTTCGTTCCAACCGAGTCCTCAGTGACTTAATTGATCTAATTGTTTAATTAGCTACATACATTTAAACACCTATCCAGGCCCAGGATATTTTATAAGATACTGTACATTGAATCAAATGCACTTTTAGACCATCAACTGTAAGATACCTTGCAATATAGTGTTTACATATATCAAATTGAATAATTAATTTGACAAATTAAATAATTGAGGACTTGGTTGGAACGAAAACCAGCATACACACGGCCCTCCAGGAATTGAGTCTGAGACCCCTGTCCTAAACTGAACAGCTTGGTAAGGCCAATGACAAGTCTGAAAGACCTACAGCGTTCCATGGCTGAGATATCAGAAACTGTCTATGAGGCCACAATAACTCAGGTACTCCACAAATCTGACCTGTATGGAAGAGTGGGAAGAAGGAAGCCATTTCTGAAAAAAGACCATGTAAAATCCCACTTGGAATTTGCAAAAAGATGTGTCAAAAGATTCTGTGGTCCGATTAAACAAAAAGTTAACTATTTGGCCTAAATGTAAAGCATTATGTCTGACACAAACACAGCACAACACTCTGAACACAGTGAACTATGGTGGTGGTAGCATGATGTTATGGGGATGCTTTGCAGTCGCAGTGACTGAGAAGTTTGTCAGAGTAGAGGTTAAAATGGATGGGCAAATCCATGAGGAAACCTGCTTCAGTCTGCAAAAGACCTAAGACTTGGATAGAAATTCTCCTTTTCAGCAGGACACACAAAGCACACAGCCAAAGTGATACTAGAGTAGATCATTGAAAGGGAATGTCCAATGGGAGTAGCCCAGTCAAAGCCTGATTGAGAATCTGTTGTTGTTGTTATTATTATTATTATTATTATTATTATTATTATTATTATTATTTATTTATTAGCAGACGCCCTTATCCAGGGCAACTTAGAAAATATAAGAGCATTACAAAAGTGCAATGACAAGAAGAATGGGTGAATATTGCACAATCACAATGTTCAAACCTGATAGAAACTTAACCCAAATGATTCACTGCTGTAATTGCTGCCAAATGTGGTACTACCAAATGTTGATTTAGGCGGGGTCAATACATCTCTAACCAAGACATATCAGGTTTTTTTATGTTTTTATTCACTGTCATTTCATTTAATAATAAAATGTCTCTTGCCTGTTCAAATTGTTGAGTAGGGTATGTAAATCAAAATTCTAGGTTGTAGCACAACAAAATGTGAAAGTCCAAGTGAATATACTTTCTATAGCCATGGTCATTTCCTACCATAATGATGAGTGAAAGTCACCCAAGCAAATCAGCCAGGAAGTGTCCCTTTTTACAGTCTGTTAAGACCTATTGAGGTGTTGACATGCACTCCATCACGTGTATCAAACAGACTTTGACAATATGATCTGCAAATTATTCCTCAATTCTAGTCTGTGAATGGGGTCCGTAGAGTTGATAGGTAATGTGCATTGCATCTCGTGTTGGGGTTTGAGGTGGAGGCTGACATGCGGGGCAACACAAATCAAGAGATGGTGGTGGAGGAAGGTACAATCCTGGCCTTCAAGGTGTATGACCTCGGCTTGCACCAGGATGGCACAGTCGGTGAGTGTGGCACATCAGTCTTACTTTACAGGACAAAATTGAGAAGTACTGAGTTGCAGAAATAATCTACAGTCTGTCACTTCCGCTTGATTATGAAAAATGTATTGATCCATTAGCTCACTGGGAATCGTATAATATTAGTCATGCAGCCAGGCATACTGCACATTGCTCTTTGACTCTTTGCACTGTGTGAAGTGTTTTACTGCAAATAACTGTGACTAGACTCACTTGTCTTTAGAAAGCTTTTTAAAAGTATTTTTTTTAAGATGAGAATAACCAAAGCTGCTACAACATAATGAATCAAACTTCCAGAAGAAAAGAATGGTATCAAGTTCTTGAGCAGAAATACCTTGAGTGGAGTTGAGACTGACAGTTGTTTTTTAATAGAGCTTGATTAGCACAAGTTTTGTACGTCCATACATACATACATACATAGTAAATAGTCTGTGACACCAGACATAGTATTATTGTAATACTGTGTGGCCAAATTGTGCAATGTTTTTACATGCGTCTCTTCTCTGCAGATGCTCCATCAACACCAACCAGAAGCAAGTGTTTCTTTTCCGATGGTAATGTTTCAGTTCTTGGACCTTGTCCATAAGCTCCTTCATCTTGCTCTTTGTTGTTGCTCTAGTGATGTATAGGCTGGACATCAACTTGCTCCCCCCTGTCAAATGAACAGATCATTATCTCACCGCCAGTATCCATGGATGACCACTTTGCAACGCAACGAACCCAGCTGGTGAAAGTTGTTCTTAACTAGTCATTAGATGTATTGACTATTAGATTGACTATTAGATTGGGCGTGGTATGTAACAGGAGATATGTGAGGAAGGGAACAGCTCCCCACTGCATGCACTGACAACCAATTACCTGCTCTCATCAAAGCCACCTGTGTAGGGAGCACACACCTGTCGGCAATGCAGGGCAGCCGACTGTAAATGACTGCTTCCCTATTGTCTCTATTCCCTAGTGAATTGTACCAAAAGGGAAGTGAGGGAGGGTGAAGGAGTGTTTTGGGAATAGACCAGGGTTTCTGAAACCGGTCCTGGAGTACCCCCTGCCCTGCTGGTTTTTGTTCCAACTGAGGTCTTAATTGCTTAATTGAATCCTTAATTTCCATAACAAAGCAATATACCATTCAATTAAGTAATTAAGACCTAGGTTGGAACAAAATCCAGCAGTGGGTGAATCAAAATCAGAGATTGTATCACTCCTCCATTCAGCATCAGAACAGATTAGACCAATATTATATGCACAAGTGCTTTTTTAAACATAGTAATTATGTTAATTCTGCATGTTAAAAGTCTGAATTCAGCAGTAGATATGTTTTAGCCTAAATTTATAACAATTTAGAAAACAGAATCCTTTATAGTTTTGGAAATACATGTTTTTGAGAGATTCTGGGCCATATTCCAAAAAATGTTAACTGTTACTCTTAGTTAACACCAGTGGGAAAGTGTCACATAAAACATTCAGAGTGCTAATCTAAGTTAGCAACTTACTTTTTTTTTTTTTTTTTTGTACCATTGGGGGTTTGTCTTTCATCATGTTTATTTATTTCCACAACCTTGTATCAATTGTTTCAATCTGTAAAGCACTCTGGGGCTACCTTGCAGAGGGTGCTATACCAATTAACGATTGATTGATTGATTGATTCTAAAATAGGACTGTTAAATTTATGATAACATTAACGTTTTGTGAATATGGGCCCATGAAACTGAACACCTAACCACCTACCTATTTCAGGTAAATTGCCTTTTGTGATATATTTTCTTTTCTTTCAGGATTAGAATCCAGATCTGACACAGGTAAATTACCATATTTTGAGGCCTAACGAACGACTTGGCAGCTGCGAATGTAGACTGTTTTGTCTTCACATGAATTTGATTTATACATTCCATCTGAAGCTATTGTGATTGTGAACATCTACAGTATATAACTTATACTATATCATACAGAAGACGATCAGGGTATGTTTGGCCATTTAAATGCCCTGAGCCATCAGGTTAAAGCCCTTCTAACCCATAGAAGAGCCTCCCAATAACACAGTGCAGTACAGGTAAAGGCTTGTGAATGAGTCTGAAGCAACCCTGGCTGTTAAGGATGTACTGGTGAAGGTAGGAATGGTGGTGGATTCTGAACGTTTTAAAGAGACGGCTTCGAAAAGGTGATTTTGGATAATTCAGTGCTAAAAGATTTGCAAATGGATTTTGCTGGTTTACATGCACTGTAGACACATTGGTCTTTTATATTCTTTCATGTGTAATGGTTGCAATTTGTTTTTGTCCTTTGGCTGTGCAGAATTCATGGGGATGAAGGATGATATCGATAGGGAAATCAGTGAGCTCTCTAATCTAGACAGGGTGTGTAGTACCAAAATCTGGACCCTGCTCTGCCAGCTGCTGCCACACGAGAACGCCCTGGCTGTGCTGGAGTACATGGTGAGTGAGTGGGTGGGGGGGAGAAAACCAAATCCAGTAATGTATGCTGTCCAGAGCCGGAGCCAGTGTCATGCTGGGAGTGTTATAGTCACATACGTATATACTGACAATCATATGGTAAAATATTCATTTCAGTTACGGATGAATCAGAAACGCAATCAATTCTGCATTGTTCGAATAGTGGCCAAAGTCAGACCCAGTCACTGACATTGCGTCAGAGTGGTTGCCAGGGTGTGAATTGCAACCAGGCCCTGTCTCTGTTAGGGGTCACAGTGAAGTACAATTACTGCTGTTTGCCAGTATTAATAACAGGGTGTGGAGAGGTTTTGCCACATTGCACACTTTTGCCTCCGGTCCCACTAACTATTGGCGGCTGCTCTGCTTGTGGGCGGGGCAGAGCCGGAGTTGAAGCACTGTGTATTGTTTTTGTGAGAAACCCTTAATAGTCATGTCCTCCAACCTGGCATTCTGCATCACACTATACACTCTGAAATGACATGTTAACTATACACCAGTGTCACTTTAATGACTGATGTGATTGTGCTGGAATACTGCCATCTGGACACAGGAGTCTTGAGCAGGGGCTTGTGTGTTTCATGAGTACAGAATGCATTTGTTGTCTTTTTGAGATCACGCAACATATGGATAAGGTGCCCCCCGATGTGGACTGTCTGGACGAGGGGGTCAATCAGCATTTTACGGACCTGCTGGAGTTTTTGGGGTGGTCCGGGGAAGACGCCGAACAGTTGCCGAATGAACTTAACAGATCCATCGCTTTTCTAGTCAACGCCATGGACAGTAAGAACTTTTCCATCCATCTTATTTGTTAAAGGAACAATAAACAATAATGAGTGTCCCACCCTCTGAGATAATTCTCCCTCCTGTTAATTTACAAAGGTTTTAGCTGCGAATGTATGCAACACTAACGCAAAACCTCACTGTTGGCGGCTGCTTTTATTCACAGACTTGGATGAGCAGACCGTGCTGGAAATCCCCAGGCTGAACACAGAGGAGCGCAAGCAGCAGATCGAACATGTAAGAACTGCTACAAACCAGCTCTACAGCCCCTGTGTAACAGGCATTGCTATTTGGGGTTTATGCTATTTACAGCAACCCATTTTTCATTCTGTTAGCATTTACTGTATAACAGAAGGTAACGTGTGAATTACAAATGCCATTATTTTTAATTTAAACATCATAACTTTGTGACTGAATGCATTTTGGGGGGGTTCAGACTCCGTTTATGTACTGTAGAGCTGGGTAGGTTTTTATTTTATAGTGATACTATTAACATTTTATCGCAGGCAAGCATTCATGGAAAGGTAAATGTTATAACTATATTTGCCATTTAAAAACACATCTGCTTTTTGCCCCTAGGAACCCCAATGCCATAAACTATTAATATTACAGTGAAACATTTCTGAGAAAACTGTGAAACATTTTCTTTTGTTTCTTCAAATCAAGAAATATGATGAGTTTAGCTTAAGGTCGTACTGACTGAGAACATTGTGTTGTGAATACAGTGAGATAGTGCTTACTTTAGTCAGAATGGTCCACCTGCGAATATAGGGACTGATTAATGTAATAGTTGCTCTGTGTCCTAGTGTTACAGGAATTATTACTTCACTGTTCAAACAGGCCTTGTACAAGAAGTCACAAGACTCCCTCATAATCAAAACGCAGGGAAGTAAAATGTTGCCACTCATTATGTGAGTGAGTGACCAGTACAGCCATTTTGTGTCTTCTCAAACATTCCATGAGTCTTCAGTTGAGATATATCTATCATATACAGCTCTGAAAAAAATAGAGACCACTCCCAGTTCAGATATCAATGTTGGTCTCTTAATTTTGTCCAGAGCTGTATATATATATATATATATATATATATATATATGTGTGTGTGTGTGTGTGTGTGTGTATCTGTCATCATATATATATATATATATATATATATATATAATCTCATGTGTATATATATATAAATATAAATATATAATCGGGGGGAATAAACAGTGCCTTGTTTAGATGCCAAATATATTCTATTTACACCATTGTTGTTCATCACAACTGTGTAACCCATGTATGAATTTGAGCTTAGTGTATTGTTCATGGTAGGTCAGGTGCAGTAGTTTGTGTAGCTGGTTTTAGAGAAACATTTTGTGGAGTACAGGAAACAAAGAAGAAGTCAGTGATACAATTGGGGGTACCTTTTTGATGTCAATGTAGTATTTTTTCCCTACCATTAGAACTCATGCATTCTCCCCAGTCCCCAATTACATAACACTCAGCAGTTTTACCACATGATAAGCAACTTTAATAAAACATCCTTTCAGCACAGACTATCAGCCACACAGATTTTTTTTTTCCAATGTGGACAACACTACCTCCCCCTTGTGGAGAAAAAATAACTACTTTGTTTCCAAATAAAGCAAAATACATAAAGAAACTTGTACTTTGGAGGAGAACATACAAGATGATTACTTTCAGTTTGAGTCTTCATAGATCCAGAAATGTATTGTCCGACCATTTTGTAAAAATCAAATTTCAACACTTTATAAGAAAAATGGTGCAGCTGTCAAAGATGAGTTACTTCCCTTCGAGTCTTTCTCATACTAATGTGACAGCCCTTTGATACAAGACAGAAGACGTTGTCAGATGTTCATGTATTATTGAGTACACTGGCAATAAATGTCCAAGACTGGTAAATAGTGACAAACATTTTTATTTTCTACTGTGGAGCATTAAATTAGATGGAAATAGTATTAAGTAGAATAACTTAATCAAATAACTTGCAAAACAAGAACCTAGAATGCTTTCTAATGCCCATGCAGTCTTGAGCTGTGATTGTAATTGTCATTGTAAGTCCTGTTTGTTCATTCAATGTTACGTATTTTTTAGATTTTTTTTCTACCAGTTGGTTTATTATTGATTATGCCCATATTCCAAGTCTGTGTGATCAGGGTAATGAATGAAGATTAAGGCGTCTCTCTGCAGGGCCTCCAAGCAGGCCGGCTCTGGTGTTATTGTTATATGCATGTGCTGGGATGTCTGGATCTCGGCCTTACACTAGCGGCCATCTTGCAGCAGGGTCAGTCACACAAGGCAGGGCTTTAACCTCCAGGCTTCCCAGGTAACAGTAGCTTCCCTTTCTCCTGTGTAAGCCTGCTCATACCCACACCTCTGCTCATCCATTAGGATAAAAGATCCGGGAGGTAAGAGGGCTTACTTTCTCTTCTGTTTAACAGGTGGCGGGGATGTTGAAACAGGAGTGCTGTGGTAGGCAGCCAGAAGGGGAGGAGGCTCTGGGGGCAGAAGAGCTCTCTGAGGAGATGTCCAGGAAGGAGGCTGACAAAGGAACCCCCCCCAGGCACCAGAGAGACAGGCTGTTCTCGCTGTACATTGTGCTGCGGGCTGTTGTGGCCATGGGCGTGCAATGACTGAAATAAAGGGGTCTTGTTTTTCTCAAGCTATTTTCTCATGTTCACTGTGTTCACTAAGGGGGGGGCATTACCATCCACCCATCCAGAAATACGGAGTGCTTTATAACCATGCATAAAAATAGGGGGTTTAAATTATTTGTCTTAAAATAGTTTATATAATTTACGCATCTGCACTTTACAGCATAAATACATGGTCATGAAAAGCAATTGAACTAGTCTTGAGATTTTCCCCCAAATCATTTCACAGACACATACAATAATCTTGTGTTCTCGGATTAATTATTCAGTAAGAATTGTAATTGGAAGTACTGTGGGAGTCTGAACTGTTTCTCCCAGATGGAGGTATAAATATGATATTCATATTCACGTAGTAATACCATCATCATCATAACACTTAATATTGAATTGCTAAACTGGATAAAAGATGCCACTGGTTTGCATGCAGGCCAATATGTTTTCTCGACTCTCAACTCTTGGCATGAAGCTTACCACACATACAACAAACTGTGATAAAGATGTATTTATTTTTAAGCTTTTCTGCTGAATGGAAACGTGTGTCTAGCTCATCCAATTAAGCATTACTGAAGGAGCAGGGAGTTTTGTATGTTAAGCTCCTGTGAGAGTCAAGAGTGCTGGAGGTCAATTGCAGTGACCTTATCTGGCTCACAATTGCATCGTCTCAGTTCAGACATTTGGCAACTTAAAAAACACTCAAAGGTTCTGTATGTGAAAAACATGATACCATGTATGGCAAGCCATTATTGTAAAGTTAAAAGTCACGATCATGTCCTCCCTGCTAGTCTTCAGGATGAGTTCAGCTACTGAAAGACCACACCGAAATCACCCAAAACATCCTCAGAGTGTGAAAAAGGACAAGACAACTGAAGCTTCAATTATATTTCTGTTCCAGTAGAAAAACAAATGCAGAAACAAAGCATCTGTTATTTCTTAATTTTTTCTCCCAAAAATTATAACTAAAAACATCACATAATATACAACAATTCGTACGGTAATTGCATTAAAAAAAAAAAACTGATTATGAACAGTGATACTAATTGATTACAGCTTATTACAATTACAATTTAGCTTTGTTACACAAGATATGTCCAACTGTGTAAAATTTACAAAGCATGTACATTAAACACATTTGCAAATAACACCTGGGAAAGTCTGAAGAACTGTACGTGCAAGTGACGGGAAAGTATAGAAAGAGCTTTAAAGTACATAGAAAACCATATGCAGTAAAATCAAGGACTGGTAAGAATAAAGCATTTCTTGTTCGTCACCATTGCCAAACATGAGTGAAATACCAGCACTATAGGTCAGTAAGAGAGAGTGGCATTAATCTCCTTGACTAGAGCAGTCAATCTGTGAAGAGAGCTCCAGGTTCTCCCAGACTGACCGCTTGGTACTGCCACAGGACTTACGCAGCAAAATCCATAGGTCTGAGGTTCGGTCCAAGATTCATTAGATCTCCATTTCTATATACAATATAATAGAGTAGCCTTTCTTCTGTAAGTCACCTCAAGATGACCTCCAGTAAACAGTGGCTGTGCTGTTAGTATTAATGTGGCAGTATTCGACTGCAGTATCACCAGCTATGGGGAAATTCAAGGTCAGCACTGGAAGGTGGCCAGTTTAAATATTTGCATTTGCAAAATGCACTAAAATCACAGAAGACACTTAAAAGCCTATTTGCACTCAGTGTCTGTTACATTTAAATAATCTATCATGTTTTAGTGATCATACTGAAAAATGCAAGGCTTCATTTACCAACTGGGTATTGGACTTTCTCATCCACTTCTGACCAACCAAGCCATTGGTTGAAGGTTACTCTCATGCACGTTGCTCTTCGTAAGCATGAGTTCTGCTACTAGAGCAACAAAATTCTTAAAGATTAAACGTGAGGGTCCAATTAATTATTTCAACTTTATTGTAAAATTGATATATCCAGACTTTCTAAACAAGTGTATTTATACAAAGTGTATTTCATACCAGGCTATTTCATCTGTTGCAGTTGTCTGCTTGAGTTTATTTTCTATGTAACAAACAGTCACAGATAACACTTGGAGATAAACTACATCCTGAGAAAAATAGGTATTGGTCAATTGTATCCACTTTGGATGGCCCACCAAAAATGTCTGAATTAAGATGACCAGGGTTGTTTGCCATAATCGGCCCAACCAAATCACAGGACTGACCCATTACCAATTGCTGTCTGGGTTCTAAACTGGAAGTTTAAATAGCTGTAATAGACAATTATATGAACAAATGAATAATCATATGTATACCATACTGGAGTATTATCTCCTTATTGTGTTTCTTTGAGATGCCACCTCAAAGGGCAACATTACAGAGATGGAACATTTAATGCCCAATAACATAAAAGGTCAAATATAATTTCAAGTGAATTAGTGTATTAACAATTAGAAGTATGATCAGTAAGGTGTGTCCTCACGTACAGTTACACACAACTGCTGTATTATAGACCTTTGGTTGGGTCCATAACGTTGCAATGCTGTGAAATAAATGCAGAGAACTAAATCCTGTCAATATCCTGGATCCCTGCATCACATACAGCTTTTCTATTGCATTTGGAAAACCTCAGCATGCTGGAAGGGAGAACGTTTTTCTTGCAGATACTAAGAGGACAAAGTCAAAGGTTATAGTTTCTGTCCAGCCATTCATGTGTACACAGGCACTGAGCTAGCCATAGAGTTGTAAAGTTGCATACATTGGCAGTTTTACAGCTTTGTTATATGCAAAAGATTAATAAAAAAATAAAAAAAACACGACATATAATGGACGTTCAGTTGCAGCACAAGGGTCAGATACTGATGGTTTTATTCCAGGACAATGCGCCCTTTAAGGGGAAAGGCCTTCTCAGTTTTCACTCCCACAAAGTTACTGGGAAAACACTGAAGACTTTTTCCTGAAATAACATGTCCTGGAGTTCTTCGTTATTCCTGCACACTGCGGACTAAGAGAAATTACCCGTTGGTTTGCAGCCAATACGGTAAACCTTGTCGGATTAATTCCTCCTGTGGAGATCACTAGGAGATCTGTGATGGAGCGATATAGGAATAAGGAAAAACTTCACAACTTTTCAATCAAGAGTCAAGAGGTCTTCTCACCCCACTTTCATTAACCTCAGTGGCATAACCCTCTTATTATCTTAACATTTACCAGCTGCCAGTCTCATCACAAACTCACTTGCTGCTAGTTTTTGATTGCCAGGCAGTTCTGGTGCCAATTGCTGGGTGGGTGAAGATTATGACTGCAGCCAGGCCTAAGTCCTTAGGTTCTCAACCTGGGGACCCACTCTTCTGTTATTTTGTTATTCCAGTCAAGATCCCGATTAATTGAATCATAAGCAGATTTTTTATTAATTTACAGTTGAGGATTTCAAGTTATATGGCACATAAAATTACATAAGCAAGTTGCATTTCCCAACATTTTGTAAGCTAAACAGTTTTAAAAGTCAAATTAAGCAAATTAGGTCAATTATATACCAGAACAACTAGCAGGACAGTGGGTCCCCACGAGGAAGGTTGAAAAGCACTGCCTTAGATCTCAGTGGTTTGAATGTGTAAACTCTAGAAAAACACAAATTAGAAAGATCTCATCTAGAATGCAGCTGAAATAAAATATATTGTAGAGTACCTGCATACTCCATGCATCAGTCAGGTATTAAAGTACCCAACCTGCCCTGGGTCTCTCTGCACCCCACAGTGAAGTATTTTACAGAAAACAAGAATATGATCAACCCTTAGAAGTTTTCCTCATGTACAAGTTGCAATGTGGAAAATAAAACATGCGTTTTTGTTTTATTGGGTTACAGATTATTACAAACACTAATAGATGTATAACTATAGTTAGCAATCTTTTTTTTTTTTTTTTTACATTTTAAATTTTTCAGGTTTCCATTTAAAAAACACAAAAAACCCTGAAAAGAACGCAGGTACCTGTGCTGACCTCTAAAATTTAGAGGTGCTTTCAAGGTACTGATCCTTCCCCATGTCTCTGGTTAACCGGTGTAGATCGCTTGCTTCCGGTACAAATCAGGAAACGTAAATGGCCGTCATTCTAAAATTTGAAAAAAAATACAAGACACAAGAGCCTGTAATTGGGAGGTCCAGAACTAGAATCCATGCCTCCTTATCTCCCAACACCACCAGCGCATCCTGACAACCAGTCATTCTGTATTGGAAAGCAGGCATGAGTTTTACAAACCCAATTCCAGCTCCTTAGTCTGCTGGCTGCAATGCAAGAGAAACCCAACATTTTTGCCTGAAAGTCATGGGTTAAGAATGCATCAAACAGGGAACTTACGAGATGTATAGGGGGGGACGATGTTCATGGGACACACACAGAGATTTGCAATTTTAAAGTCAGGAAAACAATGACTAGTTTTAAATTATTAGGAACAGGGTATCAGGGAAATTTACCTCAGAAACTCAACAATGCTTTCTGACAATGGATAGCTTTTTTCCTTTTTAAGAAATAGCTTTACTGATTTATTTCTATAGATGGGTAACACGAACAATTATAGCCATAAAACAAAAGCAGTCCAGCTGAGGGACTGAATAAACAACAACAGCTCGGGATGAGTTCATTGCTCCCTGAGGCATCAGCGCACCCTTGTAGAGTGAACTACAATGATGCCCAAACCTTCTTCAGCAATGAAGAGTGCTCATTGTCCTGTTTAGTTTCTTCCTTTGACAGAATTGCTCAGAGCACCTTCAGTAGGAACTCGTAGGTGGCGTTGATGATGCCCCAGGAGAGGATGGATCGGTGGTAATTGAGGTGAACTCCTCGGAACAGGTGGGTCACCTTACCTTCCCGCTCGTGCCAGATAGTCAAGAGCACAGCCCTGAATGACTGAAAATCACCCCCCACCTGAGACTGCATGCGTGCCTTCACCACATTGAGGGGGTAGAAGAGGATGCCCAGCATGGCACCCAGCAGGCCCCCGCAGATGAAGTCATTGATCAGGTTGGTGGTGTGGGAGTTGGCCTCGGGGAGCCGCTGGCTGATGGGACCCCGCAGGCCAAAGAAGAGGGCATTACTGGGGCCGTTGCGCAGCAGGATGGGCACCAGGCCGCGGTAGTACTCTCTGAAGCCGTGGTCCCTCAGGAGCGATCGGAAGGCGTGAAAGGTGTTGTTGAAGCGGTCGTGGTGCTTGTGGTCCTGCAAGAGAGTCTGGACCCTCTCGAAAGGGGTGAAAACGGCCTCCGTCGTCCCCGCCAGCACTGCCGCGACACTCCGGGTCAGCAGCTCGGGGGAGCTGGTGTGCCGTTGCAGCAGGCAGGAGAAGTCCTCATAGAGTCCGAACATCAGCGCCATGGTGGAGGTCTTCTGCATGAGTGGGGGCAGGATGCCCCGGTAGAGGTTGCGCAGCCCATCCCTGTGCAGCTGGCGGATAGCATCTCGTGTCCGCACCCCGTACAGCTGCTGCCGGAACAAGGCCTTCTGGATGGGGAAGGTGACGATGATGTTGTTGAATGCCCCACAAGCACCACACAAGTAGTGCTTGCCCTGTGCCATGCCAGCCAGGTGATGGGTGGGGGATGCTGGCAGCACCAGCTCATTCCGCTGCTTTGGCTGGGCTTCTGAATCCATAGCTGCTTTCCCACGGCAAGGTCAGCCCCTGACAATCATCCCCCGTCACCTGCAACACAAACCCACAGACTGTTAGGTGGAGTCCAACTTCCACCTCCACTGCAGTGAAATTCTCTAAACAGACTCTGTAGGCATCATTCATGTACTTTCAGGATGAAAATTTGTTCCTTAGGCATCCCTCCGCTGAAAACATTAATTCACTGAAATCAGAAAAAAAACTCGGGTTATTTGAACCAAGACATAGCAAGACTCCTATTCCTCTTTGAAAGTTCACAACAGGATTTAACAGACTAACCTGAGAAGGTTAACCCAGGATAAGCAGCTGCTGGTGTTCAAAAGCCAGACAAAATTCAGTACACATTGCACAAGCAAGTCTCGACTGAATAATTTATCATCCAGAAGCCCTATTGTACATATGCAGAAAACATACTGCATAAGTGCCCTCACTTAATGGTGAAAATCAATACTACAATAAGGTGCTATAAGAAGTACTGTCCAGAACTGTCTGACAAATTCAAAGTTTCTGAAATTATTAGACTTGTGTCAGCCTTGGCCCTGCACCCAAAAGCGAATACTTAATTTTGAATTTGAATTTGAATTCAAATCAAACATGCACAGTAGGGAATCTATTATCCAATGAGAAAATTCACAATATTCAAATATATGGTTCTATAATTCTCTTTTTTTTTTATTGAGGTAATATTACACTTTTATTTACAGAAAAAGCCCAGAGGGGTGCAGTGAAACCACAGAGAAAAAGAAAATACATCTCAGCAATGGTTTTCATTTTTTCAAATGAGAAACCACTGGTGCCTACTACAGATTTGTTTTACTGTCCTGTTAATTTGCAGCATTTTCCCTTTTTGCTGTTGTTTAGCATAAGTTGGTACTAAGAATTCTGACTGGCAAGGCAAAAGGTTTTCAAACAGGTCCTCTTATTGACCGCCAATGGAATTAAAAACTGGATTGAGGGTCAGACTGCCAGAATGCTCCACCCAGCCAGTCTGTTAGGACGTTCTTGATTCGTGTAATTGTGGATATTTTTTTCTCTTTGCAACAGTAGTTGCCTAAATTCTCTTTTTGATCAACACACTGCAGCCAACAAAATGTTTTCAGTGGGAGATCCTAATTGTCAAGGTTGTTGTAGTGATGAACATAGTGAGGTAAAAAGCTGGTCTTCAGAGTTATCTTCACTTCCTTATTTATATATATACTTTACAATCATGTGACCTATCACAATACCATAAGGCATGTAATAAATGCCTGCCAATTCACCAGAACATTTACAGGATTCCTGACAGAAGGCTGCCTGTCGTGAGGAGAAATCAAAGAGCATGCAGGAACCATGTCAATGAATCCTCAAAAAGTGATTGGAGGAATCAAATTATATTTTTTTTTGTTACCTTACTTTCAATTAGAAAGCAATTAACTACCCCCCCCCCCCCCACACACACACACAATTAGAAAAACCAACATAAATGTCCATCTCTACTGTGTTGTGCCATTCAGTTCAGTAGTTTCACAACAGTCTCCTGACCAGGCAGCCATGTGCAGCCGTGTGTCTGGAATGGTTCTTGCTGGACAGGCCATTTTCCTGCTAAAGTTTTCACTTCCGTTACTGGGAAGGTCTGATATCCTGAATATTTCATTGAATAGTACAGCTACTATACAGTTTAGATGGGACAGAAAATAAGGTAACACACTAGTTAAATGTGTCCTGTGAAACCACCTGGCAAAGAAGCAAAGTACTCCTGAAAAAAAACTTTCTGGAAAAGTACCAAATATCCAATTAACATTTACTGGCTGGAATCAAGTCCCAAATACATTCTTCCCTCAATTACAATTGCTGGCTAACCTAATTAAGGTGCAACTCTGTAACATCTGAAAGAATATTACTGATAAATCACTATTTAATTATCCATATTTTATTCAACTAAATTAATCACTCCATAACATTGTTTTTAAATTAAGGGGATTGAATACTGCAAAAGCTTTATACAACTTGTGTGTGCCAGCCTTTTCAACACAATGTTCATGTACTGCAACACTGCTTTTGAATACTGACCTGGAGTACGGAAGTCCTCCAGTAAAAAGTACAGAAAAATACATTGAAGTACGAGACTGGGAGTGTAGGAAAAGCATGTGCACTACAGCCTAATGTGATAATCAGGTCAACTTTAAGTTCATATCAGAAGGTAGTCAAGCGTACACTTCAGGCTCATGAAAATATCTTTAGTTGGTTGAAGAATGCTATTATTTCTCAGGGCCTTCCCGAGGTACAGGCGGACTAGGCGGTCGCCTAGGGCCCCAGAATATCAAGGGGCCCCTAACATATGACGTTTTGTTTTACAAGAAAAAGTTGCGTCTGAGCTCTTTTGCACTGTGCACAATATGACGACTGCGAGGGGAATGGCTGAGATGTAGCGCAAGCTGCCTAAAAAACGTGATCTACTTGGGGGAGCAGGTCAGGTGCAGGTTTGCTGCTGATGCGAGAGATCTGAGGTGGAGATAGGTGTCATTTTTTTAAAAAGAATTCCTGCCCGGTGTAGAAAAGAGGAAGGCGCAAGGTAAAGGAATGTTACAGACGTTATTCATAATTTATTTCACCTCACGGCTCGCTTATGTAGAGTGATGCTTGTGTGTGACCTCAGTCCATTAAACAAGCCAGCTATTATTATTTTAAGCTCAGTCACTTAAGCATCATAGTTTCATGGCAGTGCTGAAAGCTGTGATGTTGAGTATCAAAACAAAGTTCTGGCTTTCCTACACATTACATTTCAACCCACCTGCTCAAGCAGAAGGCATTTTATCAAGGTATACGGTCATACAGAAGGGCAATGTCAATCCCCAAAACGCCAGTAAATGGGGAAAAAATTATGAAAAAAACACAAATTTTAAAACAGATTTTAAATGTGCAAGTTAACTGGTCCATTTATTGTGGGTTTCAAGGTAAAGTAAGTTGCCGATGGACGTTTCATGGTTAATGGCAATGCGGATCACTTCTGTTTCCTGTTATCATTATGCTCTCTTTATTGTTGTGGGTCTGTTGTGTTATGAATTATTACTTCACAACAATACACATTTGATTTTTTTTTTGTTGGAGGGTCACATCACTTTGATAGCTAGACTTGCCAGTTGCCCTCCAAATGATGAAAATGATTATTTAACTATAGTAGTTTGGTAGTTGTCAGCTAATGATTTTTGATAGTATTGTATTATTTAATTTAGTTTTTTTAATGTGCACTATTGTATTTTCAGTACAGAGTATTTTTAGGGTGGATGTCATTTTACGTAAACTGTTTAGTAGTTATTGCTGTTATTTAAATATTCACAGTGCACTATTTACATTTGTATTTATTACTAAATCTATTTCTTAAACATGTACAGTGTATGTTAAAGTGCAATACATGTTATGTGATGTACACTATTAACACTAGAAGCACTGAGCCGGTCAATTTGACCAATTTGGTTAATAAAATTTGAATTATTCTGTGTTCCTAAATACATTGCATATACCCGTTCATCCTGCCTGTCCTTTACAATACAGTCAGTCTGACGCTCAAGTGGCGATCTCTACCTGTCTACAGTCTTTCATGTGCTTGAAAAACACATGCATTGTACAGCATTACAGGTGTTTTCTTATAGCTTTATTCAGATTGAGTGGATACAGTGATTACCTGCAAATAAACATGGATTGGAAATGGAGACTGAAGAGAGCTCGTTTTGGACATGCCGTGTATATGAACATGACTGATAAAGGGGCATCAGTGATACTGGGAATGACAGATCATTCGTGGGTTTGTGCCACTGCTGTGAAAACACTGCGAGTGAAACGCCAGGTCCAAATGGCACCGAGTGCTTTTGATCAATACGCGATTGATACTGCAGTGCAGAGTGCAATAGCGCAGCACATCCACCAAAATAATGATTCACAGACATTATCAGCGGAGGAGTATTTATTGCAATGCTATATATTAGTGGAGCAAAAGAGTTGACCTAGAGAGGCTGTCAAAATGCAGTGTGAAGTAAGAGCTCATGCAGGGAAATTGCAGAAACATGTCCTGTGTTGACTGTACGAGCTGTCAGGTATGCAGGTTATATAAATAGTAAATATTTTATTGAAATACAAAGCTACAGTGAATACAAGCACCGTATGTTGAAAACAAAGTTTACATGATGTTTAAAATGTTTACTTTAGTAACAATTTATAGGAATACTGTTAATGTTTTATGATCACATTTCAATTTAAATACTACAGGTGTGCTATGTAAATGTTGGATTTGATGTTCATGAATAAAACTTCTGAGTTTTATATGATGGTTTGCCTTTGATTGTCATATTGCAGCTGTTAAAGAGCTATCGGTTACAATGACCGGCTATGGCGCTTGTAGGTAGTTCGAAATGTCGGTGCTTCTAGTGTTAAATGTTTGTGTGTCTTTTACTTTTACCTAAACATTTTCCCTCCATCATTAAGATGGGCACCACTTAAATGTTTTTCAGCGAGGTGGGGGGCCCCACAATCAAATCTCACCTATGGCCCCCAAAAGGCTCGGCCGGCCCTGTTAGTTCTATATGAAGGAATTAAAAGGGGGGGGAAATGAAGCTAGTGTCTAAAATCTGTGGTTGTGTCAACCAAAGTGATACAGTACTGAAATATAGGCTTACATGTACATAACTACATTTCTTCCTTCATCTATCTATCTATGAGGTTAACTGAGGTGTGCGGTTTAAAAGGCACATCCTAATAAGCAGGTTGTGATTTGGTTTCCGACGAGAATGTGAAACAGTGAAAGATGCCATCACTGTTTTATACACACAAGTGAAATAATTAAACTGAAGTATATCACCTCTTTTTTTTCCTCTGTCCAGCCAGGCCCGGTCAGTGTCAACTTCAATAGTGAGATTTCTAAAAATAAAAAAATGTTAGGTAAAGGTAAATGATGCAGGTAGTTAGCAGTGTCAGGAAATAAATCACTTCAACATTCCTTCCCACCCCAAAATAAATCTTAATTTTCATGCAGACATTTGTATCCCAAATAGTACCCAACAGGAAACATAGTATTTATAAAGATACTTTATGTCTGATGTATTCCTTATCTTCAATTAGGCCTAAACATAACTCCATGCCCTCTTTGAAAATCTGACCATCAAAAAAAAACAAAAAAAACATCAAGGAATATTGTGCAACATGCAGAAGTTAGTCTCTATGTAGACACCTGCTGTCACAATAGGATCACATCTCACTCCACAGAGGCAGGACACCAGAACTGTGCCAGGGCCTGCCCAATGAATGCACAGGCTTCCATTAAGCAATCGTGAGCCTATCTGCACTCAACCTACGGAAAACAATTCTTCAAAAACCCTTTCCCATGAATTACATGGAATGTATGCCGAGAATGGGATGCAATCTGAGAGAACAGAAATACACTTAAGCATTTCCCAACCTTCCCTGGCAAAAAGGGCCAGAGCACAAGGTAGTAATCCCACACCTGTTTCACCTGTGCAGGTACAGCTACAGAATGAAAAGCTTAGCTATTCAAACACAGATATCTAGTATTTATTCAAATGACTAGTACTGACCTCCTAAAAATACTACTGTACAAAAGCACAAAATGGAGTAGACACACACATCTAAGTATCTAGAGGCTTGGCACCGTGCTTTATGGAGGTCACTGATACAGGTGCTCAAAAAAAGGTTGACTGGCACTGAAGCACATAGACAAATCCAGCAAATTCCACTCTGGGAAGGGATTTCAACAAAGGTGATGATCAGCACCTACTTCCAAATAAGCTGAAACTCTTCCCCAGACTCAACGCACATTTTCAGTTAGAGTAGGCATTGTAACGGAGGTTTGATTACATTTAGACTGCAGAGATCTTCTTGCCTGGCACTGCCCCTTTTTCTGTTCACAGCACCAGAAAGAAACCCTCAACTCTGTGCCACACAAGGAGAGTAGACACTTGAAATGGCAGCCCTTTTGACCGAAGCTTATCACAGCGGCACATCCCAGACACTTCCTCAGCCCCAGCAGGACTGCACACAATCAGATGCTTCTCTCCAATAGTTACTGCTCTCAAAACATGAGCAGTTGCAGCCAGGTCAGCAGAAACTCCTCTAGCACCAGTTTTGTATTGAGCATGTAGTTACTGCTTAGTAGTCTAAACACAGCACAAAACAAGTGGTGTGACATAGTTTTGCACTAATTAATCACAATTAACTCATTGCATGCTCTCTCCACGGGTCGATCCTAGTCTCTGTTGGGAAACACAGTGACTTTGCATTCTTACTTTGACCCCCGTCATGCCTTCAGCAGCAGGTGCGTGGGGAGCATGCTGACACAGGCTTTTCCACTTCTGTCTCACTTCGCTATCACACAGCCTATTTTTGCAACTTTCTTTGAAATAAAAGTAAACCCTGACACCTACCATGTGGGTTAGCCTAACAGATCGTGCAGAACAGCGGTTTGAAGAAGCACTAAGTTAGTCTCCACAGGAATGACAGGGAAAAGGACTTCTGACGTCGTTTTGCAAAAATCCTCCCCCTCACTTTCTAAACCACGAAAACAGATTCGACATATTTTATTTTGGTCTAGATGGTGTCTGCATGGATTGTGCAACCACCTGTCGCAAAGTTTAAACGGTGTGTCGTGCATTTGAAGAGACCAACTGAAGGTTACATTACACATTATTACTTTAACAAAAATAAATGATGCAGGATTGAGATGGTGGATATCTAATTTAAAGTAATACAGTTCTACATAACAACAGCGATTCATACTTTTGCACCGCCTCTCGTTCCGTCAACATTTCGTGTATATTTACGGTCCACAGCAAAAATGACAGTTATTATACTATTAGTTGACACTGTACACAACGCGTACCTGCACTAAACATCCGTAAAAACAAGAAGTGTGGGAAATCAGGGATGCATATCTTCTTGATTGTGTCTTGTATTCACAAACAGTCAAGATCACCCCGACTGTCTGGATTAAGCACAAGCCACATCGGATCAAGAAAACACGCCGCGATTCAATCTTCAGCCAGAGAAAACGTGCAGCCGTGTCTGTCGTTTTTTGCCACGGACACAATAAACACGACCTGTTCACGGCGGCAGGGTCAGCCGTTATCGAGGTCACTGTGGGGAGTGTGTCGGTCGGGCCTGTGTCACGGCACACAGCAGCCAGGCGACGGAACTCACTGGGGCGGCTGCACTACAGCCACAGGGCGAGCAGCACCGAGCCTGAATGAAACATGACTCGCATTGTCTTCAAGTTAAGGGTCCTCCTCCGAGACAGGTCTGCAAGTCCCAAGATCAATACAAATACAAAAAATATATAATAATAAAATACCTTCACACGTCTGGACGTCTACACAACACTACACCTCCCGTCTCTCCGTATTACACACACAGACCCTCCTCCTTTCTGATTAACGATGCGGAGGAACTCACGGCGCTTTGGTAGTGACGTCAGCAAAAGAAAAACGAGAAAGCGGCGCTTGCATATGACGTCAGTCGACAAAAAAAATGCAGGTCGCGCAGTTCTGGACAGATCTGCGCTGATCCACCAATGGGATCGGTAGATTTCTGCAGATCTGCGCTGAACTGCGGTAATCTGCGCCACACGAACGCGACTCTGACTGTATTTAAGGTGGCAGTCCATTAGATAAGATTCAGAAATCGGCTTAGCATTACAAACTCACACAAGGTCAAATCTTTATACACATTTATTTAGAATATCGATAGCCATATCTCAGACGGACAGATTATAAAACACGTATACGAACACGGAAGGAAAATGACCTTCCAAAACAAAATAAAATAGCATATATATTAAGTGCCTAGAATAATTGTATTACTCATGTACAAATATAAAATAGTATCTGTAAATGCATCTTAGAGCACTAAAACGTGAAAGCTGGTTTTCTATACTGGTCTTTTTGTTAGTAAAACTGGATTAGACTAAATGTAGATTCAGTTACCTGTAACCTACCTATACACAGTAATTTCTATCTAAGAAACATAAGAAAGTTTACAAACAAGAGGAGGCCATTCGACCTCCATTGGTGTCCATTAATAACTAATTTTTGAATGTTCCCAAATTGTCGCTTCAAACACATCGCTGGGAAGTTTTTCCAGATTGTGACGCCTCTCTGTGTGAAGAAGTGTCTCCTGTTTTCTGTCTTGAATGCCTTTAAACCCAATTTCCATTTGTGTCCCCGGGTGCGTGTGTCCCTGCTGATCTGGAAAAGCTCCTCTGGTTTGATGTGGTTGATGTCTTTCATGATTTTGAAGACTTGGATCAAGTCCCCCCGTAGTCTCCTCTGTTCCAGGGTGAGAAGGTTCAGTTCCTCAGTCTCTCAGTAGGACTTTCCCTTCAGACCTGGAATGAGTCTGGTTGCTCTCCTCTGAACTGCCTCTAGAGCAGCGATATCTTTCTTGAAGTGTGGAGCCCAGAACTGTCCACAGTATCCAGATCTGAACATCACTGCCCTTGTTCTCAATTCTACACTTTTGACAATATTCCCTAACATTGTGTTTGCCTTTTTTATTGTTTCCCCACATTGTTTGGATGGAGAAAGTGAGGAGTCCACGTAGACTCCTAGGTCTTTCTCATGCGTTACTTCATCTAGTTCTATTCCTCCCATAGTGTGATTATTTTTTGTTACCTGCCTGTATCACCTTGTACTTGTCCACATTGAATTTCATCTGCCAGGTGTCGGCCCACAACTGAATATTATCCAAGTCCCTTTGAAAAACCTGTGCTGTCGAGATTGTATCTGCTGATCCACCTATCATCTGCAAATTTGACAGGTTTGCTAACTATCTCAGATTCCAGATCATTAATATAGATTAGAAAAAGCAAAGGCCCTAGTACTGGTCCCTGTGGAACTCCACTAACAACTTCACTCCAGTTAGAAGCGACTCCTCTAATCGACACCCTCTGTTTCCTATACATCAACCAGTTCATAATCCATCTACTTACATTACCCTGAATGCCTGCAGCTTCCAATTTGAGGATCAGTCTTTGGTGTGGAACCTAATCAAAAGCTTTTTTTAAATCTAAGTAGATCATATCATATGTTTTCATGTGATCTACAGCTGCAGTTGCATGTTAAAAAACTCAAATAGATTAGTAAGACAAGATCTGCCTTGTCTAAACCCAATATTGACTATCCCCAATAATATGGTCTAATTACTTTTTTCCAAAATGTAATAGAGGTGAGTCTGATTGGTCTGTAATTTCCTGGCTCCGTTTTGTCCCCCTCTTGTGGATAGGTATGACATTTGCAGTTTTCCAATCAGTTGGCACATCCCGTTATAAGTGTCAATTAGAATATTTTAGTTAGCAGCCTATTCACAATTTTCCTAATTTCTTTAAGTATTTTTGGAAATATACCATCTGGTCCAGGTGTTAATTCTAAGATACTTCCATTTCTAGCTTTTAGCTGTTTCACTTCCTCCTTTATCGACCTCTTGCTGTTATAGTATTGAAAAAAAACAATACTCCAAGAGCTGTTTATATCTATCTCCCTTTGCCTTTCTGATCCCTCTCTTAACATCTCTTTGCAGTTCCATATAATCTTTGAATTTTGTTTAGTCTCTATCTCTTTTGCATGAGCTTTTGGCCTATGTTTTTTGGTCCTAACCTAAATTAATCAGTGGGCTTCAAGTCTGAGTGTCAAATAAGACCCCTATTACCACAAATACAAGCCATACATGCTACAGTATAATTTAAAAATAACAATATAATGCAATAAATACATATCAGCCATGTGTAAGACGAGTAACACATTGATACAAAATAAGCAGTTGTCATAAATATACTACTTTATTCTAATTTTATATTTTATTATTTCTTGGTGGTCGTGGGCCACAATTGGATACACCACTGGACTAGGCACTTTAGATTTTGTTCTTGTTTCCATTTTTTATATATATATATATATATATATATATATACACCGATCAGCCATAACATTATGACCACTGACAGGTGAAGTGATTAACACTGATAATCTCGTTATCATGGCACCTGTCAGTGGTGGGATATATTAGACAGCAAGTTAATATTTTGTCCTCAAAGTTGATGTGTTAGAAGCAGGAAAAATGGGCAAGCGTAAGGATCTGAGCGATCTGAGGGCCAAATTGTGATGGCTAGACGACTGGGTCGGAGCATCTCCAAAACTGCAGCTCTTGTGGGGTGTTCCCGGTCTGCAGTGGTCAGTACCTATCAAAAGTGGTCCAAGGAAGGAAAAGCGGTGAACCAGCGACAGGGTCATGGGCGGCCAAGGCTCATTGATGCACGTGGGGAACGAAGGCTGGCCCGTGTGGTCCAATCCAACAGACGAGCTACTGTAGCTCAAATTGCTGAAAAAGTTAATCCTGGTTCTGATAGAAAGGTGTCAGAACACACAGTGCATCACAGTTTGTTGCGTATGGGGCTGCGTAGCCACAGACCAGTCAGGGTGCCCATGCTGACCCCTGTCCACTGCCGAAAGTGCCTACAATGGGCACATGAGCATCAGAACTGGACCACGGAGCAATGGAAGAAGGTGGCCTGGTCTGATGAATCATGAGTTCAAGGTGTTGCCATGCCAAATTCCCCAGATCTCAATCCAATCGAGCATCTGTGGGATGTGCTGGACAAACAAGTCAGATCCATGGAGGCCCCACCTCGCAACTTACAGGATTTAAAGGATTTGCTGCTAACGTCTTGGTGCCAGATACCACAGCACACCTTCAGAGGTCTAGTGGAGTCCAGACTGTTTTGGCGGCAAAAGGGGGACCTACATAATATTAGGCAGGTGGTCATAATGTTATGGTTGATCGGTATATATATATATATATACCAAACAGGTGCTAATGATCATCAATTCAATATGTAGGTTGAAACACAATCATGAACTGAAACAGAAACAGCTGTATAGGAGGAATAAAACTGGGTGAGGAACAGCCAGACTCAGCTAACAAGGTGAGGTTGCTAAAGACAGTTTACCATCAAAAGTCATACACCATGGCAATACTGAGCACAGCAACACGACGCAAGGTAGTTATACTGCATTAGCAAGGTCTTTCCCAGGCAGATATTTCAAGGCAGACAGGTGTTTCTAGATGTGCTGTCCAAGCTCTTTTGAAGAAACTTACTGCAGCAGATGAAAGACACATCATGCTTACTTCACTTCGCAATCGGAAGATGTCCCGCAGTCCCATCAGCTCAGAATTGGCAGAAAACAGTGGGACCCTGGTACACCCATCTACTGTCCAGAGAAGTCTGGTCAGAAGTGGCCTTCATGGAAGACTTGCAGTCAAAAAGCCATACCTTCCACTTGGAAACAAGGCCAAGTGACTCAACTATGCACGAAAACACAGGAACTGGGGTGCAGAAAAATGGCAGCAGGTGCTCTGGACTGATGAGTCAAAATGTGAAATATTTGGCTGTAGCAGAAGGCAGTTTGTTCACCAAAGGGCTGGAGAGCAGTACATGAATGAATGTCTGCAGGCAACAGTGAAGCATGGTGGAGGTTCCTTGCAAGTCTGGGGCTACATTTCTGCAAATGGAGTTGGGGATTTGGTCAGAATGAATGGTCTCCTCAATGCTGAGAAGTACAGGAAGATACTTATCCATCATGCAATACCATCAGGGAGGCATCTAATTGGCCCCAAATTCATTCTGCAGCATGACAACGACCCAGAACATACAAAGAAAGTCATTAAGAACTATCTTCAGCGTAAAGAAGAAGGAGTCCTGGAAGTGATGGTATGGCCCCCACAAAGCCCTGATCTCAACATCATCGAGTCTGTCTGGGATTACATGAAGAGAGAGAAGCAACTGAGGCTGCCTAAATACACAGAAGAAGTGTGGTTAGTAAGATGTTTGGGCCAACCTGATTTAGATTTTTCTTCTGATTACTCACTTTGCATTTTGTTAATTGATAAATATAATATATTCACATTTTTGAAAGCATTCTTACTTTACAGCATTTTTTCATACCTGCCTAAAACTTTTGCACAGTACTGTATATATATATATATATATATATATATATATATATATATATATATATATATATATATATATATATATATATATATATAAACAGGAATCCAAGGAACAGCAATTGCTTGTTGAAGGTTAATAGATTTGGGATAAAACAATATAACCCAGTGCTTCAGGAAATTATAATTTGGTAATTTGCATTGGGAACTGCAATTTGTATTTTGGCAGACAGCCAGTCGTTTGAGAAAGTTGATGAGAGTTGAGAAGGTTTGGGAAGCTAGAGATGGGATGAAGGAATTAGTTTTGTGTGGAAGTAATGTGCTGCTGCATTCAGCACACAGGTTTTCTGAGGATGATATTGATTGAGAAATGAGGGAGGATGAATAGTTAATTCTGAGGTGTGTAAAAAAATAAATAGGGAAAAAAATAGGAAAAATAAATAAATAAATAGTTAAAAGTTAATTGAGTTAATGTCATGAACTCCAGGACATTCAGCCTGGGAGAGAAGCTGTGAGACAAATGCAGATTAAGTATCCCCCTCTGAGGTGTCAGTGGCTGCAGCCTTGGCCTCCCAGCTGCTTGCCTGCCAGATAACATGGTATTGCACAAGTTGACATAGAGAGAGAGTTGGCAACTTTGTGACTTTGACTTTGTAAATGAATGGGTTATAATATTATAATGGCAGAATTGAATAACTTACCTTTGTATCTGTCTTCACAGGCATGACCAACAACAATGATTAACCCTCACATTCATCCCACAGGTCCCCCACCCGATGCCATGACTAATCGTCGACTGGTCTTTTCGATCATTTCACTGGTTGAGACATTTCTCTGGTTGTCGGACTCAGAACAAAGCAAGGGAAATGTTTATTTTTCAACATCCCTGTCTCCCCCACTTTCTTTGGTGTGTGTCCTCCCCTCCCACACTGTTCTCTGTGCATGTAGGTAATGGCCCACCATCCTCATGCCCAATGTAGACAGTGTCTATGGATGGACAGGAGGGAGGGGTGCGCTGAAACAAATTGGCCTCAGGTCGAAAAATAATTAATAATGGAATTAAGTGCTACAGACCCCAATCACCATTACTTTATTATCTGCAGTCACATGTGTACATGTCAGCACTATAGTGAACGCATCCCAATGCTTATGGAAAGACTACCTTCTGGGCTTAGCCCAGAGTCCAAACCCAAAGTAGGGGGGTCCCGGGGCATTTTCCCCCAGAAGAAAAAAAAATATTTTCAACAGCTAAATGTATTAATCTGATGCACTTTTTAATGAGTGTTAATAAAAGTAAGGTCATCCCACTTTATTTCTATGCTTAGCACATGTTCCACAATATCACAGTGAGTGCAGGCTAGCTACACCAGTAATTCTCAGACTATGTGCCATTGCACACTGGTGTGCCTTGGGAGCTGGCCAGGTGTGCCTTAGAATTAGTCTTATTAATGATGATTTGCATAGCTATAATCATATGTAAAGGTGTCTTGGAAATACTTATTTTCATAAATGGTGTGCCTTGTGACAAAAAGGTTTGAGAACCACTGAGCTAGACTAGCTAGCTAGCTAAAGAGCCCTCTTCACCAACCTGAGCTTGTAACGTTAGATGAGGCAGTGGCACTCTCACGTCATCTGCTGCTACAGCTACAGGAGATAACTCGTCCTCGTCCACCACCTCCTCTAGCCTCGCCTGCACCTCCTTGCTTCCATGATCCTTTTTCTTTTCAAGTCTTGCCTTAGTAAATTAGCTACCAACAGATGCCAACAATGACAAGCCTATAACCGGTGCACTCCCTCTCTTTCCTAATGACACCGCTGACTCACACTACAATATACACAATAGCTAACACCATATATCTGTACATGAGACATGCTGACCACAAGCCTGTCGAGACCTGGCTTGAAATCTACTTTGTAAGTTCTGCGACTGGGAGATTGTGCTTCACAACACTACACAGGGGTCACTCTTATTATGCAGCATTATATTCTTCACAAACCCAGATTGATACACTAAGACAATCTCTCCCCTTAAGACTATCACATTTCACCTACTGAGGCCCAGTTTATTGCAAGCGCCTCACTGAACCCAGTACGGTCCAACTCTGTGGTATTGTGGAGAACTCCAGGGTGCACGCCTGGTTAGATGGGGATACACTCATGCCCACTGTCGATTAGCTGCCATGAGTCTCCCTCATGACAAGAGGGTTGGGCTGTGGTAGCCTAGTGATGTGTTGTGTCCCCTATAATGTATGTACATTCAATAAAGCGACTCAAAACGTGGGATATGAGTTGAAAGGTTTTACTATTAAACTGTTGTTTAAATAACAAAGCATTATGGTACCTTTAAACCCTTTACAAGTAATACATATAAGTAGTTTGTTATACAATCAAATAAAATTAAACATTAAGTCACAACATCCCCTGTCACACAGTACCTCTATGGAGGTCTACATTTCCAGCCTCCTGGATGAATTTGTCATGGGAATCTACATATACCCCCACACAGACTGCCATCATAAGTCCATCTATGAGACTGACACAACTGTGTTAAAAGGGCATGATATAAGTAGTAAGGAACACTGTGAAGGAAGGGAAATGGAAATGAACACTAACTGTTAGAGGGCTAAAATAATGGTGAACGCTGCTCCGGTCACTGCGATTGTAGTGGAAAGTAGTGTGGACAAAAGAGGATATCACAGAACTAAAGGAGGGACTGGTATATCTGGGGTATAGCAATTGCTTTTGCATTTATAGTAGGACTGTCAAAATTAACGCGTTAATAATGCATTAACGCAAATTTATTTTAATGGCACTAATTTTATTAACACGCGATTAATGCAGCACGCATTTTCTGTTTGACCCATGGCCTAGCCCGTAGTTGGAGAAATGGAGATGCAGCCATAGCGAGCCATAGACAGGAAAGGATGCAGCAGCAAACAGAAATGGAGAAAGAAAAAGGTCTTCTGAACGGAAAATTCCTCCCCCTCGCCAAAGGCAGAGCACACTAAATAATTTGCAGCGGAGACGGATGGACAACTCCACAAGCAATAGACTCACCGCAGCGATAACTAAATGGGTGGCTAAATAACTAAATGTAAACAGTAAATTGCTCAGTGCAAAGAAAGAGAAGTAATGGGAACCTGGTATTTCTATGTTATTTTTTTCATGTGTCTAATAGACATGAACAAGTTCTTTGAAAAACGTCTATGACCTTTGAAATATGTCTAGTCTTCATGCTCTATGTTAAGTATGGTTTCACTAATAATAAACATTAAATAATAACATTGCATAAAGCATCCATATTTGTCCATGCCCATGTTGATTAGAGTATTAAAAAGTATTAGAAAAGTATTAATTTAAGGTACATTTAGAACAGATAAAAATGTGCGATTAATCACGAGTTCATTCATGACAATCATGCGATTAATCGCGATTAAATATTTTAATCGATTGACAGCCCTAATTTATACTGATTATCAATATAGGCATGTGTTTCTATTTAGGACAAGCATTAGGGAACTCCAAGTAGGCTATACAGGTGTCAAAGCCCTCCAATCAGTTGGAGGACTGTTTTCAGACTTCTGCTGCTCTTCTGCTTTCTATCTATGTTGTTATTTCCAACGTCCATTATTCTCTGCACCTAGAATCTGGTTAGTGTCTTCTGTCGTAGTGTCCCAGAAATACATAGTTATACCAGACTGTAAGAAATATTTCCCATTATTATATTATGGCCTTTAATCGCCACCAATCAAGCACCTGCTTACACTTTAACAAACATATCAGGTAACTGCATACACTTAGACTTACTGATATACACCCTATGACTACAGGGATAGAGATAGACGATACATAACATGGGAGGGCAATTTTCGTTTTTTGCTTATTTCTTTCGCTGTACCGACAAGAGGGACTGAAGAACGGCATTTCTTTCCCTGTGTGTCTGTGTGAACAAGGTCACTGTCTCACGGTCTTGCTGTGCTATGGTACTGTGCCATAGTTCAACCCTGATACCTAGAAGAACAGGGTCTGATAAGAACCAGTTTTCACCAGCAATTTGTGCTTGATACATCGTACAAACGCCCTTCAGATTAAACATGCAGTATGCCTTAATTTTCCCCGGTTTAGCCATGTACAGGTCTTCCTAAGCAGTTGTCAGGCAGAAACCAAGCTTCCACTCATCAGACAGACATGTGGGCCCTTTTGGTTGGAAAGGCATCTCTCTCTCTGGATTTCTTTGACTCTCATAGGCCATAACATAACTTAATGCACCAAGTTTCACATCTGTCCTATTAGCGGTTTCAGAGAAGATGATTGAATGTCTAATAGTTGACACTTTATTCAATATTGGCACCAAACCATATAACTTACGACCTCCATACTTCTTGAGGGACAACTTCATATAGGCATCTACCAGCATACCAAGTGTGGTGAGTTTCTGTCCAGTAATGTTCATCTCATGGCCATTTGAAACATATGACAGAATAATAATAATACTACGAACAATTACAATAGGTGGTCCAGCCACTTTGTGCTTGTAAGCCTAAAAAAAGGAATGAGCTACACACAAGGGTATGTTGAAAACGATCAAGGGACACTATTGATTCATTTCTGTGAACCATGATGATAAATATCACATGATAATAAGCAGAAAGCAGGTATTTTATCTTACTTATATTAGTTATTAATTTGAAGCTATATGGGAAAGGAGGATTCTGCTTAACTTTCCACCGGCAAAAGGAGCATGCTTTCCATTCCTCTACTCTGTAACATCATTGGAAAATCAATCAGCAATGCTGAGTTAGAGCTATTTCAGTAGAACATCCCTAAGCATAGCATTTATAATAGAGGTGTGTATTGTGCAAACTGGATCTGTATTATTACCAACATCAAGGTCCGGGAATCAACCCCTCCCCCACACACAAACATTATTTATAAATCAACGTATAAATGATTAATACAATATGATGAGAGCTGAGAAAATCAATGTGTTTATCTTTTGAAAATGTGTGTTTAGTCTTTACACATTGGTAGCCATACATCACCATACATCGAATTTGAATATAAAACACAGAAACATCTCATTGATTTAGAATTGATGCAAGTTTATTAGGCAAAGGCAACCTTATATTTCTAATGTATATAACAAATACATATATATATTAATATATGTAATTATATAATACATATATTATACATATATGTATATAAATAATATACATATATATATTAAATATAAATGTTAATATATGTAATTATATAATACATATATTATTAATAAATAATGAATATGATTATATAATATATATAAGGAATAATATATTATTATTATATATTATATATTTATATATACACTGCGGTGTGACTGTGTCTCTCTGTCTCTCTCTTGTATATAAATAAAAGAAATTAAATATAAATATATATAATTATATATATATATATATATATATATATATATATATATATATATATATAATATTAATATATATAATAAATATAAATGTATATAATAAATGTACAGATGAGGCACAAATCAGAGCCAGGGCTAATGATCCAGCCTTCACTGCTCTGGCACTGCGGTGTGACTGTGTCTCTGACTGTCTCTCTCTTATATATATAAGAGAAATGTAATATAAATATATATAATTATATATATCATATAAATATATATATATATATAATGATATAATATTAATATATATAATAAATATAAATGTATATAATAAATGTACAGATGAGGCACAAATCAGAGCCAGGGCTAATGATCCAGCCTTCACTGCCCTGGCACTGCGGTGTGACTGTGTCTCTGACTGTCTCTCTCTTATATATATAAGAGAAATGAAATATAAATATATATAATTATATATATCATATAAATATATATATAATGATATAATATTAATATATATAATAAATATAAATGTATATAATAAATGAACAGATGAGGCACAAATCAGAGCCAGGGCTAATGATCCAGCCTTCACTGCCCTGGCACTGCGGTGTGACTGTGTCTCTGACTGTCTCTCTCTTATATATAAATAAGAGAAATTAAATATAAATACATATATAATTATATATCATATAAATATACATAATTATATATATAATATAAATTAGAAAAGAAATGTACAGATGAGGCACAAATCAGAGCCAGGGCTAATGATCCAGCCTTCACTGCCCTGGCACTGCGGTGTGACTGTGTCTCTGGATGTGTCTCTCTGTCTCTCTCTTCTCTTCTGCCCTCGCTCTCTCTCTCCTCTTCTGACCCCTCTCTGACTCTCTCTCTCTCTCTCTCCTCTCCTACTAGAGTCTCAGAGCCTTCCTCAGGCGGCCCTGGCTTGTAGCCCCGAATCTAATCTAAAGAAACAATAAGATATCAAAATATTGCATATTTTTAGTATCTATTATGTTACAATTACAAACAAAAACATGAATTGCATTGTCAGCGTTATTTAGTGAACAAATGCTCTCTCACTACAGAGTGTATTCTCTATGTAATCTCACTGAAGATCCTGTCAATCCTTTCTCTGTCTTTAAAATGGTTGATTTTCGTTCACAACACCACATACAATGACAAGTGAAGTAACTAAAGAGTACTGACTGACTACTGACTACTCGCTGCCATATCTAACATTAGCTATCCAGCGTTACATCCAAGAAAACTGATATCATGGACAAAATAGAAACAACTCTGTGTCCTCAATGGCCGCTACAGGCGTGTTCATACATGACTTCTACAGGCGAGCAGAATGCCAAGCAGATGAAGCAAAAGCGGGGCTGTACCTTAAACAGGGGGCTGTGCTGAGGTCGGGGGTGTCAGTCAGGTTGCTGCTCTCAGGCACGCTGAGAGGCACGTCGGAGTGAGGGGTGGGCACTGGGACACTGTCCTGCCAGGACCAGAGCAAAACATCTTACTCACGAGGAATAACAGTGTTGTGTCATCTTATCATTTGGTATTCATGATTGCACTAAATAAGAGCAGCCTTGCCTCACTACATCAATAAATACATGCGTGAAGAAAAAAGTATTTCTAGGACACATGTAAACATTTCAGAAAGGTAAAAAAAACATTTACAGGCTACACTATTCTGTATTTCTTTTTGCTGTTGTGTTGATACATTTGTTTCATGTACACAAATGTTTTTATTGCAATTGTGTTAAGCAACTCTCCTGTATGAATAAGTTGCACTGCTAGCACTATATAGTACACAATTAATCATATTAATTAATACAAATGAATAAAAATAAGAGAAAACAATCCTTCTTCATTTGGGAGCTGAATTGGCTTAAACACAGTTTCATGCCATCGAAACCTAGTAATACAAGATTAGTCCCTTTCTGCATATCCCGGGCGTTATGTACTCCCTGTGACATCATGTGTCTTTACTTCTGTGTGAGCACTTCTGTAACCATTTGCTCCATTTGTCAAGAAAACACAGAAACAGGGCTTGAATCAAGTGAATTGGCCAGATATCCATTATGTGCCCCTAACGGTCACATCTGATCCAGCTCTAGTTATGATCGGGCAACAGGAGAACTGCTGCTCAGTGTGTCTCACCTCTGGGGCAGTGTCTGTTGGTGGCATGGCAGGTGGGGGGGTGTCTGCAGAATCGATGCCAAGAAGGGAGGAATTCCTCAGGAGGTACTGCACGATAGTATTGCATACCAACTGGTCCTCCTGCATCATCGGCCCTACTGGAATGCTGCAAAAAGAAGGTGCATTGAAGGTGTTTTATTGTTGTTGTCACTCTTTATTCCCTTTATTTCAGAAATACAACAGTAAGTGTGTTGTTGCCAGTTGTATTCATCCTGTCAAGCTTATTCAAATAAAAACAGTTCCTCTCTTTAACCTGACTAAACACCTCTTCACAGATTCTCAATTAATGGTGCAAAGGCACGCAATTAAATGGTATCAAACACTGTCATAATAAGCTTGCTTCATTATTTTTGGCTCAAAAGGTTAAATTCTTGACGAGGGGGGTGAGAGACATATCAATTGATGCTGCTGCGGAACCACTGTAGAGAGAAAGATGCCTCTTACACATCACACGTTATAACAAAAGAAGCTCACTGGAAAATGCAGGGGCCGAAGACTGTCCCCAGGTTCTGCTCCGTCATCTTATTGCTCTCGCAATAAGACGCCACTCGGGCCAGGAATTGCACGAGGCTGCTGAGCAGACGCAGGTGCTCTGCCGGCAGACTGTCCAGCTCAGCCTGCAGGCAGCTGCTCAGCTCTGCCTCGTCTGTACTTCCTAGAAAGGAAAGTGAAGAACACAATTTAACTTCCTTTACCTCACAACGGCTGTAGATATTTAAAAAGGCATTGTAAAAAAAATACAAACACAGCCTAATTGTGAACGCTGCAATGGCTTCCACACAGATCGATAAGACACATGACTGAAAAATACCTTTGAAGGTGTTGACCAGGCCCGAGTGGTTGGGAATGAGCGCCACGGGGAGTTCCCTCAGGAACAGCTTCAAGACCGAAGCGACGACGGAGACGCCCCCCTCCGTGTCCAGGTCGACTGGCTCCCCACAATCGAGCTTGGTCTTGATGAGCCTCACTCTGGCCATCGAGCCACTGACTCGGAAAAGCCCTTCCTCTTGAAGGCCTGGGGAGGACACACAGGCCCGATGAATGCACAGTCACGAGCTGCCCTCTTGGCACAGATTGTGTATGCAGTAAAACAATCAGTGTCCATTTAAGAAATCTATTCTAGTCTAAAAGAACACAAGTACACATGTTGCCCATTGTGAATGTGAATATAGGATCTTGCATTGAACATACATACCATGCTTCTCCAAGTACTCCACCATGGTTTTAAAAACCAGTGGAAGGCCTTCCAGGGAGAGTCGGGCCTCTGCAATGCTGCCTAAAGGGACAGCAAAGACTCGGTTTCCCGAGAGGTGTGCCGAATCCACCACCTTCGCTGTGGATTTAGATCCCTGAGTGGAAAGAAAGCTTTTTATTATGATCATCTATTTGATTCTCATGGATTTATTACATCAAATATTTCCTTTGTTTCAGTATTTTAGAGCAACTGTGTGATTTAGTGGATCCACTGTATCCCACACATGACACCACCTCAAGGCTGAGAAGATCCAAAACAGACAAGAATATGGTAAGCAGGTTTTAAACAAACCATCACCACCAAAGGTGTCTGTCACACGGGTTACACAAATTGTACTCCACATGCAAAATATATGTACAGCTCCTTACAGAATAAACACCACCTGTACTACCTGAAATTATTTTTATATACAAGCAGCATCACCTCAACACACAACTGCTTTACCTTCATTCCGAAAACATGGCTAAAACTAAACACATTGATGCGTGAACAAAACAGTTTATTTGTACTTACACACACACAAGAAAAGGATGCTCCCATAGTAGAGCACTACAGGGCGTGGGAGAACTGGCGAAGGTCGAGAGACAAACTGGCTTTGACAAAATGGAAAGATGTATGGTAATCTAGCTGATCAGAAAGGTGCAATACCAACTGGTCACACAGGTCGCTATGAGAGTTTAGCCTGTATGTTGTGTCTGATAAAGCACATGTAAACATTCTAAGGTCTGTGAGGTAGCAGCGACGTCACCACAGAACAGTGACGTCAACGCCTGAGCCCCCACTCCCGCAGAAGCCCCCCATCCGGTCCGTCTGTCAGACTGCAGTGCTACCATGTCTGCAAATACACACAACCGGGCTTTGCGACATTACTGTGAAGCATAAATAAACACATACATGAATACAAATTTTCTGAACAAGTTTCCTATGTTTCCCATTAAGATCAAATCTATGAACTCACCAAAGGCCACTGCTGGAGGTGCTTCCCCATCGGCTCTCCTGGATTTTCTTTCGCCATGATTTCAATGGAGGCGATCGGCCGAGCCCAGCTCTCATCCTCAGCGAAACCCGTCCATCGCCGAGGCCGCGGCCGGAGTCGCGACGCTCCTGATCGCCGATCGGCTCCTTCGTGAAAAGCGACTCTGATTTTGCGCCGCGTATTTCCCTGTGTGTCCCGGATGTGAAGTTCAGCTGTAAACACGTGTGTCGCGCTCTCTGCCCGGGACAGCAGACGAGACTTATACAATCACACACGATCTTCATCCTTCACGAACATCTCCCCAATGCACCCACAGATAGCTGCGTGATTCAAATCAAATACAATTCAAATATTGTGCATTGCTATTAATCATATCACACACCCCTCCGTGTATTGAATGGTTTAGTCCTCAAGCAGTCTGTATTTCTCCCTTAGTGTGAGTGACGCCAGACGCTATATGTCTTTTTTAAATTCTCTAAAGGCTGTCATATGTTATTTTATAGTTTGAATAGATTTTATATTTTATAGATTATTTGAAAGCACACAGGTTTATATCTATACCCAATAACATGAGGAAAACCATCACCACCTCCCTCTGCCTGCCCAGAGAGGTGAGGAGTCGCCCCCACTGCCGCCCCAGCAGCGCCCACTGGTTACATATGCATTGTTCAATCATTTCACATTGTATTAAATGATCTGTTATATCTATTTCTATGTCTGGTATATTTTTAATTATATAACACATATGATAGCATTTAAACATACAGTCTGGAGAAAATAGATGGAATATGTTTCACTAATAAGCACAATAAATACTTAATTTAAAAAACATATATAAACATATGCTATATAAAAACGAATATTTAATCATACAGGCACTAATACAATTGCATGCCTACGTAATAGATTAACTTCCAGGGTAATTTTACAAAATGCTTAATACGAAACAATTCACTTTTAAAACAATGTTGTGTTTAAAAGCATTGCATTTTTAAAACATTTATTCTAAAGTGTAGTTCTGGTGCCTTCTGCTCATATTCAACAACACTGGCTCAATGTCATTTTGGTCACTTAGCTGCTTACTGGATGAGACAAAGACGTGTATAATATAAAAATGATGTATCGTCCTGATTTAATTAATTCTGTGCAGCGTGTAAAATGTGACATGATGTTTAGAGTATAGTGGTTTCTAAAGTACAGTCTGGGGGGAATAGTTGTCATACATTAGCAACTGCATTAACTGCCGTACTGCATCATGTGAAGTGTTAAAAAATAAGTACTGATGTAAACTATGCAGAACAATTAACAGGATGCCTCACTATTTTTGATTCTTTCGGAGCTGTATACCACAAGAGGGGAAATGACTTGAAGAATACCGATTAATACACATTAAGGATACAGTTAGTATCAGCAAGACAGCCTTACTGAAGCATAAAGTCTGAGTAAACTATTTCCTAAGGTAGACCTTCTAGTTCATGAATACTAATATGTTATGTCGGGGCAAACCAGCGGAAATTATGAATGTCTACTCCACACACCACACCACAAAGAGACAACCTATGCGGACAGAAAAGCTGTATTTTCGTCAAACAGTCATTTTTAATGTGCAACATAGTAATGGTGACCAGGTCAATCGGTATTTACAAGAAATGTATGCTTTTCATAATACACTTCCATCCATACAGTAAATTTAACTTTTTGCCAAGGAAGTGGATCATTTTTTAGGCAATTAAAGTTGCTGATCAACAAAATGTTGAACACAGGCTAATCTGACAATTAAAGTCACATCTGAAAATATGTGCAATTGCTCATGAGAGTGAAGGGAGATACTGGACAATGGTGGCTACATTGCATGTTTTGTAAATATTATGACATAGTAAAGTATTTTATTTGGCCCATTAAATCTTGACATAGAATTCTAAAGTTGACAATATCTAGCTTATCACATGTCTATATTTCATGGGTCGTTAAGCTTTCAGTAGTAATGGAGACAGGTTTGTCACATTTCCTCAAGTCAGAATTTATCCCCTTAGTTTTAAATTTACTTTAAAATGTTGATGACTAATTACACATACATGAGCAATATATATATATATATATATATATATATATATATATATATATATATATATATATATATATATATAAGCACAATATGACAGATTGAATGATATTGACACTGAAATTGTTTAGCTAAGATGTTCTTAAACTGTCTAGCTTAAAGTGATAAGGATTCCCCAAAAAGGTGGTGGGAGAATTATTTCCATATACAATGTATGGCCTATCACTGTGCAAGGAAGGTACAGGTTCAAAGGCAGGGATCTGGAGTGTGCAATCCCTGTGCAATCTCTTAAAGAAACAAGACTGAGATATTTGATTCAGCTAAAGATCACTATAGTCCAATTCTAAGCTTTGCACACATATTAACCTCCTGATCACTTAGGCTGATTTTCTTTTTACAGCAATAACCCTTTAAAATTAATTCCAGCTCTTAATGACGATAATTATACAGTGGAAAATAGCAATAGCCATGTGTAAAGTGCTGGGCTTCAGAACGCCACACATAGAGGTGAAATATTTCAATGACTGGGTGTCTGGAATTTAACCAATGGATCCCAAATTACTGTCCTCATTATGGGAGTATTTAAGACTCTATAATTACCACCTGTGTCTTTGAGTCTAATTGGTAATTGTTCAGATTGGTGTAAGAGACCAATACTGCATCTAATAAATTCATGAAAGAATTTTGTTTTATCAATGACTTGGCAACAATTCGAAGGGAATGTCCTACTGAGAGACTGAGGAACTGAACCTTTTCACCCTGGAACAGAGGAGACTACGTGGGGACTTGATTCAAGTCTTCAAAATCATGAAAGGCATCGACCACATAAAACCAGAGGAGCTTTTCCAGATCAGCAGGGACACACGGACCCGGGGACACAAATGGAAATTGGGCTTCAAGGCATTCAAGACGGAAAACAGGAGACACTTCTTCACACAGAGAGGCGTCACAATCTGAACAAACTCCCCAGCGATGTGGCTGAAGAGACAATTTGGGAACATTTAAAATCAGGATAGGATCCTTGAATCACTCAGTTATTAATGGACACCAAACAAGCATGATGTGTTGAATGGTCTCCTCCCGTTTGTAAACGTTCGTATGTTATTTTTTTATTATTTTCATTTATTGGCAGACGCCCTAACAATAGACTTAAAATATGGTATTTCTGAATCGAAGTACAGAGGACAGAACAAATTTGCTAATTAAAAGAAAAAGGTCAAATAAGGGCTCAAGGAATTTAGGTGATTAAGAGTTTGGTTGAAATGAAAACCAGAAGACCTGGCTCTAAAGAGGATGTTTCCCTGTAAGGTTAGGCTATTCACCCAACTGGTCTGATTTCTTTGTCACCGGAATTTTACTGCTATGCAAAATCTCCTACATATCTCAATGTCATACAATCTCATATTCCTAGAAAAGCATTTCAGGCATCTAACACAACTGACAGGAATTACAAACTGACTGTTAGAAATGTAAACGCCTACATATTAGACGTCGATTTAACAATGTTGCGCATTATTTAAATTATCCTCAACAATTACATTCATAATCATTGTTTTATTAATTATATATTGTTTAAATGTGTGTGTGTATATATATATATATATATATATATATATATGTAAGATGATACTGGGCGAAGTATCTGTAAGCTGACAATACATCATCCTTTTTAAATGGCAGAAGTGAATGGTTTTGTAGCCAGTTTTCTGCATGTCCCAGTCTATGCTATGCCGACCAAGACAACACGCCCAAATTGATCAAGTATATGACGTCATGACACCATAGCTGGCGTATAAAAAGCTGGGAGACGAAGGCGGAACCCTATTGTTCCGAGACTGCGACTCTCTTCACTTGGTGACTGCACCGCTGTCAAGTAAATTGGTTTTACATCTTCAAAAAGCGTGTCTTTGTTACAGAATGTGATTCTTTGTTAGCTGCATCATGCTGTTTTTGTTTTAATCTATATTTAAAGCTAAATGCATGTGGCAGGATGGTGCATGGTCAATGCGGTCTTGCAATCGAGCCACTCTATCCTTGTTGCTGCTTGGGGCTGAACAATTCCAGCAGGGTTTTTATTGCACTTTATATTTTTCATGTTTATTCTGTAGACGACCTTGAGGTGTAGGGGGTTTAAAGCATCCAATGGAAATATTCAAACAGGTCTGCAGTTTGACTCCCCGCACGGATTCTCATCCAGCCTTTGTTTAATCTCGTTTAATGTGTTTTAAATGCTTGGCGCGATTGCTGTCCCTCCTCCACAATTAAACGGTGTCTTGTACATCTCCTGTCGTTCACCTAGCTTCATTGACCAGAAATGGCAGACAAACCAGACCTGAAGGAGATCTCCGGCTTTGATAAGACCAAGCTGAAGAAGACGGAGACCAATGAGAAGAACACGCTTCCCACAAAAGAGAGTAAGTATCCTAAGGACTTTCGGTCCATTGACACTGAAAATAGGATGTGCATGGCTCTGCTACTTTGTTTTAATTGCAATAACCGCCTACCTTGCGTGAGCTGTGTGAAGATTAGCAATAGACTAGTTTTGTGACCATGAGATTTAATGATCCCTGAATGCTCTGTGAATTAAGTTCTGGCTCTAATGTATTAATCAATTGGCATTCTCAATGGACTGGTTCACCTGATGTCTGGGCACGTTTTCCCGGCTGCTCTGCACGCCGTTTGAATTCAGGGAAGGGCAAGGCAATGTGAAGTGACTGCATGGGCTCTTATCCCCCCTCCTTTCATCCCTCCCTCAGCAATAGCACAGGAGAAACAGACCGAAAACTCCTAAGCAGCGGCGGTACCGGAGCGCAGCATCCTCTCCTTTGTTCCAGGAGCGCCCGCCTGCAGAACGGGCAAGAGAGGCAACACACTGGGGGACATGGTCAGCCGACGAGAGGACTGGACGGGATGTGGTCTGCGGGGCAAATGTCTTGGCACGGATAACGCCACCAATTTGTACAAATGTTTAAATCGATTTAATAAACGTAATGATTAGAAATGCATTATTTTTCGACTCTAATTTGAACTTGGAACCCTTAAAGCGGCACGGGGAATCGATGGTTGATTTGCAAGGGCTGCCTGATGGGTGTGTACCAAAAAAAAAAAAAGGGATGCAATATCTACAGGCGTCTTGGATTAAGGTTAATTGGCCGTTTTTAAAGATCTAATCCGCCACAAAGCCTCACTAGTTGGTAGTGTGCTTGTGAATTTGCTGCAATAAGCAGGTTTTCATCTCCAGTTAAACCCACATTAGTCAATTAAGACTTGACTGTACCCACCACCACTTCAATAGTTCTACAGACCCTAGAGCCATTAATTTACCATGAACTGGAAAAGCATGTATGGGAAGGAGGATTTGAATGAGGCAGAATTATATCTGGACAATTTCCTCCATGTTCTCTTCCAGATAGTGTGTGTGTATATTTGCACTGTTTATGTAAACTGTTTAGAGTCCTTGTATTCTTCATGGTTTGTGAACTTCAATGGAAATGGTTACCTGTAAAATATAATGCATGATTTGGGCCTTGTAGAGTTAGGGATTTTTGAACCTCTGGTCCATTTAGCTTTCAAAATCCAATTGCAAGCTGTTCTAAAGTTAAAAGGTATTTCATTCTAAGGAGTCTAAGCTGTGAGACTCCTGAGCTTCAATGGTGGGATGCATATCAAGCTGTAGTAAGATCTAGAGATGAGATGAGTGGGGCAATTGGGTTTGAGCCCCCACCTCCTCCGGGATCTCTATTGGCATACTGCTGAGCTGATGATATTGATTGCATAGGGGAATCTCTCTGGAATAGTCCATTATACAGAGGAACTAAAGACCTCCAGGAAAGCAGTTACCACACTAACCTGTGGCCCTCGATGTCTGCCTAATGATCCTCCTTTTGTTTTTTGGCTCTGCACCTATTTGACCAACCTGTTCAGTATATGGTATCCTGCCCAATTTACTACTGCCTCATGCTAATGTCAATGGTAGATGCTGCTTTTTGTAGGTGCAGAATCGGTAGGGGCAAACTGACTGAAATAATCATACCTATGTTTTTTTTCCTTTGAAAAGAGCATTGATTTTGATTTAATATGACTTTAAGGGGAAAAAAAACCAATTGAACAAATTTAAAGTATATTTTAAATTAATTCCTATGGGCCTGCATGTTGTTCATGTCAATGTTGACCATTTTTATCACATGGCCCCACCCTGACAAAGGAGACAACTAAAATATTTTACTTACATGTCACAGTCTTCTTTTTAACTGACACTAGATTTAAACTAAAGACAAACACAAGACGAAAACACATAAAGTAAATATCTAGCCAGGGCAAGGGTCAGATTAATTTTAAGTTACTAGGATTTAACACACATTTAAAATTAAAAGTTAGACATAGTTTAGGGAGACAAACAAAAAGAATATCCTACAGTCTGCTGGTGCATCAGTGGGACAAGGAGGGAGAGGGATGTGCACACACTTGCACATTGTCGCTTCCTCTTTTGGAACTGTGGTTTGATGAGTAACCCATAAAAGGAGGTCAGAGCCTTTTCCTGCGATGCTGGTAGAGCGCAACGTCTCACTGGATCTAAATCTTAATTAACTTGTGTTGGAGCCGAGGGAAGACAAAGAACGGGAGCAGAACGAGCATCCACAGCTGGGGTGTTCCTGGGCGATTCCTCTGTGCCGCAGGCTTTCTCTCCCGCACACGTGTGTTTTGCTGCAGTGCTGTAAGCCGAGCCAGGAGGAGGCAGACGGTGTTAAACCTGACCTCTGGGGTGACGGACATAAGGCACTCCCATCCCTCCTTCGTCCCCTGCCCCCAGCAGACAGCAGAGTGTGCGAGGGAGCAGTAACTGTGTCTGGCAAGATTAAAAAAATAGGGAGGGAGGGAGATAGTCTGGGAAAGAAGTATGATTGCTTTGATGAGATAGGGTTAAGGATTCATAAAAATCTTTAATCTCTTCCTCCACATTGCTGCTGATGTTGCATTAAACACATATTCGGCAGTGGCAGCAGAGATCTTCGGAATTACTAGAGTAAAGTCCAGACAGAAAGCTTCAATACTGAGCGGCGTTTTAGCGCACTTTTAGGAGGCATGCAGACAGGCGTGGCTGAGGCTCATTTGGGAGCTTCTTTGACACCCGCTGTGTCTGTGGTAGTGCTGTCAGTGACCTTGCTTACTTACTGTGTTTACTAATTTAATTGTGCCATTTCCCCCTCACCTTTCATGCGTACACAAATAAAAAAGGAACAAACTGCTTGCATCAGAACCTCCCTTCCCCCAGTGCTCTCAGAAGTACATATTCAATGCAGCCGCCATACACTTACTAAAGAGCCACATGCCTGCCTGCACACGCATGAGCACACAGTCATCCTCTCAGCATTAGCATGACCTTCTTGCAATAGCAGGGCCTCTAATCTGACACTTGCTTTTTTTCATAGGAACACAATAAAGGTTAGGCATTAGAGGAGGCCTGTTGACCAGTCTTGTTTATTAGATTTTTCATAGCTTATGATCCAAGGACCTTATCAGACTGCTTCCTGAATGGACTGAATCAGCTTTTAGCAATTAGCAATGTATCATACATACTGTAAAATGGTAGTAATCTCTGTATTTTAGGAAAGTACAGGCTGTTCTATAAGAAAAAATAGGTGTCTGTGCACTCGCTTTACTTCAGAGGTAACATTCTGGGTTTGATTAAAAAAATCCATTACTGCAGAATTTTTGGTTGTTATTTTTCTCTGGCACGCACATCTGACAAACACATTAATCTTTTCTCGTTGCAAATGTAGCCCTGGAGGTTAACAGGTTTAATAGCACGAAGCAGACGTCCAGCAAGGATAGCAAAGGTCCATTTCTAAAAGTCATTCATTTTGCAGAGTTGGAAAGTGGTTTTGGAGATGACAGCTGGCCTTTCATCCCCCCTGGGTCAACACACACTTGGCTCCCCTCCTTTCTCACTCAACAGCAGCAACACAAGCCCAGGGCTGCTGTCTTCTGCACTCTTCAGACTTGTGATTCCTGAATTACTTGCAAAGCCTAATCAAGAAAAAGATTGGCAACACATGACTGTTTTATCAAGGAAAGGAAAAGCAATTGTTGCTACATGTTGTGTACTTTAGTCTAAAATGAACAGCTCAATGAAAGTAACAGACTTCCTTTACTGTACACATACATTACACAATGCACCTCAGTCTTACTTATAAATAAATAAATAAAATCCAGTGTCAGAATATAATACAAAAACAGAAAAAAACATACAGTGTTGCCAATCAGTAAATAATAATACATCGGTTAGAAAGAATCTCCATCTGATATGTAACAAAATGTGAAGACAAACAAAAGAGAGAGACGACGTGATTGGGGAGTGGAAATTGAAATCGTATGACTTACATATACACAGTGTATGCTCTAACAATGTCAGTTGATTTTATTTACATTTTGAAGTTGTAATCCAAAAATATACAGAAAAATACAAAAGGTTACATAACAAATCATGACTAGCTCTTAATTGTTCATTGATTGCAATAACTGTATACTTCAGCCATGAAAAGTCACACACAATAACTAAGAACTTCAAAATAATGGACAACAAACTGTTAGACTTTGATTTGAATGAATCTCAAAAGGTACAATATGTGTTTTTGCAGGTCATTATGAGGATGGGTGCACTGGTGATGCTGACAGAATGGAAACAAACTAGTGTCTGTAAGGGATGTCTGTCAAAAGGAGGGAGGGAGGGAGAGAGATAGCGAGGGAGAGGGAGTCAATATGCTGCTGTCGGCTGGACTGCTTCACCCCTGAGACTGTCCTGAACTGACAGCACAGACTAACAAATCACAGCCTTCAGTTACATCAGACTGCACCCTCCACTAACATGTATATGTAGATGTAGATGACATATGGATTTAATCTGAAAGAGAGACAACAAGGCTACTTAAAGACTCTTCTTTTCAAATGTGTCAACAGTGTAACAAACCTCTATCTGACTAGGAAACTTAAAATAATTACAGGGTTTACACCATTTTACTGTACAGGCTGTAAATTACTGGACACCTTCCAAAAAAGGATAAGGGGTCAAAGTACATAAAAATAACGTACAGTCTGGTAAAATCCCATCCAGGTGGCATCTGTTTATGTATATGTCTGTGTATTTTCATCTGTGTATGTATCTTGCCGCGTGTTGGGAATAATATACACCCGCTAACATCAAAGTTAAAAGCTCTCTGTTGTTTGCAAGCCCCTATGGTAAAGAGTGTTGTTTCATTAGGCTGCGTCCCTTTGGTGAAATTCCCAAGGTGCTGCAGTCAGCTAGTGTAATCTATAAAATAGATTCATTTGGACTAATGGAAATTACACAGCCAGCTGCTTCAAAGAGCCAACAGAAGCTTACAGACTTCCCAGACTGAGTCCTGCTCTCATCTGACACTGTCCAGATGTTCATGTGACCCCCACTGGCCTGAAAGGGGCCCATGCTGCCATGGCAAGAGTCCCAGGGAGGAGCACACTCTGAAACGCCATGCTGACAAGCTCTGAACGATGACATGGGAGCATTATGTGACAGGTGGTCAGAGACTGAAAGGAGTCTGGCATAGAGCTGGTGTAGGGCTGGTGTTAGTGGAGGGTGGTGTGTGTGTGTGAATATGAACTGTATTGGACCATGTGTGTTTCTTTGTTTAAGTCTGATGATTATTATTGTTATTGATTATGTTGTTGTTATTGTTGTTGTTAAACACAAAATACATTACAGGGGATAGGTTACCATAAAAAAAGTGCTTATCCAATTGTTAAAATCTGAATTATTTCCACCACAGGAAATGTGGCAACACATGTTTAAAGTGTAAGTGGAAGCCTTGTGTTTGTTCCATATTTTGTTATTTTCAGCATGCATTATGGCCTACCTGCAAAAAACAAAGTATAAATCTAGAATACTGTAAGCAGTATCACCAATAGTTAGTTTTATTATTATTATTATTATTATTATTATTATTATTATTATTATTATTATTATTATTATTATATTCTGAGAGAAGATCATTTAAAAATGCTGGGCCATAATTCCCTGTTATTTTATATCATATTTATGCCATCAAAATATTAAAATACTATTTTATTTTGTGTACTGTTACTTAATTATTTTCTACAATATACACACACTTCAGTAATAATACTTATTAATAATAACAACAACAATAAATTATGATTACTATATATACTATATAATAGAATGAAAGGAAAGGAAACTGCTGTATCCTTTTTTTTGCCCTGTGTGTGTCGTATGACTTCCGACAAGATTGTGATGACGTCAATTATGTGCGCCCATGCCTTGATTTGTATCCACAGGGCTCCTTCACTGCAGGAACATCCAGATCGTGCATATCTAATAAAATAGTATCTTCTGCATATTTATTTTAATATTATTATGCACATTTAATATATGTTTTGTCTCTGTAATTCATTTTAGACCGACAGAAGACATCGTACAACAGCCGTGTGTTGTTTAGTTCTTAGTGTCGCACTTTCTAATTGTGGATCGTATTTCGTGCTGATTGCTATGCTTTGTTGTCTTTTTTAATTTACTCTGCGATGGATAAATAAACCACTGACACAATACAAACACAACCTCCGAGAGACATGTCTGCGCAGGGAGACTGTGAGTTTTTAGTTCAAAGGGCCCGAGATCTAGTTAGTGAAGATCCATGGGCAGCAAAAGCCTGGCTCATCACGGCCCGGACGCTTTACCCTTCAGATTTCAATATACAGGTATGATGGGTTTGCTCTTATTCAATGCATTGAATAGTTAAGATTGACATCTCATCACAAATGGCATATTCAACAACAATAAAAAAATACTACACTGCATTGACTGCCAGGCGTCCAGTCCTGGAGTGGGCAACCCCTTGTGTCATTTCTCATTTTCAGTCATGCTTTAGGATTTTAATAGTTTTTCTACACATACAACTGCTATATCTCTCCCCCTTGTTCTTCCTTTCAGTATGAAATGTATACTATTGAGCGTAATGCGGAGAGGACAGCCTCTGCAGGGAGACTGCTGTATGACATGTAAGTAATTAACCCCACGTTTGCCATGTGTGCCTACAAAACGTTGTCCCATGATCTAGAAATGTTAGAAATAAAATAATTATTGTGTTGGGCTTAAATATAACGCCTGTGTTGCCACTTTTCTTATTCAGGAAAGTGAAAACTAGCAACCTGCACAGGCTACAAGGCTAAAAGAAATGTCACAACTTTGCTAGCTTGCTTGTAATTGTATAATTCAATATCTGTCTTTTAAATTATTGTATCTCATTAAGACCACACTTTGCTCCTAATTCCGTTTACATACAAAGGCTCAAGGATCTGACAGTTGTTGAACATGGTAAAAATGCTGCAGTGTGTTATCAGTTAGGTATCCGTGTGCATGGGGTCTCATTGCTGATCAAAAGGCAGATGTTAGATTTCAAAGTGACTGGCACTGTTCTCTGATGGGTATAACCAGGTTGCCTGTCTCTGGTCCCCCAGGTTCGTAAACTTCCCTGACCAGCCTGTGGTGTGGAGGGAGATCAGTGTGATCACGGCTGCCCTGAGAAATGACGTCCAGGACAAACACGCACAGTTCCTGAGAGGTGAGAGACTAATGCTGTCACACCGCTCACCCAGCTGGTATCTTCATCACGATGCCCTCTTCTAAATGGACAGTGTTGATGACACTCCTATAGAGAAGGGGTCACTGTGCTTCATTCACAGCACTGGAATACTGAAGCCATTTCAAGTCTCTAAAAGGAAATGTATGACTTTATACTTCACCTGTCTTATTATATGCTCAGCCTGATCCTCTGAGCTTCCTGCCCCTGAGGTTATTCGAATGCTCACTGAAAGTTTCAGCAAAACGTGCCTCTTTAATTTGTCTTTGGAAATGGTATGCCAAGAAGTCAATGACAAATTATGACAGTTATGTTGAACAACATGTGGATCTTCAGAACTGCTGTTATAGGCCAGAGAAAGCCGAATGTCGTGGTGGTGTTTTGAGAGTGGCCTGCTGGGAGGTGATGTGTGTTATGCTGTGTGTCTCGCAGGCCTGTTTGAGACTCTGCCAGGCCGGGTACAGTGTGAGATGCTGCTGAAGGCCACAGAGCAGTGCTTCAACACGCTGGAGAAGGCCGAGATGCTCCTGCTGCTACTGCGACGCTTCCCTGAGTCGGTGGTACAGCATGGGGTGAGACACCGGAGCTGAGAGCCCTTACACACAGACACGCAGGCACCGACATACACACACACACACACACACACTTGTATGCATACATGTACGCATGCGCACACACGCGCACACACACAGGCTTTTTTGACAGGAAGGTGACCTGAAATGACAATTTCTTTCTTTACAGTTTGTGTGGATATGTGAATATCTATATCTGTTTGTGAAACATCTCTTAAAATATGTACAAATGTTAAAATCCATAGAATTAATAATAATAGTATAATTAATGTTATATAATTTAAGAATGGTTCCATTTATTTTCCTTTTGATTCCCGCAGGTCAGTCTGGGTGAGACACTGTTGGAGGCAGAAAGTATTGAAGACCAGGAGACACCAGTCAATTGCTTCAGGAAACTGTTTGGTGAGTGCTGATTTCTTGGGACTTTTTTCCAAAGCCTGCCTTTAGGGAAACCTAATGTGGAAGCAGTATTGCCTGAAGAGACAGGAATACTGCATATCTCCCCATACAGGCTGTTGGCTGCAGTTGGCACTTGGTCAAATAATGTTCCAGGTCTTGTCATATTAGTAAAACCAATTTTTGTTTTAATCTATAAAACAAAACATATATCAATATTGTGACATACAATGTTAAAAATAAAAGGTATTGAGATTCAAACATTAAAACGCATTCACTTCATGACAGTAATAATTTATTCTTAGTTGCACAATCATCTGAGATTAATGTTAACTCAAAATTCAGTGTATGCTTAGTGAAATTTCCAGTGAGTTTCTACCTAGATGGATTAGCAAGACTAAAATATTGAAGCACTTATGCCGATTAATAATTCAATCTGTTTTGTGAAGATGTCCCACACCAAATCCTGAAAAATACTATGAATTTAACCATTTTAAGGTTATTTTTTTCTTTTGCATACTATTTGAATTAACTGCACATATGGAACATTAGTCATCAACATTAGTAAAACTAGACAACATTTTGGCATTTTTAAAATATATTATCCAGCATTCCAATTCCTGGTAACACATAATCTAGCACATGAGGAGATTTTTCCCCCTCCATATTTCTGGGCTGATATGTGCACCTCTATGCAGTTAATAGCAGATGGTGTTATAAGTTTAGCAAGCCTAACATAAGCACAACCTGCCATTTTCTCTATTAATGTCCATTGTATTGAAAAGCCATCTGGAGATGAACAGCCACACTTATATGCCCAGATTTCAGTGATCTGCTGTATTAAATCAGATGAGCGCTGGTGTGATTGCAGTAGTAAAGATCATAGTACAACCAACTTCAATTAATTTAAGTGTCAAATGGCAATTTATGTAAAAATGTGTTTTGAAACTAGCTGAAGCAAACTGGAACATTGTAAGGTTCAGGTAATACAGTAGTCAGGGGTGTCGCAAGGGGGTAGGCATCCCCACACCCCCCGCTCTCACAGGAGAAAACTCCGCCGCACCCCCCCCACCCCCCCTCCCGCTCTCACGGGAGAAAATACCATCACCATCAGGAATTATTAGAATCGCCTCTGACAGTAGTGCGTTAATTTTCATCAATTGCTATGAAATGTCACCATCTTCTGGACGTTTTTTAGATTCTTGTTTTAAAATGGTGAATTCACTGGCAGCATTATATAATATATGTAATGAGGCTGAGTAATGTTTTCTGGAAAAATACACTTTTGGTCCATTTGCCTGTACATAAATTGGCATTTAAGGCTGTCAATAGGATTTTTGCTGGGTTGTAGATGGTGTTTGAGTTGTAGTATTGAGTTTTGTAGGACTGTTTCTTCAATGCTTTATTTCCTGATTCATAATGTAATGTTTAGTCTTTGAGACACTTTCAGTTCTGGTGTTTTTTTAGGAAACTATGGGAGCTTTATCTAAAATATTCTAGTCTTTAACAGAAAGTCGCTGCACTGTGTGTGTGTTTTCAGTGTGTTATGCCAGGTGATGTGATCCGTTTCCTGTTCCTACAGTGTGTGACGTGCTGCCTCTCATCATCAACAACCCTGACATGCGCCTCCCTGCCAGCCTGCTCTACAAGTACATGCACAAAGCTGCTGAGTTCTACATCGGATACGTCACCCGGGGCCCCACGGCCGAGAGCCAGCTCCAAGGTGCCGTTCCCACTGGCACACTGTCAGCACAACACAGCAGGCTTTCAGCTTTGATTGTCTTGTCATTTGCACATAAATGGATCTTACGTTACTTTATTTGCTAAACTCACAGTTGTCTATGTGGGCTTCCACTCTCACCACATTCTCCTCTGTGTGTGTGTTTGTTTACACAGTGTCTCAGGAGGCAGGCAGTCTGAAGTCCCCCACTGCACGGGGCTCCCAGCGCTACATCATCGAGGGGCTGACGGAGAAGTCCTCCCAGGTCGTGGAGCCGTGGGAGCGGCTGCTGGAGATCATGTCGGTGGTGGGCGTGCGGTGCGAGTGGCAGATGGATAAGGGCAGCAGGTAAGACCCTCCCACGGGCACAGCCCTGTCTCACGGCAGTCTGTCTCTCGCTGGGGCACATTTGGTTGGGGCCGTTATGCAAGTAGATTTTAATTCTCTCCGGTACGCCAACCACAAAGTCTCCTCAAGCCCCGCCTGCAAAAAATCATGGCTCATGTCAGGTAACACTATCTACACTAATTACTTGCATAGTGCCAGTTGGGACATGAATGTAATTTCTTAATGTGTGTTGACAGTGCAAATGTACACCGATCAGCCATAACATTATGACCACTGACAGGTGAAGTGAACAACACTGATAATCTCGTTATCATGGCACCTGTCAGTGGGTGGGATATATTAGGCAGCAAGTGAACATTTTGTCCTCAAAGTTGATGTGTTAGAAGCAGGAAAAATGGGCAAGCGTAAGGATCTGAGCGACTTGGACAAGGGCCAAATTGTGATGGCTAGACGACTGGGTCAGAGCATCTCCAAAACTGCAGCTCTTGTGGGGTGTTCCCGGTCTGCAGTGGTCAGTACCTATCAAAAGTGGTCCAAGGAAGGAAAAACGCTGAACCAGCAACAGGGTCAAGGGCGGCCAAGGCTCATTGATGCACGTGGGGAGCGAAGGCTGGCCCGTGTGGTCCGATCCAACAGCTACTGTAGCTCAAATTGCTGAAAACGTTAATGCTGGTTCTGATAGAAAGGTGTCAGAACACACAGTGCGTCACAGTTTGTTGTGTATGGGGCTGCATAGCCACAGACCAGTCAGGGTCCCCATGCTGACCCCTGTCCACTGCCGAAAGTGCCTACAATGGGCACGTGAGCATCAGAACTGGACCACGGAGCAATGGAAGAAGGTGGCCTGGTCTGATGAATCTTGGGTTCAAGGTGTTGACTTGGCCTCCAAATTCCCCAGATCCTACACAATATTAGGCAGGTGGTCATAATGTTATGGCTGATCGGTGTATATCAAATCAATGCTAATCATTTAAATAATATCTTATGTATATCTGTAAAAAACAGTTCTACTTTGATGTTTTCACACCCTTCATTTGAGTCAGTCGTATTCAGTGAATGGTTTATAATCTATTTCCTGGCGCCCCCCTCAGGAGCTATGGGGAGATGCTGCAGCGTATGAAGGAGCTGGGTCGGTACCTGAGCAGCTTCGATGCCGATGCCCACGTGCGCTACAGGAACCAGGTGGTCTACTCCGTCATGCTGGTGTTCTTCCGCAGCGCCTACCAGTACGTCAGCGCCGTCCAGCCCACGCTCTTCCAGGGTGAGTGTTCCCTGGGCTGCCAGCTGGCTCTGCATTTCAGCCACTCTTAGTGCCGTAAAATATGGGCACACTACTTTTGTGTTCACTTAAGCAGAAATGCCAAGAATTGCAAGTTCAACTATTCCCCAAATTAGGGACACTTTTCCATGTATTAAATTAAATGTATGCGTTGAGGAAATTTCACACAGTGTGCACAATAAGGTCATACAATTTAGGCTGCATAATCATCCGCCAGTGGGTGTGTTTGAGTGACGCGATACAGCTTCCATTAAGCAAGCCATCCATTCCTCTAAGCTTCCCTCAAATCATGTACATCAAACCTGTCATCACAGCAATGTCTCCACATCACCTTTCTAGTTATTCCAACATGCTGCTTGTGAGCTCTCGGTAAAAGTTGTTTTCTTATCAATTATTGATTGTTTAACCTTTCTATTATTTATGTTCTACTGCATATTACGGAATGTTCTATATTTATGCGTCATATTTTTATTATAGACTATTTTAATTTGCTCTATTATTCAGTGTTGTAAAAAAATATTTAGGGGTATATGTGACTGTCTAGAATGCAACTCTATGTTTTGCGTTAAAATTAACATTAAAAGCAATTTCCATTTATGGAATGTCATTTTACATGTGAAAATAAGTTCTATCAGCTTGTTCTATCCTTATGTTTCTAGTTATGATATTCAGTTACTGTAGTTAGACTCCATGCTAACGACAGATTAGACTTGCTGTAACGCAGGGCTGTTTTTACAGTTCGCTGCCATGGTCAGATTTAAAGGAGACAAGTAATGAATAGTGTTAGTTTTGTTTTAGCTGAATTTCATCATGAATGTGACTTTTGGTTTGTGTTGTTCTGTGGGTTGACAGGACACGGCTCCCCCAGCACTGTGCCATGGATCCTGGTGGAGGATTTGTCCTCAGTGTACAGCGATGCAGACCTCGACCGCAGCAAGCACATCCACAAGAAACGCAAGCTGGCCGATGGTCGAGAGAAGACCATGGTGAGAGAGGGCCTGAGACTGACCCGGGCCTATAATAATCTGTTTTATTCGTTTTCATCTTTATTTCCTCAGTTTTTCATATTACTTCCATCAAAGGAGGCATATCTTATAATAGTGTGTGCTGTTGTCTGCTGCTGACTGTGTTGTTTGGTACAGAGCTCCGATGACGAGGAGGTCTCTGGGAAGGGCTGCGGCCGCCACATCCTGGTCAACAAGACGGAGCTGCCCTGCTGGGCTGACATGCTGGAGAGCTTCAGGACAGCCAGGGAAAGCTGGGAACTGCTGCACTCGCAGGAGACGCTGGAGAACGGTCAGTTCTTTGCACTTCAATGTTGTTTTCCACTGCATATAGTCCAAAAACAATGGAGAATTTAAGATTCATAGATCCTTATAGACCCATCTCACAATGCTTGTTTACCTTCTCAGAGTTCAACAGAATCTGTTCCTCCTGGAAGACGGACAGCTGGTTATGGTTACGAATATTCTTGACTGACATGATCATCTATCAGGTAAGTCGGTGGATCATATGAACCTGTTTCATCTTGTCTAAAGATGTCACTGAAGTACAGGGATCCAGTCATTAATCGATCAATTTTCTTGAATTTGTTTTCTAATTTAACCGCTTTTGTACCTATGTGTGTGTCTGTGTGCTGCACTGATTGTGGACTGTGTTTCAGGGCCAGTACAGGAAGGCCGTTGGTAGTCTCCACCAGCTGGCTTCCATCCAGCTGCCCCAGCCACAGGTGGTGGCCCCCCAGAGCTCTCTGGAACAGCACCGGGCCCTGATCCAGCTGGCTTCCTGCCACTACGCCCTGGGGGAGTACAGGGTGAGTCCCAGCCGCCGTACTGTTAAACCATCCCTTGTACTGTACTCTAGAGCCATTCCCAGTTTGACTGTCCATCGTGCTATACTGCACTGCTGTCCCCATTGCACAGATGTTACGGGATGTCTACTAAGAATGATATGGTTAGTGCAGTATTTTAAAATGTTAATGGGCCATTCCCCTTGTGTGTGCTGGGCTGCAGATGGCGTGTGAGAAGGTGCTTGAAGTGGTGAACAGCCTGGTTCCCCAGGTTCAGGAGGCGATCCGGACCGCTGAGGAGGTCCCCCGGGTCAGGACCAAATTTCGTAAAGGTGGGTCAACTTGGGCTGGGCTGGGTATTTTCTGTATTCTTATCTGACAGACCCATTAGATTTTTATTCATATCGTTTTATAATTTTGCTATCCAACACTGCTTATTAATGCAGATTGTCTCCTAAGTGGCAGAGAGCTGTTTCACATGGTCACCTTCAGGCATCTTATTTGAAAACACCCTTGTTACACTAATCTGAGGTATTTGGCAGAACTTTGTCCAAGTGGATGGGGACCGAGTTAAATCTGCAGAAACGATCTTCCACAGTGAAATCTTAAATTAATTTGAGTATCAACTGTTTCTGTCTGATAATTGGACCTGCAGTTTCAGCAAAACATCAGTATAAAGTATCTGGTATTCAGGCGATCCCTATAAACTTATAGATTTAATCTGAAATAGTATGCAGTGCAATGTATTTAATTTGAACTGATCATTACAGAAAGTGTTTGCTTGAATGTGTGTAATAATACTCCTACAATGCTACCTTTAACCTGGTCAAATTACCACAAATATACCATTTTATACAAACAAAAATACCACACATATCTTATTCTTCCTTGCGTGTCCATTTTTAAAGTGAAATCTGTATCAAACCCTGCTCACATTCACTCGACCACCAAATGATTCACGGGAACACCAGAAAAGTCAGATTAAGCTGCATATTACTCTGTGGGGGACACTGCTGTACTGTGAAAGATGGATTCAGACACACATGTTAACCCTGCCCCATACACGCATACCAGCAGAGCTGCTGACATTGGGTGTCTCTCTCTGTGTTTGTTCATTGCCAACACTTCGGTGAATGATGCAGCACGTTGTATTTCTTTTTTTTTTTCTTGTTTTGGTATTAAAACTTACTTTGTCATCCTCTTCTGAATTCTAGGTTCTGACCTGAGACTTCTGCCCTGTACCAGCAAGGCCATCATGCCTTTCTGCATGCAGCTGATGTTAGCTTGCTTCAAGGTAATAAAGCTGTTTTCTTCATTTCAACAAAGAGGTTCCGCTGGGCATGAACAATGACGCTCAGTGTTATGTAATTTTAGCTTTCCCTGGGCAGTTCCTACAGCATCATATTATAATTTCTGTAGGAAACAAAAATGGAACTGATCAACGGATATTGCTGAAGGAGAGAAACAACACTATTTTCATGCAAAAGAAAGGATTTGCTTTGAAAATTATATATTAGATTTCAACATTAACCACAAATTCATTTTCTTCTCATTTACTGGGCACTTGAATTGCTCGAGCAAATCTAAAACTGCCACACTTTAGTAACTGCCCATATAATTCTGATTGAATGCTTTTTAGGAAAGGTTCTTACATGTTTTAGCTGTCTTTATGCCATTTCTATCAGGCATTAGATGCATGTTATTGTAAGCTAGTTAATTTAATTTCTCTCACTCAGCTCCGCGCTTTCACCGAGAACAGGGACGACCTGGCTCTGGGTCATGTGGTTGTCCTGCTGCAACACGATTGGCCGCAGGGAGAATGCCTCTTCCTCAAAGCGATAGAAAAGATCTGCCAGCAGGGCAGTTTCCAGTACGAGAATTTCTTCAACTATGTGACCAGTATCCTTTACTGAGACATTGTATTGCTGTAATTGGTTCAATCACTGTCCTTGCTCGAGGAGTTGCCTCTCCCAGCTTTAACATAAAGTAACATTTTCAGCTTTCATATCAGGTTTTTAAGTTATTCACAGAGGGCAAATATTGCTCAGTGCACTGATGATATGATAGTGAGATCTCTTAATAGAGTATTTAAGGCTTTAAACAGATTGCAGTGTGCCAGACTTAATGATTTGAGTCATCTGGGATGCTTCTGTGGGTTAATCTTGTCAAGTCAGATTTAATTTGAGAATTGAGGCTGCCAGGATGTTCAGAGATGCTTCTTCATCAGGATCTTTAGGCTGATTTTATTGAATTTTTTCTCTTCAGTATTTTCTTCCACTTTGTGTAAGCTGATGCACCTGAAGCATGAGACCGTATAGATAGGAAGCAGGTTATCTAATGTTGTGGGCAGTGGTATTGTAGCTAGTACCCCACTGCTGCAATTGCAATATTATACACCTAACCAAATCCTGTAACCACTCACCACATTTTCTACCATATACCACAGTGTTTTTTCTGCCTGTTTTCGTCCTGCTCGCCTTTAACACACTTGCCCAGATATTGATATGCTGGAGGAGTTTGCTTACCTGCGTACTACTGAGGGGGGGAAGGTGCAACTGGAGCTGCTGCCCAATCAAGGAATGCTCATCAAGTAAGTTCTACGGTTTAAGATTTGGGGAAACGTTAAAAGCGCACACAGTGGTAACCACACACGTCTGACAGGCTGCCCCCTGGCTTAATAGCTGCAGAATCGTGCTGCTGGGCTGGTGGACATGTCAGGATTTTCAGTCCAAGATCAGTTGATTAATGGTTCTGCCGATCCTTTCCTTTATAACGTGCTTCCTGTGATTGTCTCCTCAGGGCACTGGATGAAAGAAACCTATTGATAAAATTAAGCGATCGAGACACAGCAAACCATTCCAACAAAATTGTGTGTGATGGATTAATAGCCAAGTTAAAATGCATTAGTGACATGTACCGTGAGGGTGTTCTGTAGGCTTGGCATTCAGGCTGGGAAGGCTTTCACCCCCCCACAGTGCACAGCCAACACATTGGAAATGTGTATAGAGGAAATGGTGAGACCGCCAGGGCAAAGAAACTAGAGCAAACAGAAACGTGCAATAAAGCCAAACAGGAAGTGGTTTGGATTTGTGCAGTACAGTTCCAGACAGAAGTAAATATCTCAACTGTATAAATCCCATAAAGGGCAATCCAATTTTGAAAGAAACTAAGACATGTATTACTTTCTCAGTGCATGTTTTTAACACGGGTTATGATCTTTAATAAACAAATAAGGGTCTTCTACTTTGCATCTAAGCCCAGCTCAGCCCTGGTTGGCACACAAGGCACCCCGCTTCTGCTGTACAATTAAAATACATCTGGCTGCAAATTCAAGCAGTCCTTTAAAAAAAAGTTTTGGAAGGAATGCTGCAATAACAGAACAGTGTGTTTCAGACTTGTTAATCAATAGCAACCCTGATGTACCAGGGTTTGCCAGTCAGACACAGGAGAGCCACACACTTGGATTCTTTGAGATTTGCTTGCAGGCCAAAAGGTTTTCCTTGATTTATTTCGGAATGAGAAACTGCTGAGGGTCATTTGGTGATAAGAAACTAGCGCTATTGAAACTGCCCGGACTCTTGGGTAACCGGCCAGTGTCGTGGGCTAAGGATCTTTTGTCCGACTGTTCCACAACCAGTGCTTGTGGTGCTCCGACTGTTTTGCATCAGCAGTAAAGAGCCCTGCCTGTACTGACCCCTGCAAAGACCTGGCTTTAACCTTCGTCCGGCCCTCTAAACACACTTTACCACCTGAGCCAGGTGGGAGCCCATACTGACGACTACGCATAAAAAATAACAATCCTCTTTGTTCCTTCTTCTCTTGTTGTCTTTGACAGAAATGTGGGATTTCATGTCATTATGGCAGAGTAAGGGTTTCTTAAACTTGAAGAACTGCAAAAACTAAAATCAAATCACTACAATTTTGTAGATAAATAAAATTAAAAATTGAATATCAAATATCTAAGATTCTTTCAAAACCAAAACAGCTGGTACAGGACTGAAAGGCATACACTTGGCATAGGTGTACATTAGCATTATTTTTTATATGTTGCGCTAAATCCTGCATAGAAAACCAAGAAGAAAAAACACATTAATGTAAGGAGGAACCACCTTCCATGTGCGTATCATTCAGGTTCACCGCAGCTGCTGTAACACAGCCATGTGTGCAGAGTGGTCGTGTCATGCCCTGCACATACGAGCTGTGACTCTACTCCCTGGCTGGCCGAGTGACTCAAGTGTGGGTGTTGAATGTTGCTGTTTACTGTCTCTAGGAACCCTAGCCCTTCCATGGGGCTCCTACCCCAGGAGTTTATACCCATCCTGCCGCCTGGCGTACCGACTGCCGACAGGTACCCTCCCCAGCCTGCTCATCACGTGCTGTTTTTTTTTTTTTTTTTTTTCTCCTACGTTTACAAAAAAAAAGTGCTTACTTGAATGTTTTTAGATTCATTCATATCTTTAATTTTTTTGTATTATCTGTCGTCGCATCCCTCCCCCCTCCTCCAAAAGTGCCTCATATTGTGCCAGTCTGTGGACATGAATCATTTAAGATCACTGTATGGCAAACAACAAAAGGGGGGGGGGACTTCCAAACCACTGGATTCCACCACCACCCACTGATGCAGAGTCTATCCGTGTCGTTTTCACCTGGAGCTTGAATCTGCTGGCTCCCAAACCTCCACTGTACCCATTACGCCATCCCTTTTGTCTTTTCTGTCCATGAACCAGGTGTTCTTGCATGACAAACTGTGTGTTTGCACTAGCATTTTTAGTCAGATGGCAGATTTTGAAACGGAGTTAAAAGTATGCCGGTACAAGAATTAATTCTGATCTGTGCTGAAGGGAAAACAGCAGCAACAAAAAAACACTAGGTGTCTCATTGGTTTATCAGAACAAAGTGTTACTTTTAGGATTTTCATCCCAGCACAGCCCACTTACAGCTCTCTATTGATTTCACAGCACCAAGGAGAGAAGGGGCAGGTGAGTAAAGGGACAAGTTATCAAATAAGATTGTAAAACCCTGACCATTTAAAACCATTTCAACAATAATCACTCACACACAGAGCTGGACAGAATTTTTGTGTTGCTCTTAGCGTACCAGATAGTGTGGGTGTGCGGGTACAACCGAGGAGTGGGTTATCTGCAGTCATCAAGGGCATCCTAAATGCTGAAGAGGTGCAGTGAGATCCTTTGCGGGCAGATCATGCTGATTATCCGAGGTCTAGAAGGGGTTTTGCAGCCTTTGCAACAGAGCAAGGGTCAGGCCAAGTCCAGGAAGCTTTGATTTTTAGACCTTTTTTCATCTGGGAAGATCCACTTACGGATCTGGCAGTACTCTTCAGCATTTACAGGACACAGTGGTTGCAGACCCAGTCGTTGTCTTGACTTGCATCTCCACACCATCTGACCAATCCAATTTAGGATGATGCACTAACATGATCCAGAAGACTGACGGTTTTGTCCACCATTGCACGAAAGGTGGACCCCGTGTTCAATGCATAGGAAAGGGAAGGGAAGGGCAGAAGGGCACACAGCACGACAGAGCATCAGGTCTCTGTGTCTCTTCTCTTTGTCTCCTCTCTCTCTCTCTCTGTCTCCCCCGACACACAGGCACCACACCGTGACCCGCGGCATCACCAAGGGTGTGAAGGAGGACTTCCGTCTGGCCATGGAGAGACAGGTGTCGCGCTGTGCGGAGAACTTGCAGACCGTGCTCCACCGCTTCTGCATCAACGAAAAGATCATGCTCATCCAGTCCTTGCCCTGATCGCCAGGCTTGTCCTCCCCCTAAGTGATGGAGCTTCATGCAGAGTTTTACAGAAGTTGAAGACTCACTTAAAGGGTCTATGACTTGAGACGTCATGCCTTTGAGCTGCATGTACTGTCAGTTACCATGGAATTGCATCCTCTGTGTGCATCTGAAACTCAAACGCCATTACAGCAGAATTCTTGGCACCAGCTTAACTTGTGACAGACGAGACATTATGACGAACCTCTGACTCTCTCTCTAAGGTTCTTGAGATGATGTCACAGTCTTTCCAGCAGACCGTAAACGAGAAACAAGACCACATTATTGTATTTCCAGCAGTGAAACTTCTTTGCTTTTGTAAATTTTTCCCCAAAGGATCTAGATCTCAGACTGTGTACTTCTGTATATTTGTGTGTGACTTCTCTTACTTGTTCAACTTGTTGTTTTTGTTTAAAATAGATGTCCTTCTGTGAAAGTTATTAACTCACTGTGCCTCTCTGTGTTGTTTGGTTACTCTCCAAGTGACTGCTTGTGGAATTGCATAACTGGGATTTTAAGCCTGTATTTTCTCTGGTTTCTTTTTCAATTATTATGTTATGCTTTGTATGCTGACACATGTATGGCCTTCCCCACAGTGTGGAGACAGATGGTATTACTTAGCTCAGGGGGACAGATGTTTGATCTGGACTCTAGACTCCAACAGAGATTCTAAATATGACCGAGAAATTGGATGGAGATTTTAACATCATGGATAGCATGGATTTGCCATGACAGATTATATGTCAGACTCAGGTTGCATTTAGAGATTTGTTGTGTTGGAGGAGCCAAGTCGAAGAGCAGAAAAGCCCGCAGTCCTCTGTGTTGGAGTGGGGTGCCATGTCCTGCCCCACCCCTATCCTGTGCCGCCCCAGCCTATGCTCCTGCACACACCAGAGGAAGCCAGCAGCACCACCGTGTGGGAGCCTTGAGTACAGCTTCTTATTGGAAAACTTAATATTACTTTATAATAGAGTATGGGGAATGGTTATGGAAAGTATAATAATATAATAACTAAATCGGCAATCAGAGAGTGGTTTTTGAAGCGTCAGCCAACAGCAAAGACGCTAAACAACTTGTTTCTTTAATAATTCATCATTGATACTGGCAGGTAAAATGAAATGGATATTGTAACCAGAATGTATTGAATTGGTTTGATTAAAATATATTTACTTTAATTCAGAAAACGTTATCATTGAGTTCATATGACTTATTGCTGTGTTTCTCAACCCTGGTCCTAGATGACCCCCCTACCCTGCTGGTTTATGTTCCAACTAAGCTCTCAATTAATACATTGAAAAATTGTCTTAATCAGAGCCTTTTAATTATTTAAAACGGGGGGGGGGGGGGGGGGGGGGAGTAAAATTGTATGAATTTGTTTAAAGTACTTATTAAGGAACCAAGTTTTTTTTATCACAATATAAAATACAATAGGTACTCAAATTATTATATATACATATACACACACATGCACATAATGCTTGAAATCCCGAGCTGCTGCAGATTGCCTTCCTCAGCTGGGGGTTCAAATCTGATAGATTTGTTGCATTTATCTGATATATGTTAAGTTTTCAGCATTACCCAGTTACTTGTATTTAGTGCAATCTGCTGTTCAAGATTTATTTATTTTGTTCACTTTCAAAATACATTTTATAGAACTTAAAATCAAATGTATGAAAACTCTTCAAAGCCTTGGTCAGAGATTATAGTTTTGTCCAATGAGATGCGGCTTTTATTGTAAAACCCAACGTGGCAGGTTTTATATTTGCTTCAATATACACCAGTGGCCAGTTCTGCCCTTGATTCATTGCCTTGTAGGTTTTCTGGTTGTTGGTTTAAAGACTTAAGGACAAGAATTTAAATAATATTTCGTTAATGCATTGAGATCACAGATCTGTGGTTCTTTATGAACTGATCAGCATGAGCATGATGTGAATGTGCAATCCTGATTGGCTGGGCAGTCAGGCGCATAAATAAGACATTTCTAAATACTTACTGTATACTATATACCGTTATATGTCCACCTTCTCAGGCCATCGCTTTTAACCGCGTACCCAAACAGTCAACGTAGTCATAAAATGCTTAAATGTGGCAAATAACCTATTCTGCGCTCAATAAAACATTAAAGATTTGTATACAAATAAATGTGTCAATCGGTTAGTACTATTTATTAAAATACTAAGTTCTTGATAATAAACTGATTATTTTTGTTTGATCATTCTGCACGGTGCATATTGATCGGAGTTAAAGGGGGAGTGTTTTCCTCTGGCAAGTCGTTTCACTTTGCTGTTTTTCGCGGGAAAAAAGGGACTGGAGGCGGAGTGATTTCACTGCTAACAGGCGGAAGTACGGCAGAGCGCCAAACAGGCAACTGAGTATTTAATAAAGCACACTGGGCTAAAGTACTGAGAGGTAAGTACATTTAATTGGAATCGTATCATTTTCTTTTTTAGAATGTATGTATTACAAAGTTAATAATCCTAATGCTTATATTTAATGCTCACAATACACCCGACATGGAGGTTAAGTTCAGTATTTAATCAGAGATGCTGTTTGGAGACTTTGCTTTGGCGCATCGCACTCGGAATCCAACATTTGCATGACATTTTATTATACATGTTGGTGTGGGTTACGATTTCTTTCAAATCAGGTTTGCAGGAGATTGAGCTTAATTTAGTGTATTTTGAATCTACGTATCAAATGGTGTAAATGTATGTATGTAGTTCTAGGCGATGTTACAGTTTTATATTATGAAACGCCCACAATTGGACTGGTTTACCAACTGGACATCTCCCATAGGTTAGTGTAACGTAATGCCAGTTCAGTAATGTATATGTTGTTGTGTGTGTGTAAAGTTACACACTCACTGTTTACTCCAAGCTTTTAACTAAGTCGGCGTGCCTTGCCTGCGCGTATTGATATGCAATTGAACACCTGACGCAGCCAGCGTGTTGACGTCAGCACAACGTCACTTCCGACATGTGGAGCAGCTTAGACAGTGGTGTCTAGAAGACAGTATTTACTGCCCGTGTGAGAGTCCGCGAAAAATAATGGTTGCTCCCATAACGAACACGTTGTTTTTGGTTTTCTTCGCCTCTGTATCTGCAGCACCGGTGCTAGATTTTGATCGGTGTGGCGGCGGTAAACGTAAGTAACTTCAGACAACTTGACATACACTTGCCAAGTAAAGCACACCGTTGGGCATGTCTTTATCTTGAACCTGCCTCTGATTGGTTTTAACTGCGTAAACGTTAGATATTCGGGAGCAGCAGCCAAGGTGGAGGTACCGTCACCTGCCCCGCTAGCTGTGGTGCCGGGTTAGTTATTAGTTGAGGGGAACCTGCTTCATTGCGTTAGCGCTACCAGTCACCCTTAAACGTAGACAAATCTTAATGCGCTTTTCATTACTTTTCAGTCTGTACGTTTACATTTGGGTACTTCCTAATGCTGCCAATACAAAAAGGAGACATTTAACTTCTTTGGCGGGCGCTCCTATTTCATTCATTGCGGAGGCTCTTGTTTGATTGTGACGCCGAATCTGTGCGCCCATCAGCGAAAGCAGGAAGCGCCTCTCCGCTGATAAACCCCCACGCCTGCTACACACAGTACGAGAAACTGCGAGGAGAACAAGGTCGCTCCCGTAATGACTGCACACATGTTGGGCAATGAAATGCTGCCCAGTCGCGTCCTGAGTGAAGCGCTATATGTAGAAAATCCGCATTACAAAGTTCAGAAGAAACGGTAATAGGCATGTGTTTAGAACACACCTGTGCATGTATGATTTAGTTCTGACAGGCATTCCATTGATCAAAGCATTGTGACAGTTTGGAACTGTAGTGTTCTCGGAATTCGGGAGCGCAGGACTCGACTCGATGACGCAAAGGCGACCTGTATAGCAGGTAACATTTAACATTTGATTTTTCATTCATCTAATTGAATGAGTAAACGGGAAGTGATAATCTCAGCCAACATACAGGAAGTAATTTACAGATATATTGAAATGATTTGCAGAGATCTAAATTGAGTTAATTTCGATCTAAAATGAATGTAGAAATCTGTAAAAGTAAAGCGATCTTGAAGATATCTATAAACATAACTTGCCTCGCCATAAAATACTGGCGTTTTCCTTGAACATTTTATCCATATATATTTCCATATTTGTTTTAAACGACACTGTTAAAAACGCAACAGGTTTTATAGAAACAGGCGGCCTCCAGTATTTAATGAAATTACATATCCAAGATTCTGCATAATTATTAAAACAATGTTTCTAATTTAATTACTTTTTTTGGGTAGTTTAAATTGTTATGACAAAAGTAACTCACTGTTAAAGACAGCTGAAAACTTCTATTAGTATAGTGTTCAAAGATTACCGTGAAGGGGACGTAAAACATGTATATGGATCTTTAAATTATATCTCATTTAAACTTGAAATGAATGGCTGATTTGTTTTGTTTTCAATTAAATATGGTTAAGACCTAAACTGGTAAAAAAATCTATATTTGTAGTCATAGGCTGCTTGCTCCAAATGGAGGAGTTCCATATTTAATGTCTTTAACATTGTAATGGGGGGTGTGTATATTTTAATAAGAAATACAGATTTTAATGTTATTTATATGGTGTTAATTTCCATTTTGTTTTGAAATAAAATGTGGCTTTTTATTTTTTCCTGTTTCTTTTTCAGATCGGATTTGTAAAAAGAATGGAGAGACCTTGACAATTCCTGTTAACAGTACAGACCCCAACTTGGTATTGAAACTGAGGAAGCCTGGAACAGATCAAACGTTTGTTTATATGACAGTAGTTTATAACCAAGCAACCTCCCCTGCAGAGTACAAAGACAGATGTGAATTTAATGCATCTGCTTCAGAGTTTTTTGTGAAAAATTTGACCAACAATGATAGTGGCATCTATACAGTCTATAACGATCTTGGTGAAAAGCTGTGGTGTTCAGAAGTGGTCTTGGAAGGTAAGTGTTACAGCAGTGTATAGCAGAGCATGGTTAAAAACACAAAACCCTTCTGGCTCTCTATTCTTACGGCTACTTTACCAAGAAACATGAAATGTCATGAGAGCAAAACAAGTAGCCAGCAAAAACAAAAGAAGAAAAAACATATACAAAGCACATCCAATTAGGTTGTGAGAAGTATGAGAGGATGTCTAAACCTAAGGGACAGGTTGCTTCCTCAGTTAAGGCACCAAGACTATAACTGTCTTCCAGATGAGATTAAGGCTGCTAAGTCTGTGTCCTCTTTTAAAACTCTGAAAACATATTATAAATCAGCATTTTTAAAAATATTTTATAATATTACTGTGCTCTGATGGTCCTAATTTGAATTTGATTTTTGGTATCTTTGATGTATTTGTTTTATTTGGATTCTTGAGCACCCTGAACTTTTTGTATGAAGAGTGTTATATAAATAAAGTATGATTGTCTGTGGAAAGGACATTAGTGCATAAGTATGTCTCCGAAGCAGTGGTGTTTGAAACTCATTCTCCATTCCCTATTTGAAAGAGGGCCGATGTATTAATGTTTATCATCTTGCTCCAATGTGGCATCTCTGTAGAGCATCAAGAGGGATGAGTACTAGAGATTTAAGTGGCATTTATTAGCTTTTGTGATTTTTTAAAAAAAAAATTCTGAAGCATTCTTACTGAAACAATTATGTATTCCTAATTTATTTAAATTATGGTGTAAAATTTTCTTAATTCACAGTTCTAATGTTGACTTTCTATTTTCTTTACACACAGGTAAATCATCTCCTTGTATTCACATTACCTCTTTTGGATTAGCCCTCAGTTTGAGCCTTGGCACCTTGCTCCTCTTACTCCCCTGCCTCATTCTCATCTTATGTAGAAATCAAGCTAGAACACAGGACATGCAACTGACTACTGACACAGGGAGAAGACCAAATGATGGAAAAGAAAGTGTTCTTGGATAATAAATGTGCCAGGTAAGGAGAGCCAACATTTTCTTTTGTCCCAGCTGCAGTTATTCCCAGTTTAGACCTTCTAAGCAATGGCATAATGTAGATAATTAGACTGGGTACCGATGGAAGGCCAGGGTTCGCAACATTTCACAAAAATATGTGCTTCTGTTTGGTTTCCTATTTTGCCAAAAATAAATTGTTCTTGCAGTGCAGTTAAATCTTTCCCAGTTCCTTTCCCAGCATGGATTGATAATGAAGTTGTCACACAATGAGAAAATGGCCAACAACTTTTGTGTGTTTAGAGACGTTATTTGATCTTCTGTCTTTGTTACCTTGCTTACAATTCCAGCAACGATACTTAAGATTTAAGAGCAAGATTTGCAAAAACATTTCTTTCAGAGGGTGATCTTTCCAGCTCGACAGAGGAGTGCTTCTCCACACCTGAGACTGCCAGGATGAAGATAGATAATGCAGTTAGACAGCTCAACATGTAATTTATCTCCTGTGATGAAATGTTCTTTAGTGGCGCATTAAGGACTTCAGAGCAATGTTAGAGCAATGTATTGTTGTTGAATTCACACACCAGTTGACTTGGTAAGTGTGACGAGAGACTGACAGACCCCAAATGGTTTCTCTAGAACTAGATTAATTTAAACCAGTTACTGTATTAGGAATAACCATTTACCAAAATCTAAAGCCTAAAAAATAAAAATGGGCTAACCAAAAGCCTACAGTCATTTAAAATCCATGAGGCTTGGGAGTATGAGGACATCTTGGACTACAACTCCCGCAGTAACTGTAGCATTAAATAAAAGGCTGTTTTGGAATGCATTGCCGCTGGTGGTTAGATGCAAGCCAATAGCCAACCAGATTAAGCTTTTTGTCAAGAGACGGGAACATTAAGTGTCCAAATGCAGGATGCCAACTTTGCCACTTTATTTATATATTATATATATTTATTTATATGTATATTTATTTATTCTCGTTTATTGACTGCAGTGGAATGAAAATGCCTTAAATAAACCAAGACGGCACATGTGACAGCTTTTACTTAATTTCTTTGATGGCTCAAGTGTAGGCTTGTGTGTCTTCCAAGGTAATACAACTGCATGGGTTTATGATTGGATTTACAAAAGCACTAAATGCTTCATGGATCTAGCCTCTTTTCCTCTCAAAGTGCACCAGATTGATGCATTTAACTATTACTATTTAAAAAATGTTCTCCTGGGGAGCATTCTCCTGGACCCCCCAAGAGGGTTTCGGGTCCCCCCACCCCAGTTTCCCAAAATGCAGTGGGGAAACACCGCTAACCCCTTTAAATAACCTAGTATTACAGCAATCCTGAGCCACGAACCTGAATGTGTACTGCTCTCACTACACCCTGTGCCACATATCTAATTTGGGGTGGGAGGGGTTGCAGGAGCCATGGCCACCCAGGCTCTTTATTCAGGGATTTATTTATTAAATTAGTGGCGATATCTATAAATATACAGAGATAAGGAGCACATGAGTTATGTACAACTTCATTTGTGTGGAAACTTGGGATGGGCATTAATTTCCTTGGTTACAGTATATTTTAATTTAAGGGATGTATTGTATTAATACTGTTATATACACTCACCTAAAGGATTATTAGGAACACCATACTAATACTGTGTTTGACCCCCTTTCGCCTTCAGAACTGCCTTAATTCTACGTGGCATTGATTCAACAAGGTGCTGAAAGCATTCTTTAGAAATGTTGGCCCATATTGATAGGATAGCATCTTGCAGTTGATGGAGATTTGTGGGACGCACATCCAGGGCACGAAGCTCCCGTTCCACCACATCCCAAAGATGCTCTATTGGGTTGAGATCTGGTGACTGTGGGGGCCAGTTTAGTACAGTGAACTCATTGTCATGTTCAAGAAACCAATTTGAAATGATTCGACCTTTGTGACATGGTGCATTATCCTGCTGGAAGTAGCCATCAGAGGATGGGTACATGGTGGTCATAAAGGGATGGACATGGTCAGAAACAATGCTCAGGTAGGCCGTGGCATTTAAACGATGCCCAATTGGCACTAAGGGGCCTAAAGTGTGCCAAGAAAACATCCCCCACACCATTACACCTCCACCACCAGCCTGCACAGTGGTAACAAGGCATGATGGATCCATGTTCTCATTCTGTTGACGCCAAATTCTGACTCTACCATCTGAATGTCTCAACAGAAATCGAGACTCATCAGACCAGGCAACATTTTTCCAGTCTTCAACTGTCCAATTTTGGTGAGCTTGTGCAAATTGTAGCCTCTTTTTCCTATTTGTAGTGGAGATGAGTGGTACCCGGTGGGGTCTTCTGCTGTTGTAGCCCATCCGCCTCAAGGTTGTACGTGTTGTGGATTCACAATTGCTTTGCTGCATACCTCGGTTGTAACGAGTGGTTATTTCAGTCAAAGTTGCTCTTCTATCAGCTTGAATCAGTCGGCCCATTCTCCTCTGACCTCTAGCATCAACAAGGCATTTTCGCCCACAGGACTGCCGCATACTGGATGTTTTTCCCTTTTCACACCAGTCTTTGTAAACCCTAGAAATGGTTGTGCGTGAAAATCCCAGTAACTGAGCAGATTGTGAAATACTCAGACCGGCCCGTCTGGCACCAACAACCATGCCACGCTCAAAATTGCTTAAATCACCTTTCTTTCCCATTCAGACATTCAGTTTGGAGTTCAGGAGATTGTCTTGACCAGGACCACACCCCTAAATGCATTGAAGCAACTGCCATGTGATTGGTTGGTTAGATAATTGCATTAATGAGAAATTGAACAGGTGTTCCTAATAATCCTTTAGGTGAGTGTATTATTGCACTTTAATATCCCAAAATAAATGCAATATTCAATTTGAATGTAATGTGTACATTTGTCTGTCACTTGTAGTATAATTTTATAAGGGATACTGTGGTCACCGTTTCACCCATCTTTTTGAGATGGGATAAGAGGGGGAGGTGAAGCTACAACTGACTGTTAAGTGAAGTGAGCAGTAAAGGTCATGTTTTCTCCTAACCATGCCTCTAGTTCCATCAGCCATTACAGATATGTGAACGTTGCCACCATTCTGATGATGAACTGAGGGTTTATGGAATAGTAATATGGTGACAAGTTGGGATGTGACTGTGCAGATTGGGATGAGATGTTTAAAATGGCTGGTGGTAGTGGACTATGGAGGGTGGACTTGAAGGTGAAGTGTATGAAATTATAGTTGGCCAAATCAATATAGAACGACAAGTGATGCATTGTTCTCAATCAATCTGTTATAGTTTACATTTATTGATATTAAATGTATTGACAAACATTGTGTGCCTTAAATAGCTCCCTTTACCAGTTTTCGATAAGTATTTTTGTCGATAATTGCCACCCCAAAATAAATACCGGACCCATCTGGTCACTCCCATTAACATGTTCTGACATGTCACTGCTGTCTGTCTGTCCGTGTTTGTATTAGTGTTTTGTGTTGACAGAAGGGCCCTTGAAGGGATGTGGTAGACTGCACTAAAGCTATGGCTTTGTTTTTGTTTTTTTGCCCCCCAGCACTGTAAATAATAAATCACCTCTTTGCACCATTTCCCTGCCTCGTGCCTGTTTAAACTAGACTATTCATTGAGCCCAGCACAGTGGTAATCAGCACCATGATGCCACAACTGTATAGAAGCGGTGACATTACAGTATGTAGTTTAATAGTATACACTTTTTGTATTTGGGGGAGTTACTTTCCATGTAGCAATAATTTGTTTAAATTATCCAGAGTAATTTAAATATTTTCATATTCAATTTTACTTTATATTTATTAAATTCATATACATTTATGTATGTTGCGTGTTTGCACAGTTTTGCCACAGGAAAATAAAACCTGCAAGAAAAAAGAAATGAAGCTTTTGAGCTACATGTGTCCAGTGCCTCAACTTTTCAGGTTTTAGAAGATTAAAAGCAATCTTTTGTCATTTTTTTGTATGATTATTAGAAGGGCCCCTAATGTCATTCAGTTGTTGTTTGTGTGTGTGTGTATATCATGATATCTTATTGTTATTGCACAAATTGTTGAAAATATAATATGAATTTCACCCCAGCACTGTAAATAAATCCCCTTTATTTGCACCATTTCCATGCCTTGTTTGTCTGTTTCCACCTATCCATTGAGCCAACTACTGTGGCCATCAACCCCATGATGCCACGGCTGTATAGAAGCAGGGACATTACAGTATGTAATAGTAGTGTATGTAGGTGACAATCTGTTAGTATATCAGTCTTTTAAAGTGTTGTAGGGGACAAGGGAGTGTACAGACAGTATATCCGCTTTATTACCACTACACCACTGGTCTGTGTGTGTGTGTGTGTGTGTGTGTGTGTGTGTGTGTGTGTGTGTGTGGGGGGGGGGGGGATTGTTCTGTACAAATAAACATCATCAGACCCCCACCTCCCCAGAATACAGTGAACTGGGCTTATTTAGTTAGTGTCGCTTTCCAGTCACACTGTTGCTGTGTAGTCAGCTGTAAAAGGCCAGAGCCTACAACACCCTCAGTCTCCCTCACATAAATAACTGCTTCAGTGTCAGAAGTTCAGGCTGAAGACGACACTCACACAGAGCACACCTTAATGTGCACATCATGCCACCATACACAAAGTGTCCAGAGGGTGAGGCTGAGGACACTGATTTCACAGCGTGTTATAACCGACAGCTTCCATCCGGACTACAACACTGACGGCGCAGATCTCCGCAGTTCTGCGCAGATCTGCAGAATCCCGCCCATCCCATTGGTGGAGCCATCTGCGCTGCAGCCAGAGTTCAGGAGTGCACTGACGTCACCCACAATAACAGCAGGGCTGCCTGCCGACGTGGCGGAGGAGAGGGAGGAGAGCGGAGCGGCCGGGTGCGACAGGACTGGTGAGATCCTCCACTGTTTCAAACTTGTTAGTCGTGTTTTAATCATTTTATAAATGGCAGCCAACACTTTTTGGGTACACAACACCAACGAGAATATCGGAAACATTCAAATATTGCTTACTTGACTGCAAAGGTTTTGCACACATATTTCTAAACACTGCCAGATACGGTGCAATGGTTCCTTTGTAAATAAAGTTTTGTATTCAGTACAACGGATATAGATGTCTGTATGGTGTTTGAAAGAAAATCAATAAATTGCTCCTGTAAAGTATGTTCCGTGTTATGAATATTTATAATATTTTGCTACACTTTACCATAAACCTACGCATGTATGCATTAAATCAAGATAGCAGGTCGTGGTGTTTGTTTGGTCTGTTACGGTTATAATATGTATTAGTAGCGTTTCTTCTCTGTTCATGAATGTAGTCATGAACTTATGAAATAAAACAAGTTAAAAAGTGAAATTGGAGCTGGAGAGAGAGGTGCCACATGATGTCGCTCTTTAACCAGGTTGGAGCGCATCGCCAGGCCTGTGTTGCGCCCGGCACTGCGGCGGGGTCAGTGGAGAGTCCGGCTCTGGGTGGGAAGTGTGCTGTGATGTCTAAGCAATGGCAATGGTCGTGTGCAAACGTAGCTCTGCACACACAGTTTGTTCACCATTGACTCATCTCACATCAGTAAGGACAGGTCTACTAATAGGATAATAGCATGAATTGTCCAGGGATTGGATGAATTACTGTAGCAAGCAGTTAAGACTGATCAGTAGATAGGTCAAAATCACTGCACAGATTCACAGTATTATTGATGGGATAACAATGTCAGTCCCTCAGGCTTTTTGGTACAGTGCTATATGACATTGCTTACTATGAAAGATCATATCACAAGCACTTTTGTTGATTGTTTTGCTTCTGCAACTATATTGTAGCTCTGCATCTCATTTTCTATATTGCACTGCATTCTGCTATACAGTGTTGTTTTCTGTATTTTTGTTGAATTTAGGTCTCCTTAGACAGAAAGGGAAGCACCTTGCACCTTTCACCTTGTTCAGTGAAAGACATTGTAAGCCATTGACAGCGAGTAGCACTGCTCTGTCATCATCGCATGCTCTCTGAATTCCAGCTGCAAAGAAAAATGTCGCAGCACGATGGGAGCGATGGCGGTCTTCCGGACCTCAGCGGGCCTGTCTTGGAGCCGCACGGAGACGACGAGCCCTGTCTGACGGACACAGAACCGAAAGACAAACCATCAGAGCCCGTGACGGATACTCTGCCGAAGGATGAGAAGGATCAGCTGCCCGGCGGGATCAATGAGCCCCAGACAGAGGAAGCTCCCAGGTCCCCAGAGGATGTGGCAGTGCCGGGGGCTGAGAGCACAGTGCCCATGGAGACAGGAGGGGCAGGCTGCCAGCTCAGTCACGAGTGCCACGAGTGCCACGAGTCAGTGAGTCTGGAGCCGGACGCTACAGGAGACCGGACTGGGCCAGAAGGAGAGAGTGAGCAGGCATGTACTGTACTGTCTTTAACGTGACGCACCATGGCTCCAGCTGCGCAGTACGAAGCCTCCTTTGTGTTTCCTTTTAGGGTGAATGCTGATGTATCACAGTGGGAGAAAAACTGCAACATGTTAACTGTATGACATTACACTCAAATCTTCTCGGGGAAAATTCAGTTCCTCTGAGCTTAGCATTGACAGTGGTTCCATGGGAAGGGGCTGTTAGCCCAATGAAGTGTGGCTTGGCCTTACCAACGACAAGGAAAGCTCTGATTGAGTAGAGCAGCTCCTATTACACACTAATCAAACTTAAAAATTGAAAAACCCACATGTAATTTCTGTATAAATGTGAGACTGTACAACTCATTGGATTGCACATGGAAAACATGTTGGAGGACAAGATATCTCAAGTCAGCTGGTGTTGTTTTGTGCCCACAGGAATCCAAAGACAAGAGCTGGGGAGGCTGGGGCTCCTGGGGTAAATCGCTTTTGACCAGTGCGACCTCCACTGTGGGTAAGTTTTTAGGTGCTTCAAAACCAAGGTACTGTTAGTCCTTAAACATTCAGAAAGCTTGAGCTGAGTTCTGATGAACCCCTTTTCTCAGACCAAAGTGTTCCACAGGGCGAGCATTTGTCCTAGTGTATGTAGAGTTATGTGACTTGGGAGTACAGGATTCCCCTGGTTTTATCCGGGTCCATCTCAGGTTAACCACCCAGTAAGGGCTCATGCTTAGTTCTGCAGTGGGGGTGACTAGTTGAATCTGGGTTAAGTACCTTGCCCAGTGATGCAGCAGCAATCGGGACCAGAACCCCTGACCCTGTGATGATAATGGGCATGGAAATCGATGACGATCAACTGCAGACCTCTGTTCTTGCCAGCAGTGTCCAATTATTAATACCTTTTCTTAAGGCAAAAATGTCAAAAACACAAGTACAGACGTATCATGTAGTGTTTTCACTCATTTGTGCCCCTCTATGTATTATTTGTATTTGTTGTCCCCAGACTTTTGAGTTAGACTGTATTGATGACACATGTTTGGCAGTGAAAGTCATACTGTATAATCACAAGGCAGAGACATATCCCTTTGGAAACCTGAAATGAGCAAAATAATGTCATAATAACAATAACAGTCGCAATTTGAGACTTTTATTAAAGGCTCCTATTATCCCCTGGTAAAGATTATCAGAGTGGAAACTTCAAAGGCTGGGGTGCGTTGGATGGTGCATGAAAGCACTCAGCGGGAGAGGAGCGGGAAGGAGCGTAGTTTTATTAAGAGGCTATATTTTCACACAGCAGGAAGGCATCGTATATTTTTTTCCCTTGTTTGGCAAACCAAGTCGTTGGGAGACATCTGATATCTCGTGGAATGGGATTTCTAACGTGTGCAAATTCATTTAATAGCATTCCCTCAAACGGAAGGGAAATCTTCTAATTTAAAATGATAAAATTAATGGGGTGCGTGCTGTTGGATAACATTCTCAGGAGAGGTTTGATAACAGTGCAGAGATCTCGCAGATAATACAGCTCTTTTCCTGACAAAACTGTTAAAACGTGGGGAGATGTGACTTGGATTTTCACTGCCTTCCACAGAACATTTATTTCTCTAATCACATTTGGTTCCACAAAGATTAAAGTTTAATTAAGGGAGGAATATTCTGTCATTAATCTTCATCCCCTTTCTTCTGCAGTTACACTCACATTGTTACAAATATGAGCCATACATTTTGTTAGCTCTTAATTATGTCATTTAATCCAGGTGCGAGATGATTAATTTCAAGAACGCCGGTTGGCAAAGCTCTTAATTAATCCTCGTATTGCAAAGCTCACGGATGGGTTTAATTACTTGTCTACTCATTTAAGGTTTCTCGGATTTCATTGTCAAATATTTATTTGTTATGATGTGTAATGTGTACTCGTTTATCTACAGTGTGGCCTGGAAGACAAAAAGGTCACAGTGGTGCCCAATCTGTTTGCATCATTTTAATTTATCCACAATAGCTTGGGAATCTCCATTCATGCAGTTTGAGCAGGTTAAAACCCACTGGAGTGAATGCTAGAGATGACAAGTATCTTCTAAGATGGCTCTGCCCAGGAAAAACTTGTAACACAAAGAGATTTCATCCAAATATCAGGAGTTTTCCCTTTGCTTTTTGCTGGCAATATTTACTGTTTACTGTTTTCGTATTTTGTCATATTTACTATAGATTCTGTTGGAGACAGATGTTGATATAAAATCCACAAAATCACCAAATGCTAGCAGGTCACAATTGCCATCTCACAATTTTGTGCATTTTTTTAATCCATCGATCGATTTATTTTTTATGAATTCTCATGTATAAAGTAGATGCATTAAATAAATCAGAGGAAAATGCTAAGGCTAAACACTAGGAGCCGAGTCTGTGTGTCACACAAACAAGCAGCAAAATAAGATGGAAACAGCTTTTATGTTCTTTCTTCTCATTTGTCATGATGTGTGCAGATGCTGTGAAAGCAGTCATTATCCGTTCATTAGCTTCTACAGTTTCACCCACTTTCTCCCTTCCCTCGCCCAGCAGCCTCTTTCCGTAGTGCTGGCATATATGAACAACACACTGCATGTTCCATTATTAACCAATCACTGTGAATGTCAATCCAGCATACATCTGTTCTGTTTGTAATCATCTAAGGCTTTTGCTCTACCTTTGCTCAGGGCAAGGGATCAACGCCGTAAAGGAAAAGGCCGGAGTGACTTTAAGAAGGCCGAGGACGACCTCCGCATCTGAGGAGGCCAAGGAGGCAGAGGCCAGTAAAGAGGGAGTGACAGGTAAACTGCCAACTCTGCCCTGCGCCAGAAAGTCAGACCAGCAAGCGGCAGTGACAAAAGATATTGAATTCCTGCATTTGATGTAAATAACAGGATGACCATAGAACGAGACAATTGCATTTCATATTCAGAGTTGTCCATAATATTGATCAGGCTTGTCAGTTCAAGGGAGAAACACGTTAATAAATCAGTGTGGAAAATGCAGTCTATTCATGTGGGATTAGTTTTACCTGTGAAGTTTTGTTTAAAGATGTCTATATATCATGTTTCTTTCATTTTTTGTTTCTTTTTTCAAACATACAATCTGCTTTTTAACTCCATTACTGTGCAGTTCCTTATTTTGTATAGTTTATTCAGGCGGGTGAAAAGTTTTGTCTTTGACCGTATCCTAGATTACCAGCTGAATATAGATAGCCGTGTGAGCCCACCCTGTTCTCCATTGTTTAGCGGAACCAATTATATTTTTCCATCTGTGAAGCCGTTATTATGTGAAATTAGCTTGGGGAGTGTCTGAAATGAATACAGATCACAGGAGTCTGACAAGAAACAAGAATCTGTGTGACTCACATGCAAGGCTTTTTTCCTCTGTGATTAGTCAAATGCAGTCTTTAATCTCAGAACGAGAATCTCAGATGACCCAATATTGTTTAATACTTTGTGCAGTGTGAATTTATTATTGTTATCATTTAAGTGTCATGTTTATGCTGTGTGTTAGAAGCAGAGGATCTCCAAGACCAGCTGGAATGCCCCCCCACCTCCCCGTCCTCTGGGTCCCGAGGAGTGCTGTCCACCATTACCAGCGCTGTCCACAACACAGTGAGTCAATGAGCAATGGACGTGTCTGGCAATGGTAAACCTTGTCATGTTTCCTTCTTTGGAAAGCTGGTGCAGTTGCCTGTCCCCCCTCTCCAAGCTGTTTGGCACCTTTAACCATAATCATTGTAAATATTGCTTGAAATGGACGATTTCAGCTGCATGTATCACTTTTACAACAATCTTTACTTCAGTGTCTATGAGATGAGCTAATTATCAAGGTAGTTTTCTTGCAAGGGAGTCTGCACTATCTGTGGAGAAGCCAATAAAAAACACTTAAAACAAGCATGCAACTGAAGTGAACAGACAGGAATTGACTTTAAGTGATTTATGGGGTGCATACCGAATCCAGTATTTGTGTAGAAAGATACATTTCTGCCCATGGACCTGTCCTGAGCTAGATGTCTGGATACAACACACACTGGGCACACTGTTGTAATGTGCTGTTTGGTGTGTGTATTGCATTTCGACTACTGAAGGGATCAGGCTTTTAAGTGTCACAATAATTTCTTCTTTGTTGCTTTCCTTTAGGGAAAGTCTGTGATAACAGGCGGGCTGGATGCGCTGGAGTTTATTGGGAAGAAAACAATGACTGTCCTTGCAGAAAGTGACCCTGGCTTTAAGAAGACCAAAATCCTCATGCAGAGGACCGTGTCACTATCGCAGGTACAGCACAGTCACTGGGACACCAGTCAGGGTCCCCGGCCTCGTTTCCTCATTGTTAGCCTGACAGGTCTTACACAGCATTTCTTTTGCCACAGTGGAGACATCCTGTAGCATTCCTGCACTCAGAAGATTAGAAAGCTCAAGAACAGGAACCAGCCCTTTGACCCATCGGAGCCCATTTGTGTTGCTGTAGGATGACTGATGATCCACAACTTAACTGCCTAATCATAGACATGTCTTCTCAAAGGTCCTGCATGTACCAGCCTCAAACACACATCTCGGAAAGTTATTGATCACTCTGAGTTAAACAAAACAAGACAGAAGTGTGTCCTTTACATCTACTTTGTGCAAGTCTGAATTTCTGCTCTTGTTTACCATTTTGTAAAGTCACTTTTTTATTTTATATTAAATATTCAATGTATTCAAGTCGCTCTGCAGTGCAGCTGGGGCAACCGTGTCCATCTGTGAGGTTTATGTTCCTTAATTCTGAGTTCCATCATCCTCTTTACCTGTCACAGTGCAAAACTGGTCCAAGACTTAGATGCCAATCTGTCCTGCATCATTCATTTACCCATTGTTATTTTGGAAAGGATATGCATTAAAAAATAAAATCAGGCAGGTGCTCAATCAGGTCTTCTTTGCTTATGATCTCTTCCTAAGTCTAAAGTAACCAAAATAACTACATTTCGTCAAGCAAACTCCACAAAGAAGTTTCACTTTCCCTCTCAATGTCAGGGCAGGGTGTTATGCTGCTGGAGTGTCTCTGATCTCGGCCTGCTGTGTTTCTCTAGATGTTAAAGGAAGCCAAAGAGAAGGAGAGGGAGAGGATGAGCAGTCAGCTGGTGAGCGAGCCCACGGTCCACTACGGGATTCTGTTTGATGACTTCCAGGGACTGTCCCATTTGGAAGCTCTGGAAATCCTGTCTAATGAGAGCGAAGCAAAGGCAAGTACAGGGAAGCAGCACCTGAACACTGGGAACACAGCGTACTGCTCGAGGCTCTTTAAGGAGAGTTCGAGGTGCAGCATTCTCACATAGAGCACACCTGAACAAAAATAAAACACGGGCCCAGCTTTAAAGCATTGTGCAAATGTACATTACTGCAGTGCCTGTTTAACTATATAATATGCATACCAATCATGTGTTACATTCAATGCACTCTCACTCCAGCCTGGAAAGTGACAAGGCTCTGTTATAGTACTTTTATATGAGTACTGATTGTGTTTTCTGATTCAGTACCTATTTAGTACCTAATACAAGCACATATTTTGCATTCTGAGGAATTGGCGGATGTGCCTATAAAATGTTTTCCTCCTGTGCAGGTTCAAGCTGTCTTAATGTCACTAGAGGAAGAGCAGCTAGAGTCCCTGAAGAAGGAGCTGATTGCCATTAAAGACATCTTCACAGAGAAGGACTTTGAAGAAGAAGTGGAGGGAGAGGAGAAAGGTGAGCTCTGTCTTTTTTTATACCTTTATGGACGTGGATGTAATTGTCCTGGCTTCTACACCTGGGTCTGGGTAGCGGCAAATGATAGAAGTGCATGTAAGAGGAGTTCACATGGTGTTATATATATCTCAGAGACAGGAATACAACTTCGTAGCACAGGTTCATGTCCGCAGTGACAAGAGATGGGGCTGGCAGTGGAAATTATAGGCCCTATTGTCCAACCAGTGCAATGTGTGTCAAGAGACATTTATTGTGGGTACTTTTTTTTATTAAATGTTGGCAGAGCACCTCTCAGGCTGACTTTTAACCCCAGACACTATATTACCCTTCTGGTCAGACAGCTGGTTGAAATTATATAAACTGTAGACCGTGCCGTACAGAGCCAGCCAGTGAAGAGATGGTGATTGCATTGGAACAGATCCAGTACAATTGTAATAGGTGTTCAGATGTTCTGGTGTTTTAAGTGGAATGTATTAAGGATGACTGTGGACTTGATAGTCTGAAGGAGCATTATGGTTTTCCGTGTCTGTCGCAGTGCTGGTCGAGCCGTGTGCTGTGTCTCCAGCTGATGACGGAGAGGAGTTCGTCAACGTTGTCACGGAGCTGCTCTTTGAGTTGCACATCGCTGCCACGCCAGACAAACTGAACAAGGTAATGTCTGGGTTTTTAAGGTATCCATCTGTGTTTGACAGACAAACAATACATTTTCAGAATGTGATTAGGTTTATTCTTAGAAACAGAAATGGATTTTAATCGATATCGGCATTTACCAAGTTGGAGCTATATCTGGAGTTCAAATGTACCCATTAAGACTTTCAAAAACATTTTAAAGTAATGATTTTTCCAAATTACTTTTTGGATTTTCATGTTCAGGTTTTTGTCCTTTTCATTATTCTCTTCCCTTTTTGTTTACTTTTCTCATTTATTCTTTTTTTTTGTATGTCATTTCTGGAATATGCACAAAGAAAATTCGTGCACCTTCATTTCTCATTTCTTGCACAAAAGAGTTTGACTGTGGGGGACCGGTTACCAGCTGGAAATGTGACAGTTCTCCCCAGTTCTATTCCCATTTTAATTTTCCCAAACAGCAAGACAGCCATCTGTATTGATGGCCGAGGTTCACATATGTGTTCTTCACATCAGTAGCATCCTGTGCATCAGCTTCTAACTCTGCAACTTCAATACCGGAATAATTTATGAAATGATGGCACTATGATCCCTGTTATTGTGTCACTAATTAATCAGAGTGTTTTAATTGCTCCCCTCAAGGCACTCACTTAGCATCATAACTTGCTATATTACATTTTAAGCATATTCCAATCTGTCAAAATACATATATCAGGTGTTGCTTTGATCTCCGCAAAGGCGATCCTGGTTCCGAAGCACAGACCGTTAATCCACTTTATTTTTTTACTGTTGTTTCAAGGCCAGAAAAAGAGCGCATGACTGGGTAAAAGAAGTGAAATCTTACACAGAAACATCTGCCGATGAAGTGGCAACAAAAGAAAGCAAAGATCTTGGTGCTGAAGAAGATAAAGAAGAGAGCAACACAGAAGAGAGCAGTCTGAAATCGGTAGAGGTAAGGAGATGTTTGAAAGGATGACCCTGAAGAGCAGAAATAGGCTCATTACCAGGGAAGATTAAATACCCCTTTTGATTTTAATTTGCAGTTTATTTTCCAAATCTTATTGTATCTTTAAAAATGAAAGACGATGTAGCAACATTGGGGGGGTCAGTATCTTATGAGATAAAAGGCAAACTTGAAGGGATTTTTCAGCTTTTGAACCAGCTGAACAGGCCTGTGAAAAAAAAAGAAACCCCTTGAGACTGCAGAGACTCGAGCTGAGCAGTGTTGTGTGTCGTACTGTGAATTTTAGGGTATCTACGAGTCCGCGGTGGGCAGCCTGGCAGAGGTCACGGCGCGGGGCATTGAGCAGCTGCACAAGGTGGCAGAGCTGATCCTGCACGGGCAAGACGTGGAGCGTCCCGCGGCACAGCAGGCGCACATCCTGGCCAAGTAAGTGCCCAGTCACTGCCATCCTGCTGCCACACTGGGTATAGTGCCGGCTTGGAGATTCTGGGAGAAGCATCTGGGCCTACTTTGGTTCGCTTTTTCAAGTTAGGTGGCTACTAAGGATGACCTCCTTTTTTTGGGGGGTGGGGGGTTACATAAAAGCTTTATGTAAGGATTTCTAAGGAGGTAAGGCCTCAGATGAGACATTTAAAATTCTCAGTTAAAATCATACCATCTTGGTTTCCTTAACAAGTGACTGTGTGCCACAATAGAAAGCATATTACATTTCCTGTGCGGTGGTGCTTTCCACAACAACAACAACAACAAAAAAAACTGTGAAAAACTGGGTAGGAAAAAAAAGTTCTTCCTGTTGTGTTACTGATCCATTGCTTTTAAGAATTTATACCATGCTGAGAAGGTTCTTGCCTTGAAAGATTTAAGTGTGGAAGAAATGTTTGATCCTAGAAGCTCACAGTTTGAGTGACTGAGAGCATGAAAGGCTGCTGTATTGACGTGCAGGTATGTGACAGAGAGAGTCACCGTCTGATCACAGAAAGGGGGAAACTTGGCCCCAGTGTCCCCAGCTATTCTGTAATTGTTGTGTTGCTGTGCTGAACTGCATTTTTAAGACATTCCGCCAGTTTAAAAGCCAACAAAAAAGGATAATCCCAGAATATGTGATATTAAGATGAAAGACATTTAACACTTCTAACAAAAATCATGGGTTTTAATATTTTATGTGCATTATGTGTATGCATTTACATATTCTTTGCCTTTTTCCAGGCTGACCAGTGCTATGTGCTCAGAGGTGTGTTCCCTGTCTAAGGAGTTTACTGACACGCTGGTGGCTGCAGGGGTAAGGCTAAAAATGTCTCTGTTACTCACAGCTTAACTGTCAAGAAAGGCTGTCAAAAAAGCAGTGACACAGCCAGACATGTCTACAAACACTCACAAACTGTCTTGTAGATTGAGTGAACCTTCGCATTAATATGTTACCCGAGTTCCCCTGAATCCTGTCAACGTAGACTGAGAAATGATGATCAATTGAAGGCTGCCTTTCAGAAACATTCAGCAATATGCAAGCTGCCATGAAACTATTGTGTATGATGGTCTGTATGGCCCTGATATTTATAGTCGACTAGAATTTAAAAGGCTTTTTTTTTTTTTTCTTTAAATACCAATAATACTCCCCTTGCACATAACTTTGATCCATGTCATGTTAACTAGCTGGAGGCTCTTGTGGCAAAGCTGCAGTCACCACTGGGCACTAGATATAATCATGCTTTTTATCATCGCAAGAGCTAGCACTTTTTTAAACGTCAAATGAATCAAACTGCTCTGCGACGGGAGTCTTATATACAGAATTCATTTGTCACCTCTTGCAGAAGATAATCCTGGGAGATAATCCTGTGAAATCCAGTGTTGTTAATCACCTGTTAGTTAAGTCTGTTTTAATAATTGTAAACAAGACCAGAAGTGTGTTTCAGCGGTGTACAAGATCCCCCTGGTTTCAAAATGAAGATAAAGCCCATTGCCTTATTACATTGCTGCTACATTTTTCACCTGTGGCTATAGTCATGTCTTAATTGCCTTTGGTTGTCTGGTGTCGAAAACAACACCTTTCGGAATGATTTTTCTATGGGAGTTTTTAGTAAGAACAGACCGTGAGAGTATTACATGGATGACTCATGTCCAGTTCTGTTTTTTTCAGAGCAAGCAGAAAGCTGAAGAGTTGAACCCCCTGGTAAACAGCATTATACTGGAGGTGAGTGCTCTGTCTCCGACTCCTCCCCCTGAGTAGTGCTCCCTATTCTGATCAGTACATTTCACTGCTGTATCAAATGCATTTGCTTTAGTACGCAGGGCAGAAGTGTGGAGTAGTGATAGGTCTCTGGAGTGGAGGGTTGTGGGTTCAATCCCCAGGTGGGGGGCACCTGTTGTACCCTTGAGCAAGGCACTTTACCTAGATTGCTCCAGTAAATGCCCAGCTGTATACATGTAAAAATAATGTGATATGTTGGAACAATTGTAAGTCACCCTGGATAAGGGTGTCTGTGAAGAAATCGGGTAGTAATAATAATAATAGTATTGAGATCCATGGAAGCTGTAATGTTGCAGTTCTTGTCAGGTATTTCCTTCATGAATATGAGAGTGTTTTTTAAAGCGGTGTGCCAGGAACCACTGGATGCACTTAAACTACGGTGAAGTCACTTAAGGATCTGACGCTATGACAATACAAAAGATTATTTAGAATTCTGGTGCTTCCTTTGGATGCTTCTGATGATCTGAGCATTGTCAGTACAACATCAGTTCATTTCTTTATTTTCCTCCTTGCAGGGATCAAACAGCACCACCTACATTCAGAATGCATTCCAGCTGCTTCTCCCAGTGTTGCAGATCTCCCACATCCAACTGACCACAAGCAAAATGGACAGTGAGCTCTAGCCTTGTAGAATCTACAGAATCTTGCTTTAATTCATGGGAATTCCACCACAGAAAAATAATATTTAGAATAGAATCTGCACTATTGAGAGTGAATATAATTATCTAGTCTGTGTGTGTGTTAAAGAGATATACAAGATAAATTATTAAACTTCCTGAAGTGCTTTAAAGTTTACTAATAAGTGTCAGTGGGACACTTTGATGCCTTATTAGTGGGGCTGTTGATGTTCCTTTTCTCTCTTTACAGTGAGACAGTTAAAGACACAACAGAACTACTGTTGGCAGGTAGATAATTATTTATGACAAAAATGTTAGGCATTAATTATTAATTGTTGCTAATCAATCTGTGAGTTTCCACCGGGGTTCTGCAGATGAGAGACCATGTAGCTTCACAAATCCATCACGGAATGCAAAACAGTGAAACCTAATCTGTGTGGTTGGAAATGAAGCTTATTGATTAAGAAAAGGAAATAAAGTAGCAGGGCAACCGTTAAACATGCCAATCACTTGCATTTCAACACAAGTTTCTTTCCTCTTGTTCGCCCCACTGCAACTTTTGCATGAATTCCTTAAATCTCTCCCTTTGCGGTTTAGACGAGGAGGTCTGCATTTCAAATCAGGAAATTATTTCTATATCCACTTAAAAATAGGAGGATAAAAAGACCAAGCGAAAATGATTTGGAAAAGGTTCATAAAGGGAAATCAAGAAATGGCTTTACTATGCTCACCCTTTAGGGGCTGCCATTCAGTCTGGACGCAGGTGCTGAGAATCCCAGTCCTGCTCCGACAGCACCATTACTCTCAAGCCCCTCCAGTTCAGTCCCTACACTCCGGTTTTGTCACTTTAGTGCTGCTATATATAATAGTCCTGCTTATGCCACTAGCCTAACCATTTTACATGTAGTATATTCACAAATTATACTGTATAGTGGTCTGTCCAACATGGATGCTCCTGTTCAATTCAGGACATCAGGATTAAACTTCTAATATGTCTGATGCTTGTTTGCAATATTTAAATACAAGCGAAGGCACTATTTAAAGCTTTTAAATGTTTAAATTGAAGTGCTGCTGTGGTTAAGTAGTATTTTGTATTTTTCCATGGTTATACAAATTTAATGTTGAATTTTGACACAGAATATGAAACTGAGAGGGTTTATTTTATCAGTGTGGTTCAGTGCAATTGCAGGACCACAGCCCCTGTGCTCCTGCTTGTTTTCTGTGCGTGTTCAGTCCGATTGTAACCAATTATTTGTTAATTGTTATAATTATCATTATTAAATTCTTTTTTAATTATTTAAAAACTGGTCAAGTATTAACTTGTAAAGTATTAACATTGTGTTGTGCTTTGGTCATACACTTTTCAAATAGAAAATTCACAGAAGGCCTACTATGATTTTTTTCTTTCAGTCACTATTCACAGAGATGTCCTTAATCACAGTATATGCAAATCAGAACACTATTGTATAGGATGAATTATACTATTACAAGCTAAAATACTTATGTTGTTCATGATTCATGTATAGGTACAGAAGTAACTCCCATCAATACACTTTTGAATTATGTGGTGCAATCCCATAAACTGTTTATTTAATCAGAAAACTAACAATGATGTGAGCAAGCGCCTCCTATGCGGTCTTGAATATCCTTGTACTCAACTTCTGTGTTTTACATTCTGTTGATGATCTTTGCGCTGCATTTTATTTACTTCTATAAACTTCCCTCCGTACATGAATGTGTTAAGTACGATTAACAATGGCTCCAATACTTAGGGATTCTCTTGTATTTGCCTTGAACTTTAAATGAATGTAATTTTCATTCTCATTAAAATGGCATTTAGGTCTGGGGTTTGTTAAAATATGGAAAGCATGCTTTTGTTATCAATCAATGCAGCTCCACATTTACTGCTTAATAAATTAAGTGAAATAAGGAGCTAAAACTTAAAACTTTCATAATAGTATGCAGTACAGAAAAAAGGGATTTTAGGTTTTTATTATTCAGAATTCGAGTTGACATACCAGACATGTTGTTCATTTTTAAGTGCCCTTATGTTAGAGATGTGGTCCTCAAAACATAACAAATATTGTAATAAGGAGTATTCCCAAAATGCTTGTGCATCCCAGAAATAAAAGTAGCAACAACAAAAAAAGTTGTGTTTTTTGTTTTTTAATTAGATTGAAATACTATGAAAGTATACAATATAGGCAGGCGATGAGCACACAGATATATTCTCAGGTCTCCAGTCCTGAGGGTCAGTATTCAATTTGACAATCGACAGATATGCCAAAGCATGTACATCAACTAGAGTACAGCTGCTATTATTTACTCATTGCTTACAATACAACTACGGTTCAGTGTGATTGGCCAGGTTTACGTTAACCATGCCCCCAAGAAACTAACCCCCTCACTTGCCACCGTGAAGTTGCTTAGTGCACTATTGACAAAAACATGAAGCTAGAATGGAAAGTATAAAGTATTTTTAATAGTTCTGGATATGGGTGTCACTCTTTCTTTTTGTAATATTACAAGAATTCATTTCAGTATAGTACCAAGATAAATCATTCATAAATAAGTATAAAATGTTGTATTAACACACAAATGTACAACTTCAGTCAACTGTTCTCTGCATTAGTCACAGTTCTCTACACATTGTTCATACGGGGGCAGTGGAGTAGTCGGCCGGCGGGGTGAAATGTCTGTGCCGAGTCCTTACTCCACTACAGACATGCAGGCGCTGTCACTCACTGCTGCTGTCTGTCTGCAGGACCCAACGAGAAAAGAAAGCACCACATTCAAAATAAATACATTTGAGTATAGCATCAAAATGGTTAATACATGGTTCTTGTGAATATTAAGTTTGTGTGCAATAATAAAACTTCCCTGCTGTCACAAAGTACAGACACCCAACATTATTTCACTTAATTCTGCGGTTCAGCAAAGTCATGTCTAGCAGTTAGCATATGTTTTTGACAACTTCAGAATGTGTTTAAATTCTCTTCACAGTGGGGGGTCTATGCATCAAACTGTCATTTTTAGGCCTTTTGTACCTTCAGCTTGCAATTGCAGTTTTTTAATGTCAAACCGAGTATGTTGAAAAAAAAAACATTAAATTATGCTGAAGAAAACACCTAAATGTAGCTAAATGTGTTTGATTCGTTTTATGGTTGTAGTGTTTTTCCTCAATTACTGCTTACCATTTATGTTCTATACATTTGCATAATCTGCATTACTTCTGTCTGTAATAAAATAACCAAAAAATAAAACCTTTAAAAACAGGAACACAAAGCACCAGTATTTGCATTTTATTTGCTTCAAGGTTAGTGACTTGTAGAACAACAGTTCAGTTCAGGCTTTAGGAAACAGCTGTTTAAAACATATCCTTAACATTGGACTGTGACTAAGTGGTCAAGACTGAGAATTTAGTAGCGTTTTAGAACTTGTTAGTACACTACAAGACAGACTCAATAGTTGTATAAGGTATTCACTTCATACAATGAGAGTGTAAAATGGGATCCTCCCCTCATCTATGTTATCAGTACAGTACAGCAATAATCTGGTTTTAAGGAATGTTGTGTGAAAAACATAAATTGCTAAAGTATCTGGAATGAAAATGATTAAATTGAAGTTGTAGTTGGTGAGAGATGAACTGAATCTTGAGGTTTATACACACCTCCAGTCTCACTTGAAAATATTCCTAAATACCCTGAATCCCATTGAGACTGATGCTATTTGTCTTTCCTGCCTCCAATGCGCCAGCAACTCCCCGCATCACAGACGTTAAATATATTTTTGTCTGTTTGTAACTTTTGTCTTCACACTCCTTTTTTCTGTTGGTTACGAGAGTTTGAACTTGTGGATTCGCTCACTAAAAGGCAATCAGTTAGCTGTCCTATCCAGGAAATTGCAAATATAGGTGGTAAAGTGGACTTGTTTTACACCTCATGGGTTCTTACCATTTGTATACTCTGGTGGATTGGTTTCCTCCTCATTCTGATAAAGTTCTAAGCAAGAAAAAAAAAACACAGAAGTAGCATTAAGCTAAATTCCAGGTAGTTTAAATGTTCTGATTAATTTGAAAAAGTATGTTATAAGTCAATAAGTCAATTAATTGCTCTGCGGATTTGCTTTTTAAATCAAGACAATAAATTAAAGTGTTATGAATTATGAATATTCAATGGATTTGGAGGGTTTCTTACCCATTGAATCCTGACTGCATGAGTCCAGGACAGAGTTGTGGAATAAGGACTCTGTTTCAGATACAAAAATGAAACAAGCTCTCTGCTCAGGAAATATATTCACATTATTAGAGAGGATTTCCCAGCTTTTGAGTTTTGATTCAAGGAGAGTATAATTGTAAACCAATTGAGCCAATGTCACTGTGTACAGCCTGCCCTGCACTGATGTGCTCAGTCATTGTGCACAATATTTCCGTGCTGTGATGACTGCAGTGTGAACGTGCCTGCGGCCCTGGTTTTGAACAGAATGACAAGCAGGTCTTACCTGACTCGTGCTCGAGAAGTGAAGGGAGGGACCTCCTTTGCATTCCTGTGAAACAGGATACAATGTTAAACAAATGCCTTTAATAATGATTATAATGTATTTATTTATTTTGACCTGGTTTACAGCTGCACCAGAACAAATGCACGCTTATAAAATACATTTGCTTTATTTTAGAGATGAAAAGATTTAGATCTGAATCTTTTTCGCCATCAACTAATCTGTGTTTTAATTAACGAATGAAGACAATCAAACAAAGTGGATTACTGAGAAATAAAAACAAAGACTCGCAGTGCCCCATTGTCCAGGGATCCTCAATATAGCACCTTTTTCAGACATGTAAGCTTGTTATCTAATAGAGTCCCTGCCAGTATATCTGCCCGCTGATGGTCAGAGAAGCCCCATTCGTTCTAATGGCTGTCATCTGTTTATAATACATCTAGCTCATCTGGCCAAGAATATCAAAGTGCCGGGGTCCTCTTACTTGTTAAACCTGTTTCAGTGGTGGAAGCTTCATATTCTGCAATCTCCCTTTCTGTAAATAAATAAATAAATACATACATAAATATATAAATAAATGCATACTTAAATAAATACATAAAATATTTAAGGAACTAATCTAGTAATTGTATCAGTTAATCAGTTAGAGGTAAAGTTCCTTTGCAGATGATGGCTTAGGTTTTTTTATAAAATACCTTTTTCTTGGATTCTTGGAAATGAGCACATGGACTTGGATAGGAATTTCTGATTGGAGAAATTATATAAAAATACAACATGCAGATTTCACAAATAAAACTGATGCTGAACATGGCTCTGTCAAGCACAAAAACACAGCAAAGATTCATAGATTGAATATTCAGTTTTACATTAACTTCTTGGGGGGGGAAATAATGGGGAGTCTTTATTCAAGCTGCCCGGAAGATGTTGTTTATGCTCATACTTTGAGGCTGGTCTCGTTATTTTCACTGTGCGAACTGTGCAGGTGTATGTTAAAATGGCAGAAAGTGCAGGAGGAAAATCAAAATCAGCGGTGTGGAAATATTGTGTATGGGCAACAAATGGAAAAGAGTAAAATACCCATTGTGACAACATGGCAGGTTGTTTAATTGTTTTACTTTTGCTGCTTTTTTTGGCACATATCAGTATTGGTCAGGTGTCCACTGTATTAAAGCACAGTGGAGGCATGTTGAAAAGGGTACATTTATCAAGATAACTTTGCATTAGGGCATCGCTGAACCCTCTTCCCCTGTGCATTGAGCCGCCTGGCTGTGGGAAGATACCCTGCACTGATGTGCTCAGTCATTATGAAAGATGTTCATTTAATGAGACAACCGTGTAAAATGTGTTTTTCAGTCCGGGTTCTGAACAGAATAACAAGCAGGCCATTACCTTGCTCATGCTCAGGAACTGAAGGGAGGTGCCTTTCCCGCCGAACTGTGGAAATGAAATGATGCCATGAAACAAACTTTTACTATGGAGATATTTGTCTTTTTAAGCAACTGCATATACAGCATGGACTGCTGAAGGACTGCTATGTAGAGGCCACAAGGTTTGGGTGTGTTTTTGTCTAAATAAATGATTAACAATCAATAACTACAGAATAGATTTTAAAAATATCACAGATTTTAGTAATTGAATGTTGAAATTATACAAAGAAACAAATAAATATATTTGTTTACATATGTATCAATATATAACCCGCCCTTCCCCCGTGGATATGTGAAAATGAAAATGACTTTCTTACCAGTTTGAGAATTACTGGGTTTAAAGGCTTGGGACTCCTCTGGCCTTGCTGTAAATAGAAAGAAGATAAGAGATGTGTTGTTATTTCTGTATTAGGATACAAAATGCTGTTGTGATTATACTTGTTAATGCCACAAGCGTGGTGTTCTGAAATCTCCAATATAGATCAATCATTTTTTTCAAAGGCATGATTGTGGTCCTCAGGTATGTTTTTGTGGTTTCTGCTTCCTGATTGGTGGTTAAAAACAACAAGTAACTTATTATTAAAAATAGTTTTCCATGTAGTGTTTTGTTCGCAGTTCCCATTGGAAATGCATGTTTTCACAGTTATTAAGACCAAAGCCTAACAACTCCCCAGGGTGAAACATGAAGAATATGTCAAACCGAAATGGATTACTAAAAGTAGTAATAACAAACGCACATCTGGGACTCTTTTGGGCTTGATAAATAGGACACATTTTTATTATTGCATTGTATTGTCTACAGAAATTACCAGCAATAACTTTTAATCAACTAAGTTATTGATTATACAAAGGAAATATGAAGGAAATCTTTAACCAGAAACCCTTCCCCCTGTGGGTATGTACTCATGAAAATGGTAAAGCAGAATTTATTTTAAAATGTTTTCTTACCAGTAAGAGGCAGTAGGTCTTCAGGGCACTGATATGTGTCAGTTGAGTAAAGTGCGACTGTCCTTTCTGTAAAAAGAATAAGCAATGTTATTCTTTGAGTACTAGCATACAAAATTAAAAGTGCTGTGAAGATAGTACAACAACATTTCAGTAATCAGTTTGATTCCAATACTTAGGATGTAAATGCTGTTCTGTTGGTTGTGCTCATCTATGTGTAGATGATTTAGTGGTTCTGTGACTATAACCAGACACAAGCGACAGTGATCTTATTTAGCTCTTATTAGTTCAAAGCTTATATGGTTATTTTCAGCTTACAAGTATAGACAGCGAGATGCGGCACAAGCATGCAGATCAGAGGAGATTACCTGCTGCTGGACCTGACCTGACTTGAGCAACCCACTTGCAAGGAAGTGTGGGCTTTATCTCTGACATACACGACTGTACGCAAAAAGTCCTGTATCTCCCCTTAACATGACCAAACATGGTTTTGAAAATGTAATTCTATTTAACAGACAACACACACACTATAAAATGCTAATGAAAAATAAATACATACATACATTGAATACTACTACTTACTTCTGCAACTTTGATTCCTCCAAGCAGCGTGTAACACAGTAATGATAATCACCAACAAGATGACTGTTAATATCAAAGTCAACCAAAGGACTCGAAGAGAACATGACCAATCTGTAACAACACAGGAAGTTCATTGTCATTCTGCTTTAGTACCAAGGCATAAGCAAACTCCATACCGGAGACTAAATACAGAACGTGTGATTGAAACCCACTTGCCAGTCCTAAATTTCATTGAGTTTTGTGGTTAGATTTTATGGACATCCATGCCAGAGACTTCTGGGAGAAAATCCTGAATGGAATGTCATCCCCTTCGTAAAGAATGGAGATCATGTTTTGGGGGCACTTTTGCATCCTTCGGTACTGGTCCCCTTGTTTGGATTGAGGGATAGATGGATTCTAAAATATATCTGGATATATTGTAGCCAAAAACTTTGTACATTGTTCTTTCAGGGGGCTTTCCGTCATTATAGCGATTCAAGACCAGATGGTTAAGAGAGCATAGAAGCTGTGTTCCTGATTGGCCATCTTAATATATCTTCTCCAATTTTCTAAACAAAAGGAAACAAGTTCAGAAACACAAACTACATTAGATTATTTAAAGGCTGAAGGAAGTGCATTCTCAAGGTTCTCAAAGCCAAAGGAGAGGAGGATTTAGAAATATATCATGTTTGACAGGTACTGTACGCCATCTATTTGTAAGACTTCCATTTTTCACATGTTCATTTATGCTCAAGAATATCTAAAGTAAACGTACATTTTCTTTGTCACATCAGCTTTACTCTATACTATATCTAGGCTATGAATACATTTGGAGGAAAATGTGTATACTAGCACTGAAATTTCGCCCTGTCTTGGGACTTGGTAAGAACCCTTTTATTATTAAAATCCTTAAGCGTAAAAATCAATTGAGACTCTTCTGTTCATTTGTGAGGAGTATGCTCTATTGTTTGGCATTGTTTGCTCTTGCTGTACTTTCCCAGGAGATGCAGTCTCTTTTCTGGAGGCATAAAAGAAATGCAAGTAATAATTCAGTTTTAAGACAAGAATAATGGAGTCTCTGATTTATTCATTTTTTTACATTATTTGTATAACGTGAATGCCTTGGCAGGATAAATTATTTTGTAATTCTATTCAGTTTATGAGCTCACTGGACACAATCCTTAAAAAGTAGGGACAACAGAAGAGGTGTCTTCCTGTCTATTGGTATTACTTTAGCTTATTAAACAGCAGGTAGTATATTTAGTTTTTCTCGGTCTACAGTTGAAGAATGAGGAGTCTGGCTCAAATCTTAAAAATACACTTCACAGAAATCTATTTTGCTGTCAAAAGTATGTTCAAGCATGTCAGGCTTTCACAGAGAACTTTGTCAGCTGCTTCTTAGAACTTGCCATCCCTCGGGTAAAAGTGATTTTGTTTTAACAAAGGATGCAACTGCAGCCGAGTTTAGAGAACCTCACTACATGCACTCCAAAACATCAGCATATTTATGAGAGTGTGATTACAGTTTCCAGAGCTGCTCAGCAGGAACTCGCTCTCAGAGATGTCGGTGAAGGAGACAAGCCTTTGATTGCAGGTAGTGACTAACCTTAGAGCTGGGTTATGTATATTTATCGATATTACCAAGGGAGTTTTTATTACATTTAATTAATAGCAAATTTCTACCCTGTTTGAGTGCCATTAGTTACATTATGTTTATGCTTACAGAAGCCTTTTAGTTTTGTTCTGTTTTACCACTTGTGCATAGGTTAACCTTAGTTTTTCAGATTGATATGTTGATACTTTTATCTTATGCCTCCAGTTTTGTTCAGTATCAGGAGTTAGACAGTGAAACTGGCACAGTGACTGAGGCCGACGGTAATCCCTCAGGATGAATTGGCACTAACACTCTTTTTAGCTGACAAACACTCCACACTGCATTCCAGGTACTATTACTAACTGTACAATGTAAGCATTGTACTATTACTTTAATATGAATGTTTTAAAGTAATCATTTGTTAAAATTGGTATAATCACTCTGCAGAAGCACAGCAATAAAAGTCCACCCTGTTAGAGCAAATACAATGAGAAACCAAGAACTGTGGAGTAATACAAAATTTCTCAAGTGAACCACCTTTCATGGCATAACTTCCTTAATAAACTCAGTACTAGTCTCCCGGAGGTGTTGTTTTGAAAGATGACAAAGCCAGCACTTAAAATAAGCTTTCAACATATGGGTATACCCAGCAATTTCTAAAATCTTAGAACTTTCACTTAGTGGAAAATGTTTAAAAATACCGGCTTTAAGGTGAAGTGATGGCAATTGTTATTGTATTAGCAATATATATATATATATATTTTTAATACAACTTGATTCATTTAATAATTATAGATAAATACATTACAAATATTATGGTGATAGATGTGGAATTGTGGATTATTGTACATAATTTCTTCTAAAGCACTTTGTATTGAACTATTGTATTGATTTCAGTGCATATTTATCATATTTTGCTGACCGTACTATTTGGGGTTATAGATTAAAAAGATATTGGAGGATAACAAAAAGGAAATCAACCAACTGAAGCACAAATATACCAAACAAATGAATTCATAGTAAAAAAAATAAAGGCAGGCACACAGAGTCAGTGAGGGCAGGATGCTGAGGTCAGATTTATACCATAACATATAAAAATCATTGCTCAATTGGTAGTGATCAAGCTGCACAAGATATGCATGTATGGATAGATTAATCATTGGCTGAGCATGGAACAATGCAGTGGAACAATAACATTACCTTCAGGCCTTGATGTCAGCTGAACGGTTTTATTCATCTTTTTTAAAATCTTCTCCTCGGTGCGAACAATACAATAGCTGTGGTTTGACAAAGCAGTCTTTAAAGTGTTCCTGGATGGGTTTTGAATGAAGCAATGAAAAGCATTTCCACCTTCTTCTGAGCCTCCACCAAGGCTGATGTTTACATGAGTCATGAGTTTTATATTCTGTGGTGCAAACCTGGGCTCTGATGCTGCTGAGGATGCATTGACATTTGACCCTTGAAAAAGAAGAATAAAAAGGACAGATTTAGGAATTTTGAACAGCATGGATACCTACAGCATGTGTTTTGTAAGAGAACCATTTATAGCATTTTTCTTTGGTACGCTACTCTTTTAATTCTGTGTGCCTGTGTGTGGATTTAATGTAATTGATCTCGATTAAAAACTATTTTGCATCCAGACTAAATGATTACATGTTTCCACACAGATCATATACTGTGGTGCACACACTTGAATATACACAGTACATGGTACAATAGATATCAGAATATATAGAGAGTGTTTCCCCTTATTTCGAAATAATAATTTATTATTATTAATTTTTTTGATTTGCTGAGGATTCAAAATAAACTTAATGGTAATGAAATTCACTATAATTTCAGAGCCAGAGCAGGCAATTAGACCTTTAAGTAAGAAGCATTGATATAACCATTTAGCTGTAAAATATTTCCTTGTACCTGTATCATTAATAGAATTCCTTAAGCCTAGTGTTTCTCACTATCAATCCAGCTCTGCCGTGTACAAATAGAAAATAGAAATAAAATGTAAGACCCACCTGGTTTGACTCGTCTTTATCTAAAGAACTATGTAATGGTTGTGGTGGCCTATTTAAGGTAATTGTTTTGTTTGATATGTATTTACCAATCTGACACATTCTTCCTTTTGCATAATGAGCATCAAATTTCCCTTCTGAGTGTGGTTAGTCAGGATTACGGGGGTTTTAGTTCCAACTTGATGTCATACAGTTACTGTGTAACCGCCTAGTTAAGTGGTGAGTAACAGGTCTGTGTCCAGTGGATGCCATCTCACTGCTGTACTGTGTGTTAATAAACCATCCTCACTGTGCTTTGTTTATTCTGCCCCCCACCATTGGCTAGACCAAATCAAATCTTTGGCCTACAAGTGACTCTCATATAAAAAACTTTCAGCTTATTACCTTTAGATTCATCACTTGTAAAAAGTGGCTTCTGACAATAAATTAAACCATGAAACAGAACAAATATTTAATGCTTCTTCTGTCTCCCAAATCTACCATCAAGAACTGGATAATCTTCACATTCTTCAAATTAAGTGGGTGCATATGGATATTTGATTAACTAACATTTTAAGATGTTTACAAATGATGAGCTATCTAATAGGGATGGACTGAAAGGTCAACAATTTGACCCCCCACCCCAACTCACCTTAGATTCACAACTTGTAGGTCTGTAATGCATGAACACTGACGGGACTGGGGAGGTCAGTAAACTTCTAAAAAACGATACAATAATTGCTTTTTGCTTCCTCCGCTTTGTCAAATTGAATACTTTCTGATCATGAGCTGTTTACCTGAGAATGAGATGTTTTGATAGATGGACTGCAGGTCAGTCTCGGTCTCACACACAAACCACGCTGATCGGGGGTCACCTTGTGTCCCGACTCCCTCAATTTCAAGAGCCTGTCCCTCTGAGCTGCTGTTCAAATATCCCATGCAGACTTCCAGAATAGCATCTTTCAGATCATGCCGAGGAATGTTAAAGAAAGCTGAGAATTGCATCTCATCAGGGGACAAACACATCTTTATGCATGAAAAAAATATCTTTATTCCTGTAACAGAATGAAAGGAGGGGGACATGAAAGGAGATCAGTGGCATTCCTTAAATAGCACGGATATATTCACTGGTAGATCTTAGAAGGCTTGTGTGAGATAGTCAGCATGGCATTTGGAAAAGGAAAATCTTGTCTAACAAACCAGTGACATCTTTGAAAAAACATAAGTATAGCTTTGACAGTTTTTTCATTAATTATATTTTTCAAATATTATATATTTATCCTTCTTTTAAACCTTGGCTAATAATCAAGTGATGTTAAATGAAAATAAGCCTGGATTGCTTAAGTTCAGTTCAATCCCTTTTGGGGGTTTTTTGGTAAGTGAACTGGTGTCTTCCATCATGAAGAAATAAAAATAATAAAATTAAAAAAATAGTGTGCCTGTGTTTTTTTGGCAGGGCTTTTTGGTGTTTTCTCTTTTAATCAAAATAGTTCAGTTGACACACCTGCACCTGGTTCATGTGGTCCAAAAAGCAAGGAAACTAACAAACAAACCCGACTATGTCTTGCTTTGCGGTTGGATGTGGTTTGCATGGGAAGCTCCATCCTGGTTCTTTATTAAAGATATTTTTGCTGCAGTAGTCATTAAGCACATCACATAAATGTGAAGGCCAGGACATAAGGGGGAAAATCTCTAGCTCCTTGCATGAATAGTTATAGTAATTTTGAGCAACAAGACAATAATTTATTTTGCTTCAACATACTATATATATTAATGCCCTTTGCATTACATGTTTTTGACCCCATGAGTGCTATGATGTGGGGTGAATTAAATTAGAATGTGACAATTATTAAAGATAGTCTCATTGGGTTTGCAGGACCTGTTTATGGTTACCAGACAACAAACGGTCCTTTAACATGTGGACAACATTGACAAATTGTCTCATCCCTGCATGATGAACTCCACAAAGCTTAACAGAATGAGCTATGCTATGGGCTGCAAACTGGAAAAAATAAAACTGTAGTTAAGGAGGCCAGAATTGAAAGAAACCAATTATAAAATGCACCGGAGCAATGCTGAAGTCTTATGCACTGAATTTATGAATCTATAGTGAGCTTGGAGATGTCTCCTGGTGAGAAAACAAAGTATATATTATTTAATAACACATTAAACTAGGGACTTGACAAACTGCAGACAAATAGGTTCTACTCAGAGATTTCATCAGGCAAAGGAAGCACAGATATTGAGTTAAAATGAGTATTTTAAGGCTACTCAATCAAATACCATCCAAAACGAGAAATATTGATGTTAAAACCCTGCTATGCTTGATTGTTCTATTAGAAATGGAGCACATTATGCTTCATAAGTCTCGCTTAAAATGTTCATGCTAGGTAATCTTTACTAATACATGCAGAATGAGAGAAATTGTACAGAAGTGAAATACATCACGGGAATAGCTGAACGACGGCACACTTAATTCCTTTACACATTCAGTTTTTTTTTTTTTTTTTTTGCTGCTGTTATAGATTTTCATTTCTTTCAAGAAATAACATTACATCAAATTAAGACCATTGGGAGGTGATTTGATAGTACTTTAGTTCCTGTTGTGCAGAGTACTCAAGTAGGAGGAAACAGGAACGCCATGGGCAGCTGGGTGGAGTGGGGAGTAGGAGGGGGTGTTTCATATAATTCTCCAACTTTTCCAAAAATTTAAATGATATAATATACAAAACAAACCTTAAGATTATAGGTTAAATAAAGAGATAAATGCAGTGTTTGATAGATGTTGGGAGGGGGATGCGTTAGAAACTTCAAACTCATTCACCCCGGTTGTGAAAGTGTGACACACAACTCTGCGTATCTCACATCTTTTTATACTGCAGGAAATGTGCAGCACCAGATATTGCTCAAAAAGAGGTGTAAGGAGCTAAGTCACCCTCAAAGGCTGCACCAACTGACTCCCAAACACAGGTTTTGTGCATGGCCAGAAACATGGTCACCATACAGTGCTTTCTACACTCCTAGACCAGAGACTTCAGTGGCAGGTAAACCTCTACACCTGAATGTTGGTACGAGAATTTATCTTAGTAATAAAAAAATGAGTGATGTCAAATTGGTGATGTGCTGACAGAATGGTAACAAGTAAACCAAGCTGCTAATATTGTTGTAATATAGTTGCTGTTGCTGGTGCTATTGTTATATGCGACTGAAAGACTAAAAGTGCTGAAGGAGGGGGAACAGAAACAGAAATCATCTAAAACTCCTAAGACCAGTGTTAGTGAATGGTGGTGTCAGTCTGGAATGTGCTAATTAAGAATTGTATTTGGGTTTTCTTTAGTATTCGGTTTTAAAAAGCGAAAAGGTACTCAAAATATTAATCATCCTGCATACTGTTGGAAAGGGGAGGCACCATTATGGAAAACTCCATAAGACCTTTGGAGTAGACCTTAAATGTTTTGTTCAAGTTCATGACCCTCAGGGGGCAGTGTTGTACAAGTATCTTACATGGCCGTTTTCAAGCAGTTAGAATTCAACTGGTTTTATGTAAGAGACAGCTTTTATATACAGCAATTTCTCTCTACTAAAAATAATACATTTTTTAATGGAATCAATCATGGGGCAAAACTGTCTGTGATTGCATCCCAGCATAATCTCTCTTGGCAACCACCACGACATCATCCCTGGCTGCCAGGATGATGGGGTAGCAGTTATGTCAAGAGTCTATCTGGCTGAATCTGAACATGCATCTGATTTGAACAAAAGTATATTGAATCAAGATGAGAGCTTCACAAGAGATCTCAAAAGTGAACTAGAAAAACTGTTCAACGATTATCATTACCTGTAGTAGCTCAGGATGAATCTCTATATGCTAGGTATTGTCCTCTGCATATAACTGTCAGAAAGGAGGGGAATTCCACAGGGAATTCTATTGGCAGATCACTGTATTGTCACCATATCAATTGAGATTACATAGGCAAGATTTGTTGTGCATTATTGGTGCATTTGACTTATGCACATATATTAGTCCTGACTTATGTTTCTTTGTGATGAAATACATAGCTGAAAGATCAACAGAATAATACCCACTCTTAAGGGAAAACTGGATCAGATACTGCTGTGTCATTGCTTTATCAGAAGATATACAGGAGGTGCTGAATTAATACCTTCGCTACTGAACAGGTGCACAGCCCATCTGTTGAATAAACGAGTGGGATTTCTGAAGTATTCATGTTGCTTTAATTGATTCATTTCTTCCTTACCCCCTAGTCTTGTTTGTTTTCTCTCCCATATGTTAATGAAAGATCATGTGTGGGTGTATTTCTGTCTTAATAAAATGTCAGTGAACTGCAGTTAAATCTTTACTTATTTAAACCATTTAATCGTTGGGGGACTTTAATTGTCCTAGATTTGGCTATATTCTGTAATCAGCTAGTAGGTATTGTGTTTATTACTTGGTTATTCCCTGGATTCACTTCATTGGTGTGGATTAAATTACTGTTTGATGTTTCTGACAGAAAACCAGAAAGTCAGGTTATTCAAGTTTCACACTGCCCAATTTATAAATAAAGTATGAAAAAGGACATTTAGCATAACCATTCACTACATTAATCACAATCTTTAAACCTTTCTGGGACTTTGACCCAGACAGCTGTTTTTTGTTTCTGTGAAGCTCTTTGCACGTATTTTGCATAAATTGTCTTATTTATGATCAGCCTACAGCTGATGCAACTGTTACGCAATTACCGAAAACCAAGCAAACCCTTGTTAGCTATATTATTTAATGTCTGCAGCAGCTTTGAAAACTATGCTAACTCAGTGTAATGAATTATTCCCAGTAGAGAAGGCTGAAGAGTATACTTTTTAATTTTGCAATAGTGTGTACTTTATAATGCTTTAATACATCAGCAGTAAAAGCTGACTGAACTAAGTGCTAACCCCTTAGCAACGATTAATGATAGAAGTCGGTCTTAAATTTTATTTTACTTCCTTTACAAAGTGCATTGTTATTTGGGGGGCTGAAACTGCAAAAGGCTGTAATTATTTTACTTTATTCAGGTTCATTTATAGTGATGTGTCATGTAAACTGAAATGTTAGCTGCTTTATAAATTAAAACCTATAAAAAAAAAAAGTATGACTATTGAGAAAAGAGGATATACCTCTTACCGGGGGTAATTGTTTACACCGTGTGGTTTTAGCTGCTGCAGACCTTGACATTTTTTATTTTTTTCAGTTCTTATCAGGTCTTAACAGAGTTATTAATCTGCTGTTTACCATGTTAGATAGAAACATAAGCAAGATAAGAAAAAGACAACACATCTGCAACAAGCATCAGAAAGAATAGTTTCCATCCAGTAAAAAAGAGAGGCAACTGGGTTAATCTTACAGTATATAAACTGCTCATCTTGTTTCAAAATATATAACCCTTATCAAAACCAACAGATTAACAGTTACATCTCTATGCATCTGACATTAATGTGTATTGCATTCATTAATAGATCATTTGTGTTGAAATGTAAGTTGAGGGTGACAGATAGTTATCATTAACACAAGGTTGGATTTCCCCCCCCCCTCCCAGACTTCACACAAGGTATTCCAACTGGCTATATAAAATAAACCTCAAGATGAGGCGACTTATGGGACCATTTACTAACAAATACAGTTAAAAACATAATTATGCAGTACTAGCTGCTTTCTACACTCAATGAAAAATGGCTGTATTAGAAGAAAGCACAGTCCTATACAGGTACAACTGTTCTACTACTACTGCTACTACTAATAATAATAATACATTCCTGTGAAGTTTGTGTCAGGTTAGACACTGTTTGTTTTGTTCAACAGCAGTTGCTTTTGGCCCCAGCAGAGAGGTATAGCTGGGAAACTCACTGTGGACATCAAGGAGTCAGAACAAGAGCAATGAAAACTTGATTGTTTAAAACGTATTGTGTGAGTGTTTGCCTACATAACATAACCCTTCGGCTGTAAGTGTCACTTCATCGGTAAAGGCATGTTTTCCATGCAATGTTCCAATAAAGGACTGCATTTTTAAAATCTCTTAGCAGTGAAGTGCAAAATGTCAAAAGCAACTGCTGTTAAACCAACCAAACTGCGTCTAACACATGGAACCGGGGCACCCCTTTATATCATCTTGCTCCCCTGATGTAGGTGCCCCCCCTGTTCCCGTGTTTAACCTTCAACCCCAGAAACTAAAATAACTCCCCTTAATAATCAGTTCCCAAACAGCCCCCAACAAACAGAACTGACAGACAGACACACGACATACTGCAGTTTCTCATTATTATTATTGTTTGTATTATTATCATAGTATATTCAGTAATAAAGATTGCTGTGGTGGGGTCTTTGTTTCGTGGTAGTGTTGTGATATTGTATTGACATGTACTTAAACTTTGCTTTCCTGTGGTCTTAATACATTTTCTCCCTAGACTTTGTACTGTAACACAACACGGTCTTTCTAAGCATTTAATACACTTTATTATGGCATTTGCATGGCCTGATTTAGTAGAGCGCAGTGAAGAGAGACCTTGTAAAATCACAGGGAAGCAAAGTAACATTAAAGTAAAACACTGGAAAATCACTTTTTTTAAACTACCATGCAGATTTAGCATTGCATTAGAATTTCATAAGGGGATATGATGCAGGTGCAGATGGGAGCTCCAGCTGTCATTTCCTGTGTCTCACAGACCTAAAACCTCCACCCAGCAGGGAGCTACCCACCCCCTCCTCCCAGCGCTCAGTTTGCCTCCATTTAACCTCTCTGTGTGTCTCCCCCGCAGCCCTGCTTTCCCTTATCAGCCTCAGCCAAAGCTGTGGATGAAGCTGACCTTGGCAGTACCTCTCAGGAGCCGAAATTCCTCGATTAAATCCCGTCTGAATTCTCTTCCTCCCTGGTTAAAGAGGTTCAGTGCTTTTTTTTTGCCCCATATGCATGACTTATCTTTCAGTCCTGTTACCATCCACAGTCCAGGTCTTTAGGACTCCTTCCAGAGCAGAAAAGGGCTGCTTCCATATTGTACAGACTAAAGTAACACACAGGGTTGGAATGGGCTGGCTACACCATTGCACAGTTTTAGTATTTCTTATTTTGTTTAATTTCTTACAATATTTCAATACATTCATTTGGCCTTTCTTTAACAAATATTTTTCCCACAATGTCTATACTAGGACACTGATGAGTCCAGAAGAACACAAGTCCTTCTGACAGCTGACATTTTACATGATTTATCAGAAACGTCTCTGTCATCCTTCGTTAAAAAAGAAAGAAAGACTAGACATTTTATATATATACCAATCTTCCATATTCTACCTCTTCGTTCTTAACTAATGAAAGAGTCTACATAGGACCATACAATATTGTCTCATACTCCACAGTATTACAGATACTACAGCAGATACAGGGAAAGATATATCTTAGGGTTGTTTTTCAGCTACTGACATAAGCGTAGGTTTAGGGGGGACTCAATGTTGAGAGAATGTTACATTGTCCCCTCAAATAATGTATGCCTGGCTCCATCGGCGTAGTGGATGCGTACCCCCCAATATTGACAGCAACCCTTCCAATTCTGAGATGAATATTTATATATTTACATCTAGGATCAGAGGACACTAATGTAAGATTAGGTGCAGTTGTATTTAAAACAGAAAATGGCAGGTGCTCTATTCAAAGAAGACATCTGGGTGTTTAGAATGAAGCACCCAGCTCTGCTAGGCAAGGTGACTCTCTGAGATCTGTCAGAAAGCAGCCTGACAAGGTTAATAAGCAAACAAACTGCCAGTGTTGCTTGAATTGCGTCCTTGTGTGTAGCCTGTCTTTTCTTATCTATATTTTTTCCACAAGAATGGAGAGCACCGTTGCATTGGAGACGGCTTTTGAGCTGGATTTCTGTGCTGCACTCTGTCCCAGGACATTCACTCTCTCTCTCTTAACTTCAGATGCTATTCAAGCATCTGCCTTTGAACATATAGGAAAACATTGTTGTGTTTTCATATCCATAAATGTTAGCAACACTGAGAACGATAATAACGATAATAATAAATCACAGAACCTAATAAGCTTTCATCTTGAGCTGGCTAATGTGAACTTCAGGGAGTTATATTAACAATATTCTAACTCTGTTATATCGGCCACTTAAGAGTTTTTCTAAAACAATGGTTAATGTAAACAGTAATTATGAGAAAGGGAATAATGAAATCTTGCTTCACTTCTGGGACAGGATGTTGAGATGAATTGAAAAAACTATGCATATCTAGATCAGAGAGGAAAAGCCTAAAAAGATCAAAGCTGTTTTATCTGTTCAACAAACGTCACCATCGTTGGGTTCTAGTTTGAATTGTATTGTAGACAGAACACAGCCAGGGAGGTGTCGTCAGCGAGGAAACTGATGTTGCTCCCCCCTTTTCCTAACACTGCAAAAGCATGCGAATATGCGGTCAGGTGTTGTACTCACCCTCACGTGTGTTGAAGAACTCTGGGAGGCATAGTATTAAGATGACCAGTATGAGAATTAACAGTTTGCTTAAAGCAGCTTTAGCCATTGTCACCACACGTGTGCTGAACCACAGTCATGCCTGCTCTCTGGTTGCCTCTTCCTGTCTCTTGGTTTTTAACTCTCTGATGCTCGGGTGTGCAGAAACATGTTTCTCCACTTCCGTAGATGGATAACAAAGGCTACAGCAGTGGATCTTGTCGTCTTCACAGCCTTTTCTCCATTTCCCTTTGCTCTGCCATAGGAGTTGGCGTGAGACTGGCTGTTGACGTTGAAGTCGCCAAACTGCTAGACTTCCTGTTGTCACTTCCTCGCACAATTACAAAATATGCTCGAGAGCCTGCACGGAGGTTAGCCAATTAAAGTTAAAAGCAGCCACCTGTAGCCTGGCTTCGGGCTGTATAGGAAGTCCTTTCAGATAGATGTGGTGGCTGGAATGGTGGCAGAAAGACATGTAGATGCTTTATGAGTGCTTTAGACACACCTGGGCATTGACTCCAAGTGCAACACTGCTTTTGGTTACAAGACTGTTGGATGGCAATGGTTAGTTCAGGAAACCAACATGGCCATTGTGGTATCCCTCATTCCTCACAATGCACACAGGACAATCATTTTCAGTTTCATAAGTTCACCAATCTGACCTTTTCTTACTGTTTCAGCCATTGTCTAGATTACAATACATATGATCATGCTCGTATGAATGCCATACTAGGACAGTGAGCTTCTTCAAGACCCTTTTTTATGTTCTTTATCCTGTGTGGACTGGTAAGCACCCAAGGTGTCCACTGTATTGTGAATTTGGTTTCTTAAGGTGTTCAGAAAGAAAGGCCGCAAAGCCAGGCATTTACTACTAGTTTTTACAAGAACCTCTCGAGCATAGAATATCACTTACAGATGAATGAAGCAGCCTGTTGGTCAGGTACTTTCTCACTATTTCACTTTTTTGTCATCTAATTTGCCCTCTAGCTATTCTAGCATATAATAGTTGCACACAACAGTGCCGAGGTGCTGTACAATATACAAATACAGAGAGTGTTTTATTTAAGCCAAGTAAGGCGCTATTGATAGAGGGGCAGTCTATCTCTGAGTCACTGCACTAAGTCTCTCTCTGAGTCACTGGCATGTTTTATTAGGGTGGCCAACAAGCAGGAGTTTAACTCTGAGGACAAGGCAGTGGACAGGGCTCTGTAGCACATCGGCTGGGGGTTAGATCTCCGTGCGACTCCACTGGTGAAAGGCGGCAGTGCAGCCAAGCTGGAACGAATGGGAGAAAAGCCAAACACTCTTTTCACAAGTAGACTCGAGTGTGTGGTGTGGTTGCTGATAGGATCCCTCATTGAGTTCCCTTGGGGCCCAGGCTCGTAGCCTTGTGAAGAATACTAGGGAATAACTCAACAGCCGTCAGAGTGCTGGTACGTGAGGTGTTGCAGGTTTGAGGGTTTACTAGGATCTTTAGGTCACTCAACAGAAGTCCATTGTGTCTGGGAATATTTTATGTTTGTTTGTCAGGAAAAACAAAAATAAACAAAAACAAATTTGACAAATAAGCAGTATTTTTGTATGTCCTTTCCAGTTTGTTTTCTGCATATATTACAGAAATAAAATAAGTCTTGTGAGCTCCTGTGTCAGTGCACTGGAAAAATGTTGACCTCAGGCTAGCAGACACAATGTGACATTTACAGGGGGGTTATTTCATCTAGACATTTGTGTCAAAACAATGGCAAGACTTTTTGTTTATTATTGCATTATTATTATTATTTGCTTGAGCTTTGTTTGAGCTTCTTTATGTTGAGGGAACACAGCTCAATTATCTAACTGTGTGGGGTTTGTGTGTGTGTGACCCAAATAGAGATTAAGGCTGTGGCATCTTCTTCTATAGAAGACCATTCTTCTATCTGTGTTTCCAGCCAGATTACAAATGACGAAAGTAATCTTGTTACACAATGAAATGACTTCCATCAGTCTTACCTAAGTAGACGTATTACACTGATGATGACAATAAAGGATCAGAAATTCTATTCTTTCTATTCCTCTCTAACTTTAAGACTTACTAATAGGGTTTGACATAAACCCCATTATTGCATGCAAGAAAAAACCCTGTTAAATGGTTGTGGTGTTTCTGTAAAATGTATATCTAAAATGATATTTTTTTGTAATACTCTATTATGTGGCAACAAAAGCACCTTTTTCTCTGACACTCCCTTTAAAGTTTTGTTATTATCTCTGTTTCCTGTTATTTTAGTACTTCCTGATGTATTGATATGATACGAAATACGATTTTTTCTGTTGCTTGCCTGCATAGATATCTCTACACGCAACCCCCAACCCTAACTGCACTCTTTTGTCTACCCCAACACCTGGTCCTAATACCTCATCTTAACTCTAAACTGCAGTTTTTGCAGTTTTTTTTGCATATTCCTGGAATGTTTTCATCTGTCATGATTGGCAGCCTGTGTTTGACGTGCCAGCTGCTGTGCAGTATCTGATGAAACTGCCTCTCAGAGATGAATGAAAGAATCTGGGGTTTGGAAGAGCATTTCTGCTTGTCTGACTCCACACCACTTCATCAGGGAACTGAGAGTGTCCTGAATTGCTGATCTCTAGATATGAATTGTTCAGTTATATAATGGCAAATGGCAATCTAAGTAGAAACACCAAAACATGTAAAACTTGAATATCTGTTGAAATAAGGAATACATAATAATGATGATGATATTATTATTATTATTATTAATAATCATAATGACCATAATAATAATAATCTGGAATCATAAACTTTGGTATTTTCTGTTTCTTTCTGTTGTGTTGTGTGTATATTTTGAGTTTTCATGCATGGAAATGAGTAGGTAATGACGAAGTATGGTCTCTTGAGGATGTGGCTTGTGCTTGATGCAACATCCTGATTTGTTAATGTCATTGGTACTGAATGTACTTTTGTTTGACTGTTGTTGTTGAAGAATGAAACTAGTGGGGGAGGATACCTGTGAGTGAAGTGTTTGGGTATTTTTCCGGACTCCTTACATCTGTGTAACATATGAGGAAAATCAGCTAATTAGGTGGTTAATAACACAGGTGGAACAGAAAGCAGAAGGCCTTTCAGCTCTAGAGAATATATTGTTGTTGGACAGTGCGGATACAAATGTATATGTAAATGAACACTGATTAAAATTAAATTATTATTACAATGTTTTTTTTCTGAAACGGTTTGAAAGTTGTTGTTTTTTCACAACATTGCAGGGCTTTTGCTCAACAACACTTCCATTTGTATATACCTCAACTGCACACACCGACTAACAGTAAGAAAAGAATAACTAGTTAAAGACATGTATATTTCCCCCTTTTACATGAGTCACTTTTATGCAGTGCCAAAGGTAAACAGCATAATGTAAAATAAAGACTGTCAGTCTCCAGTATGTGCACTCAGTATTAACAATACCTCCAACATATGCAGTCAGAACAAAAACAAATGCAAACAAATCTCTGCAAATATCACTCTGATCTTGCAAAATAGAAGGACCTATTTTTAAAATGTTGTGCACTTTCTATTTCAGCATACACATCAACAATGAAGGGGATTTGCAACCAAAGGGTAGACGAATCATGGTAACTCAAGATCCCTACTTTGCAAGAAATCTTACTCCAAAGCCCTTCAACCCAAGAACACTAGATGCTAATATACATAATCTAGCATAATCTAGGTCAGAAATACCATGTGAAATCACAGGAAACACAGTGGATAATAGTGTAATAGTGTGAAGGTAAATGTAACCATGATAGCAGTGTAAAATCACAATTGTTTTCATAAGAGAATCTAGTCTCCATGTGTAACCTAGATGAGATTTTGCTGAATTCCCACATGTAGTAAATATAAAACAGGTTTTAAAACAATTATTATTTTAGTACTATTAAGTATTACAAATCAAATCTTAGCCCAGAAAATTTACTGTAGACTATCCAACGAGGAAACATTAGTGCCAGTTCTCCCTTAAGTGGTTTATTGCTTTTATCCACCTCTCCTGAGACACTGATGCTGTACTCTTAATTCCCGAATGGATTCAAGTACTTTCAGAATTATATATGGCCTTGCTGAGGGGTGTGGTAAATATTCAGTATACTCTCCTTAAAGTGCTATAAACTTTGAGCACAGGCATTTTAAATAGGTATCATTTTTATCCACTGTGAGTTCTATTGCCAATTAATTACCATCTTTTATTAGCCCATCCATCAAATTTACACCAAACGGGCGTCACATCAGTGTCTTCATAAACCACCAGCCTGGTCCGTACAGATGCAAACATGGCATTACTCTTCTCCACAGTGTCTATAAGCCTATAAGCTTTATTTATGGTCTTGTATTACTTTAGAATCTTACAAAAAATACTTCATATATTATATTGAGGTACAATTATGATATTTTGATATTTTATCTTGTTTTGTTTTAAACCTGATTTAACAACTTTATTTTTCTGTGCTCAGAAAAGGCTACTTATAGGAGATTGCGATACACATGGCTTGAAGATAAGGTCATGCCCACAATGTTGGCAATATGAAAATTCAGGGGCCAAAAGGCAGTTCCAAGGGGCAAAGAGGCAAAATAAAAATCAACCCTAAGGACACCAAGGCTATTCCATGCTCAATCATAATCATATAACAAGAAAACATAAAAGAAAATACAGCTAACCTTTTGTGATGACCTTTTAAATAAAAAAAATGCAATTAGAATGTTCTCAGATTTAAAAGGTAAATGACAAAAATGACATCTTGCTATTTAAATATTTTGTCACTATTCTGTTGCAGGGTTCATTGCAATGAACTCCAGCTGATGACTGTTGTGTCCTTGTTCCTAATTCGCCATACAAAATTAAACTACCAAGCTCTTTGAAGTAAGCTGAAGTGTTACGGTATTAGCGAGTTGAAATGAGCATCCTCCTTAAAAGACATGTTTTCTGAAATGCAACTATTATTAAAATCGAAATGAAATTTTAAATATTTAACAGCTATCAAATTTTCAAAGGCAGTAAATATATAAATATTTAAATTATGATTGTAAAAAATCTTGTATTAAGTAACTCCAGGCTTGCTTTGATCTAGATCTTTAAGTGTGTTAAAAAAGGAACAGTATACATCATGTTAGTAAATTCCAGGATTATTTAAAATTTGCCAGTGGGATAAGCTATTTATCATAAGAAATGTTCTCCCAAAGACAAAATGTCAACCAATCACAGACACCCCTGTGGACATTCCCTGTTCGGTAGGTAGGCTACGCAATGCATTCACTTCTTATACATTGTGCTTACTCTTCGGCTAGGCCATATACGTACAGCATTTTGCAATGTATGTACAAACTACTAATATGCTGATCTAAGCAATGTACGCACTTCAGACATAAAATACTAAATCCCTAACCATTTGAGTTTGACTGAGAAATATTGCGTCCATCTGGCAAATACAACATAACAATAAAGAACATTGAATTTAGCCTATAAAACTAATTACTATATCTAGAAAAGGGTAAAACGACAAATAATGGACAGCCACCCTGTCCCCTACAACACACCTTGTACCCCAAGATACTTTTTGTCTGTTTCCTACTTTAGGCCCCTATTGTAACATAGAGTCATCTATAGTTTCATTTAGTTCACATCCTATTTTACTGCAATTAAGTGTAGGTTTCTGTTTTTTTCCAGTCCAATTTTGTTGTGTGTGTTAGACCCCTTTCTTGAAGGATCACAATTTAGCTTTGGTCAAATTAAGTAATAAAGTCATCGCTTGTGCATTTATTTATTTAAGTCATTCCTCCTCATCATCCTGACTGACTGGTGAAACATGCTTCAGTATATCAGGGAAGCTCAAACAGCATTTCCCTGTACATACAAAAAAACAACACATTATAATAAAAGATCTTATCAATCTTTTTTGATGGCAATACAAAGCTCCTATTTCTATACACCTTGGCCGTGTGCATACAAATGTTTATATGCAACATTACATATTCAAAGAAAATAAACCTGCATGATTTAAATGAGGAACTGTATGCTTTAAAGTGCAACTCTGCAGAATACGGTTCATCTGAATGCAAGCGTGGCAATGAAACTACTGTCCGCTGGCTTTTCAATGCACTGCCTACTGTCCGGACTGTGGGCTGCAGTGGGTTTGTGACAGTGGCCAGTCAGGTGCTTCTCAGTTGTAAACTTTTCGCACATGTTGCGGGTGATGCCTGGCGGCCGCCGAGTCCAGCGCTAGCGGAGCCGTGCTTGCGCGCAGGTGCGCTGCTTTACCGCTTTCAACACGCCCGTCCTGCCGAGCCACTGTCCCAGATAATACATTTAACTGCGCAGCGCCGGGCTGTTTGACAAGGTAAGGAGGTCCTTTAATCGCGATCCCATTTCTGAGGCTCTGGAAAGTGAGAGTTTGAACCCTGTGCCAGATGATAGCTGGCCCTGCTGGGGAGCCGGGGAGGCGGTGTGGAGAGGAGGAAAGCGGCGGGTCTTGCGGAGGGCCTTGCGTCGCCAAGACGACTGTGTGACACAACACGGTGTAGCGAAAAAGAGACACATTTGAGACACATTGTGACAAGTTTAAAAGTTTGCGTCTATAGGAAGATAACTTTGTATCGCTACTTACTTTCGCTACATTTATTTTGTGGATGTTGAGGGAAGGGGCAAACTGATGGAAGACGGAAAATGGGACATACTTACACAGGCTCTAATGTGATCAAATTATAAACCGAAGTATATGTTTTCACTATTTGTGACCCTGTACACGACTTCGTATTAAACGACTGACTATTTTAATGGTAACATCTTAAAAACTATTTCGACGATAAGCAAGCTACACATGAGGAAAGGCAACTGGCTAGTTTGTTTCACATTTTAGGACATTTTCTTTAGTCCTCCATCCTGCCCTAGGAAAACCAAACGACCCGAGCCAGGAATCAATAAACTGAGCAAGTACCGCTTTTGTGGTGTTGGGCTGAAGCCTTAGTGAGCAGTTGTGGTTTCAGTATTTGAGCTTGACATCATCACAATCTCCATTTCATTTCTCCCTTCGTCTTGGCGGTGACATTTCACATACAGTACTTTTAAGTGTGAATTTAGTGAAGACTGTGGCTTCGTGTCTGTCCGAGTTAGCACGTCCACTCGCTTTTTTTTTTCTTATCGTAAATTTAGAAACAACATGTATTGCAAGAGTCTCGGAGAGAAATGGGATAAATTACAAACACACAAAGCTCAGGTTCCGTGTTAACAAAATAATGCATTATGAACGGAAATGCGTGTAATCCAGCACAAAGATCATAGAGTTACACCCCTGACATCTTTTGCCTGAAAAGTATCCATACTTTAATATGTTTCTTTAAACTTTGCAGCAACTAATTTGCATTTTCCATTTCGATGATGAGCATTGCATCACACCTGTGGTTTTCCTCATTATGAGTATGACTGCATTCATGTTTTGAACATATCAGGTATTTCTACCTATGCAAATCCCTGGAGAGAGACTTTTTTTAGCTGGTGAAGCACTCCTGTAGGCTACATCACAGTTGTACAAAAACTGTATTTTTTTTTTTTAACCAAGAACTCTGGCATTTAAGTATGCCTGCACAGAATACTACATTTTGCCTTTTCTCTCATGTGGGTATTTTCAGTCACAATTGTTCCTGTTAGCATCTGTGCCAAGACTGACATTGAAACTGCTGTTCAGACTGCCCACTGTATGGGCACAGGTACAATTACAGGCAAATGTAGGAAATTCTGAGCTACAAATGCTTCACTGTGCACAATGCAATGCTATGGTGTGCAGGCTCTGATGAAAGGTGTCACTAAAATAAATATTATTGAATTTGTATGCTGAATTAAGTATTTAAATAATTCTGATTATATCTTGTAAAAACAAAACGCTGAGGTAAACATTTTCCTATATTATTTTTCATGAAGGCAGAATTGAATTTATTTCATTTTATTACAAACGGCAGCAGTTTCTCTTTTGGTCTTCTGCTGATACTGTTATTTGCAGTTTGAAGCTAGCAACAAGTATAATGTTTATGGTGCTGCAGCAGAAATACATGAGGTATACCTCTGAAATTCAGCCAAACTGGCCAAACCTACTGGTAAGACTCTTATTTTGCTGCCTATGTATTGTTCGAGTGCTACACATGGCTGTTGACTAAGGGTGTCATGACAGTTGTAGCTGAGCTGGTTTACATTGTTCTTCTTTTTTGCAACAGTGACCTTTTTCATCTAATGAAATGCTCCTAGAGTTTTTCTTCACTGGCAGTGCATATTATGCTACTCTCCAAAGACATGTGGTCAGTTTGCAGAAACATACATTATGTAAGGTATAATCAAAAAGCTTACTGAGAAATGGGTGATCTTTATAAGGGATGACAATATAGAAGCAGCAAGAAGATGTTTTCATTTATAATAATCTTCTCATGTAGTTGACTGGGAACATCTGTGAATATTTTTATAAGCCCTCTTGCTCAGAGAGCGCAAGCCTGAATGGATGAGGGGCTTTGGCATTTTGATCCTGAGCACAAAAGATTAAGATTAGTGAATTTAAATAATCAAAAAGATAATGTGAGATATCGTGAGAAAACAGAACAAAACTTTGAGAGAAAAGTTGGGGAAAAATATACATCTGAGCCTTTTTACAGTAAAGGACATCCCACAGAGAGCATGGTATGGCAGAACGTAGATGCTCAGTCTGTGCTGCTGACTTGTCAGGCAGCTTTCATTTCCAATGTCTTTTGATTTACCAGACTATAACCTAGTATTTACTGGGCTGTGGTTTCGGACTCGCCACTTTAATGGCTGCTTATATTTGGCCATACATTATGCATCTGTAGGTCTGGACAGTGGCTCTTGTGGGTGGATCTGCAGGATCGTAATTACCATGTGAGTGTGGAGAGATATGGAAAGACGTGCACAATTGGGGGTACAGTGGCTGTGTGTGTTTCATATTAAATGAGAAAGAAAAACAACACCCTTTACACTATAGTCCGTTCCTGACAAACAGAAATAGATGTATCATTGCATTTAAAAACTGGCAAACCAGACTCATGTCTCGAACCCCTGGTTCCAAAGATAGAATGGAAGAATATTTTGTTTTCGCACTCCCTCGATTTCACCCAGTCAGATTTGAGTACAGTCTGTTTTCACACCTCTTTACACCTCAGACATTGAGCAGCAAGGGGTTTGGCTGACGATGTGATGTCAGGTATCTCTCGCTGACAGCAATTAAACTGTCCTTTCTTATTCTTAATATGTCATTGCCACATCACATTATAATTTATTGGGTTTGGATGGATGCATGCATTTTACAGTTGAAAAGGCATGGAAAGTGTGCCATGAAAAGTGACAGTAAAACAGATGGTTTATTTTAGCCTTATTAGCATATCAGTCATTGGGATAATGTCACTGTTGTTTTGTTCGTAAATCTCCATTGTCTTCATTAGCACTAGTTTCCTTTTCGGCACAGCTTGTTTCGTTTGAGATATCATCCTTCATCTCGCTGATTCATCTGCATTGCACAAGCACAACAAGGATGCATGTGTCACATTTCTCTAACAATTTCAGCTCTGACACCTCCTTCTCCCCATAATAAAACAAAATGAAAGACCATTTCCTGGAAGTGCATTTCCAGGCGTACATGTTAGGAAATATGCACATTATATTGTTAAAATATCCAGTTACTTACAGGGGAATATATAAATGAAGCAAATTATGATTTGAGGCAACTTGATTAATTCATGCAGACCTTATAGTGGTTGTTTTAAATCTGTTAGATCTGTGATTGTATACATGATGTTCCTTTTTGTTATAATTATGGACTGTGTTCAATTTGTAAACATGCTCTGCTCAGCCAATTGTCAGCCAATCAAACAAATACACATATTCTGTTCCCCACACCCTCCAACTTCTGTGCATCAAAACATTTCTCACTGTTTGTTTATGCGCTTCACATGAATCCCTGTCTCAGAGTATTTCAGACCTGTTAGTCAAGAAGGTGAGAGCCGTTAAATTTGTTTCCACGCAGCCATGCCCTTATTTTATGGAAGCAATAGCGTTTGTGTCACAGTGCCCAGCTGATAAATGGCAGCCAGGACTGAGGTGGGGTGTGCAGGGTAAGAGGTAGTGATGTTTCGGGCCAAAGTCCTATTTCAGCTAGTCTTTTCACAGAGAACCAACTGGGGGAATGAATTTCTGTGGCAAACCACGTTTTAGTGCTTACTCAGGTTTATTTCTAATCCGTCTCAAATTACTTCATTTGCAACAACTGTAGTTTTTTGCAGAGGCTGATTTTAAATGCATTGTGATACACTTGACAACCATTTGTTGTAGCTTCAGTGCATAGAGAAAGCTGCTTAGCTCGGCACTTTTCATGGTTTACTGCAATCGATTATGGTTCCTTGATGCTCACACAAATCATAGCAAAATATACAGGCTGTTCTTTACCACCTTGAAACTTCCAGTCAGGAGGTGCTATGAGAACATGAAACGGCATGTACAGCATATCCTCAGTCCAGGTCAGTGCTAGTGTCCACCCTGAAGGAAGGCTGGGCACGGCCTCTGTGTGCTGGAATCTGGAGCAGGCTAGGCATGCTGATGTGATGTCTGGTGACATTAGTGCAGAACTTACTTTTATGGAGGAAAAAAGCTCATATAAAGCATTGCTCTCCATTGTATTCCTTTGTATTGCTGAGAGAATACTTTTAGGAAGGCTGATTTGGGATAGTTAATTTATTTATGCCTGGGTAGTGAAGGTTCAGTCCCATTTGAAAATCCCAGTACTACTTTAAAATGGCTTCTCTCTACATTCGCTGTATTGATTATTTTATGGGGGGACATTTGATCATTGGGGAAAATGCATTCAAATACGCACTGGTTCCCATGCTGGAAGGAAAATGTGATTAAAACATCTATCTAAAAGCAAAATTCAACCATAACCTTTTTCTAAATTCAAACCATCCACCCATCATTTTAAATCACTAATAGCCTATTTTGTATACATTTGAGGCTTATAAGAGTTCAAGGCAGCTTCCAAAGACAGATACGATCACTGTGAAGGAAAGGGAATAAATAAATAGTTTTTACTGGATTGGAATCCTTCACTTTATTGTAATGGTCTACCATTTACCTGATTACTCTGAGTTTCTAATACTACATTTAATACTACATATGTACTTTAAAGGCTAATTCTTTATGCATTTTATTAAGTCAACTCTTGCATCATATGTAAGCTACTTCACTGTCATGGTACTGTGCAATTTCACTATATTACTCTGACAATGTTTTCCTTGTTAACACAATGCATTGTATTTTGACAAATGCAACCCTTGTTAGCTGTCTTTCCTAAAGGCCCCAGTCAAATAAATGAATAGGGGCCTTAAAGCCAGTTCCTGTTTTTTTTTTTTTTTTTTTTAAACAGAGCCTGGATCTCTTCCCTGAAGCTCAGTACATCAGACTGAATGCACTCTATTCTGTAGTTTATCTTTAATCAAATCAAATGGTTCCTTCGAAGCTGCTTCTGTTTTTGAAGTCTTTCTTAAGAATTCAGAGACATTCCATTGTCCAGCAAAGCAATAAAGGTATATTTTACTGCAGATACTATGAAGGTCCCCCCCCCAACACACACACAACAGTTCACTTACATACTAATTAAATAGATGGTACATGTGGTATATACTACAAGGTGTAAAAAAAAAAGCTGAAATTCAGAATTCTGTTGAGAGAGAGTGCATTGCAGAGAATTATTTTAGATGCATTATCATTTAAAATGGCTGAAGCTGTTGTTTAAAACCTCATTTACTGTAGCGTCTTCCACTCCCCCTCCCTCCTACACACTCCATTCTGACATCTCTTCCCTGAAGCACTTCACAATGTGCAATGTAATATCTAGAACAATGGGTTTCGGTTGGTAAATCTAAAATTCTTTGGTCAAGCAATTTGTGATTCATTTACCGTGCAGGTTGAACATTGAACCAACACACAGGGCTCAATTTTCCAATGCGTCTTTTTTTCCACTACATTTCTCTCAAAAAGATTTTGCAGTGGAAAAAAACAAATCAAAATGTAAAACAGACCATTTGCAACCTGAGATTACTGAACCTTTAAGTGCTATAGATGACTAATTATATTATTCTTAATTTGTGACAGGTAATATCTGGTTCTCAGTGAATTTCAAGGCACCAGTATCCAGTGGCACTACAGTATCTTGGCATTGTAAGCCAGGATGTTATTGTTTTAAAGAAGGGTCAGACCCACCTGTGAGGCAAGTGTTGGCGCTTTAAACCAATTGAGTAATTTGCACTCGTAATCCTTCCCAGCAGAGGGCACTCTAAGCACACTAACTATACTAATCAATGCTTGGTGGATGGCCCACTTAGGGTTCTCTCCCACTCCCAACATGCTACAGTGGGTTTCTGTATTCGATTTATTATTAACGCCTCTCTCTGGATTATTGTTGATCAGATTTAATTAGCCTGAATAATGAAACTGCCATAAGGAAAGCTCCAGATAAAGCCAGAACTGTAGATCACCTCTGTGCCCTTAGATTGGGATAAGATGACAAGAGTCCAGTCTGGAATCACACATTGAAATCAAATGGTTCACATGTAGCATAAGCCCCTTTCTGGATTATCTCCTAGTGAATAGAAGAGATAGGGACTCCAATACATCAGAAGAAAGAAAAGTCTAATCGTCCTCAGCAGCCTAATTAATGGTTTCTGGAAGGTTACTCCGGTTAACCTTGTAATTACACAATGTGCAGTGTCTTTCGCCTTGGTATTCAGGATCGGTATTTAGATATGTTGTTGTTGACAAAAGATCCATTGAGAATTAATGGATGTCTCTCTGGGCAGTAATTCGTCCCGAAGCCTGGAGTGATGGATTGAATTGCTGTTTGCAAACGAGGTTCAGGCAATTGTCATTAAGGCTCTAAACGAGATTTGATCTTTTTTTTTCTCCTCTTCTTCTTAGAGCTGGAGTCTCTGGCTCTGTATGCACTGAGGTTAGACTATACGTGTGGGTTGCACCCATTCAGTTATTGCCTCTCTGCTGCCAACCACACCCAGTCTGGAGAACTGAGGATAAATGGCAGTGTTTTGGGCCATCTGTACTGCACAGTCTCTGTCTACCAATATGAACTTCTATTCCTAATATAAAAATATGATGGTAATGCAGTAGAAGTAACAAAGCCCTATACTGATCCCCAGTCAACACTGGAAGCTGATCTGTCACCCTTGTTTAATTACTCATACAGTGTATGCACCTCTTAACCTTAGAGCCCAGAACACCTTATTAATAACTCTGATAGAGTTTGTACTGAACGTTTTTTCCCTTCTCTCATTTTTCCTCGTTGCTGACGACTGCTGATGTGATCCAGGGCTGAAAGTGAGAAATAGCAGCAAATGTATGCCAATCAAATACAACTGATATCATTGAAAGAGTAAAGCTATTTTAGATTTTTTGTTATTTTTTGCACTTTTCCTCAACTTAATTGCTTTCTGTAATTTCTGTTTTACATAAAATCTCCAACTTATTGGTGATATTGTCAGTACATTTTCTTTATGCTTTTAATGTTCCTTTTTACTTGAGCTTCCCTGTGCTTTACAAAAGCATGTGATACACAATATCATATATGATCATATGTGTGCTCTGTGCTGTGCTGGGAGCTTCAGGAAAACTTCTAGAGTTACATGTAACACAGTCCTACATATCTTACTGGTGTGCTGCCTTTTACTGGAGAAGCAATTTTTACATTTGCCTTTTCAATTGAGACATTTAATGTAGGTGTGGTGAAACTTATAATTTATTGTCAGATTGAAGGGAAATTAAATTCTCTGAACTTGAGAAATAGAATTATGTTCAGCTGTACTGCAAATCAGGAAAGGAGGCAGGAAATGAGAGTGAATATTTTACCTGTTAAAATGTTAGTTTTCTCAGCTGGAGAACAGAGAACATGTTGCCCTCTGACCTTAGGTGAAATTAGTCCGTAGTGCCCAATTCATACTAAGAGGGAGTATTGTCGTTTTACACAGTTTCAGCTGAAGAAGGACAGCAGCCACTTTGTATGCTCCAGTGCAGCATCTAGAGGTTATTATTCACACCCTGCATGTGAGCACACAGACTCAGCAGTCTGCCTGCAGAACGTTAAGTGACATTCAGGAGAGTGCTGAAATGATATGGTATGTAGACCTTTCAACTCCTATAAGGAAGCCAAATTTTCAAACATAAAGGAGTTAACATACAGTATCATTTATTGGTTGGGTGCTTTTGCTACTGTGTTGTTTAACCTTTGCAAAAGTATGTGTAACAAAAATAGGGTGCATTCAGTCAATCATTCGTTTCTGCATTTACACCAGGAGCTACACCCATCTCTGTTTTTGCTAGCCTTTACTGTCTCACACATTATCTGTATTGTGCATTTAAATATAGGGATCTATATACAACATTAATAAGTAGTTTAACCTCAATCTTGAGCGTACTACTGTTCTCTATTGTTGGAACTTGAATTGTTCTTTTTTATATTTATTATATAGTTTTTTTTATAGTATATAGTGTCGATGGGCTGTCAATGCGAAATAAGTTTTTCTCTGAACCAGAAGAGGCACAAATATATTTTTACTGTTAAAAAGGCACAAGAAAACAGTGGTTTTAGCAAGTTTAAGGTGAAGCAGATTAAATGCCTTTAGTGCTGGAGTTTATTTTATTCATTCATAAACCTGCGTTCCACTGAGGTCTTCAATCTCTTCCTTGCACAGTGGAATGGACAGCTTTTTGCCCTGTAATCTTGTTTATGATATGCTGTGCTTCAGTGTTTTTTTCCTACAGTATATGTGTTGATACAGCTGCTGCCCTGCTCCGCACCAGTACGTCTTCTCAATAGACTTAATGCTCAAGCTGTGTTTGAAGCATTTTTTCAGGCAGTACCCAATACCAAGAGGAAACAAGGTTATCATTACTGTGAAGTGTTATGCAAGTAAAAGTTGGATTCTGCGGCATTGATGTTCTAAAATTGGCATTTTAATGGGTGTTGAGGGTGCGAGGGGGGGCAGCCCATATGATGAGTTTGCCGGCAGGCACAGGAACGATATTGAGATTTGATAGTATGTCAGCAGAAAAGCGTCTCATCACAGCCTTGTTGATTAAATGATTATGATGTTATATGCTGTTCCATCGAGGAGCAGCGTCTTTACAATGTGTAGTCTTTCCACTTGGGATTCCTGGCTTATTTTATACAACTGCAATTTAGTATTTCTTCAATATAATTGACATCTCTAGGAAAGTAATTGAACTCAGGATTTAATCTGCAGTAAGTGACTTTGACCTCTTTATTTCCGTATTTTGCTAGATTAAAAGTGGTTGGCAGTGGTAAGGTGATCAGTTAAACACCTCTAGATTTGTAATTTACAAAGCTTATTACACTAAAGAAACTACATGATGTTGTTTTCACATGCTCATGCGGTAAAAACTTGATCGCAAGGTCTGATGTTTCTTTGAAGTCAGTGGGTTTATAGTCTTGGATTAAGGAATTTTAAGGAGTTTGCCCTATCACCTTCCCTGTTGGAATACTGTGATTCCATTTACTTTGTGAAGATGACCCAATTTTGTGTATTCCTTTTTGTATCAATTTACGTTTGAAATTCACTTAGTCACGGGAGAAACCACAATACATTTACATTTCCAGGTACTGAGACTGAGGATCTTGGACTTGAGCAACCATTTTTGATTTGTTGAGCTCTGACCTGTGCCATTTTTAGAGAGTTGTGGTGTAAATCCATGCCTTTTTGCTGCTGCTTATGGATTTTTTGTAATCGTGGAGTTGAAAAGAAATAAAACTCCCTCTTAATGGGTTTTGCTTGAGTGATAACATCCACGTCTTTGGCGTTTTCCAAACTAATCTGTCTTCTCTGTGTAAATTAAGTCACTGACTTAAATGGATTTCTGCTCCCTTCAACGGCGCCACATTAACACTAAAGGTAGAATAACTTGGCAGTGTTTTCTCTTTCACAATGCAGAATAAAAAAATGTGTATTTTAAAAATCCCCATTTCAAAGAAACAGTTTCATGATTAAAACAGACCTATGAATAAATGATGCAGTTTCAATAATAAATGAGAGCGCTGTGATTCTCATATGCCCATCCCTGAGTGAAACGCTCTGGTTTTTGCTTTAAAGAAACAGGGTGTTTGTGCACAACTCCAGGCTGTGGTTTTGAGTTATATAGTGGCCTGCGTTTGTGGCACTGCATATTGAACTGACATACAGTATCGTTGCAGAAGCCCATTTAAGGTGAAAGGTGAAAAGTCTATAGCCCTACCAAAAAGGACTAGCCATATTATCCTTGGCCCTGTTGGACCCTATGGATTGAAAGAACCAAAATGCTGATGTGTTGATGGACTGAAAACAGTGGTGCTAGGACTTTAGATATTGTATTTTAGTATTGACTTTAAAGATATTGACTTTAGTATTGTGTTGAATACTGCCCCCCCTCCCCCAATGGACTTTTCTATTAACTTTGCATGTTGACTTCCCACACATATGAGCTGATTGTCACATAAATGTAATTTTCTTAATGGACTACCATAATGGTTTGCTCATAAGTGCAAAAAATTGGCTTCCGCATACTGCCAATTGATCCAGGATGAGCTATTAATCTCTGCTTCCTGTGCCACAGTAACTGATGAATCTCTGTCCATTTTCAATCTGCACAGAATTAAGATTAATAATCTGTAGAAAGAAAGGTGGGGGAGGGTGGGTGGCACATAACCCATTACTGACCACAATCATAATTTGCAATGCAGTCTGCATTATAGCATTACACATTACATATGAAAACCTTTCAGTTTTTCTGACCTTCCATTTTCAATGTATTTTTCTTTTGTTAGGATTGACTAAACAGAAACACTTAGTAAAGTGTAATCTGATCCATCCTAATTAAGAAGCCAAGATAGAGAATGTACTTAGAGATTTATTTAATTTTAACATCCCGTACAATACTGTTAACCTGAAATTTCAGCAATACCTAAGATCATGCAGAAGCATTTAGTTAGTTTCTAGCCTCTATCATCAAAAGGACTTCAGTACACAATTCCTTTCTGCAAAAAGTAGTGTTCATTATGTCAGAAAAGCAGATTCCTGAGCATTAAATCCAGTTAGCCTAATTCGGGAAGCAGATGTCTGTCAGGGTCTGAGCCGTGCAATCTGGGATTATTGGGTTTAAGTGAAATCCTGTAATGCAATGCTCTCTCTTTGAAGTCAGAAGCGGTAAAAACTCATTAAGGTGGCCTTGCCAAAGTCATCCAATTCTCCCAAAAATGTACCACTTTACCTGTTTTAATTTATGCCTTTATTGGTTTTAAGATCATTATCTAGAAATAATTAAATTTGGTCAGCCTGGAAAAAATCCACTGATCCTCAAATGCATCTTACTTCCCAACAGTGAATTAGCTCAGTTATTAAATACTGTCACACTTATTTCTGCTTAATTTAATGAATGTATTTTTTAAGTTTCTCAGATGATTTAGATCTCAAACTGTTGACTTGACTGCATGACTGCCAATAATCATCTTAATGATATTAAGGCTATCGCATTATGCAGTAGAGTGATTGCTGGTAGTCATTAAGTCATTATGTCTCCACACCACATCAGAAATCCCCACTTCAGGCCAAAGCAGAGGAGTGTGGAGAAGAGCCCCATAATTTAAGACTATAGGAAAGGTTAGCCCCCAGAACTATAATCTATGACTGTTGACTCATCACCATTGAATATACACCTCAGAGGAACACCATGCATCAAATGGTTTGTGTGACACCAGCCCATTCATTCTTGAGGTGCTTTCAGTCCTCGTATGAAATGTGTGCGTGACGATTTATCAGGATACCCAACAGTATCTTTACACTGCAGATAGTGAGCTATATTCAACAGGATTACAAAGAGAAAGACAAGGTCACTGTACATACATGATATAGCCTACATCTGTATTTCAATTCCACTAATCGGAAAGCCACATTAAAAAAAAAAAAATTCTATGGATGTTTTCTTAGTCAGTCAAAGTATTTTAAATATGGGGAACAATAAAACCTCCATCAGTTATCAGTGTAGTGCAAATAAATATTCTGAGGTGGAGATCATAGCCTTAAATTACACAAAAGGCTGCTTTTCTGCAGATATATTCAGTGCTCCAATTATTTTCCCAGAATGCTGACAAGGTCTTTCTGTATTGTCATGGAGCTTCTTGCCTGCAGTAGGTTCTAGGAGAGATTATGTGACTTAAAACCCTCATTGGTGAAATATACTGTTGCTAGTTGTGATTTAAGAATCAACAAGGTCTCAAGCCACTGTTTCTTCCAGTAAATCCGAAACTGTTCCAATGTGACAACTATTTATTTAAGCAAATACTAGAAAATACAACATGGGGAAGGTTTATATGAGCCAGCTGTAAATCAGAGTGTTGTGATTATTTCTATTTGTTCCCCCTGAATATTCTGCTATCGGTAAAATGCTTTCAACAAGCTGTTCCTCTTGCTCAGCTGATGAGGTTTGTTTTGTATTTTCTTGTAAGTAGCTGGTATTAAATGCTAATGGAAAACTTGTACATTTCTGTCAAGAACCTATTTCAAACCTCAACTCCTCCATCACTATAAACAAAAGGTGTAGCATTTCAATGCATAACCAATATAGGCTTACTAAATGTTTAAATAAAAGGTTTTGTAAAAAAAAAAAAAAAAAAAAAGGCAGTCAGCAGCTACTGTTTTTTATAAGTATTCCACTGTGTGTGTTAAGTCAGTGAGTCTTTATATTCATCTAAAAACACAGGACAAAAACTATTCTCCAGCTCAGAATCACTAAACACCCTCAGAAATTGCACTGCTACCAAATGAACTGTCCGTCTGTAAGGACTTAGCAGATGCCGATGAGGCCCATCAAACAAGAACAGGCACTGACCTGTGTGACAGTCAATTGAAAGGAAGCAATTTAGCTCTCTCATCTGTGATAAAGCTTGGTATATCGGCACCTGTATTTTTTTCATTTGGAATCTACGCTGTCTTGAGCTGCTCGTGCAGTAAAGGCCTCTGTTGAGCCCAGGTCCTCGGGAACAGCCAGGGGCCGGGGCAGAACTGGCCAAGCAGCACCAGGAGTACATAGTATCGGGACAGCAGGGAGATGCTTGGCCTGCCTTATATTGAAGACCACTGACCCTGTTCTGTAATGTACTCTGTCTTCTGTGAAGGATATGTGATTCTGAAATGCATTGCATGTATCTGTCACTCTCTTTCCCCAGCAGAAGTGTAGACAAACTGAAATAGACTGGGCCTCCTAAGTGGGGAAATTTTGAACTTATAACTGAATCCATATAGAATAAACATCTGTGGTGACGTACGTAAGGCCAGGTTTCTGGTGTTTACGTCAATAAATATTTGTTCAATCCACAATATGTGCTACATCGCCTATAGAACTATGCCCTCTTGAACATTTTTCACATTTTATTATGTCATTGCCTCAAGAGTTTCATGCATTTAAATTAGGATTTTTTTTCTACACACCAGCAGTTACGTGTTAGAATTTGTCCATATTCGCAATATTTTTCCATTCTTCTTTACAAAACTGTCCAATCTCTGTCAAGTTCCTTGGGAAGTGCTGATGAACAACAATCTTCATGCTACAAATATCTGATTGGATTTAGGTAAGGGCTCTGACTGGGTAACTCAGAAGATATACCTTTTTGTTCCTTAGCCACACTTTTGGCTGTGTGCTTCAGGTCATTGTCATGCTGAAATGTGAACTTCTGTCCCTGTTTCCGTCCCAGATGGCAGCAGTTTTTCCTCAAGGACTTTTCTATACTTTGTTCCATTAATTTCCACTTCTATCCTAAGAAGTACACCAGTTCCTGCCAATGAGAAACATCTCCATAACATAATGCCACCACCACCATGCTTCACAGTAGGGATGGTGTTCTTTAGGTGATGCATGGTATTGATTTTGCATTTAGGCCAAAACATCCTTATCATTATCCAACTTATCCAACCAAGCTATATTTCCTGAAATAATGTGTGTATTTTATAGTTCCATCTTGTTCTTTCTTGTAGGTCTTAAAGTCCTGCTGCTATACAAATATGTATGGCAGCTTCTTTCGATTATTAAAAATAAATAAATGCATGGAAATGATCATTTGATATTGATACTATACAAAGTGTATTTTTTGACCCATAAATGACATACTGTAATTGTAGAAAACTACAGTTCCACCTAGTACCAGATGTGAAAAAGAGAAAATGCCTTGATTTGTATGTCATTAATTAAACTTGTTAATGGTGTCACAGCTCCCGTTTTTCATCATTTGTACCTCCCCAATCCTGCTTCCCTCTGTACAGGCAACGCTAATAAAAAGCAGATCTGATAAATACAGCTTTCAAGAGCTTGTGATGGGGATATAGTGAAGAAATGAGGAGAGCTTTGTATCCAGCACTTCTGAGGACTGATGGCACAGGCAGTTTGATGTAATGAGTCACATCCATTGGACTGTTTTCTAAACCTAACGAGGCAAGACCGTTTCTAGGAAGCAGGGTGGATCAAGAAGAAAGGGAAGTTGCAGCCTTGTAATTAAGATTGTTTGATTCAGCTGATAAGGAGTGGCTTTGAGGGGGCTGGCAGGAGCAGTCGAGTTTATCTCCCCGTTCATGATATGACCTTGAGTTTCCCTGTCTGACTGCATCTGCCTTGTGATATCAATTGGCTTCCTCAAGTAACAGACAATGGCACGCAGCGCAGGAGAATGGATTGGAATCGGATGAGCTTCTAGTTCCCCAGCAGGGCTGAAGGTTCAATGTAGGGAGACATTTATAAGAGTACAACCAGCTGAGATATCCAGTGAATTTAAATGCAATCCATAAAATTCCTATGAGCTGTGTTAAGGGTACGGGGTGATGGTGCGTTATGCTTAACCCTGGTGCTATCATTTAATGTACTAGTGCTGCTCATATGCCAACAAACAATGCAGTGCCAATATCTTGTCCAATGACATGTCAGCAATGGCTCTTGCATGTAATTGGCTGGTGCTGCTTGGTGGGTGGTCCAAGCAGGAGTGTAGGTGAGGTCCTTGCATCTACAGGTCGGCTCTTGTAGCCTGAATAATATAAATCCCTTAATTGCCGTCCAGGGTATCATATACTGCATATTTATTCCTTGCAGGACTTTATCTGACGTTAGTACTGATAATACGGACTTGGAAACGTTATCTATAAGCTATCTAATTTTTTTTTTTGTGGTACATGAAGCTGGTTAGACTGTCTGGAAAAGATAATGCATTATGCCTCTCAAAACTCAAAACAAACCCCAAAACATTTTAATTACAGAATTGGTGTATTTCTGTTTAATTGTAATGTAATGTTTTATTATTATACGAGTTATTAACGATCAAGGACTTATCATGTCTGTTTTATAGAGGGCTTGCCATTGCTACTGATTATATGGAGGTATCTATCATTTAGAGTTATTCAAATTTGAGATTACTGAGTTTCTTTAGGGGTCGTTGGAATATTTTGCAGTATACTCAGAATATGACTCATGCGGGACACTACAATCTAAATAACGTGTTTTAAGGACTGTACGATTGTTAGATCTCAAGACTCCATCCTGTACATTTACATTAATTGTTTAAGCCTCTGCTCCCACAAGCACAATTATGGCCCCAGGGGCTCTGTGAATAATTGATGCCTCCTTTTTGCAATAAATGCTGTAAGCATGATGTGGAGCATGTTGTAAATTGGAAAATAAAATTTAGTTCTCTGGGTAGCAGGTTGGGGGATGGGAAGGCTACACTGGGTTATCCAAAGTGGGAAGTAAAGGTCAGTTTTCAGGGTTGACATGAACAACGTGTTAGCAGAGTATGGTCAATATTTTCAGTTGGTCTGTGTTGGATATCCATTCCCCATTAAAATAATCTCACATTTTTCAGTGATGGTCTGCCGGAGCAAAGTGTAACATTGACCTCTAATCTGATGCAAATGTTCCCCATTCTGTTGTACAGCTATTAGTTGCAATTATAGAGACATTGTGGGGAAGTCCCAGCTGCCTGGCACTACTTGGCCTTCTCAGGTATTGGCCTTGCTGTAATGGTATTTATTTCGGGAAAGTATAAATTGAAAATGTATGCATACTGTGACAAGCAAATTACAATTATTTTGTTGTAAGCATGTTGTTCCCCCCAAACAAAACCTGATGCATCTGCTGTGCTCTAGGACCAGGGTTGCCTACTCTTGCATTACTTAGTTACCTATAAAGTGGCTTTATTGAGGAATAAAAGGGCATAAAACCAAAAACAAAAAAAATCTATATAATCACCGATCAGCCATAACATTATTACCACTGACAGATGAAGTGAATAACACTGATAATCTCGTTATCATGGCACCAGTGAGTAGGATATATTAGGCAGCAAGTGAACATTTTGTCCTCAAAGTTGATGTGTTAGAAGCAGGAAAAATGGGCAGCGTAAGGATCTGAGCGACTTTGACAAGGGCCAAATTGTGATGGCTAGACGACTGGGTCAGAGCATCTCCAAAACTGCAGCTCTTGTGCGAAGCAAAGGCTGGCCCTTGTGTTCCGATCCAACAGACGAGCTACTGTAGCTCAAATTGCTGAAAAAGTTCATGCTGGTTCTGATAGAAAGGTGTCAGAACACACAGTGCGTCACAGTTTGTTGTGTATGGGGTTGCGTAGCCGCAGACCAGTCAGGGTGCCCATGCTGACCCCTGTCCACTGCCAAAAGCGCCTACAATGGGCACGTGAGCATCAGAACTGGACCACGGAGCAATGGAAGAAGGTGGCCTGGTCTGATGAATCACGTTTTCTTTTACATTACGTGGATGGCCGGGTGCGTGTGCATCACTTACCTGGAGAACACATGGCACTATGGGAAGAAGGCAAGCCGGCGGAGGCAGTGTGATGCTTTGGGCAATGTTCTGCTGGGATACCTTGGGTCCTGCCATTCATGTGGATTTTACTTTGACATGTACCACCTACCTAAGCACTGTTGCAGACCATGTACACCCTTTCATGGAAACGATATTCCCTGATGGCATTGGCCTCTTTCAGCAGGATAATGCGCCCTGCCACAAAGCAAAAATGGTTCAGAAATGTTTCAGGAATGGTTTGAGGAACACAACAACGAGGCCCCACCTCTCAACTTACAGGACTTAAGGATCTGCTGCTAATGTCTTGGTGCCAGATACAAAGATATTTGGTGTACATACCTTCAGAGGTCTAGTGGAGTCCATGCCTCGATGGGTCAGGGATGTTTTGGCGGCAAAAGTGGGACCTACACAATATTAGGCAGGTGGTCATAATGTTATGGCTGATAGGTGTACACTCACCTAAAGGATTATTAGGAACGCCATACTAATACTGTGTTTGACCCCCTTTCGCCTTCAGAACTGCCTTAATTCTACGTGGCATTGATTCAACAAGGTGCTGAAAGCATTCTTTAGAAATGTTGGCCCATATTGATAGGATAGCATCTTGCAGTTGATGGAGATTTGTGGGATGCACATCCAGGGCACGAAGCTCCCGTTCCACCACATCCCAAAGATGCTCTATTGGGTTGAGATCTGGTGACTGTGGGGGCCAGTTTAGTACAGTGAACTCATTGTCATGTTCAAGAAACCAATTTGAAATGATTGGACCTTTGTGACATGGTGCATTATCCTGCTGGAAGTAGCCATCAGAGGATGGGCACATGGTGGTCATAAAGGGATGGACATGGTCAGAAACAATGCTCAGGTAGGCCGTGGCATTTAAACGATGCCCAATTGGCACTAAGGGGCCTAAAGTGTGCCAAGAAAACATCCCCCACACCATTACACCACCACCAGCCTGCACAGTGGTAACAAGGCATGATGGATCCATGTTCTCATTCTGTTTACGCCAAATTCTGACTCTACCATCTGAATGTCTCAGCAGAAATCGAGACTCATCAGACCAGGCAACATTTTTCCAGTCTTCAACTGTCCAATTTTGGTGAGCTTGTGCAAATTGTAGCCTCTTTTTCCTATTTGTAGTGGAGATGAGTGGTACCCGGTGGGGTCTTCTGCTGTTGTAGCCCATCCGCCTCAAGGTTGTATGTGTTGTGGCTTCACAAATGCTTTGCTGCATACCTCGGTTGTAACGAGTGGTTATTTCAGTCAAAGTTGCTCTTCTATCAGCTTGAATCAGTCGGCCCATTCTCCTCTGACCTCTAGCATCAACAAGGCATTTTCGCCCACAGGACTGCCACATACTGGATGTTTTTCCCTTTTCACACCATTGTTTGTAAACCTTAGAAATGGTTGTGCGTGAAAATCCCAGTAACTGAGCAGATTGTGAAATACTCAGACCGGCCCGTCTGGCACCAACAACCATGCCACGCTCAAAATTGCTTAAATCACCTTTCTTTCCCATTCAGACATTCAGTTTGGAGTTCAGGAGATTGTCTTGACCAGGACCACACCCCTAAATGCATTGAAGCAACTGCCATGTGATTGGTTGGTTAGATAATTGCATTAATGAGAAATTGAACAGGTGTTCCTAATAATCCTTTAGGTGAGTGTATATATTAATCATTACAGTTTGTTTTAATTGCACAATTCAATATTTGAAACTTTCCAGTGTACTCAAACCTCAGTTGTCAGTTCAGTGGAGTCATAAATGCTTTAAAAAGCAATTACAGTTACATAGTCTTTTTTAAGCTTTTAAGATTTGAGATGTTCTTAAGGAAGTAGCCTTAATGACTTGAGTACAGCCTTTAGTTTGAGTTTATTGGCCATACACTTTAATCTTTCCTAGGTGACTTATGCACTTTGCTTGACTCAGCATTAAAAAGCTGAGAATAACTAGCTGTGGGACCGCCTACAGGCACTGAGGAGTTGTCCTGTTGGCATAGATGGATAGTTTTACAAATCCTTCAGGTAATGAAGTGCTGTTTTTGAAAATCTCAAACCATGCACAACCATATTAGTGACTTTTGGCATTATCACACAAAGTATTATTTTAAGTGTCTGTTCTTTGCATGGCTATAGTGCAGCTCAGATGAATCCTACATTATTTAAAACCAGGGTTTTCTGTTGGCTGGTGGTGCCAGGGAAAGCTTCGGAGTGTGTCCAAGATTACAGTGGGAACCCCTCCTAAATTCAATTGGCAATGATCTTCACAATGCTCTGATCACATTGAAGAGAGAATGTAATTTTCTGATTTGGGTGGTCAGTATGTGAATATTCACAAAAAAACAATGCTGTAAAATAATTTTAGGTTTTTCCTATAAATTCCAGTAAGCTAAATAAGATGTCTGCCAGGTTATTTTGGTATAGAAATACAGTGTAATACTAATAGGATGGCTCACATCAGTGAGTCCAGCCAAGGCTGCCTTTTTGTCCCACCTTTTTGGTTTATTGGGACAAAGGCAGGCTTTACTAATAAAAGGTTTATGCTATAAACTACCCAATTCAAATGCCAAATGGAATAGAGCTATTCGAAGAGAATATCAATTCTAGAATATACAAATGTACCTTATCAATATTTAATTTTGGTGTTCAATAAACAAGAAGAAATCTAACCATATAGATAAAATATATAATGCTCATAAAAAACTCCTTTCATGAACCCAATATAGCCGAAGCTGCCTTTTTTTACAGAGAATAGGTACCTTAAAATAAACAAATTAATCAAGTGGGCTTGATGCTACTTCAAGAAATTAGGGATGTTAAGACACAAGCCTATTTTAAAGCCATCTCTAAATACTTATCCAACAGAGGATATAAATAAGGGATGTACCAGCTGATTGGAAAATCACAAAATGTAATACCCATCCACACAAAACTATTCCAGTTAATTAGAGACCAATCAGCAAACATTCTCTGGCATGCCGGTAATCTTTCTGACAAACCTGCTAGATTTAATTGAAGATGCATTGAGTGCAATGATTAACAGTACATTAGTTCTAATAGTGCAAACAGTAAGAATCCAAGTTAACAATGTGAGGGGGAAACTTCTTTGAAAAGGTAGGTAGCTAAAACTGAAAGCTTATCCTAAAAACAATTAAAATTTTAAAGGAGAAAACTAGTTTGAAAAATGGCTGTATTTACATACAGTAATTTGATTATATTTTTCTATAATAGAAAATAAAACATCTTGGTGTAGGAAACTCAGACTAAATTATGCTTTTGTTGCTAGACCAAATTCAGCTTGTAAAGTAGCTTAAGTGGCAGCCAATTTGGTCTGTCAGTGTAAAAATAACTGCTGTACAGTTGCTGTAGCTTGTTGCTATTAGCTAGCCTCTCCCTATTACTGTAAGGTATTCATATTATGTATAGGTCTATTGAAGTAATGCAGGATTCAGTACTGGGTCCATGGTTTCATTTTATCTGTCCATTACATGCAAATGGATTCTTCAAACAGGGCATATTTCAGTAAGCTGCAACAATTTAATGACAATTTTTTGTTTCTAACATATTCTTTGTTCTTATGTTTTCTACAAGACTTGATGGCGCTGTCTCTAAGTTGGCTGAGTGTCTTTTACAGGAAGACTCTTACAGTGGTTTGTGTTGCACATGCACACAAATGTGCAGGGAGCAAAAATGTGCTTTGGGAAATGGCCTTGACCACAGTATACATAGAGATAAAAATATTCACTTTGAGAGAATTAAATGTATAGAAATACTGTAGTATGTATATTGGTTTAATGCTTACAGAATTAATCGATATGTTTGCTGAATTAGTGCTTCTGTATTCAGTAACAGGCATGATTTTCAATATTTCATAGTGTCTGAAAACTGTACCTGTACCTCTGTCCTTTTGAAGTTTAGTGAAAGTAGGCAGATAGCAATTGTTTAATTTCTTTCTCCTTGGGTGATCTTTTATATTTATACTAAATGTTTTTCTTCCTGGGACCTTTTCTGGGTGGTTTAGAATGTGAACCCCTGCCTGACCTTACTGATTATAATTTAGACTCTGGGTGCTAGTCTGATGGCTGTTCCTGAGCCAACGGTTTTGATGATGGAGATGGAGGTTGAGTAGGGGAGGAGAAGAGCAGGCGAGAAACTGGCTCGTGTGTGAAGCCTTTGTGGCACAGGGTTGTGCTTGCAAGCTGAATAGGATTCAATTAATTTGATTTAATTGGACTGAGAAGGAAGCTTTTCATGGATTTGAGATTACATCTATAATACCAATGGGAATTGGCAATAGATGTGAACCACTCCACACAGTGCATCGGAATGCACCACTGAAATGTGACATGACTGAAGTTTAGCCAAAGGGAACTTTAGCAAGCTTCGCCGATGTCAAAACAGAAGTATTTACAAGTTGCCACAGGCAGACACACAGGAGAATACAGGTGAGAGGCAGCCATCTTGTTGTTTTCCTAGTTTGCTAATTGCTCATAATTGCTAATAAGTCAATTCAATTCAGCTGCTGAGTTGGTGAGAGTAAATAGGCTGTAGAAAGGAGATTTTGTCAAGGACTAGCAGGAAATCTGTTCCAGGAGGAGTCAGGTGGGGCCAGTTAGGTGTGAATTGGTGGCAGGTAGACAAAAGGTACTTAGAGCTGTGCCGTTTCTTGGTGACAAAAAGCTAAGCAGTTGATTAGGGAACAGGTACCAAGAGCCAAAAAACAAAACAAAAAACGAACATTTAGAAGCATGTGGCCACACACACCCGGGGACACTTCAATACATTCAAGATTGAAAACAGGAGACACTTCTTCACACAGAGAGGTGTCACAATCTGAACAAACTCCCCAGCGATGTGGTTGAAGCTGAAAATGTGGGAACATTTAAAACCAGACTGGATAGGATCCTTGGATCACTTAGTTATTAATGGACACCAAACGAGCACGATGGGTTGAATGGCCTCCTCTCGTTTGTAAACTTTCTTATGTTCTTATGTCCCTGTGACCCCCTACATGGTCAGTCTGGCTCAATGAATCATGGTATTGCTGACATGATGGTAACCTGGGCCTGAGAAGAACAAAACAGTGCAGGTACAAGGTCCATCCACCCTTGATTTTAAGGTGTAACCTTGGCATGTCCAATTTCGGGAACGGCATCAAATGTGGGAGCTCTGGGATTAATTTATTGACCGTCTCCAGAGATGGTTAATTGAGCAGCTTAATGAGATTTATACCACCAGTTGAACTCATTTTGAGAGGGCAGGTGAATTGCAAGCATGCTGTTCTGCTTGTACTACCTCACACATTTGAGCACACAAAATGTAATTTATGCCACATTTATGCGTACCCTTGTCAAGGCAGTACTACAGTTGTGCATAGTTTTAATGTCCTAAAGCCTATTAATGTCCTATTTAACTTTAGCTGGACCTTATGGGGGGGGGGGGGATCAAAACAAATATTTTATTTTCCTGCAGCAAATGTTTAAAGATATGCCAGATATGCACAAACAAATCCCACAGACACGGAAAAGTGAGTGCTTCAGGTAATCTAAGAGCTAGCTGAAGCATGTTGTTACTGTGTCAGCACACACAGTGGGAACAGAAAGAAGGAGAAGGGATACAGTTGGGTCAGACTGGTAGAAAGAAGAATAACATTTTAGCTTTGCTAGAGACATGCCTCAAAAACTCAGATCTTTATATTAATAATTCACAGCCTGCTTTATATAGCAGTGCTTTATGGATTGAAAATAAACCTCTTGACAGCATAATGTCCAGTTTCGTGCTTTGCAATAAGTGTCAAGCATCTGTTTCTCCTTCTTGTGAATTATTCACAATAATCCACAAGGGACGGTATACATTTTGGGTTTATCAATATTTCTGAAATTAGGGTGGCGGAGGAATTAGTTTTACTGTGGCAAGAAATGCAGACAAAAACAATTTCCCGTGAAGGCCCAGTAATAAAACTTTAGGGTAAAGGAAGAAAGAAAGTAAGTCCTTCAGATATTTAAGTAAAACTCCGAAGTGTACCACTGTGGAAATAACTTGTCCTTGTGTTGCTTCTTAGGAAATCTGGTTGGGCCTCTGTACTTCTTACTGAAACTTTAGGTATACACATGATATACACATTGAATGTCTTAAGGTGGAAAGCAGTGCTGTGAATCTGATGCAGAACTTCTGCCCTCGCACAGCACCAATACAGGGAAGAGGTTGTTGCTCAAGAGCTGAAATGACGCATGTGAAGCCAGGTGCCGTTTGAGATGTGTTGGAAGTGACGTCTGGAGAAAGGCTCATTTACACACTTATCAGTTCACATTGCACTTCATGACTAAGGCCTAAGTAACCATTTTTCTCAGTGGGGTGTTGAAATGACTGTGCATCACCACCATGAAAAAGGCACAAAATGGCACGCTCAACGGCACAGATGATGTCGGTGTCATCAACCAAGTAAATCGACTATTGTTTCCCTCTCCTTTGGGAAGCGCTGTAGAGCTTTAGGCAAGGGGGAAGGAAAAAAGGAAAAAGCAGTGGACTTGGGGAAATTGATATATCTGTTTCTTTAGGAAGAGCTTGCTTCTTAAGTATCTGATGTTTTCTTTAATTTTTCTTTTGGGGAATTACATTTCTTATTAAAGTAACATTTATTTTACCTCAGAGGCTTATTTGTAACATCTCTATCATTGCCTGTTAGAACTCTCTTTGCCTTTTGGGTATTAGGTTCTCAATTGAATCTAGTGGGTGGCTTGGAGCTCGATTAATGAGCTGCTTCTCTTCACATCAAAAGATCTATAACACTCCACTATTTTACTCTCGCAGTCACAGAACTCAAACCATCTGCCACGCAGCGCATCTGGTATAGTGAAGAGCAGCACACATTGCTTTGGAATATAGCTTTCATGTGTCAGAACACAGTTGGCTTAATAGATGAGGATGCAGGCGATTTGGAGTATTATTTCTCCTACATTCAGTGATGTGGATATTAATGAATTACCATTGAATTGTTCTTGGTTAGGAAGGGTCACCTAATGTGTGCAGGTCCTCCTTTCATTAGTGGAAAAAAAAGAATTTAGGGATTGATGGGCAGAAAATAATTACTAATACTTCTGGATTTTATAAGCACTTAGTCGGCACAGAATTAAAATCAATATTCACCGTCTCGCAAGGGGGAGACCTGTCCCTATCGATTATTCTGCAAAACAATGGCTATTAATTTCCTATGAGTCTGTTAACACCCTGCTCAGCTCACGGGGATGAGCCATGTCCTTCACAAGCCCCGCCCCCATTGCCCCCAGCACTCATCCCGGTAAATTGAAAAAGCCAGCAGCTTGATCACATTAAATTTAAAGCCCATGCAGGGATCCTAATGATCTCTCACATGCTGATATGTAAAATTAGAGTTTTGAGTGAAAGGTTGGCATGTGCGATATTTGGCCTGCTGACCTCCACCAGGGATTTCACACAGGCTCCTGCATTTCTTCTCACCCAGTGAAAAGCAATTGGGGTTGATTTGTTACCTATTGTGCCAAAATGGCCCCTTTTGAGGAACTAGGACCTTGCAAATGCACACCTTTTTCCTTACATAATGGTCAAAAACCAGTCAATAACACCATTAACCAAAGCAGTTTGATTTATGCAGCAATCTATTAATCCAGGTTTGAGCTCACCTGACCCTGACCGGTTAGTTCCCATGGGGAATACTGGAGATGGCGAGTCGTGACAGCCTAAACTTGTACCAATGGTGTCTGGACTATGGGTTTTGACCAGTTAAACTGCTGCAAAGATAAAAATAGCTTATAATCAAGAATAATTATTTCCCTTACAATTCTCTTCTCTGATGTCATGAAAGGCACTGGTCCAGACCTGACTGAAACACCTCTGGATCAAACCCGTCAGTGCTGTAGTTCGGGGCTAATGATTAATGATTGGAGACGCTTTCAAGTTAATTAAAACATAGTGAATCGTTGAAGTCAATAATAGCATAATCACTTTTAGAGAGCATTTTATGTTTTTTTGTTTTGTTTTTTAATGCTGGGAGGTCTACTTGAGCACATGTGTGTCTATACAGGTTAGGCAGAAATGTAAATGTTTTTCAGAACTGCTCTCAGATTTGTTGTTTTTCTGTAATGCAATTTATAGGAAAACTACGTATATAGCTTGGTTATAAAAACGAGCGGACCAAAGCTCCAAGCCTATGCCTTTCACTATAAGTTTCCATTTGTGTGAAGACTGGCCATGTATTCTTGGTGGCGACAGGGATTAGTATTAATCCTGCTTAGGTCAGGAAATGGAGAATGCTAGGGGTGCATCTGATGTGAGGAAGAGGAGCTTATTTTTAACACTCAATTTAGGGTGATATCTCTGTCTGTCTCTCTCTCTCTCACTTGCTCTCTCTCTGTCTCTCTCTCTTGAAAACCTATTCAGTCATCTAAAAACTGTTGTGGCAAAATGGAAAAACCCCATTGCCTTCAGCAGACGGAAAGTCTGGGTACAAGGTTATTACATTCTTGAAATTTTTCAATACTGTAAAAATATGATACTCAGACTATTAAGTAGCTGGACTCATATAAATAAACTTGCCTTCTTCATCAAAAGACGCCAGCAGCAGAAGGACAAAAACAGGACAAACGGGACTCTGACTTCCACTATCAGCAGTAACCCAGGCGCTCACAGTTTCAGCACGCCCGTACCCCAGAGGAGCACAGCAAATAGCTGTCTGTCTTGATTGATGTGTGATGTACTGTATGGGTTCTTGCTGTACCTCTGAGAATACATTCTGTATTGGATTGAAACTTGGAAGTTGTACAAGACACTCTCTGGGGGATTTCCTGACTTTGACCTCTTACAGAATCACACACTGCTGAATAATGACCAAGAGATTTTTTCTCCCCCTTTGAAATAGATTTCTTTAAGACTACAGATTTTATTCAATGCTTTTGTAGCAGTGGAGGCAAGCTTTGAAAGGCAGCATTTAGGCATCTGATTGCATTCTCATAAGCTGTATGGCTTAAGTAATTTAAAATGTTCCCAAATAAACTGAAGTAACTGCTTCAATAAAAACATGTATTTTAAAGTCCACAAATGATGACTTTACCATGAAAATGATGAGCTATATGAGGGTTAAAGGAGATGCACAGAATAGTTCAAGTAAAAAGCTTCAAAGCATCATAACAGTACTTCTATGGAGTCTAATCCTGCTGTGCAGTCACGCTCCGTTGGTATAAAGAATACCTCTGTGAAGTCAGTGTTTGTAGCTGTGACTCCTCTGTAAATGTAAGAGCTGTGCACGCTTCATTAAGAGTATGGGTGATACACAATGTGTGGTGTTTATGCAACGGTTTGAAGCCCTGTTTACCTCACCGTGTAAGGAGTGGTACATTCAAGCATGGTTGGCTGGGTGAACTTTATGCAATCCGGTGACTGCTGTTGCTGATTGGTTGCCTGCCAGTCTTGTGGTCATCAGCAAAAGGTGCCGTTTCCATTTTCTACCTGAGCACCATGGTGTTTGGGTTCTGTGCTGGCCGTGTGAAAAGTGTGGGCTGTCAGGAAATGCACATTTTGGAGGATACAAAAGTATTGGCCTTCATCTCTCTCAGCCTTTTAAGAGGAAGTTAAGTTGGAGAATAATCTACTATTCCAAAGGTGATGTGAAAGTATGTGTATTTTTATTTGGAAACGTTTTACATTAATAGTTGATATGATTAATTACTCAATATGTCCAAATGTGAACCAGGTAGGAGTCTCTTCTTTGACAAAATTACAGGGCCCAGAAGTTTATGAAAGCTTAGTGAAATGATCCTCTTGAAATACAGAAGTCATGTGCTTTGTAAAAGCCAATAATCATTGCAAATGTACTGTTCAAAATATTAAGCTCACCTTCCACAAAATCAAGAGGTATTTTGAAAATTGCAAAGTTCATTACTGTGAACTAAAATGCAAATGTAAAACGTAATTGGGAAACACATTTGCCCAGTGCCTAATAAAACCACATTAAGACTAAATTGGCCACATTGAAAAAGCAGATGCTATTCTTCTTAATTCCATGACTGGTAAAACCACACTATAATGCACAATCAAGTATATTGACATACATTCCAAAGCTTTTTCAAGACTAGTTTGATGATGAGAAATGCCCACTTTTTGTTTTGGTGCATGCTCTTGAGATTATTATTTTTTGCATACAGTGCCACCTGGTGGTAGCAGAATGTAGTTGAATGTTAACCCCAGGGTCAGGTTAATGACAAGTAGCTAAAATCTTTCTTGCAAGTCCCGTGGTTTTGCAGCAGTGTAATGTGTTTTTCCACCCGTTTTAAATTCTGACTTCAACATCCAATGGCAGATTTCATGCTGATAATTAGGAAGTCAGTCTGATAAAACCCACTTGGCCTAATTGTAGTTTATGCATTAATGGTTTAGAGATAGTTAGGATTCATTAGCTCAGAAATAAACAACATGTACTCTGTGGTTCCTAAAGAACATGGACAGGAGTGGCTGATCTTCTGCTCCTACCATGTTAAAATGTATATACTCTAAAGGGATACAGTAACAAAGAGTATTTAATGAGCTTGTTTTCTTGTAAGGAAGGCCCCTCGTGAGATCTAAACACCACATTTATCAAGGTCTCAAAGGGAGACCCAGATTGATTCCTTGCCACATTATTTTGTGTGACTAAAGATATGAATCATTCCACTGCGAAATTGGGATTCCAGGAACACTGCACTTCCCTGATTTTAATAATTTTCCTGCAGTGCTTCTAATCAGAAACTGCAAATGTCAGATTCCAGCTTGATAGGACTGTATTAAACTATGTATGTATGTAGTTATGTATGTATAGACCTATATATATATTTAAAAAAAAAAAAAAATTGTTCCGAGTGTCAAAGCTGAAAGTTATAGGTCACCATGCTTCTAACTGCCCAATCATTTTCTTTTTTGTAAATTTTGTCTTTCATCAGAGCAAAATTAAGCAATCAGAATACCACACATACACTCACCTAAAGGATTATTAGGAACACCATACTAATACTGTGTTTGACCCCCTTTCGCCTTCAGAACTGCCTTAATTCTACGTGGCATTGATTCAACAAGGTGCTGAAAGCATTCTTTAGAAATGTTGGCCCATATTGATAGGATAGCATCTTGCAGTTGATGGAGATTTGTGGGATGCACATCCAGGGCACGAAGCTCCCGTTCCACCACATCCCAAAGATGCTCTATTGGGTTGAGATCTGGTGACTGTGGGGGCCAGTTTAGTACAGTGTACTCATTGTCATGTTCAAGAAACCAATTTGAAATGATTCGACCTTTGTGACATGGTGCATTATCCTGCTGGAAGTAGCCATCAGAGGATGGGTACATGGTGGTCATAAAGGGATGGACATGGTCAGAAACAATGCTCAGGTAGGCCGTGGCATTTAAACGATGCCCAATTGGCACTAAGGGGCCTAAAGTGTGCCAAGAAAACATCCCCCACACCATTACACCACCACCACCAGCCTGCACAGTGGTAACAAGGCATGATGGATCCATGTTCTCATTCTGTTTACGCCAAATTCTGACTCTACCATCTGAATGTCTCAACAGAAATCGAGACTCATCAGACCAGGCAACATTTTTCCAGTCTTCAACTGTCCAATTTTGGTGAGCTTGTGCAAATTGTAGCCTCTGTACGTGTTGTGGCTTCACAAATGCTTTGCTGCATACCTCGGTTGTAACGAGTGGTTATTTCAGTCAAAGTTGCTCTTCTATCAGCTTGAATCAGTCGGCCCATTCTCCTCTGACCTCTGGCATCAACAAGGCATTTTCGCCCACAGGACTGCCGCATACTGGATGTTTTTCCCTTTTCACACCATTCTTTGTGAACCCTAGAAATGGTTGTGCGTGAAAATCCCAGTAACTGAGCAGATTGTGAAATACTCAGACCGGCCCGTCTGGCACCAACAACCATGCCACGCTCAAAATTGCTTAAATCACCTTTCTTTCCCATTCAGACATTCAGTTTGGAGTTCAGGAGATTGTCTTGACCAGGACCACACCCCTAAATGCACTGAAGCAACTGCCATGTGATTGGTTGGTTAGATAATTGCATTAATGAGAAATTGAACAGGTGTTCCTAATAATCCTTTAGGTGAGTGTAGATAACAGGAGAATTGCTAAACACCCACCCGCCCATCAAGTAAAATGTAGTTAAATGCAACTAAATAAGAAATAATGAGCCAAATATATAGTATGCATTAAAATACAAAAAAATATAGATATGTATGTTTGCATGCATATATAAACATATACATATATAGCCACATAATACACTACTACCATGCCTGGATAGTACCCAGCAGTCCAGCTAAGGTGGGGGTTGTGATTTCAGGTTCTTGAAGTAATATAGTAAAGTGTCTCAATGTGCCAATGATCTGTACTACAGCCATGGACAACACACTTGATTTTTGTGTGTTGCATCACCTCTCTGACCCATTGAGCAAGGCAGGGTGGGGCAGACTGCTTCCAATTGAATAACATAAGCTGCCTGGCTTACAGAGCACTCAAAGCAAGCGTGTCAGAATGAAGATTGGACATGGTCACAACCTGAGGTGAAATACCAAAGAGGGAGATCTCGGGACACGGCTTCATGGGTTGCTTAGGGCATCTGTGAAAGTCTGAAAAATTTTACTTCAAGAAGCATTCAAAAAACATGGACCAAGGAGGCCGGAGCCTGATGGCAGTGATCACAATGTGCCTTCCACAGATAGATGAGGAGTACACCGAAGCAGAACAGAAGAATAGGAGTTCACTTATCATCTGAGAAGACCAGACTAAGGTCCTCATCCCACATTACCTTAAACTTAGATAAAGAGATTCAACAGGAGCAAAGATTGAAGATAACTGACCAAAATTATTTATAAATTCGGACCAAATCCATATATAAAAGGCAAATCACAGGGTTTGTAAAATGAGGGGTAGAGAGAGGAAGGGAGGAGCTGAGAAGTGTTTTTAAAGGCAGGAGAGTGACAGTGTGTGAATGTTAACCACCTTCACAAATTTTAATCCCATGTCCAAAGGCAAGCCCCAGACTCCATGATATTCATACCAATCCTAATTCCCATTTGCTTCTACTAGTGCTTCAAGGCTCTGTACTGTTTGCTCACAAGATTGTCTATAATCGGGTTACTGTCAGAGCAGAGATATAAAATTGCGTTCTGACATTACTTTGCTTTAAACATGACTGCAACTTTATTTGACATTGCACGTCACTGAAATTTCATTAGTTAGAATTCCCTTAAAACCTATACTAATACAAGAAACCAAATCCCTAATTTGTGCAGCCAAGCCAGTCATGAATTAGATCTTGTTTTGTATAAAAAATGGGTGATTAAGGAGAAATGTAGGATTGGTGATTTGTGTTGGTGGTAATTTGTGTTTTAAATCAGTTTGAAAGTTCAGGAAGAGGCATGTTGCTGAGCAAGCCGGTTCACTGAGCATCTGTGTTTCTTATCCTCTCTTGCCAGTAAGCCGCATACTCTAATTTTTTTCATCATGGATCCTATAAATATTCTCACTGATGTCTAATTTTAATTCAGCTCTAAAATATGCCACTTTTAAAGGTTATCGTGAATCAATTGCGATGAGTAATTGCTCAGAAATCCACAGAAAGACGTGGCTCTTCATGTCTAAGTGTCATCTTTGTAAAAGATGGCGCAGAAGCCTAGAAGAAACATTTCAAAAGTTACCCCTAATTATCAAGCAAATTTACCTTTTTCTCCTGTCGATATTCTGTGTTTAGGCTTGTGCTTCCTCTTTATATTGATACCAGAAAATTACTCTTCCAATGGGCAAACAGTTGATCCGGTTTTTAACACCCAATAATCCTCATGTTTTTTATCCTTTGAACATAAAGGTGGAAAGTGTTAAATGGCTCTTGAGTTAAAGCTCCAGTGAAGACGTGTCCATCACTTCCCCCTCCTACTGTATTCTCTCTTTTTCTCCTCTACAATGGGGTCGATTCAAATTATTGTTCATTAAAGCCCTGTGTCTGTTCACAGTGATTACAGTGCCTGAATACCAATCAATGTACGCCTTGAAAGAAATGGGATAAATCAGAAATACAGGCAGCTCCCTAGCTATAATGTATCTGAATGTACGTTTTTGTTGGGAAATAAAATGCCTGCATTCCAGTAAGAATGCTGACCTTTCCTTTTTGTTTTGTATGCCTCCTGTGTATTTCGGGAATGGTGTACCACGGGGATGTCTTTGGCTACCCTCACCTGCTCTGTGTCTGGAAGCAGGTGTTTTATGACTCACCCTAACGTGAAACCGCAATTCAGAGTGATGGATCGGCCTTTCCCAAGACTTTGTCTCCCCGGGAGGACGTACGGGCTTAATTGGGTCCCAGAACAGACCAATGTGCAGTACCTTTGAGGGGGGGAGTGTGGTAAGAAAACATTGGTTTGTTATTTCATTTGAAAGGGGGAGGAAAAATTACTTTTGCTTTTGTACCTCATGCATCTCACGGTATAACAAATATCTCGCACATGGTTAGCCTTAATGTTCAAATGGCTGCCTCCCCGTGCAGAAGAGCTCCATCACCACTTGTCGCTGCGCACGGTGCCTCTGACTCCCAACACTTCACCACAGATTGCTCAGGAGATGATGAATACGGGTGACTGGAAAATCTATAAAGCAATGTATTAGAACTCATGAGCACAGGGACGTTTATATTGGTAGTCGATGGACCTGAACTAAAAATGACAGTAGAGTATACCAGCACACAGAATCGGAAGCGACACAAGATGGGGGGGAAAAAGCCAACTTCATCTTTGTTCATCGAGAAATATTCTGAATTAATATTATAGTGGTATTTTGTTTGGAGAGGAGCAAGAAGGATTGTTGACTTCTGTTTGCACGTGGTGTTACTGCTTATTAACATTGTCCCAATAAAAACATCTAATAGTACTTGGTTTTCCTATAGTTCAGTCAGGACAGGAGCTTCAGTTACAAAAGTGTGGAGATGGTCTATCATGAAAGAAGAAGAAAACAGAATCGGTGATGTGTTTTCTGTGGTTGTGTGTTTGGTTTTGTCATGGTAACTAGAGATTCCAGTAAGAAAAAAAATAATCTATTATGTCACTTAGGAAACCAGTTACAGAGCCTTGCTATACTATATTAAAAGCAAATGGCCTTGACATAGCTATAATATAATACAATACTCTCAAAGCACCAAGGGGAGGAAACAAACACATCTGTAGCTTGTAGCCTGGCCTGGGACATAATGAAGGGCAAACATAGGCAATCATACTGAAGGCTGCTCATTATGTTATGGGGGTTATTTTATTATGAGCATGGGGAAGCTTATTATATCAATGCAGGTCTCTGTTTTATTTCTCTATGGCTTTTTCTAGCTGTTTATACCACTGACCCAAAGCATTTCCTGCTACCTGAGTTTCAGAGTCTTTTCCCAAAGTTGTAGGCTATGTACTGTGCTAATTTGCCATCAGGGTATGTTTCCCCACGAATGGAAAGCCAAACTGGGAGAAGAACAAGACGTGATGCTGATAGTCACAGAAAACCGCCGTTGTGATCTGCCCCTGTAACGCAGTGCAGGGCAGTGTTGGTGTGGTGGCCCTTTTAGCCTGAGGAGGGCCACTATTCAGTGCTGAGCCGTCACTGTACAGGAGGGAGGAATAAGAAAGTAAATTATGAGCAGTGATTTGTGTTCGTCCCCTGTGGCAGTCTGATATACTAGAACAGCTCTACACAGTGTAATTAATAGACGTGCTCCCCCGTACAGCATGCTAATGATGTGTTTTTGTCCCCCCCCCTCCACCGTTTGTTTTCAGCACTGTGTAGGGCGTTCGACGGGACAGATGGTTTTCGGGGCCGTCTCTTTCGGCTGGACCAAGCAGGTACAGTGCATGTCTTTCTACTGTGGTGCTGCATATACTGACCATTGTCTTGAGTTGCTGCAGGATGTTGCAGAAGCAGAGAGAAATAAAGCACTGTGCCCAGCTGGCCTGATGGGGAAGCAGATGGGAGGGAGGGCTGCAATTCTGTGAGCTCCTTGCTGAGATTACATTTATTTCTAATGGTAATTCTCACCAGTGAGGAATGTATGTATGTATGTGTGTGTGTGGGGGGACCTGCCTGGAGGACTGGTAATGCCATTACAGTACAAAAAAAAAAAAAAATTATATCCGTCGTCTGTCTCTCCCTTAGCTCTTCAGTTGTCCCTTATCGTTCAGTCCTTTTTCAAATGACATGACATGTTTACTGGGGTTGTGCGATGTGTTTTATGCTGCAGTCCTGGTTAATTGTTGCCGAAGGCATGTATGTGTATATTATGTGCATTGACTTCTTAACTCTTAAGTGAGGTAGAAGTATTTTTTTTTTTGGTATGTGTTTTTTTGTTGTTGTTTTGTTTTTTGTTCATGTCTGGAAAGAGCACCTGTACTCCCGAGCTTTTCCTATGCAGTGTGTGGCTTGCATTGAAGTTTTTTTTTTTTTTCCTGATGCGCTGCCCTCTCTCAGTGGGTCAGCTGGAAAATGATGAAAAATGTTGTTTTTGTATTTATTTTATAACACTTTATATTGAAGTCAATGAATTCAGAAGCTTAAGTGTTTTCTGTGATTATTAAAACTGACAGCCAGTGGACCACTTCTGGCTATATAGAGATTAAAGGGGATGCCTTATCCCTAGATTCCTGAAATTGCTGTTATCTGACCATTTTAAATATGGTTCCCATCTATGAAATATTCCCTTGAGCTACATCTAAGCTTTCATAAGGCTGTTTTGTTCGGCTGCATGGAGGAAACGGAACCATCAGGCTAAATATGACTTAATTGAACTTGCTTATATTTGTTTTAATCTTTTTGTTTTTATGCCCGTTGGTTATGAATATCGAGAGAAATGTCTACACTGAATTACAATGCACTGCTCCATAGGTTTGAAATTTGAATGTGTGTTACAGCACTATCACTCAATTAACCTGTAGAAACGGGCACCAGACCTGGCTTTGAGGGCTCCTTAAGGCTTAAAGAAAAAGAAAATCGTACATGCTACAAACCCACTCTCCTGTGACTTAATTATATAGTATCTCTGCAGTTTAGGAATCGTATTGAAAGATAAAAGGTAGAGATCTGCAGGAAAGTTTGGAGAATGGCTGCATTAATGGAATATGTGGCTAATTCAGTATACAGGAGAAGGCTGCTGTGGTGATATCATGGAAGCTGGGAACCTTAATGAGAGAACAAGTATTAAGGAGCATTGATGTTTTTTTGTCTGGAGCTGCTCAAGACATTTTCCCCCCTTTTAATCATAGGTTTTGAATGAATACATGAATAAAACCCTAGCTTAAAGCTTATTTGATGTATCCTCTATGAGCGTCTTAACACACGTCTTGTTTCTGTCATGGCCTAACCCCAGCATTACCACCTGAAGTGCTAGGATCTTGACATTTGGAGAGTGGGAGAGAAAATGTTTCACCACAAGCAAAGCAATCTGATGGCAGTGTTTGGTACATCGTGTAGTAGGAGCTCAGGGTTCTGCTTAAAACTGTGTGGGATCTCACTGCTCCTCTGACTTAAACCAATGAGGACTTGGATTTCAGCGTGTCACGTCTCCCACAACCTCGTACAGCTGTATGAAGGGTGCTACGTGTGTGGGAACAGGTCCCTGGGGAGAAGAAGGGTGTGCAATGCAGGTGGACAGATGCGTTGTGACTCCAGTCATCGAAACTCGGTCCTTGAGGTTTTCCAAATTGTGTTTGAAACATAGTTTTGATAGTTAAAACAAAACCAAAGGTGATAAACAAGCCTGTGAATGTGAAGGCTGGAATGCTGTTATTTTAAATTGTTTTAATCTAAAGGTTTTCTGCCATGAACGGTGGATGAAACCCCACAGTCAGATTACAATTTCAAGAGAACCTCAGGAGCACAAACTCGTTTACTGCATTCTGTAGGATTCCATTAATATCTCATCCCAGAGTTAGACGGCATTATTCTGAGCTTGTGTTAGTTTCTGAAGGCCAGAAGGGATATATTGTACATTAAGTCTTTGGTTTATTTTGTGTAAACACATTGTATACATCTCTGCTATTAAAATGGCATTGATTGTAACATTGATGTATTCCTGGCTGTGAATATGCTTTATAATGATGGAGTACAGCATAATAAAGGTGTAGATTTTACACTAGACTACAATAGAAAATAGCTACATACTTAGGAATAACAAGTACCTTCCTGCAGTGAACAGTATACAAAGCATATAATTTTAGAGTGAGTTTTTTAAGTTGTAAAACTTTTAAGAAACATTTGTGAAACAACAACAAATTTTGTCTTATTGAAGTTTAATATACTGTTACGGGAAGCCTCTTTTGAAAATGTCAGATGCATTATATATACAGTACGCAACTCATTGAAAATCATTTAACATAATGCATCTGAATTATATGCTAGAGAAAATGCCAGTGCAATTTTCAGTGGTTTTCATGTTTGTTTTATATGAGAACTGGTTAAACATGTTATTAGAGGAAAAACTGAACCACAATTAGTAGCACACTGCTAAGGTCTAATGGGAATACCAACACAGACATAGGCACAGGGACAGGAAGAGTGAATACGATAAGCAGAGAGATCCTGATTTAATAGTGATGTACAACACAGGCATACAGTTGTATTTGAAAGTATTCAGATCCTTTGTTTGAAGCAGTCTGTGTATTTACACAACTGTGTGTCAGGATCATTGATTCTGTTCATGGTTCAGTTTTCAGGACTAGTGCCACCATCTTGCAGGGCGCCAGCTCTTGGCCTGGAGTGTGTTTTGTACCCAGTGCTAATCAGAGGCCCAAACTTAGCGGCGCCACGCACGGCAGGAGTCCTTTGACGGGGATAGGAATGAAAGACCACCTGATAGATCTTTGAGCCCCTCTCCCAGGGGGCTCCCGCGGCGTTAGATGTTCATTTTCTCTCACACTAGGTTCGACCTCCCAGGCCACTTCTTAAGGTTTCTTTTTCACTTCAGTGGTCTGAAATTAACTCCAGAGCAAAATATTGTACTGTGAGATCGTTCAATTATCGTGGCCTTTACACATTCCTAGGGAAAAAAAAGAGAAGCAATTATTTGCTTGGCTGGACAAATCCTATTTCGGCTTGTCAAGGACAAGTTCATTTTCAGCTTGGCAACTTAATTGCAGCATGAATATCAGGAGATGGACATGTGAGAAAATGTAATGCTATCCAGGATTTGTTTTTATTATTTAAAAAAAGCAAAAAAACAAAAAATACAATCTTTGACACAGCTTTAATTTTTTTTTAGAGAGCACCATGAAGCAGAAAAAGATTATCTCTAGTTGATCAAAGGGTTCTTTTCTATTAAAACAAGCTACAAATATTCAGCACATGACTTTCTATTACCGTGGATTTGATTCTTACCTTTTGAAGTTTTGTTCTTGTAAGAGGGCTACCATGGCCATTTTTAAAACTTCAAACCATCTCATGGAAACGGCGCAGCTCATTGAGATGACAAAAATATTCAGCCTCTCTGCTCTTGTCTTTTTGCAGCCATTGAAATAACTTTAAATGCTTCCGGCACCAGAGGGACTGTTTTTTTTTGGTGATACACACTGGTTATGTATTATCATACAAGCATTGTAGACGTTTATTAGTATGGTAATGCTTTATGAGCTGTTACAAGTTCCTTTGAAGATGCCTTGCTTGGTATTGTTTTAAGTCTGCAGGAAGGGACCATGTTGGTATTTGCTTTCATCTAACTGGAGGACCACCTCTGAGGACCTATTAGAAATTAGTTCAAAGTCCTGTTCCCTTGTTTTCACTTGTATTTGTCCATTCAGTTTCTAGGCTGAGTCCCAGTGCGCCTCGAGTGTGCTGCGCAGGATGTAAATATGTTTGTCTTCTGCTGGCTTTGACTCCATTAGGTGTTGCAATGGCTTTGGAAATGACTAGGGGTTGCCAAGGATACTGGAGCTCAAATGCACATTGTAGACGTCGGCAATCCCAATGAATGTGAGCAGCTCGCTTTTCCCAGCATCTCCTCGCTGTTTCCAATTCCCCGATGCATGGCAACAAAGGGAAACCTGCTGTCGTTCTCTCTCCGGGCACATGCTTGACACGTTGCAATAGCACTTGAACTTATTCAAATGCAAAACAAGCCCTTTGGTTTCTCCCATCAAATTACATAGTGATGTTTTCATCCGAAATTGACAAGGCATGGCATATCCTCCTGGAGACCAGCTCAGAGTTTTTTGTATTTTGTGGTCCCTCTGGTCTCGACAAAGAGAGTGTGAAGCTTTCATAGGTGACTGATTTTAGAGTGAGGAATTTAACATGTAATCTGGAGTGCTTGGCTTTCCTGCACTGTGCTGGCATTTGAAGAGAACTGTGCTGTTGTATATGGGGGAGTTATGAATCATTTCAGCGCTGCTTCTCAGATTAGTGGCCTGTGTTAAAAATGTCTGCCTGTGACCACACTGCTTCTCGGGGATAGGTTTGGTAGTCTTTTTAATTGATGTAGTATGGTGCTTTTCTTCATGGGGATATTTTAATTAATTCAGTCCTGTTGAATGGTTTCATTGCAGATTTCAAACCAGATAATACTTCGTGAGTTTACTCCTCCTTCTTAGGCTTGATGTTTTGTTTATGAGCATTGGGTTTTCTATAAAGGATCATTCATATTGACTTAAGATGGTAAGAAGGAGCCCTCTACAGGCTGTGCTTTCCTTAAGATATATTCACAAATAAGGTTTAGTTAGCCTTGCACTACATGTACAATGACAAGCATATTAGTAATGTGGACCCTCGGATCTGCATTCTGGATTTAAATAGTCTGTGCTGCTTTGTGCAAAAGACATCACCCAAATGTCTCGCTACATGTGATCATTCATCTCGTATGAAGGCTTTGGGCTGGCTGTAGTGCTTTCGATTGAAACTGTGGAGCCTTTCCTAAAAAGTCGTCCACTTTTGCAAAACTTGGCCATGGGACAGAGAGCTGACAGTGCCTGCCAAGTGGGAACGTGTTTCCCTGGTTAGTCTCGTTACCAGGCAGGATGCACACTGAACCGCCTGGAGATTAACTTGGATATCGGCTGCAGCAGCATCTGCCAACAGAACCACTGGCCACTGGGGGCTCCTCTGTCTGTCAAGTGGCACATCTGTGCTTCTACTGGTGCTACTGACAGGCTGGTATCACTGTATTGATGTCTTAAAACTAACCTGAATTATGAGATCAAGTGAAAGATAATAAACAAAACTTGATCAAGTTGTTTTAACTCATTTCCAATCGACATACATGCATTATTCTGATTGGGGTTTGTTATTTCAGGTTGTGGTTATATAAAAGTGGGAGGGATACATGGCTAAGGAGCAGGGTTGCTTATCATTGGACTGTAATTTATAGGCTACATTTTGACCCTTTTTTGGGGGCATTGGATCGGTTAAATGTTGAGAACCACTGCATTATGGTTAATCCCTCATTGCTTTTCCAGTGAACAATATACAAGTGTCTTTTACTTTCCCCTAATGATGTAGTAATCATTTGTGAACTGTCCTGGTTTCCAGTGTTTGTTTGCTGTTTCGTGGTAGGGGTTTAGGCTGAAGCATATACACAATGATGTAGTCCTAAACTAGGAAAACGAGACATAGAGAAGTGTATGCACTGATGACGTGTTTAATTATTATTAAAGCAAAACATGGCTTGATTGGTGTTGTCCTTGTCCTTTGTGTACCAATGTAATATGCCTTTAGACTGGCTTACTTTCATGTAATGAGAAATGGATCATTAGCAGTGCCACCTGGCATGTGACTGTCACCGTCTGTGGTGAAGGGTCCCGTTGCACAAATTTAGCAGGGCAACATCTATGAGGGAATTCATGCAGCATATGGTAACAAGTGCAGACCGCAGTTCCCTGAATACACAAGATTTACAAATACCAAATCGCAAAACCCGATATAGGACACAAGTGTATAGTTGACAAGATATTAATTTATCGTTTTGACCAAAAAAAAAAAATGAAACATGCATTGAATGATTATTACATGCATGGTTTCTTCAGATCTCCGTGATGTAACTGAGAAATGGACAGCTAAACGGAGCAAAAAGCAGCTTCGAAGGCAGGCAGGGCCAGCAGAAATAAATGTGGATAGTGCAGCAGGGTAAATTGGAGCACCAGATTAGAACAAGTCTCTGGGAATATAAATGTTAATTTTTTTGACAGTTAAGTCTCCCAGGATGTCTCCAGGAAATGCAGTAGAATTGGGGGGGGGAAAAACAGAAAAATAGCTTGCTCTTTGTATTCATCTATGGTTGTAACATTCTGATTGGCTACACTCAGAACCCGGAGGCTCAACCCAAAATGCTGAGAAACAAATAAAAAAATCCCATAATTCCCTCCCCAATCATTTTCTTAATTTCCAAGTATTTTATCTTCTTATGTCTTGTAAAAATGAATTGGTTCCATATCACATAGGTGTGCACTGGCCTGGGAATGGACATGACTCACTATTATGGTAACCAAACTCACCCATGTGTTGGATACAATTAATAGAGACACAGCCGTATATAATGACCACTGTGTAGCACTGTAGCTTCACCTTTCCAGTGTTGAGCTCGTTTAGAGGTCACATAACAACAGCTCACACTCATCCATCGTGTTTTGTGTACTGGGGCTGGAGTTTCTTTTCATTTCTGCTATACAGGGTGTCTGCTAAGTTTTTCCACAGTTGAAGGAGCTCTTGTGCATTTTAAACAGACTGGTTTAGAAAGCAGCCCCACCGTTACAGGCTATTATAAGAGAAACAAAATATTTCACCGCTCACAGAATTAGGATCCCTACTGTTTTTTATGTTATATTTTGTCCCTTGTGGCTATGCTATTATGCACAAGGGTTTTAACGTGGACCTTATTTTCAAGTCACATGTGAACAACCACCATTTCGCCCCATCACATGATTTTGTATTTATTATGGAAAAATCTGTGTGAAAGTGAGTCACCTGAGGTAAGAGGCAGACCGAAGTGCTCCCCTATTGTTTCCTGCATTTTTGTTGTGAAGCAGGTTCTGACAAAGCTATCAAAAAAAGTAAATTGGTAGGCTGGGAAATGTGATTTTATTTTTTTTCGGTTTCTGAATGACATTGACAGGAAATGCATTTGTTTTCTTTTTAATGAAATCTAATGCAGGCCTTATTGCCTAAGCATAGATTCCCTGCAGTGTCATGTGTTCATTGAATGTACATTAATTGTCCTGGCCTTCCAAAGGGAGTGATCTCTCTTGGTTGAGGAACGATCAACACCCCCTTCCCGTGGTTAATCTGTCAGAAAAGTTAAGTTTAAAAAAATAAATTAAGATTGCATATAAAAAATGTCTATCACTTAATCACCATTTTAAAAGAAAAAAAGAAAGACGAAAAAATAAACATTGTGTCATGCTGTTTATACCCGAGAAAATGACACAATGCGAATTATAGTGTCACAAACATCTTCCAGAATGTTAATTTTAGAATACTGTAGTTGAAATACTTCTTGTTAACATGGTTATTATATTTGGCAATGTATTTCCCCATTTACAAACAAGTGGTAAATGTAGCATGGTAAAAATGTTTTATGAATATTTAGTGGTGCAGGTCCACCCCCACCACAAGTGTCGATTATATTTTATCATTTTAGAGAACAAATGCATTAGGGCTGTATTTAATTACATATGTAGGTTTGCATTATGTGAAACTGATGGGTGCCAAACTATGGAAGCATAAATTCTTTCTCTTTTCGGGGGCAATTTTTAATTTAAAGTGGTCCTTTTTGAACATCCTAGGCCTTTATTACTGGATTGACACTGTGTTCTGGAATCCTAGCAGAATTCAACACGAGTATCATGGCTGTGATGATTTTGGAGCAGGCTGGAGTTTCCTCCTTCCTTCTCACTGTGGAATCAACAGTTTTCTCTCCCTAAGTCTGTTTAATAATGGAGCTGATCCGTGTTTGGTAAGTGTGGGTCATACCTGCAGCTCCCTGTCCGATTTGGAAGGGTCAAAGGTCAAGGAGGTTAAGATTTGATATAAAATTGACTTCAAAGACACCAGACATTGATTTGGGCTGAGAGTTACAGTGGAAGTCTTCCTGTTTTTTTAAATTCCCTTCATGTTATTAAAGCTACAGCGATCCTTTCATCATAATGCTGACCGTGAAAGAGTTCTGGTGTTACTTAGCAGTCTGTCTGTGGTGTGAGAAATAATAGCAGTGAGTCATATAATGACTGATGTTGAGGTGGGGATTGATGGGTTTATGAATAGTTGTGCCCTTACCTTTCTGAATCCAAAAATGAATGAAATTGAAACATGAATTTAAGAAACCTGCATGTAAGCCAGTGATGTATAGAACAGTACAGTGTTTATTTTTGTTCTTAGATGTAGGAACTGCACTAGGAACAGAGAAAACAGAACACTCATTTCCAGTCCATTGTTGATATGAAGTTATGGAGCTACAGAACATTGTGTGCCAATTTTACCAGTGTCCTATTGATTGAACTCATTTTTTTATATGTGAAAGCTACATCTCGGTCCCTGTCTGTACTTTTTATCATTTTCTCTCTCTACAATCAACCGGTAATTAGGTGGCCAAAGTACTAGCTAGCAGAAAACTGATACTGTGGTGTTTGGAGCAGCATTGGACGGATTTGTCTGAATGAGGATTTCCTTGGGGGGTTTGCAAACATTTAAAGATTATGATTTCAAGGGAATGGTGCATTGCAGAGTCTCTTCTGCTCTTAAAAAAAAATGGGCTTTCTCTCTCAGCCTTTGGGGGAATGGAACTGGTTTGGCCCCCAGAGATTTTTTATGTAAAGACTTTTCAATGAACCCCAAGAATTTGTTTATTTATTATATATACATTTTATTTTTTATTTTTTAAATACACTATAGCGCTCTTGTTGTTGAAATTGTATGTGAGATTCTTAACACGGCTGGTCAACTACAAAACATTGTAATTCCCTCAATCTTCACGCACTCTCAGGGTGACAGGGATGCCTCTTGTTCCTCTGAAGCAGCTGTCTTTAAAGCAGGCTTTTGAATCTTTTTGTTGTTGTTTTGTTTCTTTCCCTCCTTTGCGAGGGTCTCAGCAGGGGCTTCACGTGAGCATTCATTGGCACTTCTCCCTGGCATTTACAGGGTTAACGGGAGCAGGAGCGGCTGTGTTGAGATGCTGCATCAGAGCCGCTGTCTGTCTCTGTCATTTGTGGTTTCCAAGGAGGGGGTGGTGTGTTTTTTCCGTTTTGAAAGGGCTTAATGAATGCTGTCAGGGTTTGTGAGCGCGGATGGTCAGGGACTGTGGGGAAGAGGGCAGCAGAAAGTGGCAGCACCGCTGTGAATGAGAAGCTGGAATACAGCCCCCCGAGCCCCCGGCACGAGCGCAGTCTCTTACCCAGGACCTGTGCACCTCCTCCTTTCACTGAGATTCCCTCAGCCCCGGCCACGCTTTGGAAGTTCAGATGCCTTTGGATTAAACAAGATTCTTCTGCTGCTTTCTTTTCTTTATTGTAGTTTTGTTTATATTTCTGCTAGCAACAGAAAAATACATTCTTTTTAAAATAAATAATTAAATTCAGTCCTGTAGAAGAAGGGAGGCAAGCTTGCAGCCTCTGTGCGAGTGTGTGCAGTGTTTGTGTGTGCGCGCTTTAGGAAGCGAGATAGAGAGAGAGAGAGAGTGTTCACTCGGTGCAGAAGCAGTCTCTCTCAGTGCTGTTTGTGCCGTTGCCTAGACAATCCCTTGCTCCTGCTAGAGGGGATGTCTGGCTCCAGAAAGGAGTTTGATGTGAAGCAGATCTTGCGCATCCGATGGAGGTGGTTCGGCCATCCCACGTCCCCACCGCCCACCGGCTCGCCCGATGGCCACCAGCTAGGGGACTTCTGGTGCAGGGGGGCAGCCGGCAGCCCCTCTGCCGGTGGAGGAGGCAGCAGTAGCAGCAGTGCTGGTGGTAGTGGTGGCAGTAGTAGCAGAAAGTTTGTGGAACCGGGAAACCTCCCTCTGCCCTTAGCTGCAATGGGCTGCCCTCGCTCCTCTAGCCAGCAGGACTGCCCCAGCCCCCCGCCCCAGCCAGGAGCCTCTCCCTCAGGGGCACCCAGTCTGGAGTTCACCACGGACGGCTGCCAGGGGGCACAAGCCCCGGAGGGCCAGGAGGCGGATGATAGCGGCAGGAGCGAGGAGGAGAACGACTCTGACAGCAGCTCTTGCAGGTGAGAGTCTTGGTCTCAGGACTCTTGTTTGATTTGGATGGCGTGATCTTTGGTGTTGCACAGCACAGAGTTGAGGTAGTGTGCAGCAGATGCTGAAACTTTTTTTCAAAGTGTAGGAAGTGGCATTGAGAAAGCACAGGCGATACAGAAGGGTGGTGCTTTCACATTTTGGTTTGATTTTTGTGACTTTATGTGAAAAAGAAAAATACTGTACAAATTCTGAACTTTTAGTATAAGTAGCAAGATTTTAAAAAAGTATTCGCATGATCCTAACGTTCATTTTTGTTAGAGTTTTAAAGTTCTGAATTGACTTTTTTTTAAATGTACTTTCTTGTACATGCAGCATAAAAGGCAGAACCTTTTGTTTTCTTTTAAAGTATGGCATTGAATTTGAAAGCAAAAATCCTGTTGACGATAAATGTGATCTCTTATTCACAGGCTTTGGTACTCTGGCAATATTCTAGAGAGTGTTTGACTAATACTTAAAATAAATGGTATGTGTTTAGTGACCTGTAAATAACACAGACTTGTACACGGCTTGGTACAATGACAGGAATTCAAGTATATTGCAGTTTAGTTTTGCTTCAGTTCCTTGTGGGTGTTTAAGGATTGGAATTGGTTTTGGGTCTGTCTGTGGAGAATCTTGAGTTCCAATTTGATGCTGCTTTCTAATAATGTAGCTTAACGTTAATGCATTCGTTTTCCTTAATTGCCAACTGGTGAATTCCTCAGGATTAATGCGAGCTGGAAATCATTTCCCCTTGTGCCCTTGTCAAAGTACATCACAAAATACATTTTAAGGTTGCTATACACTATAATGATAGCTAGCAGAACAGCTTGCACCCAGTGAACAGAATCTGTACATATATATAGTATAGCACACTTTTGTTCATTGGGATTTACTGATTGTTAAGCTCCAGTTGACATTACCGTATGCATTTAATCCAGAGTGTGTGGGTGTGTAAATGTATTTGCACTTGGTGCTTATTTACAATATAATGATCACATGATATTCTAAGCATATTCTGTAAATAATGCTATTAAGAATCACACGGAGGGAGTTTCTTGTAATGTACCAAGTAGTTGCAATGTGGAAGAGTGTTCTTGGGCACAATATTACACGTACTCTCTTTCTGTTTTAATTGCCCTGGATTTTTTTTTTCTTCCACTCCCCCCGCCCCATTGTTATCCGATGGTATAAATCGTTGTCTTGATGAAGCCATTTGTAGTTAAAGTGGAAATTAATTGCCGGCTGTCGATACCCGGCTCTCATCAGACCCCTGTGAAGAGCAGCGGAGCAGGTGCAGGGGAACGCAGTGAGTGACTCCTCCTTCACATGCAAGCTACGAGCTGACCACAGCACGTGTCAATCTGTCTCTGTGATCTACGAGCTCTACAGATCTTCCCCTTTCCAGTTCATCAATATTTCTGTCTTTACTGAAGGAATTATGTGCCAACAAGATGAATTACAGCTGCCACATTCCTGTTAACTTAGTTACAGACTTCCAAGACAGACGTGTCTCATTCCACAGGAATATTAAGCTCTGCTGTGACTCCATTTGCCCATGTGGGCTCTAATGCTGTGGGCAGCCCATACTGCTTTTGCAGTGATTATTTTCTCTGGAGAAAACCTCAGACCTTTCTGAAAACATCAGGAAAGCTGTTTTTGTCAAGTCTGTTTTTTTTTGTTTTTGTTTTTTATGCCCCTCATCCACCCAAAATGTCAAAGGCTTGCTGTGTTTCCTGTCTTGCCTTGTCTTGTGAAACGTGAAAAATTACACCCTCTCACAGCTTTTATCACTGACACTTGGGACACAGGAGGCCTGTTACTGTGAAACACCTAGGGGAAGATGTTAAACTATCCAATGTGGGGTCAAGCCATTCAGTGAAACAAGGTAATGGAAAACCACGTGGCCTGCATGGGAAAATCTTATTCTCACTGAGTCTTTTTGTTTCTATTTTTCACTGAGAGAGATGTTATCTGTTGACATGACTCAGATCCAAGAGCTCTGACATCTCTCCTCAAAGGTTCTTGAATTTCAAAGCAAGGACTTAACTCCGTGTTTAAGCACAAAGGGACACACTGGAAAATGCATGTAACATCCAAACTAAATTAAACTAAATTAATCTCAATAGCACTGTTCTCAATTGTGTATACTAGTGATATTGTCCATGGTTTTTCTAGGGATCAACAATGGCAGCAAATTAGAGTTCTATTCCACTTGATTGTATACATTCTGTACACAATATAACCTATGAAAAAGTACTTTATTATTTTCAGACAACAAATTTGTGAGACTTAATCTGAGAGTTGTTTTTTTTTTGTTTCCGAAAAGAATCCCAATAAAGTTATTACACTCTGACAGCAATAGAGTTTCACATCCTCCCAGTAACTCGTTGGAAACAATCAACTTTTAACAGTCACTTCCTGTGTGTTTACACTTGTGGTTTCTTGTTATGGCAAAATGGTTTAAACCAAGAAAATATTGTAGATGTATTGGCAAAGCAACTGGGAGTCCACCCATTAACATTCCAGTTTAGTTGGACTGTGGCTGATCTGTGATGTGTGGGGGTGTGAAAGGCACAATGATTAAAGTTCAGCTTGACTTTGTGTCTTGAAGCAATTTGTGAACCATCTGTTTTGGAATTCTAACCTTAGAATTGGATGGTTTGTTTCTCAGTTGGGTTGCAATGTGCAGGAGAGGTCCCCACTGTGATTCAGTCTGAAATGTTGCCCTTGAAATGGTTTTGGGTCTTTTGGAGGTTGTCACTCTGTTATCTGCTGACCTTGCCATGGGCTGGCTATTGGTTCAACACATGGGAGATCACAGTTTGATCATCTTTCCTTATTGAAATCTTAAGGGCATCTGTTGATGTGTTTTATTTTTCTGTTTTAGAATCTGTAGATGTCTTGGTTGTGTAAACTCACTCTTCTTATTGTCATAATTAATTGACAGTTACAAGGTATTGTGTTAGGGGCTGAAATAATTTAATGAAATAGGTTACAAAGTTCAGTAGTTCACATTGTACAGCACAGGAGTTTACATAATGGCAGAAGGAATGCAGGGCTATCTAAGTGGTCTTGAGAATATCTTGCACTATTATATGCAGGCTTGCAGAATTTCTAATAATCAGACTTTGTGGTAGAAGTACAGAATCATACAGGCACAACCCTGGAGTGTGGCTTAGAAATAAAATCACAATGGCAAGTGTCTAACCAGATCACCAGGGGGTTTCCACACATTAGGATAATGCATGTATAGCTGATGTGAGGCATTCTTTGAAAAGGAAATGTCATTTTAGGGGGCAAGAAATGTAATGAAGTATAATTGTATATATTGTTTTTTTTTCCCATTTTCATTTATAGAACAAATCATTGGTCTGACTGTGATTCGTTGTAAAACCTGCTGCTGCTGGGAAGCTTGTCCCTTGTGAATGTTGGTGGTGTTGGGAGTAGAGAGAAGAGGCCTCGAGGTCTTTGTCTGATTATTGTTTCGTCTTCAGTGAAATGCTTCTAACAAGACCCCCCATTCCATTTGATCATACGGGTGACTATGCCCTCTGAGTCCATGCTTGTTAGTGAAATTGGGCACACCGGCTGTTTTGATTTTGCTCAGTGATTTGAATACCTGCCGAAGCACAGAGGCATGGATGATCCACTTCATGACTTTGGAATATGGAAGGCACATCTTCTTTCTCTAGATAGGTCCCCCCCATTAAGCACACATGCCGTTTGTACTAAGGTGTTTTCTGAAGAACAATGATGCCATACAGGCTATAGTTACATACTAAGTAGCTGAATCTTGAACTTTACTGATCACTTTAAAGGGCCTTACACTTAAATGCTTCTGAGTTTGCAAAGCATTGTGGTCCAAACAGCACTCGTAACTTGATTGAATATCTGAGTCAGAGCATGCATCAGTGAATAATGTATCCCTGGATTAAGAAAACAACATTTTTCAATTGTAAAACAAATGAGTGTTGCTGACTCATGTGCTACTGTGGCTACACTGAAGTGTATTTTCCTTTTTCTGCCCTGTTGGTTATTACCTTGAAAGGACATTTTTGTGAGTGTGACGATGTCCTGGCAGATGACTGTGTTTGAGCGCCTGGCACATTGTTAATGGTGGGATAAAACCACATCCTACACTGAAACTTCCAGTTGACACTCATAGCAAGATGGTTGACCCAGGACATTTGCATCATGATGCAGGGGAGTGGACAGGTGTTTGCCGGCAACTCGAAACCATGGATTTCACATGTCTGATATCATAAATGCCCATCTCACATCTGCTCCGAGAAGTCCAGAACTGTACGATACACATGAGCAGAGGGAGGGGGATATCAGCAGTGTATGTGTATGCCTTTACTACCGTAGGAGCACTATGTTTTTGTTAGGGCCTGCCATATCCACTTTAAATTATCATTGTTATCATATACTGGGATCCACATACAGCCCCAGCCCCCTGGCCACCAAAGCTAAGGTACTCAAATCCAGAAAGACCTCAATGACTGATAGGGCAGGCAGAAAAGTGTCCCACATGTTTGCATCCAAGTCTGTGAGGAGCAACTCGAGATCAGTCTTGTGCCTTCCTGGCGTACACTGTTGTGTAACTGAGTGGCTTTCCCACTTCCCAAGACACACTGCTCCAGCATGTCTCAACATCTCAGAAAGGAGGAAGATGCAGTTGTCACAGTATATGCCTTCTTTTCTCTTTTGACGTATGGAAGGAAGAAACGGTGACCATGAAATGGGTAAGTAACGTTCCTATCAGGCTGCAAGACGCACTAGTGCATCTCCGACAAAAGCTCCCAGTTATGTGTGTGTTGGTGGGGGGCGGGGGGGGGGGGTAAAAAGGTTTCCCGCTATATGAATAAATGAATAATTTGATAAGTAATGTCTCCACAATAATAAAGCTTTCTTCTGCAGTGCTCGTCTTGCTGATATAGCTGACTGCAGTGTTTGATGTTCTCTGAGTGAGACTAATCAGTTTGCTGTGATCTGACATTGTGCAGAGGTGTAATTACATTTATACAAAGGGCCAAGGTGATAGTGATAAGCTTCTTATGTAGAGATCAATCTGGTTAATGCAGCTTCACTCCGCTTTTTGTTTTTTCTCCCCCACCTCCTTTAGGGGTTCTTCTGCATCTCTGGAATGGTTTGAGCATGCAACGACAGGCGTGTCTGAATAAGTATTAATGTATGCAAACTAGTTGATTTAAAGGCCCAAAGCAAACAGACGAGGTACTGTTTTGTACAGTGGAGGTTATTTAATGTTGATTGTGTCTGCAATGTGTCTGCTGGTGATGGCTCTTAGGATCAGGTGCAGATGCTGCTGCCCTCCTACAATTGCACCGTTATGTGTGCTGCAGTTTCTGTTTCGTTCCAGTAGAAGAGTACCAGGATTTTTCTCCTTCGCGGCCTAATAAATCATGAAATAAGTACAAGCCATTCTATTTTCTGGTTTAGTTTGCATTCTTTAATTCTTTCAGCTTTTACAAGGCATGTGCTTTCCACAACATATGTTGCTAAGGACACCCAGCAATCTGTGGCCATGCAGGACTATTGTTCTTCAGGTGTAGAAGGATACTCGCTTCCCTTGTTGGAGCATACCTACGATTCTCAACAGCATTTGCCCGTTTAAGAATTGAGTCGCATTTGATTTTCCAGGTCCAGAACTCTCCGTCACGTGACAGGAATGGATCGTATTCACACTGCCGAACAAATTAACTGAGAATGATGTCAAGAGAAATCCTGTGTTGTAAATTAAATTTCCCTAATCGTGAGCAGAAAGCGAACATGGAATGCATTTCCCCTGAACACCTAAATCTCACTACTTCATGGTGCTTGAAGTTCGGCAGCATTGGTATTGTTATTATTTAAGGGTCACCAGAGATTTTACAGAGATTTTTAAAACACATTCTTTAACTGCGCTGACAACGTAGTAGGTGTTACATCACGGCCAATGTAGTAAACGAATAAGCACTTAGTTTGTGGTAAGGAATTCCATCCAGATTTCTGTTGACCTTACACTATCATGGAACAACACTGTTCAAAGCAAGAACTGTTCACTCACAGGGAATAATTTGAAATGTGGGTGGTAACAGTTTGGCCTTTTTCTGCGCTCTCTGTATTAAGGCCATCCCCATTCGTCTCATAATTTTGCTTTGCTCTTCCTTCTTGAGCTTCAGTCCCCGTGTATAAGAGGCACAGATTCCTTATCCTCATTTCTCTGGATAAGCCAAGAGACAGAATTGTTGGTAAAACCATGTATTTTGCACTGTTTAATTGTATGCCATTCTTTGAATTCCTGAGGGCAGATCATCATACTTATTCATGCGCCAAGGTCCCTGTGTTGTAAATTTGTTTCTGTGTTCGGGTATTACTTTATAATTAAATTCACATTTATCTTGTTCCCCCTCTGGGTGCAGTCCCTCACATACTGAGATGTATTTCTACAGTTATTGCCCTCTGTGCTTTCCAGTAGATTCTACACTATACTAATTGCCCTGTTCAAATCAGTTTTCCCAAGTAAATCAATAGAATCAAAGGAAATAACTGATTCTAGTTGTGTAAATTCTGAATCCAGTAGCAAGGCATTATAAGAATAAAATAAAATGGGTGACATGTTTGTCTCACATCAGTGTCTATCCAGCTTATGAAGTCCTGTGTGACTTATTTTCAGGGTGTTAGGTTCAGTTAAGAATCAACAACATTGACGTGCTACAAGTGAATGATTCTGTAGAGCCCAGATGTAGAACTGGTCTCTAGAGTCTAGTATAGATTGTTTTTCTAAACTGAGAAGGTTCTACATATTACAAAAAAAAAAAAAAAAATCAAAACAATAAAAAAACAAGACTGCTTTCTTTTTTAAGATCCAACTCATGTTCCACATAACCATAATCAACTTGCCCTGAGGCAGCGGGGACCCACAATTGAGCCATCCCACTAGAACTCCACACTGCCTCAATTAGTAGCAATAAGGATGTTCACAATTAACATCAAAGAAGTGCTTATGCTGTGCATTTAGTAATGCTGCATATTCTGAACTCATTGTCTGTGTATATTTATGCAGCGTATGTATATTAGTTTGCAATTGAAGATAAAAATAGGTTCAGTGCCAGTGGCAGGATGTTGTTTTGTTTAAATGGTTTCATAAACAACTTCATGCAGTAATAAGCCACTGGACTTTTTTCACAGAATTTCCAGTTCTGTGTAAAACTCATACATCCAGAGGAAGGATCTGTCGAGACAAATTAAATTAATTAAACCACAGAGCGAACTGCATACAATTTTATTCACTGGTTCGGCATGAAAAGGGACTAACAACATGGCATTTTCTAAAGAAATGAGCTCCACAGCAGAATTGGGAATTTTCCTGATCTGTTTTTATCAGTTGTGTCGGCATCTATGGGCATGGACACAGACCTGTTCTCCACAATAGCTGGAGACTTTGCAATTCCATGCATTAATTATGCGTTGAATTTTTCAGAAATAGTGCCATGAATCATGAGGTAATGTATGAAATTGTCATGGTTTGAGAGCTCTTATGTAGCAATATTCTGACTGCTTTTATCTTTTAAATCATTAGCAAAAACGCCTTTGCACTGAAAGGTGAAAAGCAATTGGTAAAGTCAGATGGCTCGTCCTGTGTCTGCTGAGGCCAACACTGACTGTCTGACCTGCAACCTCATGAATCTGAAATCTAAAGACTGTAATAATGTTGCTCTCCTTGTTTTTCACTCTTTTTGAAGTGGATCTATAGTGATGGTAGACCAGAGCTGCTAGGGCTAATTATCATTAAGCTACATTTAAAGAGCATCCCTAAAAGATAGTGATTCAGCCAGCTATGTTCCTCAGACTTCAAAGACTAATTAGCCTCAGAAAACAGGTCAGATCTGCACATTTCTGGATATTGGATCAGACTTGCTGCTGGCCATGGTTTAGTGTGTATATATATACACTCACCTAAAGGATTATTAGGAACACCATACTAGTACTGTGTTTGACCCCCTTTCGCCTTCAGAACTGCCTTAATTCTACATGGCATTGATTCAACAAGGTGCTGAAAGCATTCTTTAGAAATGTTGGCCCATATTGATAGGATAGCATCTTGCAGTTGATGGAGATTTGTGGGATGCACATCCAGGGCACGAAGCTCCCGTTCCACCACATCCCAAAGATGCTCTATTGGGTTGAGATCTGGTGACTGTGGGGGCCAGTTTAGTACAGTGAACTCATTGTCATGTTCAAGAAACCAATTTGAAATGATTCGACCTTTGTGACATGGTGCATTATCCTGCTGGAAGTAGCCATCAGAGGATGGGTACATGGTGGTCATAAAGGGATGGACATGGTCAGAAACAATGCTCAGGTAGGCCGTGGCATTTAAACGATGCCCAATTGGCACTAAGGGGCCTAAAGTGTGCCAAGAAAACATCCCCCACACCATTACACCACCACCACCAGCCTGCACAGTGGCAACAAGGCATGATGGATCCATGTTCTCATTCTGTTTACGCCAAATTCTGACTCTACCATCTGAATGTCTCAACAGAAATCGAGACTCATCAGACCAGGCAACATTTTTCCAGTCTTCAACTGTCCAATTTTGGTGAGCTTGTGCAAATTGTAGCCTCTTTTTCCTATTTGTAGTGGAGATGAGTGGTACCCGGTGGGGTCTTCTGCTGTTGTAGCCCATCCGCCTCAAGGTTGTACGTGTTGTGGCTTCACAAATGCTTTGCTGCATACCTCGGTTGTAACGAGTGCTTATTTCAGTCAAAGTTGCTCTTCTATCAGCTTGAATCAGTCGGCCCATTCTCCTCTGACCTCTAGCATCAACAAGGCATTTTCGCCCACAGGACTGCCGCATACTGGATGTTTTTCCCTTTTCACACCATTCTTTGTAAACCCTAGAAATGGTTGTGCGTGAAAATCCCAGTAACTGAGCAGATTGTGAAATACTCAGACCGGCCCGTCTGGCACCAACAACCATGCCACGCTCAAAATTGCTTAAATCACCTTTCTTTCCCATTCAGACATTCAGTTTGGAGTTCAGGAGATTGTCTTTGACCAGGACCACACCCCTAAATGCATTGAAGCAACTGCCATGTGATTGGTTGATTAGATAATTGCATTCATGAGAAATTGAACAGGTGTTCCTAATAATCCTTTAGGTGAGTGTACATCCGACCAGGGCTAGCTCTTAGCACATTGCTTTGGAGATTTTAGAGTAGCTTGTATTCTGGGTTGTAATAGGGGACACATTATTGTTCCTTCCTCCTTCTCCTTTTTCCCTTCAAACTTCCTAAGGTTTTCAATTAATGTAATTGACAGATGTCTGGAGTTATTATTGTATGAGACTTTTGTTTTTGCAGGCGGTGGCTGGGAGGGTGATGTCTTGTTCTCATCTTTCCCTGCAGGACTTCCAATAGCAGCCAGACCTTGTCTTCATGCCATACTATGGAGACCTGCGCCTCTGAGGAGTTCTTCCAGGCCCTGAACCATGCAGAGCTGACCTTCAGGAAGATGGAGAGCTACCTGAGGCACAAACAGCTGTGTGATGTGGTGCTGGTGGCCGGGGAGCGCAGGATCCCTGCTCACAGGTTAGACCAGACGTGCCATTATTGCATCCACTGTACCGGCCCTAAACTAAACAGAGCATGGAAAACAGAAAGGCTCTTGCTAATTTGTTATATAAATCCCCTGTGGACAAATAAAAGTGATGTTTGTCTCTTCTAATTGAGATTCGAACGGCACATGCAAAAGACATGGTGGCTGCTGTTTGTACTGGAAGACATGATGTACCAAAGCTGCTGGAGACAATTTATGCATGCGTTTAATTTCTACTCAATCCACCCCTCCTCCTTTTTAAAAAACAAAAATGCCAAAAGGAAAATTATTGTAGTATGATGTGTGACTGTGGGAATCGTTTTCCTTATTAGTACTGAGGACACCCTGTAGTCCCATTTATTACACTAAAGCGGTCACTCATTCGCTCCCTGTTTTTTGGACATTGTAACAGAGAGAACAAAACAATTCAATGTGGGTTATTGTGTCGTTCCAAATGCTGCTCAGCTGTAAATGTTTCTGCTTACATTAGCTGTTTTTCTGTGAAACTAAAATCATATAAATGGGCATGTTTTTTTTTTTTTGTAATTCTTGAAGCATTTCTTATTTAGGAAAATGTACAGGAGCATTTATACAGCTGATTAAGCTCCAAAAAAGTTGTTTTTTGTTTTTTTCCCCTCATTATTCAGAATGTAGAGCACTGAACAGACTATTTTTAAAAGTATGTTAAATACTTTTAATGAGGAAGTTTCACCTCAGAGGCACAGATAAATTCTTCTCCTTTTTAGGCAAGAAATTCAACTGGTCTGATGAGTTGTCTTAAAGAGTGTGTACATAAATATTGAGCAGTCCGCCCTACAAATGCAGAAATGGCCTAAATATGTCTGATTTGCTATGGAGAATTAAATGGAGAATGAGTCAGCAATCGAAGAGGAGAAAATGAGTTTGTCAAATGGAATCCCCACCCAATTCTCAGGATCTCTTATTGTGTAAATTGGTTTATTTTAAGAATTTAGAACCTTGTTTTAATAAGAAAATGTACACATGAGCGTAGGCCACTCAGCCCATCTAGAATATTTTTTTGCTAGCAGTTAAGTAGTCTCAATCTTATCCAGCTGTTTCTTAAGGAACTCAGAGTAAATTCCTACTACTTTTTACAGCCCTAAGAATACTTGATCTTAATTTCCGCTTGTGGTCTTGTGACTGTGTTGAATGTTGTGTTGTTATTGCTTGAGTGTGAATCAACTCCTCCAGTCTCATCTGTCCCACACTAAAATAAACTTTAACCTGTCTATGTTTGACATGCTCTTGAGACCCTTAGCTGTTCTTGTCGCCCTTATCTGAACTCCTTCCAGGAAAAGTAATATCTTTAGAATGTGGCGACTAAAACCAAACAAGATATTCTAAATGAGATTGAATGCTGTCTCCCATGACAACGCAGGGCTTTCATTACAGTGACGAATAAATCAAGTAGATGTTCTGGGAGCTGACATTGAAGGTTGTTGCATGTCTTAGCCTAATAATGAAGGGATCCAGCAGTGCCTGTCAAAGTCATCTTTTGTGTCCTTCTGGACCATATGCAATATAACAAGATTGTTTTTTATACACATCTTATGCAGAGCTAGCTGTCTAGGTTTTTTGTTTGGTTTTTTTATGCTCTCTAAGTTTCCCTGGTCCCTTTTGTGAACTTGACTACTACTGAGCCGTTTCATTTCCTGTGTTTTTAATAATCAATTCACAGTCAATTGATTTTGCAGCCACGATGATCACTCCGGTGCACTCCAGAGGTCAGTTTACTGTAAGTTCTGGAGTGTAACTCAGACAGCAAAACTACATTTGCCATTGCCTGGAAACCTCACTGTTTCGATCTTATTATGCATTCAACCTAATGGCTGTGGAAAATAAAATAATGCATACACTTAATAATGTGGTTACCGAACTGGAGACTCACACATTTTGAGAGAATTTTCATTATGGTAGTGGTATTGATTGTAAAGACATATTTGTATTTATTTAATTGATTGCCATGAGTAATTAAACAAGAGAATGATATAGTCAAGTATTTATAAAAGCTTAAATGTGCGTCTTGAGAAATAGCGTATATTTTCAGCTGTTTCTAGAAAGCAGAGACACCTGTTTCCTCTTGTCTAAGCAGTTGCCAAATCTCATTTTTGCTCTAGCTTGTTGCAAGGACTATTTAATCTTTCTTGTACTATATTTTTGCTAAACCTATGGAATTAATGCTGTATACTCCTTTATTTGTCATACAACCCCACACTGCACAACTCTTAAGTTTCCCATTAAAGTTTGTAATGGTCTGTGAATACAAGTCTCTCTGGGCAATGTACTCCCCAGTGTTGGCACTAAATTGCCCACGTTATTGCTCACTTTATTGGGAATCTAAAATGTAATACAGATTAGAGGTTTTTAACACTATATACAGTATAACAATATACATTTAGCAGAAATAACATCCAATAAGTCTGACCCACATTTTCTTGTACCCAAGTTATTCTCTGACATTTTATCGCATCTATATGCAATTAGGCTTTGCTCAAAGAATACCTTTTACTCACACTCAAATCGGAGAACAGTTTTTACCGCCCCCCCTTCATTATCTCCCTTACTTAATAAGGTTTTTAATGACTCTGTTGGCAGGTGTTGGAAAATATGAATCTAATCTTCTCACATAAAGTAGCCTTAATAGCAATGATCACTCTAGCAATTTGGTGTAAAAAAAAATAAAAAATAAAAAAACGATGTATTTGAACCAAGATTATTTTCCAGTTGCATTAAAGTGATCTATTAATATTATTTGAACAAAGAGTCTGTCATTTAAAGTACAATATTACACTAAAGAGTGTTTAATGAGGCCAACCTAATTCAATCCCACACCATATGTATAGATTGACTTGTGAAATTGTAAGTTTTAATATCGTGTTTAATATGCAATTTTAAAGCAAATAAATATAACTTCTTACATAATTAATACTAGTCTGTATTTGATGAGCCTTTTCCTAATCTTTGGTGTAATGGGATTAAAGAAATCTATACATTTCAGCAGAAGAAAGTACCAAAGAGCTTGTGTGACAAATGTAGTTGGAAGTCTTTGAACATGTATTATGTTTTTTAATTAGATTGGCCGAGTTCTTCATTTTTCCACTGACTCCACACTTCAAAAGGAATACTCTACATTATTTTTTGCCTCCTTCAGAGAAAACGGTTACAATCCCCCTATGCAATTAACTGTTATTGTAGTGTTTTGTATCTGAACACATCAAGAGATCAGACTGCTTTTGATGCAGCTCTCAAGACCATGGTGCTGGCAATTGTCGAGTTTACAATCCGCTGTCTGACACCTGCAGTTGTGGTTCCTCTAATGGTAATTGCTGTAATTCATTATTGCAGCACCCAGCTGATAAAGTTAGTGTAGAAGTGCTTTCGCTGCCGTTCAGTTCAATTAGAAACGTGGAGAGTATTCTCAAGCAAAACGATACAGTCTGTCTTGCCCAAATCCCAAGCCAGTCACAAGTTTCTTCTAGTTTTGAGATTTACACAGTCGATGACGGATCTCGGGGAAAGCTCAAATATTTGGTTAGTGAGTAAGTGAACTTATTAAACCATTCCCTGAAGGAACGTCCTATGAATTTTCTTTTGTGCACACTGTGTTGCACTCTTTAGCCTGTATCGCAACATCTGTGTTATAGTGCCTGAATAGATGGGACGAGTGTGTACATTTGATTCATCTTTGTTTTGCCCAGTGCCTCAACAGAGCATGCATTTAAAGAGAAACTCTCAGGGCATTGATTCTCTAAGGAACCACTTGTAATACAGGTCTGAAAGTAGAGAGCAACTCTTCATATCTTGATCCCTGCCGATATACATAGGAACATAAGAACGTTTACAAACGAGAGTAGGCCATTTGACCCATCGTGCTCGTTTGGTGTCCATTAATAACTAAGTGATCCAAGGATCCTATCCAGTCTATTTTTAAATGTTCCCAAATTTTTGCTTCAACCACATTGCTGGGGAGTTTCTTCAGATTGTGACAACTCACTGTGTGAAGAAGTGTCTCCTGTTTTCCGTCTTGAATGCCTTGAAGCCCAATTGTGTCCCCGGGTCCAGGAATATGATTTTCATTAAGATGCTCCTCTGTTATCTGTCTAATCATTTTTTCCAAACTTTTTACAAGTAATGCAATTTAATTATGCATAATACCACAGTCATTACAATCAGTTCCCTCACCTTGCATTTACTTTTTTGTCACACACCTGTAATTGTACAGATGGAGTTTGATAATTGTTTAAGCTTCGGTTGTCATTTTGAAAGCTGTTAACCAGACTTTAGTGTTTCCTTTCATATGGCAGGTTGATTTACAACATTATGTGCTGATAACGAGTGTTTGTGAGCCACTGTAGGGCTGCTGTGAATGTCAGAGAGTCTGCCTGCAAATGCCTGAAGTGGGCATTGCTCTGCAAGGTGTGGGGTTCCTGTCATTCTTCCACCTGGTCAGTTAGTGGTTGGATTTGCCTTGTAATGTTCACATCTACCCATCCTAGTGGGGTCTGTAGAGGTGCTGGTGATAAAGATCTTGTCTGGGAGGTTGGTGTTGTCATGAAATGCTCCCCTGTAATTTCATGTCAAATACAAGAGTTGAATCTGCAGTGCTAGGAAGAATGTGGAAAAATTGTCGGTGCTGATTTTGTATTAACAAGAGTACAAGGTTATCAAGATATCTGTTTATTGGATGATACCCTGGTTGCTGTGTTGAGAGATATGGATCCAGCATATTAATAGGCAATAATAGTATAATTACCTCAGAGAGTTTTTGATATTTAATGAACATCCTTTTGGTTAATTTTAGAGGACTATAAATAATTCAGCTACAAACTTGATATGATCACTGTGTACAGTCTTGGACCAATATCTGAAGCTGTCTATTCTGAATTACTTTCTAAGCAGTTGGATCCCTTTGCACAACCACAGCCAGCATCCCACTAACCACTTTCCAACTGGGAGAACCCTAAATTATAAATAGTCTTTTGAAAGGTTTTCCTCCATTTTTTTTTTCTTGAATTCCCAAGGGATATATACATGAACCCAGTGATGTGCTCAATGTAAACATGAACATTTAAAAAATAACATAATACAGAAATAATACACAATACAGAAACTGCAGTTGGTTTCAGTTGAGGTTTCTAAAGATCATACATCTAACCTGATTAATATCAAACAATTGTGTCCTTCGCTGCAGCAGTGTCTGTTGGGTTTTGTTATGTGCACTGCTGGACAGGCTTAAGGGGGGTGGGGGGTCTTGTCAGTGAAAAGCAAGCTTGGAGCTTCCCACAGATGAGATATTACTACCACTCTGGGAGCAGCAGGAAAAGAAGGTGATGTGTTTGTCATCAAGGTCTAGATCAGGTGTACGAGGAGTTAGAGGACACACTAGCCTTGATTTGTTAAAAGGTTGTGGAACATTCTGTGATATTGACAACAGTCACAATACTTGACATTTTCTGACTGCTGTCCAGTACATGCCTGAAATACCATTTTGTATCAGATCCCACAGCACGTTTTGATATTTGAATTCAAACACAAAAAGGGCATAAATCTGCAGTGGAGGGATAAGAAACATTGAATGAAGGTCGGGAAAAGCAAATCCCACAGAGAGCCGCTATCATGTCCTGTCGCCTGTTCTTCCAGAATGTGCATCTTTCGCCCCACTACAGTCCCCTTGACACAAGACTGTCTTGGCATGGTAGGAACTGCAGGAGTGGGAATAGCAAACTGTGGGATATTAATGAAAAGCCAGAGCACCACTCAATTTTCTATGAAGATGAGGAAAGGGATATTAATGCAGATGAGGAATGTAATGTTAGACCAGTGATGTCAGACCCCAGTCCTGGGGGGCCACAATGTCTGCTGGTTTTTGTTCCAACAGGCGCTCCCAATTATTCAATTAATGTCATTATTTTTCTCAAGCTTGGCTTATATAAGACTTTCACATATTAGTTTTACAGCTGATAACTTAAAATATGTTGATTACTCAAAATATTATACGCACGGAACATGTCTGAGTGTTTAGAGAAGTGTTAAATTCATGCATTTAATCATTGAATTAGACCCATTAAGGAACTGAGAGCTGGGCTGGAACAAAAACCAAAAGATTGGTGTCTGACACCCCCATCATAGACTAATGAACCATGCTTTAAATAGTTTCTTGTTACATGGGACTAAATTCATGAATTAATGTAAACTGAAAACCACATATCTCAACACAATAGGGAGTTAGGAGACTGAGTCACTTGTATCTGAGATGCGCATCAAACACAGCAGCTGTGCCTTTAAACCTGTCCAGCTGCTGTACCTCATTAGGAAGGAGGGGGTCATCTCAGCCACGCTTTAGCACACACCCCTATTTAATTGTCAGAAACAATTAGTATAAGAACTTATATAATAATAAAAAATAAAAAAAAACATCTGCAACCAATGTATGTGGTTGGTTTAACGGTGCAGAAGCTTTTTAGACAGCACAAAAAAATAGTGTAAGAAATTATAATTCAGAGCAAAATCCTTGAAAAATCTAATTGCTGTTTATTATTCTAGTGACCAAGCAGTTTGTTTGCAGTAATCAAGTGCTGATAGAAAATGATGAATATTCAGTATGCTAACTATCAGATATGTGCAAACTGAAGCTGAGCAACACATTTAAAAAGTAAAATCTATATTTGTACATTTAAGAGAGTTCATATTTAAAATGAATAATAATCAAATGGTGAACAAATGTATTTTGATACCAGAACATTTTATTTTATTAACTTCACTGCAATGTCATATTTTCCCCCAATATGGAAGCATGTCTCGGTAAAGATCTTATGTCATAGTTTACACCCAGAAGCCCAGGGAAAAGCATTTATAATCCAGTGGGCATCAAGCCCTGCTGTTTTTCCAATCGAACAATGGTTGTTTTTGTATGTTCCCTAACAACAGGAAAGATTGCTACTAATTTGTTTCCCTGCCTCCTACCCTATTTGTTTCCTTGCTGTCCTATGGTTTCTAAGTGCAGTAGTGCTTTGTTGTTAACTAGTTTATGAGAGCCTGCCCTGCAACACCTCACACTGCGCTGAAAATACGCTCTGTCAGTCAGCTGCAGACGTGTTCCTCCCCTGAGGAATTAAGAGAAATCCTTTCCTTTCATTACATCCCATTGCTGCATGCGGCTTCAACTTTAATTTGTAATATAACAAGCAAATGTTTGTTGTCAATATAACCCCCTTCCCCCCCACAAACACATACATGCGTGCGCACACACACACACACACAAACCCCACCTAGCCTAGACTAGACTGAGGCGAAGTGTGGAATGTGACTGGAGAAGAGAAATGGAAATTGAGTCGTTGTGCAAATGAGGTAAAGGAACCGTAGAACGGGAGCAAAATGAAATTAGAAGTCAGTCAGCTTCATTCGACCCATACTGCATGTAGAGTGCATCGGGGTGTTTCCGCCTCCTCTGGAATCAACCGGTTTGATCGTATTGCCTTAATCAAGTCGGACTGTGGTGAAAGATGGGCCTTCCCCCGCCAGCTGCCTGTGGTCAGGTGTTGTTTGTAATTACCATTAAGAACTGTGCCAGTGCCCCCCCAGACACCGAAGCCCTGCTGCTTGAGTTGGCAGCTTGCATTGCTGATCTAATAGCATGGGTTCATAATGCACGTTTCAGAGGCTACAGATACGTTGTCTTCTTCTCTCCTGGGCCAGTGCGGGAGTTGCAGAGGTGATTCAGGTTAAATCATTCATTTGAAACAAGAAAACACATTAAGCTTGATGAAAATGGTACATTTATAAGTACTGTTCATTTGTAAAGGTGAAGCTCTTAGAAGCGTCTTAAAGTTATCGTAACACAAGCTCTATATGCTAGAGCAGCGATTGTCAAAGTTGAGGTCGCCTGATATGCAAATGGAGTGGTGAGAAAATGCCTGAAATTGACATTAAAATATTTGCAAAAACAATTATTACTTGGCTGGCAGCACAACCCCCACCATAGACCACAATATATATTTGTTTGGGTCACAACGTTGAAAATGGGGTTGTCAGTTGTAACAGTTTGAGAACTCCTGAACTTGAGGATACCTAATAATAGTCTCCTTCCTGTATGTACTCCCATGCCTTGTTTAGACTTGTGGTTCTGTATAATTAGGGTAAATATAAACACACAAGTTTGATACAGGGCAGGAATAGCAAAGCCACTGCTTGTGTGACGATTAGACGACTACTTGCTCTTCTCGATCCATTTCCTGTTGCCTTTTTTTTATTTTATATTATTTATTTTTTGGCTTAGATGAGCACATGATTATTTTCTGGTGAATGCATCCTGATAATAATGATCCATTCTGAATGCTAGAAGGCAGGCCATTGATGCACAAAATAAATTGTCATGCTTGGTTGTGGAGGCTAATACTGTCGAAATGCTGTGATGCCCATTGTGAGAGAAAAATGTTGCTGCTGTGCTCTACAGTGTTGATAGATGGCATACAACCCAGAGAAGCGCATTCCTTCAGAGTTACACCCAGGTACTGCGTTTCACTGTTCATCATACATCACCTTCCACAGCACAGCGAGCACTCGCAGTTAAAACCTGTGGGACTGTGCAGATACAATGTCTTTAGTCTGTGGCTTTGCCTACAGATGGTGTGACTGTGTCCATGAAATCTGTAATGAACAGTTGTTTGTTACCTCTGTCCAAAGAGAAGTGGTTTCATTCGCTCAAGTCCTCCATCTGGAAGTGGAGATTCATTCCAAGATGCTAATGAATCCATCTGGCAAAGCCGGTGCCTGATTGCTGCAATATGGAAAACAAAAGTCCCCTCCTCGGCCTCCGCTCACCATCTCCGCGGCTGTGCATTTTATTTGGTTTGTTTTCTCCTCTGAAGAGCAAGCTTCACAATGTCTCCATACGCTTTACATACAGCTCTGGAAAAAAATAAGAGACCACTTAACATTGAATTCTGAACTTGGAGTGGTCTCTTAATTTTTTCCAGAACTGAATTTCCCAAGGGAGCATATGTTTGGTCCAATCAGGGAAGACATATTTATAGACTTTTCATATATATGTGTGTGTGTGTGTGTGTGTGTGTGTGTGTGTATTGGGCCACAGTGATCTACAGACCAGACTCTGGTGTTTGCTGTGGGTGGACAGGAATTATCTTGATTCCAATTTCCTGCAGCTGATGAGTGTAGACAGTGATTGTGATGTTACTGAGGGATCTTGTGATTGTGTCAGGTTTATTGCTTCACATTACAGTAAATACACCAACACCTTGTAGCCGTGGAGTTCAACACCCAAACCCAAACAATCATCCTTGTTATTATGTTGTTAAGTTTGTTTAATTGAACGGTTTTATACTGTAATGAAAAAGAACACTAATTTTTGCTTGCATTTGAATCATGTGAGTGAAATCTATGTTCTGGGTATCTAATGTACGTAGTGAAGGCACCTCACCTATTTTATACATTTTTAATGAGAGCATTGCAGAGTCATTTATACTGAATAAAAATATTAACACAACATGTAAAGTTTTGGTTCCATGTTTCATGAGCTTAAATTAAAGATCCCAGGAATTTTCCATATGCACAAAAAGCTAATTTCACTCAAATGTTGTGCACAAATTTGTGAGCATTACTCCTTTGCCAAGATAGTCCATCCACCTGACAGGTGTGGTGTATCAAGAAGCTGATTAAACAAGCATGATCATTACATAGGTGCACCTTGTGCTGGGGACAATAAAAGGCCACTCTAAAGATTGCAGTTTTGTCACACAACACAATGCCACAGATGTCTCAAGTTCTGAGGGAGTAATTGGCATGCTGACTGGAGGAATGTCCACCAGAGCTGTTGCCAGATAATTGAATGTTAATTGCTCTACCATAAACCACCTCCAACATCATTTTAGATAATTTGGCAGTATGTCTAACCGGCCTCACAACCGCAGACCACGTGTAACCACGACAGCCCAAGACCTCCACATCTGACTTCTTCACCTGCGGGGATCAGCTGAGACCAGCCACCCAGGCAGCTGATGAAACTCAGGGTTTGTACATCTGAAGAATTTCTGCACAAACTGCCAGAAACCGTCTCAGGGAAGCTCATCTGCGGCTCATGGTCCTCACCAGGGTCTAGACCTGACTAGCTCTGGTGGACATTCCTGTTGTCAGCAGGCCAATCGCATGCTCCCTCAAAACTTGAAACTTGAAATCCATAGATTATGGACAAATTAATGTATTTAAATTGCCTGATTTCCTTATGTGAACTGTAACTCAGTAAAATCTTTGTTGCATGTTGCATTTATATTTTTGTTCACTATATATGTGTACCCCTTTTTTACCAATCAGTTCAAATTAAGACAAAGTACTTCAATTCAATTATTCAATATTATGCTATACGTAGTTTATTTATTTATTTATTTTACAAAGCAGTACATTTGGAACTCAGTCCTTCATCAAGTGACACTTAGTGCTGCATTTGTGTATTAAGCCTACATACATTTTTTTTTTTTTTTCAAAAGATATTTGGTGGAGTGCTGAGAAGCAAAGACTTTGGGGCTACATTATCTACTGCAGGGACTCCAGTCACCTCTAATCCAATCAGTGCTGCATCCATCTGTTTGCCAGATGGGAAATGGGGAATGAAGCTCCCAGTGAAAAGCGATGTGGTTTCTGTCACTTGGTCAGTGGGCTTCATCTGTTAGAGTTAACACAAAAAATGCAGCTTTAGTTAACCCATATGCTGCTGTATCCAGAATGTAGTGTCATGTTAAGACCAACGCACAGCAGAAACGAAATACAAATTCAATAATGACATAGATGTGCTGAATTAGGTATTTTCTTTCAGTTTTTTTTTTTTAAATGAGTAACTTAATCTCGAGGCTCGGAAACAATAGGATGGTCCCTTGTTGGTGCTCATATTGTTTTGGGTAATCTGAAACCATTTAAATTGTTAATAACATACATGTGAGGCATTCAGCTTAAGAATGCAGAGCACACACTATTTGTGTAAATATTTAAATACTATCTTTAGAGGTATCCACTGGAGTCTAGGCTAATAGACTCACTGGACTCCAAAGGCAGTCAGTGCATTTTTTTTATATGTATATAATAATTTTACTCTGAACTGAGCCATCTTTCATTCTGCTGGCCTGTGGAATATGTGCAATTTGCATGCACAGAATGGTAAATGTTTGTCGCATACTCTTTGCAGAAAAGTCAATGACAGCGAATGAGTATATGGGAGATACAAAGGAAACAGTGGTGGGGATTCAGTCAAATGACATTGTAGTGCAGATTTTGTTTGTTTGTAATTGGATTGTGACAGGGTGGAAAATATGGCCACCCCACACTCCCTTCACAAAGGCTTAATGAACTTCCAAAAAGCCTGTTTCAAAGTGAAAGGCTGAAAAGGACTGGTTTTAGTGGGACTGAGGGGGACCCTTAGAAACCACTATATTCCTGGGTCCAGTGTACACAGCAGAACTCTTACCACCTCGCGCTAACCATCACTACACTGTGTAAGCTGCAGCCCAAGAGCATTAGCCTACAGGCTGTAAAATCTTTACATCGCAACAGTATTAGCATGTCTGTTCACACACTACACCCACCTATACTATATATAAATAACACTGATAAAAACTGTGGTTAAAGAGTAGAGGCCTTAAAGAGCCCTGGGTTGGGAATGAGGTAAATTTGTAAAACAAGAACCCTCTAGCTGTACTGAATGCGCCGAAAAAGATAACTGAAACAATATTTTAGGATAACAGAAATTTGATGAAGGAACTTTGATACGTGCTAAAATAAATTGCCTACTGGCATGAGGGTTCTCTGCCAGATTCCAACTTCAACTACAGGGTATTACAATCTATATTACACTACATCTTTGTGGAACATAATCGACCATCCTGACGAAAATTCAAATGTTCTGATTTACAGAGAACTAACTTTACTGTACTTTTTGTGACTGCCAAACAGTGTTTTCAATGTTTCTAACAATAGCAGGAGATTGCAAGGGGTTAACAGTGTACATAAATCAACCAAAATAACTTGTAATCTGCTAAATCTACACTTATGCTTCTTCTGCCTTCTGAGCAGCTGAGCCATTGTGGAATTTAAGAAGTAATTATCTTTCCTTGGGTTTAATCATGGTGGGCGGAAAAAAAAGTTTAGTCCTCCATGCACGCAAAGGCCTTGTGGTGGTGTTCCGTAGTATAGGTTAAATTTGGAAACCTGTGTTTACTCGCACATGTGAAAGCTCCCTCGTGCTGGTGTTATTTTTTGGAAACCTTTTCTTCTCCACTGTAGCATCTCCACGGGCTAAAACATGTGAGCAAAAAGTTGCTTGGCAAGCCGATTCGTTATACATGAACAGAGGGAGCTGGAGCTAGGTTGATTTGTTAAACCGGGAAAGATTCCCTCACCGCACTGAAACTTACTCAACTGCCCTTTCGTCCCCTCCAGGTTGGTCCTGTCCTCGGTTTCGGACTACTTTGCTGCCATGTTTACCAATGATGTCCGGGAAGCCAAGCAAGAAGAGATCAAGATGGAGGGGGTGGACTCCAACGCGCTGTGGGCCCTCGTGCAGTACGCATACACAGGTACTGAGCTCTGGGAGTCCTGACGCATCTGCCTCTTCCTTGGTGACTGATGGCTGTGAAATATTGTAATGTTTCATACCTGCCACTTAAACCACTTTTCATTGAATCACCTTGCTTAATATCCATCCAAGCAGCTTTATCTCCTCATACTCTAACTCCCAAAGAGGGTTGACATGCCAACAGCTGCATTTCTGCCTATAAGTGTGTCGTGATTATATGTATTGTAAGACTGTGATGATGAAGTGAGTGATCGTAATAATATATACGTTGTAGTTTTAAGTCCCCCCACCCCACGCCCACTCAGTTTTATAAAATACACAGTTTTGAATTCCAGTCTTCAGAGCTTTATCTCGTAGTGCACTTTTAATTCTCACTTCATGATGGGATTGGAGTGTTTTACCTGAGGCGACTTTGCAAGCAGAAGAGTCCCCACAGACTTGGTATATTGGTCTAGCTCTGGCTGTGGTTGAATATTCGTCCCTGTTTTTTATTTTATTTTTAATATATTTCTTGACATGCAGGGCCAGGCTTGAGGCTTTGTGCCGTGTGCATTGGCAGCTCCTGCCGGAGTTCACGCTTCTTTGAATTTACATTCAGATGTATAAGAAAGCAATTTCTGTGACTGCTGATGATGGCCTTGCCAAATCCAAGCAGGCAATATGAAGTATGAGAGCACATTCCTCTTCTATAATGAAGTACTTAGTGTAAACTATAATACTAATATGCTGAAGAAGCACATATAGTTGTAATTGAATGTATTTATTCTCCTACCTTGAAATGCCTGCAGTTGGTCAACCCTTCAAAAGTGTTGTCATGCAGGCCAGCAGCTCACACCACACTGCCCTGATCATTGCTCTTCCAAAGTACTTGTTTCATCTCACTTTGCATTGCATTTTGCATTGCATTAACCCCTTACTGTGAACAGGGAGGCCCGGCACAGGCCTTTTAACAACCTCACATGAGAGCAAACAAATAAAATGTAGGGAGGGAGTGAACGCCATGCATGTGCTCTGGGATCTCAATGAGAACCTCTTTCCTCTTGCCACTCAAGGAAATTGAGCCAGCTGCAAGAACCGTTTACACACCAGAAGGTTACTGGTCATATCGGCCCATACCTCACTTCACTGGTTGTATGAACAACACAGTTTTTGTTGTTGTTGTTGTTGTTCTGTTTTGTGTTTAGTTTTTTAAATAATTGAATCCAGTCATATACTCCAGACTGGCACCATTGCTTTCTGGACTGTATCTCGGCCTGCACACATTAACTTGAGCTGAGTTGAGGCGATGCAGGTGAGATTGAGAGTGTGCTGTCTGTACTGAAGCCCTGCCCGTGTTGCAGGGCGCCTGGAGCTGCGGGAGGAGACCATCGAGAGCCTGCTGTCTGCCGCCTGCCTGCTGCAGCTGTCCCCCGTGGTGGAGGCCTGCTGCCGCTTCCTCATGAAGCAGCTCCACCCGTCCAACTGCCTGGGCATCCGCTCCTTCGCCGACGCGCAGGGCTGCTCCGACCTGCACAAAGTGGCTCACAACTACACCATGGTACGCCCACACCGTCACACTGCCGCCACCACTAACCGGCTCCGGGCCAGTGTGTTGGTGATTTGAGAGAGAGCCACAGTTAAGCTGCTTCCTGGCTATTGTCACTAATTAATCCTCCCAGACCCAGTACGATTTAGGTTATAATCACTGTGACTGCGAGTAAACAAAACTAATCAGAAAGCCTTCATGATATGTTAGCCTTTATAATGATACTGTAATTAAATGATAATTAAAATTGATGACTTGAACAGTAACAGTCTCCCTGCCCGTGAGGCTGTCATATTATCCCAATTTCACAATATGTGTCATTTTCTTTTTTGTTTCTTTTGTTTTTTTGTTTGTTGGTTGGTACAGAAATTAACAGATCTGTGAAACTATGCAAGACAAACCATTGCTTGATGTGGATCAAAAATATTGTATGTTTGTTGCAAGGTTGTAGCAATCTCTAGTGATTTATAACGCCCTTTGCGATGCCTGTGATCAGAACCAATTCTGTACTTTGGCTCAGCAGGTAAATGACAATATTGGCACGTTCCTTACATCTGTTTTTTTGTATTTTGTTTTGTAATTTTGAATGTAAGTATTATTCACACTCATCCAGTTATTAGAAGCTCAATTATACAAGCACATTCTTGAGGGCTCCCAGCCATTCAGCGTCTGGTGTGTTGTGTCTGTTTTTCTGCACCATTTCCCTCCCAGCCTTTGTGTAAAGAAATCCATCCCATTCCCAGTTGTGAGATAAGTGATAAGTCTGACAGATAGCGCTGTACTGACTTATATTTTCAGACTTTTTTTTATCATTTTTAAGTCGTATTTCTTGCCAATTTAAAATCTTGCAATCTCTCTGCCTGTGCTGTACCATACCTTACAGACCTGGGATCACTGTTCATTGCTTTTTAGAAACTAGATGTAGTGTTCCTGAAGATCAGTGGGTCACTGCCTTGTGACCTCCGCAGCACAGAAGCTCAGCTCTCTGGAGGTGAAAGATGAAAGCATTAACATTTGGCCCAACTGGCTCTCAAAAAGGACCAGGTGCTAAAGGCTGTGTCTATTTAAATCCTTCTTTCTTTTCAACTTGAAACGGGAGCCAAATGGCAACACTGTTTTACTCTAATGCACGGGAGGTGTACAGTTGAATTGTGAATCACAGATGTTCTTCCTAATATGTGTGGGTATGTGGTGATTGAATTCTAGGTTCAGTACAAAATGCAGACCTTGTTATTCATTATTCGTATTAAATTGATGGTCTTTCTCCTCCTATTTTGTTTGATTTTATGTGGTTCCAACAGGGATTTAAATATCAATGTGCTAATAATGGATAATTCACTGAGGCAAACCCACTATTCACAGCTGAGGTTGCTATAGAAACTATCTATCTTTTCCCTTCTATGATTATTAATAAACTATAATCCAAAAGTAATTAACTTGTTTAGAAGCCTGTAACACATAATAGCGGTATTGTTTAAATCGATAAAAGCTCAAATGAATTTGTTTGATAGCTTTATTATAATGGTGAAAACAGGAGAAAAAAACTGTTGCAGTAGTCTGACTGATAAACCTGGAGAATTTAGTTTTTAAGTTTAGTTAACCCCTTTTTTACAAAATCATAATTTGAGCTCAAAAGTCCCTTTATAGAATATGGAAATATTTTGTAATGTGGGCAACATTACAATTTATTTTTTGTTTTGTTAATGTCCAATTTATCTGTAAGTTGTTTATTTTGAAGCAGAACGGATTTTCACCACAATAGATTATTTATTCTGTTATTTTTTTATCTATAATGTGGAGAGAATCGACCAATGTTTATTACAGAAGAGTAACAACTACGAGGACCACTGAGTAAAAACATGGGAGCACAACAGGGAGTTACCAGGGAGTTGAAATCTGGATTCAAAAGGCAGATGTTTCGTATTTGTCAAAGCAGTTCATCTTCAATGGATCTGGCAAGGAATACAGTTGGTCTGTCCAAATGGGTGTAGTGCTGTATTGTATGGTGGTTCTTTTCCATAGCCTCATTCCTCAGAGCCACAGCGTCTTCATCTTATCTTTCCAGCTGCGCCTCAGGCTGCCCATTTCCATCCCAACTTCAGTCTTCATTAGTTTGGCTTGTTGGGCCTGGAGCTGAATTGTTTTCTTAATTAGGTCTTCTTTTCTGGACTGAGGTCTTAGTTTCAGGTTTATTATTGTCAAGACTTGTAGCAAGCAGGACTCCAGCATGTTCAATACGCCGTTCCTTCCCAGCTGTCTCAACACCTCTCAACAGGTTAGCCATTTATGCTATACAGACAAAAGTGGGCTTGACATTCCCATCATAAATCTGGTTAGCTTTCCTGTGATCGTGTTGAGATACATACATAATTAAGACTAGTTCAGAAACTCTGCACTAAGGACTGTGTTAATTAATGTATTGAGAGATTCATAATGTTATGCTACCAACAATAGCTACAATATTACAGATCTTAAAGGCTGGATATTTCCTTCAATAATTGAACAAGAAAATGCAAGTAGCTACATTCAAAAGTAACATTAAAAAATGCTAGTTCTTTGCATGAACACTAGCACTAGCACTGTATTAAATTAGATGGTAATTCAAAAACAAATCTATAGAACTAAACAAAACCACAAACATTTTCCATTTACCTTAATACAGAAAGCTGTCTTTGCAAGCCAATGCTTTCTGTCTAACAGTACGACTGTGTGCAGTATATGAAGGCAAGTCTACAGGACAGAATGTGCTTCTATCCAAGAAATTATGAATCACACGCAGGACTCCAGGCTCACACTCCTGCACTGAAGCATTGCTGTGTAAGGTGTTTGTTTAGTAATTTGTAAGTGTGCATGTGGTTTAAAATCCTCTACTTCAAAACCTCTTTCAGCTCAGTCGGGAACACCTGCTCTTCAAGGCATTTAATAGAAACTGAATGTTAGCTCATTTTATGATCTCAAAGTAAATTTATCCTGTTTGAGCACCTTCAGGGAAATCAAATGCAAAATTAAATAATACATCATGCAGATTGTCCATCTGTGAGTGAATGTGTGCGTGCATGCGTGATTGTGTGTGTATATACATACAATGTATATATCTATATCATCTATCTATGTATGTGTGTGTAGCCAAGACAGCTTTGCATAGACCAACACCTCTATTGGCCATCAAATGGAAATCAGCCTGTTTGATAAGCAAGAGAAAAAGAACTTCATTTTCCCTGAGATTGCCAAAGCAAATAGAGGCTTTTTATCAGATGAGTGTTTTGCCTCAATTATACTTCCATTGCTGACTAATCTCTACAATCACCGCTTGGGTAATAGCCTTTATGTGTCATAGCAGAGTCCATTAGAGTGCTCTTGGAGAGGTTTGCTATGGAATTCATACAGTGCATTTCCAACCATGGTTGTAAACAAAGGAAGACGGATACCACAGGGCCACCATAGGGCTTCATATAAAAGATAAGTAGCTAACAGATGTGGTTGGGCTGAGGAGCGTTTTCTCTCTGTGGCCCCTGTGGGTGTCTGCAGAAGGGGAAACATTATTGGCTTAGACCTGCAGATTGCCTGATTCACGTGATGCCACTAGGATTACAAGGTTATTTCGTTTTTTCATCTGCCAGAACAGGAAATTAAATTTAATGCCCTTTCATTATGACAGTCACACTCGCAGACATTTACTGGATGTGCAGCCAGTAAATTATAAATACCCTGAGAAAGGGCCCTTCGCATGTTAAGAGGTGAAAATGTTTCAGATCATATTAATCACATATTTTAGTTTGTGTGTGGCAAGACACAGTTGCAGTTTTACTGTATGTAAGCTTTGTTTTCTTCTGATGGGTTAATTCTGGGGATTAAAAAAAGCCTTTAATCCTAACTACTTTCTAGATAATGTTGATAAGTCACCCCTTGAGAATTTTTCAAATTCGAATTCAGATAAATTCTCAATTTTGACATGGAGAGGATATCTTGATAAGAGAGTGTGCTTCAGTCCAAATTGTTGTGCAATTTCAAGTACATGATACACAGGATCAGTAAAATGGATGCAATTTAGATATTTAGTTTGATAGTGTATCAAAGATTATTTCCAAAGCACTCCATTAGCGGAATAACCTTGTGCTGCAGTATAATGTGACTCGAGCCACATGCCTGCTGAGGTATGAAGTGACTCTAGACACATGCCTGCTGCAGTAGTAATGTGACTCTAGACAACAGCATCGAACACGGGTGGTGCAGTAGTTCTGCTTCCTGTTTTTCATATTGTTTAGTAATCAAATCCAAAACATCTGTCCCCCACAGGGTTGTACTTCCCTGTTTAACTCTTTAATCTTGAGGGTTCCCTTCATATAAGAGAAAGTGTTTTTTTAAATCAAAAACTTCCACTTCCACTTTCCCCAAACACAATCTTCAGTTTTACATGCATTTGCAGTCTTCTCAATCTTCTTCAGGCCCAGTGGCATCAGAGCTGAATATCTTCCATCATTCACTCCCAAGAACAAAATCTGCCAAATATTACTCACTTCTGTTGTGGTTTTGGGATTTGGGCTCAAGTGCAGTTGATTTAAAAAATCTCTTAATCGATTATGTGCATGAAACAAGCTTCGCTGGAACCCAGGTTTCAAGACACTATAAAGTCTCTCCTGTGTATTTATCCTTTTATTTTATTTCCCCCAACTACAATTGCTACAAAATCTTGTCTTTGAGTATTGTATGAGTTTAAGGGTTCTGCCTATAGTGTTTAGTCTCTCCCACCCACCATACAAGCACTTTCCTTTCTTTACGTGTTCCATATGGCACTTATCTTCTCAGTAAATGCTACATGTACCTGTATTAATGTGTTCGACAAGGCTTTGAAAGGACAGTGTAATGAGCTTGTTCACGGTTTTACTTTTGTCACCCAGAGGCTGAAGATTGGAATCATTATTTATTTTAATTTATTTCTGAATGCCTCCATCAGCTTTAATAGGTATATTGGATCTTTGTTGAAGTGTCTAATTTCGTGAAATGGGCCTTATTTTCCCTTGCCAGGCTTTGGTGTTATGCTTTCTGTCTTTTGGTCTAGCTATATTTCATTCCTTCTCTCTTCCTAGAATTTGACCCACGCTTGCTCTCTAATTGTCAGAATGGGGGGTTGCTCTGACCACAGACTATAAATAAATTACATGGCTTTCAGTTGATCTTTCTGCATTATTAGTTTCATTTTTAATTTCTTGGAAACTGACAATCGTCTCCCTTGAGTTATCTTGTTCTTTGTGTATAACCTGGCCAGCCCATGTGAATCAGGGCCAACCATATCCCTGGTCACAAGCTGACAAAAGGAGAACTACTGTTCTGCCACTTAAAGAGGAAGGGGCGGGGGAGGGACATATAGAAACATTTTGACAGATGTTTGTTATTATATTGTAGCAAACTTAATATTTGCAGGGTGTCTGGAAAACCAGTGCCAAAGGAGGGAGAGCAACAACAAACTCCCTCTTTCCTCCCCAGTGGACTTGCCCCCTAACGTGGGCCAGTAATACCTACTGAAGAGCAAAAAACTCAAACATGTATTGGATCTCATAACATTAATTGAGGGAACCTTGTTTTATACCAATATTCATAAATCACACAGAGGTTTTTACAAGTACTAGATACTAGAGCGGTGGTGAGCAGCTTTGGCTCTTTCAATCCAACATTTACTGTACATAATTGGCCCTGTTGCTGAAAATCACATAAATAATGAAGGATTAGTTGGAATAAAGACCGGCTGGAGAATGTCCACCGTTGTCTGCTGCTGGTCTAGACAGGGTTGTGGGTTTGCAGCTCTGAGCATTAGTGTTGAGATAATGTAGCCACACCGAGGGCGGCCTGGGGGCTCTGGGAGAGTCCTGATGCCTCTGCCATTTTGTGCCAACAGGAGCACTTCATGGAAGTGATCAGAAACCAGGAGTTCCTCTTGCTGCCGGCCAGCGAGATCCTGAAGCTACTAGCTTCTGATGACATGAACGTCCCCGATGAGGAGACGGTCCTCGGCGCCTTGCTGGGCTGGGTGCGCCACGACACTGACAGCCGACAGAGCGACCTCAGCACACTACTGGCCTATATCCGACTGCCTCTGCTGGCCCCACAGGTTTGTGTCTATCCCACGACACACTCGCACCTCTGATGTCACTCTGACTGGGTTTGTTCATTGTGCATGAACCGTTGATCATATTATGTTATTTTAAACATTATTTTGAGTGTAAATCTAGTCTTGTGGGATCACAACCTTGAGCTATGCAGTAATCCATTTGTTCTGTTGTTTTTTCTTTGTACTGTAAGGGTTTTAGAGTACAGTTTAAACTGGTAGATGGCATGAAGCGTTTTGCCGTTCTTTGACTCATCTCGCCATCAAAGAAAATATTGGGAAAAAACATGTGGAATTTGAAATCTCCCCGAGACCTGTTTGTGCCTGACAATATTGTGACAAGGTCCACTTTATACTATTTTTTAATTTGAATTGTATTTGTTGCTATCATTTTCTTTAAAATATAGTATACTTGCTGTCAAACATTTTTTTCTTAAATATATCAGATTTCCTATGTGTGTGTGGGTTGTGGGGGCTTTTGGGAGTGCAGCTGTTTAAAGACTCAGGCAGTTTTGGGTGGTCCGGTATAGCTGCAGGTCACCTTCAATCACCTGCAAATCCTGTGCTTCAGTCTGATGTTTCTTTTCTTCCCAGTGGAAAACCACAGTAGTAGCCTACAGTTCGCAGTTGCGCTTATTTTGGGAATAGCATTCATTCCAGTAAGGGATTCTGGGTGGTCTGGGCTGAGATCGCTTTGATGATCTCTGCTGTATTCAGGTCTATCACAGGAGGTTGATGAAAAGTCAACATGACAGCACCTACACAGGACAAGGAGAAACATACTCGAACCGATGCATTTTTACATGTAAGTCAAGGATACTGCAGATCATTCTTCATATTTCGGACATGATCTATAGATTAACCCAAATCTCACCATAGACATTCATAGCCTGCATCTCTTATTTGCCCTGCTTTTTATTTTTTTCCCCTTTTTAAAGACTTTTGATCACAGCAATGCAATCCCTAAAACCCCGAGAAGTACGCAGTGTTAACTGGGCTTATGTAAATGAAAATGATCCTTCTCTGCCCTTGTGCCAGGGTCCTTTGAGAGCTCCACACTCACGTCTTAGACTTCTCCAAGTGTGGAGTAAACAGAAAAGACTTTTCATTTTATCTTCCAACTTACAGCCGTCAGCGTACAGGTGGAAGGACGTGCACGCATAATGTAATAGAAATTTAAATTACAATCCTTGTTCGGTGCCATATTGTGATTGCCTTTCAGGCAGATTAACTATTTACTGTGAGAAAACTAGCTTTGGCAGATAATTATTGGTTGCAAATCTGAGCATGCTGAGCTATCCCCATTGTTGTCTGCACAAAAGTAATTAATCCTTTATTCCTCTAAAGGTAAAAAAAACAGGGAATTCGGCATTCCTACACCGACATTCACCGTTGAGTGAAACAGCCTCTGGACTGTCTTTTGAGTAGCATTATTTTCAGTTGCAGTGATTCTGTTATTATTGATTTTATCATGTTATCTAATTCTATCACTGTTCAAAGACTTACCTGGAAGCACATCCATGGGAAATGTTTACTACAACATATATTGTTTCACAGCTTATAGAAATGTACCAATATCATTAATTTACAGACACTTATAAACCAGAGTAAGTTGTATTGTAATGGTGCAGATTGAGTGTGTAGAAAAACTTCAGAATCACTTTGTAGATGTAGATTTTTCCATTTACTCTCAGTATTTCAATCCTGATTCAGCTGAAAGAACACAAGCCCCAAAGCGCCATTCGACCTTATACAATTCATAAAACTATATATTTTTTTTTTATGCGAATTACCCTGGTATATTGGATTGCCCACGTACACTGCATTGAGTAACTGACTTCACTAATTTACTGGCATGCAGGAGATGCCATTGATTTCTGGTTGAGGGCTTTATCTCTTTCTCAGCACCTCACAATTATTTCAAGTATCTTATGGACTCCTTCCATATTGAAAGTAACACTTTAAATACAAAAAAAAAGATAAAAATTGTATTGGATCTGTAAATGTTCCAAAATGTAATCGATATCCCTAGCCCAACTTAAAATGGCCAGAGCAGTCATGTGGTGATGCTGATGAACTGAGCATGCCTTTAGTTTTCACTCCTTTATTTAGTGGATTCAAAAATGTTCAATCTCCTTGGCAAGACTAAACCATTTAATGTGCAGGTAGGAATATTAACAAACTACAAAACAAATTCCACAATACATCCATATATAATGTTAACTAACTTCACTCTGAAACTGTGCATAAGTTGGGCAAATATTCACAATGTCTGATTACTTCATAGACTGTATTTCAGAAGTAGGATTCCTTTAGGCTGAACAGGGGAGCTGGGGATTTGTATGTCGGTTACATAGGCTTGAGTGGACAGGGCTTCACAGAAGGTTGTCTGAGGGTTTGGTAGTTACAGTAGTGAGCAGCTGTCCTAAGATGACAGAGAACTACTTTTTCAAACTGTTAAAAGAAATGAGGTTGGTACTCTTTCAAAAGAACAGCACTGTGTACCTTGTGTTATGGCCAAATCCTTTTCAGCTTTATTGTAAAATGGCAATAATACATTTTCCCTTATCTTTATTGATATTCCGATTGTGTGTCCTAGTTCGCCTTCTGGGTGACTCCCGCAGGGCCGGCTGCAGCTGTCCTCCAAGGAGAGGACACAGCTGAAGGCTCGGATCAATGGTCCAGCTGTAGGGAATCCTGCAGTGTCCTTACAGGTGCTTCACATCTGCAGTTCAGTCAATCCAAGGACATTTGAACATCGTACAATGTTTCAGTAATGTTGGAAAATGCTTTGTCTTTTCAAATATGAATTCACTCGTTCTAATGCTTCCAGTATGTGATGTGTAAATGTGACTTTAAAAATAAATAAATAAAATTCATTTCCAAGCACAGCAGAGCACATAAATGAAATATTTTCAGCTTAGTTTAACATCTGGGAAAGAGTTATAAACCATCTTCTGGATTTAAGGGAAATACCAGAAAATAAACTGCCAATGTCAGCTGCAAGTCAGCAACTGGGGGGCGATTAGGACTGAGGCTTTCCGTCTGATTCAGAGCGATAGGGAAAGTGAATGCATGTTTCTGTTTGAGAGGGGACTGGGAAGAGTCGAGTCAGTGGAGCACAACCACGTGGTGCTGCAGAGAAGCTTGTGGCAAGAACACGAGGGTGAATATGTATAGTAATTAGCAGTGAAGAATCTGTTTATGCTGCCAGAAATCCTTTAACTGATTACAGCAATTAGCCTGATTTTATATTAGTACCGTGTCTAATTAAAAACACATACAGTATACACAAAGAGTTACTGGAGTGTCAAGTGGACGTATAAATAAGAGCATAATTAGCAGCCGAGGTAATGATTTTTAGATAGTAAGTTTAATTTACTTAATTAATTTTTGCTAGGGCAAAAAAAAACATTTTCGGGGAATGTAAATTTATAGCCAGCTTCAAACTCAGTAATGAGTTTTGCTCTGATTGCATTATTAAGACACGGAGAAACAGAAATAAAGATGTTGCCGTGTATAGTTTTTTATTACAACGCTGGTACCCTCTGCTGGTTTAACATGTTTTCTTTCAAGTTCCCCATTTCTTGCCTTGTTTTCCCAACTGATATCTGGAATGCAAAATACTGACGCACACTTTTTCTTTGTGCGTGTTAGTATCACATTTCATGCTTTCAGTTAATGGATTTATTTAGAATTCTAGTTCAGCTGATCAAATGTAAACATATCGAGGGGTTGGAGATGCACCCATAATCCTTTTCCACACCTCAAGAGTACAATTTCTCCATAAATTATCAGGTGCCCAATTTTGTATAACCAGTCATTGTTTCTTCTGCTAGTTCCTGGCCGACATGGAGAATAACCCTCTGTTCCGGGACAATATTGAGTGTCACAGGCTGATCATGGAGGCCATGAAGTACCACTTACTACCTGAGCGCCGCCCCCTGCTGCAGAGCCCACGGACCAGGCCCAGAAAATCCACCGTAGGAGTGCTGTTCGCAGTGGGTGGCATGGACGCCACCAAAGGTACTCCACCAAGCTTTGACATCATCCTGGTTTGGAACAGCCTGCTACGGAAAACCCAGTCCCTATCCAGCCTCTTTTTGGATGCTGCCATCTTCCATGTAGTTTTTCCACATAATTGTAGTTTACTTATACTGAATTGATTTTTGCAATCAAAATGCACATCACACAGCGTTGCTCAATCTGAGAGGCTGATTATACATTAAAGTTTCATGCCCTCACTTTATCATTTTCAGCACCTCAAAATAAACTAGAGAAAAAATGTCAGGAATGTGAAATTAAAATCTTTGAGTGTGACCTTCAATTCCCATTGAACAATTACATGAATTGAATGCCTGTGCAGCTGTTTTAAGGCCTGAGTGGGTCTTTGTTTGTCCTCTTCTTGTCACTCCAGGCGCAACGAGTATAGAGAAGTATGAGCTGCGCACAAATACCTGGACGCACGTGGCGAACATGAACGGGCGACGGCTGCAGTTCGGGGTGGCAGTGCTGGACGACAAGCTCTACGTGGTGGGGGGGAGAGATGGGTTGAAGACCCTCAACACGGTGGAGTGCTACAACCCAAAGAACAAAACCTGGAGCGTGATGCCACCTATGTCTACTCACAGACACGGCCTGGGTAAAGAGGATTTACTTTCACTGGTCAGGGATTAACTGCAGCAGAGTCGGAATTAGCTGCTTACATGCACGGTGACATTACGGGCTGCTGTTTCAAAGTCTGCCAATTACAGTTATTTGTGTTTCGCAAAAGCTTTTTTCAGTTAAAGATCAAGCATGCTGCAAGCACAAATCATTTTGTTTAGATCCAGTTTTAACATGTTTTACCTTCAACAATATGTCTTTATTATTATGGAATCTGTGCAAATGAAACACAGGATTCTGCTTTAAACTCAAACAAGTATTGCCAGTAACAAACTTGACTAATTATTTTAGTGAAATTAGTTTTAGACAAGACCTCTGGACCCTGTAGTAATGCAGTCTGTCTGCTGTGCAGGTGTGGCGGTGCTGGAAGGCCCCATGTATGCAGTGGGTGGCCATGATGGCTGGAGTTACCTGAACACCGTGGAGCGGTGGGACCCACAGGCCCGGCAGTGGAGCTTTGTGGCCAACATGTCCACCCCCAGGAGTACAGTTGGTGTTGCAGTGCTCAATGGCAAGTAAGTTACACAATGGGGGAGTGAAGGCGCATGTTTTTAGCTTTTCTGTTGCTGTAGATCACAATGTCTCATTCTGCTTCGGGTCTCCCATCTCTGTGGGACTCCCTTAGCCAGTGTGTATGTCAAGAGGTCTGCAGCCACAGTTCTGCAGGTTTTGTAGGCAGCCTAGTTGAGTAATCAAGCCCTTTTGAAATTGCTCTAATTTGTACCAGTTGAGAAAACAATTCAGCCAATTAAGACAGAAAGCAGCTGAATCAATCCCCCCGAAGACTTTGGGGATCTGAGCTTTGGGGACTGCCATTGCACATCCCTTCTTAAGATAATATTGAAAGCTGTTGTAGTTCGCCCAGTTACCTAATAAAAAAGTATCTTCAGTAGCATCACGGGGTCTTGCATAACAGTCCACTTTTATATATATGATGGAGGTTGTCATTTTGAAAAGTAGATCGATACTTGGCACAGGACTTTGTTAATTTAGATGAGGGATGCTGAACAGTCCTCACTGTGTCTTCTGTTTGTTTGTTTTTTACTGTCTCCTGCACAAAATTGAACTAATTATTTGCTTGAATGAGCAATTTAACATTTGTTCCAGGTTGTCAGCAACTGAATATTTGAATATATTCTTACAAAACAAGCCACATTACGGCTCTCAATTATAGAATGTTTTTTAGAATCTTATCTCACATGTCAGACTTCTGTCTCCCCGTCACAAATTGAGATACTCCTGTGAATTCAGTTTCACTTTATATATTTATTTTTCTGTTTTTTTTCCGGAAAATTGAAATTGATCCGTGGTTAAAATTCTATTCCTGAGACAATTTTCAGTTAATGAACAACTGGCAAGAGATAGTAAGAAATTGCTGCCATCCCAAGAGTAACAGAAGCTGTATGAGCAGCCGCTGCAAGCAGTGTGATTGTTGAGGCGTCACGTCACTCTCAATTCCAGGTCTGCAATCACTGTCTCTCACGGGATGGTCTCAGTCTGAACACCACAGCACAGCAGCAGTCTTTCCAGACCATCATTTCTACTGCCTTCTTTTAGTAATTGTTTTATTTTAGGCTGTATGCTGTTGGTGGCCGTGATGGAAGCTCCTGTCTCAAGTCGGTGGAGTGTTTTGATCCCCACACCAATAAGTGGACTCACTGCGCGCAGATGGCGAAGAGGAGGGGAGGTGTAGGAGTGGCCACCTGGAATGGGTTCCTCTATGCCATCGGTGGGCACGATGCGCCAGCTTCCAGTCTGACGTCACGGCTTTCTGACTGTGTGGAGAGGTAATCGGCCGGGTTTGAGTGAGCAGAATTTCTAACCTCCCTTATACAGAGCTGTGTACTCTGCTGAAAAAGCAAAGTGGAATTGTCCTGTCCTTCCACACCAGCAGTATAAAAATGAGTGGACTGCACTGGCATCTTGCGCCGGGTCCTGTGGGATGTGTGCTTTATCTGCTCCATTATGTAATGTACCTTACTCAAGGGTACAACAGCAGTGCCCCCTCCTTGGGATTGAACCCACAACCCACGAGTCCTGATCGCTACTCCACACTGCTGCCCATAGTATTTAGTATGTGGGGACCAAAGCTTTTATTTACCGGTGTGTTTTTGTGGATTGATAGGTATGACCCTAAAACAGACACCTGGACTGCCGTGGCCCCCATGAGCATCAGCAGAGACGCTGTGGGAGTGTGTCTGATGGGCGACCGACTGTATGCTGTCGGAGGATACGACGGACAGATCTATCTGAATGCTGTGGAAGCCTATGACCCCCAGACCAATGAGTGGACACAGGTGGGACTTCCATTTACATCCTCCCTCTCTCACTGCCTTCAACACCTCCCTGCCTGTTCGGAATCACTGGCCTTAGGCTGTTAGAGTACAACAGTTCATAATGTGATTTGTGCCACCCTCAGACTGTGACATGGGTGAATACATGGCTACAAGACCTACAGATTTAATAATAATCCGTGCTTGAGCCGCAGGGTCAGCTTAGGTGGACAGACTGGAGTTATGGCCTCCATGGTTCCCTGTAGATTATGTTCATATAGCTTGTAAGGTTTATGGCATTTGTCTCTTATGGTGTTACACCTGTGTATTTTTTTTTTTTAAGTGACTCTACAGTTCTTAGAAGTAGCCTACATTTTACCTAATGGAGTTTAATTTGTACTCATTCTGTCTCTCCAGTTTGAATACTTTCTCAATCAAGCTATCAAACATTTTCCTTAATGTTATTAACACACTGGAATGTACCTGCATGCGTTTAATGATTAATTAAAATATGGCTGCAATTTCTGTATGTAAATTAGTGATTGCATATTTATAGGACGTGTAGGCCCAGTTGTGTTTATTGACTCATTTGTTTCATATTCACCATCCTTGAATATCTAACCACAGTAATTTTTCACTGACTAGTTCCATCTAATTTATCCAAAACCCCCCCAAAAAAAGACAGAATGTTCTGAATATATTTTATAAATTAAAATGTTTCTGGAAGCTGTGAAGAATAGCAACATTATTAATTTTGCCACACTTCAGATGTTCAGTAATATGCCATTAGTACTGAATGTAAAATGAAACAATTAGCAGTTCAGTGTGCTAAGAGGGTTGTATCTAGGCTACAGAGCTGGTCAGTGAAGCAGTTTTAGATTTTAATGCATGCAGCGGTACAGTACACCAGAGTTCCTCTTTTGTACGTAGCTGTATATCTCGGTGTTGCAGTGCATGTCTGAGGTATCGGTCAGCAGTGTGCTACATGTGATGATCACTGTGCTCTTTTGCAGGTTGCACCGCTGTGCCTCGGAAGGGCAGGAGCCTCTGTTGTAGCAGTCAAGTTATAACGCACTGTCACTAAGTTATAGTCCTTATTTACGCTGTTTAACTTCAGTGCAATTTTGGTTCTCTCCCAAAGAACTGTCTTAAACGGATTCTTGCCAAGGAGGAGTTTCACCTCTGCTATTTATTTCCATTGTGCTATTTATTCGAAATTGTTTAATAAGTGCACTGTGTATCTCAGTTGTAAAAAGAAAAAAATAATCAACAAAAAAACTGCTCAACATTCAATGTATGTAACCTCTGTACAGTATTTTTTAAAAGCTGGGTTAAAATCTCCAATAATGTAGAAGCACAGATTGGCCATGTATATCCTGCAGCCGTCCTAAATATAATTTAGTTGCTCATATTCATTTAATGATTCCCATTTTGTTTGTAATTGGTTTGACAGCGAGTGCTGAAAGCTGAACGTGTACAGAATTGTCACATAACTTTATTGTAAGGTCACTCTGTTCTGATAACCAGTGTAGTGGGCGAAGGTTTTTTTTTCTTTTCACTTGCAAAGTTTTTTTTTGTTAATTTGTTTTTATTATTACATCAGCTGTAGAGAAAGAGGGAAAGAACAATCTATCATTCTCTTCCTCTTGACAGGATACAAATTGCATTTTGGAAAACACTGAAACATTGACATTTTCCTGAAGCTATGTTTAGTGGGGGAAAACACAGTATTCATATACACTCACCTAAAGGATTATTAGGAACACCTGTTCAATTTCTCATGAATGCAATTATCTAACCAACCAATCACATGGCAGTTGCTTCAATGCATTTAGGGGTGTGGTCCTGGTCAAGACAATCTCCTGAACTCCAAACTGAATGTCTGAATGGGAAAGAAAGGTGATTTAAGCAATTTTGAGCGTGGCATGGTTGTTGGTGCCAGACGGGCCGGTCTGAGTATTTCACAATCTGCTCAGTTACTGGGATTTTCACGCGCAACCATTTCTAGGGTTTACAAAGAATGGTGTGAAAAGGGAAAAACATCCAGTATGCGGCAGTCCTGTGGGCGAAAATGCCTTGTTGATGCTAGAGGTCAGAGGAGAATGGGCCGACTGATTCAAGCTGATAGAAGAGCAACTTTGACTGAAATAACCACTCGTTACAACCGAGGTATGCAGCAAAGCATTTGTGAAGCCACAACACGTACAACCTTGAGGCGGATGGGCTACAACAGCAGAAGACCCCACCGGGTACCACTCATCTCCACTACAAATAGGAAAAAGAGGCTACAATTTGCACAAGCTCACCAAAATTGGACAGTTGAAGACTGGAAAAATGTTGCCTGGTCTGATGAGTCTCGATTTCTGTTGAGACATTCAGATGGTAGAGTCAGAATTTGGCGTCAACAGAATGAGAACATGGATCCATCATGCCTTGTTACCACTGTGCAGGCTGGTGGTGGTGGTGTAATGGTGTGGGGGATGTTTTCTTGGCACACTTTAGGCCCCTTAGTGCCAATTGGGCATCGTTTAAATGCCACGGCCTACCTGAGCATTGTTTCTGACCATGTCCATCCCTTTATGACCACCATGTACCCATCCTCTGATGGCTACTTCCAGCAGGATAATGCACCATGTCACAAAGGTCGAATCATTTCAAATTGGTTTCTTGAACATGACAATGAGTTCACTGTACTAAACTGGCCCCCACAGTCACCAGATCTCAACCCAATAGAGCATCTTTGGGATGTGGTGGAACGGGAGCTTCGTGCCCTGGATGTGCATCCCACAAATCTCCATCAACTGCAAGATGCTATCCTATCAATATGGGCCAACATTTCTAAAGAATGCTTTCAGCACCTTGTTGAATCAATGCCACGTAGAATTAAGGCAGTTCTGAAGGCGAAAGGGGGTCAAACACAGTATTAGTATGGTGTTCCTAATAATCCTTTAGGTGAGTGTATATATAGTAGAGTTGCACACTTTTATTTTCCACTTGCTCATAAATGAGTGCACCTAAGTACAGAGGTGCTGTTGAAAACACAGAAACAAAGATCTTCCACAAAAACGACCCTACGTGGCCTGTTTCTTAAGAGGTCCCAGGAGTTCAGAAAGCAGTTTTGTTCTCATTCTTCAAAGAGCAGGTCAGTATACACTACTGACTTGGACTGAGGTAAAGAATTTGATCTTTATTCAATTTCTGCCTTCTCTCAATTTGTGGCAGCAGCTGTTTGCAATGTACCAGCTCAAGGCTGCCTGAAGGATTGAGTAGATGTGCTTCTTCTATGGCTAAGAGAAGCAAATACATTCCTCCCATGTGCTTTAGTCTATGAGAAAGTTTTACATTCCATGAAAATACTAACATTTTGCTGTTGTGTGCTACCTATATAACTATGGAGCCAGTTCTCATGCCTGTAGAAAGGGACCAACTCGAACACCGTAACCTGATGTGTCAGCTATTTACAAGTTCTCAAGGCTTCAATGAAGTATGGCAGCATTTGTCTGCCTTCTTTATGATACCCAAACCAGTTGGCCAGCAGATACACAAATGCTCTCGTTGAAATGATTTACGGCCAGTCCAAATGTGTTTTGAGCAGTATTCAAGTAAAGATACCTTTTTAAGCAGATATCCAAGTAGGTCTTCTAAAGAGATGGGCTGTATGTTTTGCTGTACAGTCCTGTCTTTATTAAGGATAGGGCTGCCTGCCTTTTTAAATATTTTGAACCAAAGCTGTTCCTTAATTTAAAAGAAGAGTAAGGATAGTTTAGTTTTCTTCTTTATTCAGTTCATGCTTTCAAGTGTATTTTCCCTATCCAGTTGTCTTCCTGGAATTATATCATTTTAAGGTTCTCCACATTCTGTAATACATCAAACACAAACTGCTTCATGCACCCAATGCTGCAATTAAAACAAACCCGCTGAACACGTAAGTAAACACAAGCTCATCCACCTGATGCATTGTGAAAGTCTTCTGAAGGAAAATGAGAAATAAAAATGCATTTGCTTCTGCATACAACATATGTGCAGCATAATTTGCAAATCCGATCTATGGAAAGAGATTTTCAAAAACCATTATACAAGACCACAGTGCATCGGTCTCGGCATCATGTTAATCTTATGTTATTTTCCGGAAACATTGTTCAGGACAATCAATCATAGGATAAATGTCCATCCCTCGCTGAGATTTTACATGATAAAGGATTGCGTCCAAATAAAATCCTACTATGTAATCGACATTAATCTGTTCGAGGGAAGCTACATTACAAGAGTAGCAGCTTGTAATATACAGCAAGGAAACAACCGTCAAGTCAATATTTTACCAAGGGCAGAAGAGATTTATTTGGCAGTTGAGGTCCTGTTAGGTGCCAGTGCTAGACAGTCAAAACATTGCGCTAACTTAACTTTAAATCACTTTGTAGAGGGTCAGAGGAGCTTCCTGACACTGCAGATGTAACTGGAAGACTCAGAAACCTCTTTAATGAATTGGAGAATTCAGTCATATCTAGAGCAATTCAATGTGAAGTGCCAGCCTTTTTTCGTTCACTTTTATGTTATCCAAACAGATGGCAGTGACCATTCTGATTCTACGATACCAGTTAGTCACAGTCCTGTTGTACAGATTGACATACTTAGTTTTTACTGGTACTCTTAGGAAATGAGAAGTAATTATTTTTTTGCAGTATTCAAAACTATATAACACTGTTTTTTGAGGGATATCTTTTGGAAATACTGGTGGGAATACAGGCTGATGATTTTACCTCTTGACCTCTTTACATCTTCAATTTACAGGCAGCAGAACCGTAGGCAGAGGGACAAAGTCAACATCCTATGATGCTAGTTTATTTTCCTACTTAATTACCCTCATTTAACTCTTTGCTGATAGCCAAAAAAATATTTTAAAAAATAATTCCACTATAACTAGTCAGCCCTGCATTTTACTAGGATTTTTGAGCAGAGAACCTTGAACGTCTGGGTTTCAAGCCTCTATTTACTTTTAAAAGCAGTCAGAAAAAACCTTTATATCATCCATTTGTTTGCACAATAGCATTTCTATAGAAGTAAAGGACCGTGGACTATAAAAAGATGTAGAGCTGCCAGTGTTTGATATTTATTCCTACCAAACCCAGCAGCCTTTAAAACGTCTTATGTACCAACACAAGTAAATTGATTAACAGCAAGATTGACTTCAAGTAGGCCTTATTTTACACCCACAGAAAAAAGTGCCACGCAGAATGAGAAGTTCATTGATGGAACAGTTAAGTCTCTGCATAGTTCCTGATCGTTATTAAATATGCTATATTTATGCAAATATAATCCACTGCATTCTTACTTGGCTATTTATTCATTTTATTAAGTGAAACAACACTTTTTTTTTTTCCTCCAGAGAGAGAATTTTGTCATTTCATTGTGAACCATCTGCATTTTCTGCCAGGGAAGAGAAACTAAATTGGTTTTCTTTAATGAATTCATAGCCTGAATAATACTTGAGCTTGTTTTGTCATCATCTGAGAACCATGATTTAATTAAGAAACTGACATGGTTTAACGGCTCTGATTGTAGTTTAAATTAAGGTGGGAAGGACAGAATTAAGTTGGTAAGCTGGAAACCTTAAATAGCCATTTTAATAGCATATTTACGGTGACTCTTTGAAGATTCTTTGAGAAGACAATCCACTTAGTTTAAAAAAAAAAACAGATGAGGGCTGATTAGAACCAGTCAGTTCATTTTTATTTTGCCTTCAATCATTTTAATAATGGTAATTTAATAACCATATTTGTGGGCCTGTCTTTCCTTACACACAGAGGTACAACATTCATTACATTTAGAAAGGTTATTGGGGTCATACGTATTGTATATTTCTAAGTGCTTGGAAATACACTTAAATCCTGCTCTGTTTATTTCTGTCAGATATATTTTGTTTTTTTGTTTCAAAATGTGTTTTTGGTCCAAAGTGTAAACACTGTCATCTTTGCCCTTTTTGTATTTCTTTGCCGTTACATTTCTGCTACTTCACAATGTACAGTATATCCAAAATATATTAAAACAACTCCAGTTTTGACTTGCTTTTATAGTTGTAATACTATATTATGCTGTACTCTACTACTAAAATGAAGACAAATCAAAGTCTATATATTCTGCACAGGCACTATGAAAACACCCCAATCTAGAGCTTGAATTGCTTCAGATATTGATGTCCTGCTTCCTAGTGTAAGGCAGTCAACTTTTCAGGACATTCGCTTAAATGAAATACGTCTACAGAAGCAAGAATCTGAAGCTTGACTTGTTGTTTCCAAATAAAAGGATGCTGTGGGACCAGTCAAAGTGAAGTAAGCTGAAGTTATTTTAGCAGCCAGTGGGATGAAATGAATCCCATTTTCTTGACTGTCCTGAGAGGCCTCTGCACTCCAGCCAGGCAGCTGTGTTGATGTTCACAAATCGACATGCAGTCCATCATTTCAAATCAGCATCACATTCAGAAATGAAACAATTACCCAGTTTTGTTTTCGTCATTTATTTTTCAAAGAACGGATGAGATTCCATGTTCTAAACTGCCAACAAGTATTTTATTTTATTTTTTCTCCTGGAAGGTGTTTTGCTTCTGCAGATTTTTTTTGTTCCTCTGTTTGAATTTCTGCAGACTTGATTTTGACTCGACTTTCCCAAAAGCACAAGGCAGCCTGCAGTGCTGCTCTCCTTGGTGCGCTTGATGCTGTGCCTATCTTCGAAGAGATGATGCTGTTACCTTTGAGCTAGGCTAAAGGAGTAGTATGTGTTGTGTTGATTTGGATTTGGATTTGGATGTGCGATCATTTTCTGTTGTCTGCAGTGACTATATACCACTGTAAAAGAGCACTCCAATTAAAGTACTTCTGTAAACTCTTCTCCAAAATGAATTAGAACACTATAGAAGATGTCTATACAAAATATTTTTTAATTGAGTAAATATTATGTATTGATATCTTGATATCTATGTATTGATTAATTTATATTATTGGGAGTTACGCTGCCCTTTTATCACCCACTATTTTGTAAAGCCAGTTATTGATCAGTAAGGCTCACTACTATGCCCTGTCTAGTTCAAGAGAGTGTAGGATCAAGACCCGGGTCTTTTTTCAAAATATACATTACCATGTTGTCCTCTTCCTTATGTGCTGGAATCTCACAATGCAACCTGCAGAGCTTATGCGTGAGACAGACTGACTGCACTGGGAACTCTGCACATTCACCGGCTCCTGAACAGCCACGATGGACACGATGGAATTTACTTGGCCAATCATCTCCTGGGAATCCTCAAACACAGTGGACTAATGATAATGACACAATCCAGATTCAACCCACTAATTTCCAGGATGTGAAGGGACATTTTAGGTGGATAACGAACACACAATTTTAACAAAAGCAAACTGGGACACAAGAGGAATGGGCAACAATTATTACTGTACTCTCTGACTCCTTGGGAGACAAAGGCATTATAGAAGATTTCAGCAGTTGTGTAGCGAGATAACTTCAAGTTCTTTTTAGTGGTGAAGTACTTTTATATTTTGTTGATTTGTTTGATTTAAATAGACATCTGGCAGTGTATATATATATATATATATATATATATATATATATATATATATATATATGTATATATAACTTTGTTACAGAGACTGCTGGAAATGCCTCCCAAAACTTCACAAACTTTATTACTAGACCTGACATTTTTTTCTTACAAATCCCCATTTAAATTATTTTGTGAAAATGCTTCTTCCTATAGTTGTTTTTAGGGATGTAACTTGATAAAGGCTAACAATCAAACTGCCAAAAATATCTTTATATCCCATTCTGCACACTGAAGACTTCAAGCACTAATAAAGTCGGGGAAGTACTGAAGAAAAACACTTAGTAGTCACTTTTAATTGAGAAGGACTTATGATAATGGGTTGAGTCTCCCTGTTGTCTTGGAGGTTCAGAGATCATTTCAAGTCACCTGCCATCGGCACTTTCCAGCACATTTTGCCGAATCCCTTAATGGGATAGAAAAGACGAGCACTGGATTCATACATTCCTCGGTCCTGGTACGTTAGACTGCTTTCCTCTGCTGGAAACGAATCTCATTTTCAGAATCTCTCGGGCTCTCCTGTTGAGAGAAGACTTTCCCGAGTCCCTTGTCAGTGTTTAGATATTCTGCTCAAAATGTTGCCTTAAAGGAGATGGGGCTGTTTGCAGTATTTTCAGCGCACTGTCTTAATCACCCCAGTGCAGAACTGTGATGAAAGCTGAGGGGGTTAGACAGCTGGCTGCCCTAGTTCACTAACAAGAACCGGAGTTTGACAGTTGCGACGCGTCATGGTATTTATGTAACATGTTTTATATGTTTGTTCTAAAAGGGATAGCATTGTTTATGAATAAAAATGTATTACTTTATTTATATCCTTTGTTTTAAACGCAAACTTTGTTGCATGTCTTGTTTTGTTAAATCTACATTCCATCTCTCTTATTTCCTGCACATTTTTATAATAAAACATCAGAAGGGAGCCACAATGGTGTGTCTTCTTGTGTGCTTTGTTTTTCCCACCTCTATATATTTGCCTTAAATTGGGTATCAGTTATGTCATGATCCCTCTTGCTCTTTCACATCCACTAAACTCTAAAAGAGTTTCCTGTCATATTTAATAATATGGACACTGTTTATAATATGAGCTGTAAGTCCTTTCCAGGGATGACAAATTCCTATTGACAGGACAGAGTATAAGGCAGCAGTGCATTTGGGGGGAAGACTTGCACAGGTTTATTAATGTTGTTCTGCATACATGGAGTAGATCTGCACCCTGACAGGTTTCAGCGAACATGAGAGGATGTGGGTTCTCATCAGAAACGGGATTCTTGACAGAGCGGTGGAAATGGAGGCTAATTAAGAAAACCTTTAGCAGGGAGAGCTATGGGAACAGACTGAAGGGGCTGCCAGCTACAGGAAACCTACAGCTCTTAATAGGGGGCCTTGTCATGACTGTTTCAAAACCAGTCTCTTAAAGATGTAGCTAGAAGTTTATGCATTGGGCTTGTAATCACTAGACACCTGGGAGAGTATGCATCTCTTTTTAGGTGCACCTGGAGGGAAGCCTGGAAAAGGTAAAAAGGCCAACTTGCCTTCCCAAAAGCAGTATTTTTTCTTAGCTTTAAATTAGTTTTCAGAGACCCTCTGCATTAGTGTCTGCAAGTCCGCTGAAATCTAGTGCTCCGGCTCAATCCTCGATTCTGCATATTGATTCTTGCCTGGCTGACCCTTGGCGCTCGCCGGTGATTGGCAGGTTGGCAGGGATTGCTCTTTATCAGTCTGGTAGGTATGTGACCTCAAAGGTCTTTGAAAATGCCACCTCTTAAGAGAGTATTTTTTTTCTCTTCATTTATTGAACTGAGAAATATTGCCTGGGGGCCTTGGTGTTTGATGTGTCAAATGATATAATTTCTCACTGCCAGTTCGCTGTCTCGAAATCTCCTGAAGCAGGTGCTGTCCAGAGAGCTGGCTGGCCTGTAGCCGGTGGAGGCTTTTCCCTGCGAACAGAGCAGTAACTGCATTAAGACAGATGCCATCACTGAGCAGTCCCCAGCGAACAAAAAACAACCCAAGGCTGTTTCTTTCCTCTTATTTATTAATGCAGACTGAATGTGCTCAGGGTCTTAAGTGTCTTAAAAGCACATTTTGTTTAATGCCAAATTAGGTTTCATGGTGTGAAAAACAGTTGGTTTAAAAGCGATCTTTTTGTTTTTTCACCCTTACATTGTATCTCGCTGAGTCAGAGTAGGAGTAAGCTCAACCAAATGAAGTATCTAACAACTAAAAACTTTACACTATTTAAATGCTAATGCAAACTTTCTGAATTTGTATATGTTTATATAGAAAATATATATTAGGTGCCCATGTATACATTTTATATTTTTGTAACAAAATACATTGCATCTGTGTAAATAATTAACTTGAACAGTTCATTAATTTACAAAAGGGGAGAACTCCCACTCGGAGCAGCTCTCTGTGCTTTTAAACTGGGATTAATTGGAGTGGAGTGTATCTGACACAGCCAGGCAATCTGAACAGAATAAAAGAGCACTGGCTGAGGGGTGGGATCTGGGGCGATGTCATCTGACTGCAATGGAAGTCCAGAAGGGCAGCTGCTTGTTTTTAACATTCCCCCACTTCCTGTCACATCTTGAATCACTATTCCAATTTAAGCTTCTACGTAGGTGTGGCCCAAGCGGTTCAAAATACACTCACCTAAAGGATTATTAGGAACACCTGTTCAATTTCTCATGAATGCAGTTGCTTCAATGCATTTAGGGGTGTGGTCCTGGTCAAGACAATCTCCTGAACTCCAAACTGAATGTCTGAATGGGAAAGAAAGGTGATTTAAGCAATTTTGAGCGTGGCATGGTTGTTGGTGCCAGACGGGCCGGTCTGAGTATTTCACAATCTGCTCAGTTACTTGGATTTTCACGCACAACCATTTCTAGGGTTTACAAAGAATGGTGTGAAAAGGGAAAAACATCCAGTATGCGGCAGTCCTGTGGGCGAAAATGCCTTGTTGATGCTAGAGGTCAGAGGAGAATGGGCCGACTGATTCAAGCTGATAGAAGAGCAACTTTGACTGAAATAACCACTCGTTACAACCGAGGTATGCAGCAAAGCATTTGTGAAGCCACAACACGTACAACCTTGAGGCGGATGGGCTACAACAGCAGAAGACCCCACCGGGTACCACTCATCTCCACTACAAATAGGAAAAAGAGGCTACAATTTGCACAAGCTCACCAAAATTGGACAGTTGAAGACTGGAAAAATGTTGCCTGGTCTGATGAGTCTCGATTTTCTGTTGAGACATTCAGATGGTAGAGTCAGAATTTGGCGTAAACAGAATGAGAACATGGATCCATCATGCCTTGTTACCACTGTGCAGGCTGGTGGTGGTGTAATGGTGTGGGGGATGTTTTCTTGGCACACTTTAGGCCCCTTAGTGCCAATTGGGCATCGTTTAAATGCCACGGCCTACCTGAGCATTGTTTCTGACCATGTCCATCCCTTTATGACCACCATGTACCCATCCTCTGATGGCTACTTCCAGCAGGATAATGCACCATGTCACAAAGGTTGAATCATTTCAAATTGGTTTCTTGAACATGACAATGAGTTCACTGTACTAAACTGGCCCCCACAGTCACCAGATCTCAACCCAATAGAGCATCTTTGGGATGTGGTGGAACGGGAGCTTCGTGCCCTGGATGTGCATCCCACAAATCTCCATCAACTGCAAGATGCTATCCTATCAATATGGGCCAACATTTCTAAATAATGCTTTCAGCACCTTGTTGAATCAATGCCACGTAGAATTAGGGCAGTTCTGAAGGCGAAAGGGGGTCAAACACAGTATTAGTATGGTGTTCCTAATAATCCTTTAGGTGAGTGTAAAGTGCTTGTGCAGTAACAGCCATATTGGACACCAGTGGGACACTTTTTGACTGCCTTTTTCTGAGGTGAGAATGAAAATGAGAACAAACAAACACTGCAAACACAAAATGAGCTAACCCATACTAGCTTAACCAAGCATGTTGCTTCCTGAAAACTCTGAAAGCATGCCCCCCCACATCCTGGTTAGCTTTCTTTAAAAAACGAACCGAGAATTCTTTTTTTTTTTTTTTTCCCCAAACATCTTTGAATTATCAAACAGAAATAGTTGTGCTGTAGCTGTTGAAAAATGTATTGTATTCAGTGGAAGGACTTCACCCAAGACCAGACCACCTCATAGGAGCAGCATACACATGGGACTTAGCATTGATCTTACTTTGCAAAGCCCTTTATAATACATCATTCAAGGCATTAAATAAACCGGCCTGTATTCACCTCTCTTAATGTGTTGCTACATGAAAAGTAATAACATTTGCATCTGGTTTTTAATTATCCACAAAATTGTGCATGAGAGGCATTTTCATAATTGCGGTCATAAATACAGTCACCTCTATTAGCACTTTATTGTTGTTTGACTGTCGGATAGGATTGTTTATATAAAATGTCCTGTGTGTGGCTAACATACAAGTTTTTCCCAAAAATAATCAATGCTGTTTGAATATCTTGGCATCCATGTTTCTAAGCATTGTAGGAATTGGATGGGATTTCAATAATTAAACAATACTGTACTTTTATAGTGTCCAAATATCTAAAATGTCTACCTGTTTCCTGAATTCCAGTGCTGGTGAAGAGAGACCCTTTAAACCTGTGATATAACGCAGATGACATAACATGACATTCCTGTGACAGGGGCTGTGGCACCACCTTTTAAGTTATTACAGCCGGGACTAGAGCCAGCCAGCACATGACTCACATCTTTATTAAGGTGAGTCTGTGATTTATTAGTACTGCTTATTAAAGGGCATTTTTACCCCAAGTGAATCTGTGGGCAATTTCCAAGGTTAAAAGATGGGTTGAGCTCCAATCGGCCTCATCTCACTGAAGCGGGTAGGTAGAAAATCAGTCCTGTTCAATAATATGAAGATAAAATAAAACCTTAAATTAGTTTTTGGTTAAAATTGTAAATGATTAGGATATCCTTTTCTATTTTTTCTATTTGTGAGTTTTCTGGCATTACTTGGATATCATTTGAAGCCTAGGAAAAAGGTTTGAAACCACTGCAGATAACAGAAAACATTTTTTTGAACATGAACCTCATATCAAAATGGCCAGATTACAACGGTGCGCTGTCTTTACAGCTGCCTCTGTTGTGTTTGAGATGCGTGGCAGCAGAACAGGCGATGCAAATTCACTTCATGTAGAAACCTGTCCACAACCAAAGAGCTGGCTTGATTGAAAGGGAGATTGGATACATATTCTGTGAAAGGATGGGATTAGCATCAAAGCACTCAAACTACTGTGGCTCCCACACAAATTTTCACTGTCTGCCTGAAGCCCAGAGGAAGGCCACAGGAAGATAAAAAGAACACCAGCGAAACAGAATCACTTTTCCCAAACCGTAGCTGGTTTGAATGTGACTGTGGTTGATATTTTCTGACTCCTGCAGAGGCTAACAGGAAATAGGAGTTTAAAAATGTACTGCTCACTCCCCCATCTAATGGGTGACATAAGAATTACAAGTCATAATTAAAGGGGGGAGATTGGAGTCCCTGATGTAGAACTACATCAACTAACGCTATATAAACACAAAAACATCTGCAATCCGATAAAGCTGTCAGTGAGTTCTTGTCTGTGATTCAGTTGCAGAGGAGTTGTGACACTGTCGACTATAAACTGAACAAGATTTTAGAGTTTCTGAAGAGTCTCTGCATGTGACAGTACTTTGTGCATGCTATATTATTGGATATGTATCATTTGTATGACATTGTGCAGGTTAATATCACTGTGATAGTTTGTAATTGTAGTAGTAGTATAATTCTGGTTAGATGCAATATATAGTAGTTGTAGCAAGTAAGTTAATTTTCATGATAGTATGTAAGTTAGTATACTAAGAGCCTCAGGCAGTGAAGAAGGATGAGCAATCCTGTGTGCCAATGAGTAGCTGAATGCTATAGATGCCCAAATCACACACATCATCACAACCTGGCACAATCTTTTGCTACCATAATAATAATAATAATCTAAATTTGTATTAAATGAAAAGGCATGTTTAAAACGGCTAATACTGATACTACTATAAATGCAGCCCCTTAGTATGAACTGATTTAGGACTGAATCGATAAAACTTCGTTTCCCAGAATGCCTTTCGCGCCGCAGGTTGTCTCTTGATTGGCTGCTTCTGCGAGGTCGCTATGGGTGCTGCGGACGCGGTGCAGTGGTGCATTCTGGGAGATATACAAACTGCAATGGTGAAGCTTCTTCAACGGTTCAGAAAATAACATTATGAAGGTAAATTGTTCTTGTAGTTTGTAGTTACATTTATACGGACAGATATGTTGCACGAAGCTACGTTTTTATCTGTCAACAGAGAAGTTAAGGCAACAAAACTAGGTTAACTTTACGTCTTCATTGCAGCATTAGCTAATAAATACAAATCAAGCCGTAATTATGTTTTGACGTGTTCACTTTCAAATATTTCCGTAACACAGACCTATCCTTAGGCTGTATCATGTGGTTTTAGTTTCCCATCGCAACTCAAGTAAAAATGCAATGCGCAACAGTTGTTAATTTATTGAAAACTGGTTGCTGTTGTCCCAACATAGTTCTGATTTTGTATTTATTTCCCATCTTGTCTTCATTGTAGCGATTCGCGCCATTACATTAAATAATTGTATTATAATATGTGACAATTAGTATTACTGTCACTGAAGTATAACACTCTAAGTCGCATGATACTGTCTAATAATAACTATATCCGTTTAGTCTAAGCAGAGATCATAAAAATCCCTTCTAAAATAATGACATGACAGAAACATGAAGAAGGTGCTAATAAATATTCCCATGTTATAAACCCAGTCCTGGTCCTGGAGGACCCCCTATCCTTAATTGAACTAATAATTTCCTGAATCAGAGCATTTGAATTATTTTAAATAGTAGGATTTTTTTAGTACCGAATTGTATACATTATTTTCTATTATTATTTATTCCTTAGCAGACTCCCTTATCTAGGGCGACTTACAAAATATAAGCGCAATACAAAGTGCAAAAATACAGTGCAGTTCAAGGCATAAAACAAATTTACATATTACAGTCCAATTCAAAGCATTATACATTTTACAAATTCCAATTTACACAAGTGTATACAATATATGAGGTCTTACATTCTGGATTGTAAAAGCTGAGTGCAGACAAGATGCTGGGTCACAGTGAAGGGCCACGGGAAAGGGAGCACAGGGGAAATCAAGTAACAATACGAGTACAAGTAACGCAAGGCAAGTAGTATGATAAAACGTTGTAAAGTGGAACCTTACAGGAGAGTAAATGACAAAATTACAAGAACTGTCTGAAAAGGTGTGTCTTAAGTAAGCGCTGGAAGGAGGTCAAGGACTCTGCTGTTTTGACTTCGGTGGGCAGGTCGTTCCACCACTTAGGGTTCAGGGATGAGAAGGAGCTGCTCTGGAGGAGGGAGAGTGGAGAGGAGGCAGAGTTAGTCATCTTGCACTGCAGGAGCGCAGTGGTCTGGAGGGGATGTATGGGGAGACGAGGGACTGAAGGTAGCTTGCAGTGCAGTGTGGTCGAGACAGCAGTAGGTGAGGATCAATAAATAACTTATTAAGTAACCATCTCTTTTATTACACAATTTAAAAGGTCAAATCTTAGCAGATTGTTACTTCAATGAAGGTTCAATTAAGAAATTGAGAGCTCAATTGGAACAAAAACCAGCAGGGTAGGGGCTCCTCCAGAACCAGGGTTGGGAACCCATGGTTATGAATAATCTATTTAATTCCTGTAGTGCGGCTGTAAATAACAGTGCAATAGTATTAATATAACATGTTATAAACATATTGTGGGTTTCATATTTTCTCTCCCAGCGTGTTTTCACACTCTCGGAGAAGGCGTGGCAGGGGCTGGGCTTGCACTACAAGTGGCAGAAAACTTTGGGGAATTACCTCGCTGTTGCTGGGTATGTACGGTCATTCACTGACTAAAGGGTTTGACAAATTGCTACCAGTCTCCATGGTTGGAGTGAGATGGCAGGGGTACAAGGGAGTCTCACCTGTTGCATTTAGGCTTGTTATCCAACATTTTCTCCTGTAACACAATTATTGTGGATGATTTCACATGTGTTGTATTGCTACACTCAGAAGTGTTTTTCTTTTCTTTGCAATAAATACATACTTACATATTATTATTATTATTATTATTATTCACCCAAGTAATTTTAACCTAACATTTCATAATGGCCCTCAAAATAATACAATTAACATTTTTGATCTAAAGATGCACTTTTAGTGAATTCACCTGAAAATATGATGTTCATCACACTATCGCACAAAAACAACTATAGATCCTATAATTTGATTTATTGCAGCACCCAAATATAGAGCAATTGTAGAGCACGGTATTATGAAATTGTAACTTGAAAATCCACTTCTTCATGGAATCACCTTATTGTTTCTCACAGTTAAGAATGTATTATCTTATTTATTTACTGGATTGCAATTAATAGCACTTCACTTCTCAATTATTAAGATGCCCAGAACTGTTTATTGTGTTAAGAATAACTGTTTTGTTTTTGTTCTTGTTCTGAAGCATTGACCAAACAGTAAAAATATTTGATCGCCATGGCCAAAAGAAGAATGAAATCAACCTGCCAGGGTTAGTATTTTCCTGAAAATTATTCTCAATTTCAATGACTGTTATGAAGGTCACATAATTATTATCTTGGCATTTTTTTCAACTCATTATTTACACCTAGACTGCCATATTGTGCATCGTCATTTAGGTAAATATAAAGGTATAAAGTCTGCAGGTAGCCCATTAATATGAAATGTTGGGTGTAGAATATACAATGGCATATTTAATGTCTGAAAAATTACCATTAATTGAAAAGGCATAGATATAAATGAAATATTAATAATTTCAGGGGGGAAGCAATCTTTGATGTGAAAGCTAGACTGTTTAAATAATGAACAATACATAGACCTTCTCAGAGAGATGGCTCTACTGTCTCATATTTATACATGCCATCATTGGTATCCTAAAGATATCATATTTTACAGTAGAATCTTTCTACACTACAAAACAATGATAATGCAGCCTTTAATGTGCTATGTAGGTCTTTCTTAATTTAAAATTACTTATGGATATTGAATTTTAAATGATAAATTCAGAATGAAAATATGCTTAAATATGGAGCCATGTAGGGATTAAAAAAACAAACAAATAAAAAACATTGTCCATTCATAATCCAAGGAGCGTCTCTAACTAAATTAGTTGCTTAGTCCTTTCTGTATTGGAATTACTCTTTCCATATTTTGGTTTTATTGTGCCTCGAAAACCAAGTTATATTAACGAATATATAAATAATGATAAATCTGGGCACAAACAAGGACTGATTTTCTTTCCTCTCTGCTCATTATTTAGCAAGTGTGTGGCAATGGACTGGGATAAAGATGGAGACATCTTGGCAGTGCTTGCAGACAAATCCAGCTCTATTTACTTGTGGGACGCCAACACGAACAAGACCAGCCAGCTGGACAGTGGCATGAGGTGAAGCTCACAGCCAATGAGTAGAGCCCCACTATGGGTCAAGATTGCAAAGAAACAAAAAACATATGCTCTACTCTCAATATAGTCAAGGCACAATCAAATGTATGTTACACATAGAGCTAAAAAGTATCTTAAAATAAGTTACCACTCTCCATATTCATTACACAACGGCACACAGTGATATTCTGAGTGTCTGCAGGCCTAATTTAGTGTAAAGTACCTGTTATTATATCTGTATGATCCCCTAGGTCAAAACGGTGTTGTTTCTTTCTCATGTATATAAAAGCCTTGTCCTATAGTGAACGAGGGAAATGTAGAGTAGAGAAACGGCAATGGGGCTGTGTTCTCTGTGGATGGCTGGCTCTTGAGCTTTCACTCCTGCTGGTCTTCCATCTTTGCAGGGACCAGATGTCCTTCATTCTCTGGTCCAAAGTGGGGAGTTTACTGGCTGTGGGGACAGGGAAGGGGAACCTGCTCATCTATAACCAACAAACCTCACGCAAGATTCCAGTTCTCGGTATCCTGATTTGTTCCCTAATTCATGTTTTCTTTTTTTTTTGCGATATGCACATTGTCTTGTTATAGTGGTATGACCATTTAACGCTGATTCTTTACTTGTTAGTGACAAACATTATTTCTGCAAAAAGGATGTATGTTGCATAGTTTAGTTACAAACCCCGTATTTGCATCAGTAGAGGTATTGTTAATAGTGTTTTTTTTGTTTTTGTATTTCTGATTCATAACAGGCTAGGATGTGTCAGTTTAGTAGTGACGTCTCCAGCTGAGAGAGAACATGAGGCCGGTAAATGTTCCTTTTCTTTTCAGGGAAGCACACAAAGAGGATTACCTGTGGCTGCTGGAGCTCCCAAAACCTGCTGGCTCTGGGCAGCGAAGATAAGACTGTGACTGTCAGCAACCACGAAGGAGACACCATCAGACAGGTGCTCATCTCATTCCTTCAAATACACACTTATGAGCTCCTCTAATCCGGGACCACAGTCGAGTCTGACCTGGTGGGATTTGTCAATTTACCTGCAATTGCAGAGGAAAGTTAACCACAACGCAAATGTTGTGCTGCTTATTCCAGTACCTGCTGCATACATAAATGGTCTCATAATCCCATGGTAGAATGGCAAAATTCCAAACTCATTATAAAATCTGGTCTTCAGCTACATTTTGGAGACGGTAAGTTTCCAGTACTGCCCTCTTCAGACTGTTCAAAGTATGACTGTTGTGCCATGCTCTGGGATCCTTGCTGTTGACAAAAGGCACTACAGAAGTGTTACAGTTAGTGGTGGGACTGTGGGATTATTATTACTATGCTGAAAATTCAATACAGACAGTGACATTTTTAATTATGTGAAAGTCATTGGCGTGTGTGAAATGACTAACATTATTATTGGTACGTAAGTTTCCCAGTGATGTGTTTTAGATTATATGACAGAAGCGAGAGAAAACAAAGTAAATCTGACGAAAGAAAAATGGATGAGTGATTGTTGTTGGCGCGGTACTCAGGGCATGTCCTGTTTTTCCTGTTTCTAGACCACAGTCCGCGCGGAGCCCGGCGACATCCAATTCTCTGTGATGAAGACGGATGAGCGTGCCACCGTGGGTGAGAGCACGGTGAGGGTCTCTCCAGCTCTCGCCGAAGCACAGCACAGCGTCCATTTGTGTCTCACCCTCTTCATGACTCAAGAGTCCTGTTCTTTTCTGTTTCTAGGCCAGCGTGGTGGTTGGGAAGAAGACCTTGTTTCTCTTCAACCTCAACGATCCTGATAACCCTATTGAACTGGCCTTCCAGCAGCGCTACGGCACCATAATTGCTTATCGATGGTAATGCCTTTACGGATGTCGATCATGTCTTTATATTATTATAAGGGTACGCACAGCTGCAGCATATTGCCAAATTGCTTCAGTGAAAACATAAGGGTATAGCATAGCAGGGTGATCCATTTCTCCATTTCAGATTGTATGAGCTGCGGGCTCTTGCATAAACTACCAACCAGTGGGGTGATGCTGGGATAATAAGTGACTACTGTAAAACTTGGATATTAAGGAAGCAAGATCGAAGTTGTTTTTTTTTGTTGTTTTTCGTTTTGCAGGTATGGGGACGGGTACATTATGATTGGCTTTTCCCAGGGCTACTTTGTGGTGATTTCCACACACATCCGTGAGATTGGTCAAGAGCTCTTCCAGGCGCACAATCACAACGACAGTCTGACCAGCATCGCCATCTCCCAGTCACTCAACAAGGCCGCCTCCTGTGGAGACAGCTGGTGAGGGGTGACAGGGTTTGCTCAGCACTTGGCGTATGGGATATCTGCTACCAAGGCTGTTCACTATAATGTTATAATGCATACAACACAAGTCACAATAGAAAATACTAAAGTAATTTGTATTGTTGTTATGGCCAGCTTTTTCTATCAGAAAGTGAGATCACTGAGAAGTTCAGACAGCTGTGGATTATATTTTCAAACATAACGCACATAAGGTATTCACTTTTATTCCAAACTCATTGGCATTTAAAATAATATTGAAAATAAATGCTTAAATGATCTGTTTATGTGTCTGTAGCACAAATGTCAGACAAGCTTGGCTATCTTCAGTGTTCCCGCTTGTGGATGAGCACAGGGTTCTTTTAAGTTGACCCTGCCACCTCTTAATTAAAGAACCGCATGAAGGTTGTTCATTCAGAGTCGCTTACATACATTTCCGTATCTTTTGAACTTGCAGCATCAAAATCCACGATCTATCAGAGCTTAAGGAAATGTACGCTATCATTAACCTGGATGATGAAACCAAAGGTGGGTAATCTGATGAAAGCATGATTGGCAGGGATGGCGCTCCCGGATTTAACGGGCTCGCGGTGAGGAGCAGTTACAGAGGCCTCCCTACCTTTGATCAGACAAACAGATGACAGGCCTTTGAACAGCCTATCACATACCAGTGGAGCTGTCAGCACGGCGGAATGGGTGTTTTTAAGATACCTCTTAAGAAGTCACATAGTCTATTTCAAAATGGAGGCCTTCAGCAGTGCTTATTTCTGTATTGAGCCTCAGGACTGTTCTGTGTATCAGATGTTGTTCAAAACGACTCCCAAAGTATACAGCAAAGTCCTGCTGGATCTGGTTTTGGATATGAACACTTTTAATGCCAGGGAAAGTGGTTCCCCTAACTTCCTTGGGTGTATGAGGAAGATGCGCACACTGACTTTGAGGGTTTCTATCAAAGCAGTTAGATTTTTGATTGCCAGCATGCCAATAATCAATTATATGTTGAAGTCTTAGGCAGTATCATAACAAATTATCTTGGACTATGAATGACAGGATATTGTTTTGAGTTGTTCAAAAGGGGAGACAAGACTACACTTAGGAAAAGCATTTGGGAAGAACAGTTCAATGCTTACAGTGTAACAGAATCTGATATCTTTCTTTGTTCCCTTTTCCATTTTAGAAACCATTTGGGGGAAAAACTTAATATGGTAGAACCTCAGTTCAATTTTTGAAACCCACTTGATTTTGAGAGTCTGTCCCTCTGGTCACTGTATAGTTTTAACAGATGGCTAATAAATTTTACAGTAAGTCCTAACATTTTAAAGTGTGTTCTGTGAGGAGGGATATTAAATTGCATTTGTCACGGAGGAAGTTGGTTGTAATATTTTATTAGCTGTCGCTCAGATGTAATGGCTTTGGAGAACAAAGCCCATTCGGTGAATTTAGTTGAGGCTCCTATGTGCTTTTACTGTGTCACTTTGTAGATAACAAATTACATGCAGTAAAGAGAGGGCCTTCCCTAGACAAAGACTTCACTTTAGAAAAAACAGCCTGACAAGAATTATAGCCATGTTTTGTAGTATGCCGTGCCTTAATTTAATATCCATTGTAGTGTGCTCAACTGTTGCAGATCTTTAAAAACTTAAAAGGTTGTAAATTACCTTCCGTTTTATAATTTATTTTCAAGTGGAATAGATATACAGCCACAACAAGTGGTTATTTTTTATGTTTAAATTATTCTAATAAGAAAAATGAATTGGGTACTATAATTTATTTGAAGACATCTAGCTCAGTTAATAGTGTAAGTTAAACGGCATCATTTTTTACAGTATTTATATAGCTTTTCACACACAGATATGATTTTACTAAAACACAAGTCAGCAATCATTTGAAGATTGTTCTGTGGACACTGGGTTTGATTTTGCCCCATGGGTAAAGTGTGGCGGACGTGCCCATTCGGATTCACTGGCTCTAGAATGGGAAGGCTCTCCACAGTGGAGAATGAGGACTGTAACCTTCTTGGAATAGGATATTCTTCACAGTTGCTTTCTTCTCGGATGGAATAATATGGATATGAATATTGTTGTAGTTAATTCTCATGAATTATTATTTTTTTTGGTAGATTGCCAACACAAAACATCTAAAAACAAATAATCATGTTACCATTTGTGCTTCTGTGTTTCTTTCCTGTTACTGTTTTAATTAACTCTGTTGTATATTAATTTTAGAAATAAAATGAGACCATGCTTTTCCCCTATTGGAATGTTTCCTTTTGCTTTGATATCATATTCAAACCAAACTCTAACTCCAGAGACAATGGGGATGTTCTAATTAATATGCACACTGCATTGTGTCAGCAAAGCATGCAGAAAAATGCATTTTTAATTTTAATTGCTACCCAGGTTGATTGTTTTTAGGTTTGTATGCAGACTGTGGAATGACTGTCAATCATGTCAAACACTGGTATTTATGCAAGTTGCTGTTTTGTTGTTTTTTCCCCCACCAGGTTTGGATTACCTGTCCTGGACGGACGATGGTCAGCTGCTTGCTGTTTCCACCCAGCGGGGGACGCTCCATGTTTTTCTGACCAAGCTGCCCATCCTGGGAGACACCTGTGGGACAAGGTTGGCCTATCTCACCTCCTTACTGGAGGTCACTGTGGCCAATCACGTGGAAGGGGTAAGAGCAATGTGCCGTGTCAGCTATGAGACACACCCCTCTGCCACCAGTGGGCCTTCCAGACTTATTTAAGGGCACTGTCTTGGGTAGACACAGGAGAACTTTGCTGCTGTCTTCTTATCTCCAGCATTGACAGAGCAGGTCTCATAGTCTGCACGTCTCCCTCTAGAATAAGGCTCGACGTGCTGATGCTTTAAGGCAATTTGTCTGTGTGGTTGAGTTACAATGTAGTGTTTTGCTCTTTTCAGAGACCTTGGGGTTATGGATTTTAGTGTCTAGTGACAAGATTGATGGTTATTACCCAAGCGGTAAATACTTTCCAGCTGACCTTGTATGAAATCGGTAAGGAAGAGGGGAGACGAGAGTGGCAGCTTCGGTGGGAGTGGATCCAAAAAATGTCTACACCATCTTTGTCCAATAACAAAGAAAGTTATTTACTTCGGTACAGTGCCTGTTCTGAAAACCCATGAAGGCACTTAAAACATTTTGTCTCTGGGTTCTGTGTTGCTCACACTCTGATCCAAAGTGTGAAGCAGTATTTCCTCTCTCTGCCTTTTCTCCCTGGCTTCAGGAGCCGGCCATCGCCGTATCAGTGGAGGTGGAGCCTAACTTTATTGCTGTGGGCCCTTATCACATCGCTGTGGGAATGAACAACCGTGCCTGGTTTTATATTCTTGGAGAAAAAGGTAATTAAAGTGTTTTAGAAGAAAGCTGCTTTTCAGTTCAGTCACTATGTCTTCAATGAAGTTCCTGAAGTTCTAAAATTCTCTTCACACGCCTAAGTTACGACCTCTCAAAGCCTGCACTCAAGCATCAGTTTGGGTTGTGTAAATTACCTATACTGATCAACATATTGTTTTCTTTCCTTCAGCTGCCCTGAGAGACAGTTCAGGGACACAGAGTTTTTACACACTGCTCCTTGCTATTGTTGAGCACAAAGTTATATTTATTACTAGTGATCGTAATATGAGAGCATGTTAGACGTAATTATTCTTAAAAGATTGTGTATATAACATGGAGCTGTACAGAATCTTGAGACCTTTGCTGTTCATGGCATTATAGAACTGTACCTCTCATAAAATGTGTTTTGCCTACAGGGGTAGAAAAACGTAAAGATACGGAGTATCTCGGGACAGTAGTCAGCATGTATCTCAACTCTGATTACGCTGCAGCGCTTTTTGAGGGGAAGGTACAACTGCATATGGTAAGAATGCATTCTGAGTGTTGTCTCTAATCTATGGAAACTTAAGCATGACCTCTCTCCAGATCTGCAGCCAATATTATTTTTCTCTTGCACAAGAAAAGTTCACAAAGGACTTGCTTTAAACAGGTGGTAGCAGTGACAGGATGAAAGCATGCAGTTTTTAGGAGGGAAAAGTAAGAAGAAATAATCTGTAAATAAATCACAGAACTGCTATACAGTTCAGTGTAATGTCTGAAAGCTGTCAATAAACCGATTAACCAGCCAGACATATCACAGATTCAATTCAATTGAATCCCTGTCAGTATTGTAGACTTTCACAAACAACTACCACAATCACGTACTGGGATTTATCTCAACTCGGTAGGTCTGACAGGATCATCAAGCCACTGAGGTCAGTGCACACATCCTCAAAGTTTGTTCAATGTTCTCTCTTAAAAGAGTGCTGTGTGGAAGTCAGTCTGAGGGTCTAAGGGTCACCTATTTCCAGAGTGAAGGGGTACAACAGCCTTTGACATATCATTGCCTAAGATTTATATTACACAAACCAGGAAAAAACATATAGTGAAACAAATTGTAAGATTCAAAATTACTTCCATTTTGATGTCAGTTTTAATGCTGTAAAATACTTCCTGATTCAATGCATTATTACAACCCTTCTTCCATAAATAATGTATTTAATATTATGTGCGTTATATTTTCAGTACAATAAGTCACTCAGAGTATTTGTATAACTTTAATTTATTCTGCAGTAAATGTTTCAAGGCTAACTTTCTCTCATTCTGTTGATCACCTCCACTTTGGAGGTTGAAAATAAATGTATTGAAGAGGACAGTACAGGCCAGTGGTACATCTCTGCCACAAACATGATCTATTAGACTTTAGAGCTATTCGTAAGGTCAGAGAATGACTCAAATACATTAACACAGTGACACAATACATTTGTAAAGCCCAAATGCTTCAGGCATGTTTAATAAGAATGTGATAAAAAAGATGCATTATGTTCCTTAACTATTCTTTTCGGTCCTTTTAAGCATTGTATCGCACTGCTGGGACTTAGATATTCCTATCTTGTATTAATTATTGCAGTAACTTAGCTTTGAAATTCTGTGATATATTAAGAGATCCATCTCTAGAGGATGAGGAATTCAAATTGTACCTAAATCCCAGTTCAGTGCTACATAAATTTTCTGCTTTAATGTGCTTAGCAATGAAAGCGTGTTAAAAATATGGATTTTGATCAAAAGCAACTGTAGTATTTGAGCCAAGAAACGCAATGTAGCAAAACAATACTGATGCTTTTATTAAATATACATTTACATAAGAATTTACTTTCAAAGCTCACGTGTGAGTGTGCGTATATATATATATATATATATATATATATATATATATATATTATATAGCCTAACGGTGGAACCACAAACAAATAATCCAGACATATCTTGGTAGTAAATAAGTAAGATAGTTCTGTATACTCCCCTGTTCATGTTCTCTTCAGTATGCTTTTAATCTTGTGTATCTAGTCTCATGGCACACATAAACAGATACCCCGTATGTATAGTAATGAGGAAAGTGTAATAAATTGTAAGAGTAGAAAGACCCTGTTACTCCCCAGTGTTAGGATGCTAGTGCAGTAGGGATTCCAGATCTTGTTTGTTAAGAAGTGGTGACGTGCCTGAGAAAGCAGGGTACAGACGGCAGGGCTGCAGTGTTCCTCTGAGGGAGTTGCGCTCTGTTGACTGCAGTGTGTTTCAGATAGAGAGCGAGGACCAGGAGACGCAGGAGGACAGACAGACGCGCCTCTTCCCAGGACGAGATGACAAGTGCCGCATCCTGTCTCACGCCCTGACAGCAGACTTCCTCTTTTACGGAACAGATGTAAGTCCTGCACTCGGTCACCTCTGTCACTTACTATTCAAGTGTGGTAAAGTGCAATGAAAGTTTACTTTTGCAAACATTCAAAGGGGTTGCTTCTATCAAGATCTTTTCAGTGCTCTTAAAGATAAAAACATGTAGTAAAACTGCTTTGTTTCCCCACAGACTGGTGCCATTAACTGTTTTTACATAGAAGACTGGCAGTATGTCAACGAGTATCGGCACACAGTGGGAGTTAGGAAGATTTTCCCAGACCCCAATGGAACCAGGCTGGTTTTCATCGATGACAAGAGTGATGGCTTTGTCTTCTGCGCAGTAAGATACCTCCGTCTTTTTTCGTTGATTTAATTTTTTGTAGACTAAATGTTTTATTGCAATTGCAAAAATACAAAGAAAAAGTAAACTTCTGACTCTTCTTTACATTGTTCATTCTGTTGAGGAACTCCTTTTAAGTCCCTGGATAGAAGGAAAGCTGTTTAGTTTTTAATCTAATTGTTCACTGTCGTCTCTTATCTTAGGTGAATGATACCGTGTTTGAAATCCCCAATTTCTCACCCACCATCAAAGGAGTTCTGTGGGAAAACTGGCCCATGGACAAAGGTGTATTTATTGCCTATGATGATGATAAGGTGTACACATATGTCTTCCACAAGGACACAATCCAAGGTAGTGTATACAGTGACTGTGATGATGTTACTGAAGGAAAAATGTGCTTTACACACACATCAAGGTTATGTTTTGAATTTCCAATATTTCATAAAATGTTGATTTCCAAATAGTTTTGCTACTTTTGAAACTAATAGGAACATCATCTGTCATGCTTTGGTGAGGCAGAGATGGTGCAAGCTGTCTGACTGGTTTTAAAATGGAAAATCCCGATCCCAGTAGAAAATAAATTAATGGTTCCACATGCGGTATATAAAATCTATTACATTCTTTTTTTGTACTCTAAAGCAGTGACCATGACAGTGTTGCTCGCAAAAGATGATCACCAATAACTGACTGCAAACTAAGAAACTGAATAAAGACACACAAGAGGGATGTAGAGTTCTCCTTTAAAAGCCCAAATAAATTTGACTGCCAGGCTCTATACCTGTTTTAGGATTTCCTGTGTCTTTATCTGCAGGTTCTAAAGTGATCCTCGCTGGAGGCACCAAGCTGCCATATTCCCACAAGCCCCTGCTGCTGTACAATGGAGAGCTTACCTGCCAAACACAGAGTGGCAAAACCAACAGCATCACCCTGAGCACGCATATGTTCCTGGAGAGTCCCCAGGGTGGCACTACCAGTGACCTTGGCCGCTCCCTCACACAGGCCCTCATGCTCAAGAGGTAAGCCAGCCTCCTGAACTCCGCACTGCTCACTGTGCCTGCCTGGCAGCTTCATATCCTTTTGCTGAGAAGCATGTCAGAGCAGCCTACATCGGTAAATGTCCTTCCTCCTGGACGGCTGCATGGCTGTGTACATCGTGGTGTGTCTCTCTCCGCAGGTTCACGGAGGCCTGGGAGCTGTGTAGAGTCCTGCAGGAGCCCTCAGCCTGGACGGAGCTGGGCAGAGCCTGTCTGCACCACATGGAGGTGGAGCTGGCCATCCGAGTGTACCGCATGACCAAGAACGTGGGCATGGTCATGTCTCTGGAGGAGGTGAAGGTACGCATCATCTTTTACTCAGCTACATGGAGCGGGGGGGTGGTTGAAAAGGATCTTTAATGCATTGCTGGTGCACCTGTTTTCAGTCCCCTGCTGAGGTTACTCAAACAGTCCTCCCAAATGCTCTCTTTCTTATTTATCTAGGTTTTTAAAGGTAACATATGATGTGACAATCCAACAAATCAGGCATATTGTCATCACGTTTTTTAATGGTAGAGAATGCTAAGCACGTGTGTTATCACCAAATTAACATTGTCCATCCATTGCCTTCTGTGTATCTGTTAATGCAGCCTGGATTTAAACCACAAGGCTCCAGGCCATAGGGGACTTTCTGCCCTCTACGAACAAAGGCCGTTACTTGACCAGCCACTCGGCAGACCCACAAACATCTTTACCCTTTACCGCACTTTTTAAACTTGAGCCCAAAACTGAATGCTGGACTATAGCACCTTTCTCTAGACAGCCAGCCTGCTGTTTTTCCATTAACTTGCCTATACAGATTAAACCATTGCCTTTATCGTGCCACGTGTCCTGTATGTAAGTTTTCTCATGTGCTGCTCTTTGTCCTTCCCAGGGGATTGAAGATCAGAACCTCCTTGCAGGACATCTCGCCATGTTCACCAGTGACTTCAATCAGGCCCAGGATCTGTACCTGTCTTCTTCTTGCCCAATAGCCGCACTGGAGGTACACCCTGGTGAATCTGTACCTGACTATTTACTGTTGTTTTTTACAGTGACAGTTAACTTTATTCCCCCATAATAATTTTATACTGTACAACAGGTCCGTTCAGTTTAATATACACATAAAAGTGCACATCAAAGGCTCACAGAGGAAACAGACTACACTTGATTTAGAATCCACTACCTGTCTTATCAATATCCAGCCACATGTGGTTAATTCAGATGCCTTGAAGAGATCAATGCATCCATATCCCTTTGATAAGATTGGAAATGTCATGGACATGTCTGTTTGTTCTGCGTTGCATAATTTTTACTTCTATAACAAATACATTCATGAATAAATCAATATTTGGAACGGTGTAATCTAATGAATCCGTGGTTGTTGTTGCAGATGAGGAGAGATCTGCAGCACTGGGACAGTGCTCTCCAGCTGGCAAAACGCCTGGCTCCTTCCCAGATCCCGTTCATATCCAAGGAGTACGCCGTCCATCTCGAGTTTGTGTATGTAGTCATCTCAGGCCTCTGCTCTCCCTACCTCTCTGCTGCTCCTCCAGGCAGAGTGTATGGTGGGGTTTTTTGTCATTGCTGTTGCATATGCCCAGCGATGGACTGGCATCCCATCCTGGGTGTATCCCTGCCTTGCGCCCTATGCCTGCCAGGATCGGCTCTGGCTTCCCCGTGTCCCTCACCAGGATAAGCGGTTCCAAAGATGGATGGATGGATGTTGCATATGAACAGAGGGAGTTTAGAAAACTTTCTCAGCAATATCTGTCTATTAATTCATTATGCAAAGTGCCCACAACAGTGTATCAAGAATAGGACTAGTTGTGCTCTTGAGAGTAATTAAGCTCTGAGGTCAGTTCATGAGGTGTGAAAATAATCTACTTTCAAATACAAACTCCACAACCTTCCAGAGGTGTGTGTAATATCCGAGACTCAGCTGACTTCGCCTTCCATTGATCTGGTTAGAAATGGGAATCCAAGCTCAACCTTCGTCGTGGGGGAAATTACTTTACAATGACCCTCCTGTAGCGAGTGAAGAACTATCAGGAAAATGATAAATATCTAATGCATTAACCCACTGTCCCACAGAAAGAAAAGCACATTCCTTCAGCTTTTGCTGAAATACTTAATTATGTACAGAATCAAACATTAAGACTTTTTTTTTTCCCCCATAAAACAATAATACATAATGCATCCCTCTCTTGTATTTTATTTGTTTTATTTGTGTTTTCAGTGGTGACTATGTGAACGCGCTGGCTCATTATGAAAAGGGAATAACCGGTGATAATAAGGTAAGAGGTCTTACTGCACACAGAGAATGTGCAGCTTGAAATTAAAATCCCTGTTGATTACCAACCATGAATTAGAAAAGTAACATCTTGGATGTGCGGTTCATGTTCTCTGTGAATTTTAAGGCATTTATTTACAAAGGCCGTTAGATATATTATTGAAGGCGTATTCATATTTTATATTTGCCTTTTTGTGCTTCCTTTCAGTCACGATTCACAGTAGTCTTGTGTTGCCTTGCAGTGGCATTGTCTTGATGTATGAGGAAGGTGGAGCTGTACTGTTGTTACATAAATGGGGGGGGTCTTTCAGCACCAGGACCATGATGAAGCCTGCCTGGCTGGGGTGGCCCGCATGTCTATCAGAATGGGGGATATCCGCCGAGGGGCCAACCAGGCCATCAAGCACCCCAACAGACAGCTAAAGAAAGACTGCGGGGCCATTCTGGAGAGCATGAAGGTACAGACTGGGACCAGGCGAAGCTTGTGATGTGCTGGCTACTGAAAATCTTTTTCAATTGTCTTAAAACTAGCAACAGAGTATTTGTCTAGTAACTAGCCTCTTTCATGAAACGGAATCATAAGTTCATTATATATCACTGTGTTGTGATATCCCCCTTGATACCTTTTAAATGGGCAGCAGTGTTGGGTAGTGGTGAGGGCTCTAGACTCCTGAGCAGAGGATTGTGGTTTCAATCTCAGGTGGGGGACACTGCTTTTGTACCCTTGAGCAAGGTAATGTACCTAGATTGCCCCAGTAAAAAAACAGCTGTATAAATGGGTAATTGTATGTAAATTTAATGTGTAAGTTGTGAGTCGCTGACCCGTTCCCCTTGTTCTTCCAGCAATATTCAGAAGCTGCTCAGCTGTATGAGAAGGGGCAGTACTACGACAAAGCCGCATCCGTTTACATCCGCTGTAAGAACTGGTAAGATTACTGGGGCCCATGGATCTCTATGATAATCTAACATAGTGTGTGTAGTACATATTATTCTGGATGCTTGGGAGAAGCTAACTAAAAGTGATTAATTGGACTCAGAGATTAATTGAGATGTGTTCAGTGAGCAATTACCCAAGTGATAAAAGTTCGTAATTTGTAATAATTATTGTTGTAAGAAATGATCTGTGACAAGCAAGCTCATAAGACACTGGATATGATACTGCAGGGACTTTCAGGGTCTCTGTGCTAATTCGTCATTGCTACAATCAAATATTATAAGTGTTATTTATAGCCGTGGTTCTAGGATTACATTACCAGGCTTACACTGATATGTTTTATACAGCCCAGTATCAAATTACTTCTTATGATGTATTATTTAAACATCAGTTTGCATGCATTCCCAGCAAGTTACAGATGAATAGCTGTTTGTGCTTCTGAGGAGGAAATAAACACAAATGTCAATATTACAAATCCAGATATTTAAAAATGTGTCTTTAAAGGTAGAACTTTTTCAGCCATTAAGGGATAGTCCCACCATTTATAAAATCAAGCTTTTATGCGTCTTAATGTGTTGTTATATGTACACCAATCAGCCATAACATTATGACCACCTGCCTAATATTGTGTAGGTCCCCCTTTTGCCGCCAAAACAGCCCTGACCCGTCGAGGCATGGACTCCACTAGACCTCTGAAGGTGTGCTGTGGTATCTGGCACCAAGACGTTAGTTAGCAGCCCCTTACGCAACAAACTGTCATGCACTGTGTGTTCTGACACCTTTCTATCAGAACCAGCATTAACTTTTTCAGCAATTTGAGCTACAGTAGCTCGTCTGTTGGATCGGACCACACGGGCCAGCCTTCGCTCCCCATGTGCATCAATGAGACTTGGCCGCCCATGACCCTGTCGCTGGTTCACCTCTTTTCCTTTCTTGGACCACTTTTGATAGGTACTGACCCCTGCAGACCGGGAACACCCCACAAGAGCTGCAGTTTTGGAGATACTCTGACCCAGTCGTCTAGCCATCACAATTTGGCCCTTGTCAAAGTCGCTCAGATCCTTACGCTGCCCATTTTTCCTGCTTCTAACACATCAACTTTGAGGAGAAAATGTTCACTTGCTGCCTAATATATCCCACCCACTGACAGGTGCCATGATAACGAGATTATCAGTGTTGTTCACTTCACCTGTCAGTGGTCATAATGTTATGGCTAATTGGTGTATAAGTAAGATACTACTCTTCCAGATTAAGTCTATCATATAAGCAACTTTTAAAAATGTAAAATTGACCAAATAATGGTGGATGTCAAGCCTCAGCATTTTCGCTCTCAGTTTGTCTGGATGTGTCGAGTCAAACAACCTGGATAGCGGAAAAATTACAATGAAGTCAATCCAGTGTTAGCGTTTCATGGTTTTACTCCTTGATAGTAATGATAGTTTCCATATACAACATGCAGTGCTACTGTGCCCATGGCTGCAGGAAAAACAGCGAAGACGGTGTTATTCTGTGTTACCTCCAACAAAACAGGAGATTAAACCACAGGGGAGATTGCAAGTAAGCAATCCCACATTCAAAAAAAGAAAGATAAAAAGGCAATCTGCAGCAATCACTTTGATCACCTACAGTGGTGTGTATGGGTTGGCTAATGCACAGTACTATGTGTCACAGTGTGTAGGATAGACTCCTTCTGGAAGACTGGTATGCATCTTATTTATACACTATAAAAACGCCTAAAGATGCATAAAACCGTGATATTATAAATGGTGGCTCAATCCCTTTAAGCAGACTGAAACACCGGAGACTGCTGCTTCTTCCTGCTAAAAAACACTACATCACAACGCTAACCATTCCCTGATAGCATTACTGTTGTGTAACTAAGGTTAAAATTGCATTAAAAAATCATACATTTATTTCTGTAACATACAAAAGGTCTAAAATAGTAAGTCTTTATCCGTCTTCTTAATCACACTAATGGCTGTGTGTCTGTTACCTGTATCTTTTGTGTCTTAGGGCAAAAGTGGGGGAACTCCTGCCTCACGTGACCTCCCCCAAGATCCACCTACAGTACGCAAAGGCTAAGGAGGCTGATGGCAGGTTTGTCACAAATACACATTCAGTTTCCACTTCCACACTGAAACATTCGGGCAGTGCCTTCGCAGCTACAGCACTACATCCTGTGTGTGCCTCTTGTCCTACACATACTTTAGACGAAAGTGTTTGTATTAACATTGAATTACCTTTACCAATCTACTGAAAAAGCTAGTGGTGAAGGATACATTTATTATCAGGACAGCCTTCCCAGAGACAGATGGCCATGTTGATTAAATATCATTAGAAAGGAAAGCTTGGAAGCTCAACCGGAGCAGAAATTGGTTATGTTAATCGATGCAAAGCAAATGAGTTTAACATTACGGTAAGCCACAACATCTATAGAATTTTGTTTACAAATATTTTTGTCAGTACGTACTGAAATTAGATAAAAGCAAAAGTGGTGCAAAGCAAATCATTATATTTGTGTAGACTGGGGTATCAGGGAGCTGCATTCATGTATTGGAATTTCTTTGCATCACTGCAATTATCTCTTATTTTGCTTACTTATATCTAAAAAAAAAAAACGATTATAAAATTGTCTATATATGTTTTTATTTTATTTTTACATTTTTCTATAATTTATAAGTAATTGCAACGACAATATAATTATAGTTTAACCTTAGCAGATGCATAAGTATAATCAAACTATGTGACATATGTAAGTACCAGTTCAATAATGGGTGTGTGACCAGTATTTTCAGAATTTCATAATAAGTTTTAATAATTTAGCTGAATGGCACATACATAAACACTGGATTTCTATTACTATGCATGTCACATTTAGCATCAAAATTGTAACCATGCAAAACTTAATTGTACATGTAACTGGAAATGAAAATATAAATGTAATGTACCCCATTTGTGCAGTGTTTTCAGAGAACAGCGAGTTCAGAGAAACGCAGAACGATACAGTGTTAACAGTCTTCTGAAAGATGTGGTTAGCCGGAAGGCAGGTTGTGTAATCAAAAACATAGTACTATTAGTGTCCTGCCTTCTGTCCTGACTGTGCATCGTGACTGTAACTGTCTCGGGCGCTCTATTCGAGGACAGGAATGGCTTTGTTAGGTTCTGGAGTCTCTGTCTTGACTTGTTGAAGATGAAGAATCTCTGGCCAGCCAGTGATCCGCACAGGTTTATTTCATTTTGCTCCCAATGAAAAGTGAAAGGCAATTGTGATCTCCGGCTCAAAGCAATCACACATCTCAGCTTTTTTCTTTCTTTTCACCTCCATCCAGAAGTTTGGAATTGACCCTCATCTGCGTGAGGTCATTCGGCGCTAGTTAGCCATTAAACAGAAGCTCACAATGGATGAAAGCATGACCCTGCTCCCTACAGCTCTGAGCGTCTGCACCTTCAATGACAAACCCTCTTTCTTACTTATTTATTGTTTTGCTCTGAATCCTGATAAATACTCTTGCATTAACCCCTCGGTCAGCAGTTCAGCTTTTGCAGGAGAAACTCATTAGGACTGAATTCACTTGCAATAAGATAATTAATTTTCTTCAGTGTGCAGCTGACAGGAGAGAAAAAAAAAGCTTGCCCCCTTTTTTCTCTGCCAGTTATAGCAAGGTGAGGGTATTCTCTCATTGCTTTTTGTTGTTGTTGTCTTGTGTATAGCCGGATAAAAGTAGCCGTGAAAAGAGCTGAGAAGAAGTTGGGTTCAGCATAATGTCATTGACCCCAGTGTAACGACTGGGGCTCTTTCACACTAAAGTGTGCGTCAGCAGCCAGTGATAGGGGAATGACATTTGCAGGACTTTCTAGCAAGAGCAAGTGGTGGGAAATCAATGCAGTGACATGCTGCAGACTTTTTAAATTGGGGTGTAATATTCTTATTAATGCTTAACTTAAAGCTTTTAATTGGCCATTGTCGCCATTTGTTTTTTTTCAATTTCAATTAATTATTATTGAGGGATACTGTGTGTAGATGATGTTGGTTAATCGTATTTTAATTTGAAGACTTTCTTTTCTTTCGCTGGGATGTGTTTAACCACATAAAACTCAAACTCAAGACACTTCCCTAGCCACAAGAAATGTATAAGCCACACAAACAAAGCATGATCGTCTGAGCAGAGCAAAACAATAAAAGTAAAATCAGATTCAAACCCGTGATCCGCTCCCCACTCTTATTCTGTGGAGCATATGATTGCTTTCCCTGAGACCAAATTGTTGGAGCTGTAACTTCCTGTTTGAGAGATTTCTCTTTGCTGTTACAATGTTTCAGTGATAGCGTTCTTCACTTTATTGAACAATGCTGTGCATCTAGGATAATGGTTTCAGTTCATAATTATTTGAGATAAGTAATTTATGGTGTTCTGGTCAAATAGTAAGTAATGCCCACAAAGCCCTACAGCTATCTCAAAGTGTTTCATATTACTGCATAAAATACTTGTGGAGGGAAAATAAACAACAGTATCTGCTCTAACACAGATGAATGCAGATTTGTCAGCGCCTCTTGAGAATCACTCGGTTTCACAAGCATGCTTTCTTTACTCATCATTGTTAACGTGAATGTCTTGGCCAGATACAAGGAGGCTGCCATGGCTTACGAGAACGCAAAGGACTGGGACAATGTCATCCGCATTCAGCTGGACAACCTCAACAACCCAGAAGAAGCTGTGCGTGTTGTCAGGGAGACACAGTCCATCGACGGGGCCAAGATGGTGGCCAGGTAACCCTCTTTAAGCCACAATGACTGTTCAAGCCTTTCTTAGAATCTGATATTGTCCAGCCTGAAACACTCTCCACCATTTGCTACAGATTTTTCCTGCGGTTGAATGACTACGGTTCGGCGATCCAGTTTCTGGTCATGTCCAAGTGCAATGACGAGGCTTTCCAGCTGGCCCAGCAGCACAGTCAGATGGAGGTGTATGCGGATATCATTGGTGAGACTTTCCATTCTCAACATTAAGCCCAGGAGTGTCTCACGTGTGTGATCTGTATTCAGTTCTCAACAGCACATGCTCAGCAACACTTCTGCTGTGTTCCAGGGTCGGATGCCACCATGGAAGACTATCAGAGCATTGCCTTATACTTTGAAGGGGAAAAAAAGCACCTGCAAGCTGGGAAATTTTTCCAGTTGTGTGGGCAGCATTCCAGAGTGAGTGGAAATAGAAGAATTCCCAGGAATGTACTGTGCACCTTTTTATTAAACACATTTAAATCGTTCCTCTTTTTCATTGCAGGCCCTGAAACACTTCCTGAGATGTCCCAATACAGACGACAACCTGGCGATCGAAATGGCCATAGAAACTGTAAGGAGCCCTCACGCTTGAGGCTGTTTTGGCATGGGGAGGAACCCAATCATATTTACCCACAAGGCTGTGCGTTTAGACTTGCACAGATTCACTCTGCCACTCTTACACTACTCTTTTCGGGGTACCATTAAAAAATGAATAGAAACGCAGTATGGCAGTCCTTTTGAAGTCAGGTAATTCCAGAGCTCAGTATTGAGACGGACCAAAATAAGAAGCAGCTGTACATGATGTGTTGATGATGATGTTGACTGTTCTCTTTACTCAGGTTGGACAAGCCAAGGATGAAGCTCTCACCAATCAGCTGATTGATTACCTGATGGGGGAGAGTGACGGGATGCCCAAGGTATGCTCCACACCCTCTGTGACGTGAGCTTGTGCTTCTTCCTTGTGTAGCCCTGTAACTGAGCGAGATTAAAGCAGATTCACTACCTCGTAATGATGTCCATTCCCTACAAGACCTGCTGTAAGCTCTGTAGCCTTACTGGTGTTAAATGCCAGTGCATGATGCCCTTTGGGATCTGGTTTATGCTGTCACTGTGTCCTGTCCAAGCAGACTTTCACAGCTCAATTCCCCCCTAACCCTAAGCTGCTTTTGTTGGGTATGCAGACTCATTTAATTATTTTGAAGATTTTGCTTATCACCTGTCTTATGTTCCTCATATTAAAATCGCTTCAAAAGATGTATTAATGTATAACGGCAAAGAACTCAATCGCCAATCTAAACCTGCAGCAGAGAGGGATTAAATGGGTGGTAAATGCCCGCAACTCAGAAGTGCGAAAGCAGCGAGTGCCAACTGCTGTAGCTCAAAATGGGCTGAGTGCCATGAATGCTGGGTAGACTGTAGTAAATAACAAGATACTTGGTACATACTATTACAGTTCACCCCATTGTCTGCAAATGAGGTCTTACAGAAGTGTCATCAGCTTGTCATCAGGAGCCCTGAGACTGTGTGGTCCGGGAGTGTGTTATGCGCTGCGCTTTGAGAAGACTCCTCAGCTGTTAAAAGAAATACCACACTACTTCATGTTGTACTTGCTGAATTCTTCAAATGCCTCTTGGTTGAATTCGCTTTCTCTGAAGAGTGATTGAGCACTTCTGATTCCTGCGATCCACTAAAGACATACCTGCAGTCCCCAATGCATCACGTAGTTCTGTTGATAAAGGATAAAGACCCATTTGCTTTGAAACCATGTTTTGTTTCTGTTCTGTTGCTGTCTTCATGAACTTGACTTTGTTTTATTTGTTTCTCTTGGTGCTTATCATCTACCTTTCACTGTGGTGTGTCCCTAGTCTCTCTCTGTGAGTAGCTGCATCATAAGCATAATTTGGTTGTCTTTCTGTGGGTTTGCGCTCATCTAGCAGTGACTATTAGCAAAGAACCGAACATCCTTCAGTTGTAAGCAAAGTGCCTCGACCTGATAAACAGGGTATTTGTATAGCCTTCTGAAAAAATGTGTCTGAGTGTTTGTGTTTTAATCTCTAATGCATGAAATATATTACTGCTTCCTGTTTTTTTTTCTGACAATATGCAATATAGTTGATAATTACCCAATTCAAGCAATTTGCAACAGACTGATGGACTTATTAAACTCTGCATCAGGAACAATGTCGCCATCCCTTCCCCCTTCCATGAAGCAGATTTAATCCTGGAAGTCGTGTAGACCTCCCATTGATCTGACTGTATAACAGTCCCTTCAATTAATATTTAAAGAAGGTTTGACTCTGCTCATAAAATATCAGCAGGCTTCTTTCCTTCTCATTCAGTGCTTTGTAAATCTCACAGGGTTAAATCCTACTATCCAGGGTATTATAGTGCAGTGTTAGGGTTCGAAATGGCCGCCTTTATGAACTCTGATGTGCCACTTGCATGACCTTATCTGGGTTCCTGTGTGCTCAGGAATGGATCAGTTACGCGTAGGGTATAGTAAACAAGGCGACTCTTGGTACATAATGTGGCAGCAAAGCCCTGTTGCCATACAAGTACCTACTAGACTGGACAATACCAGTGGGAGCTGTGTGTCTACGTCACATCTCTCGTCCCAGACTGCCCTCTGCTCAGCCATCTGTTGTCCATGTGGGGTTGCGCTGCCCAGTCAGGTTAAGTAGCAGCTGAGGATGCCATATCAAGCTGAAACATAGCCTCTAAATCTAGAGTTGGGGCTAGGCTTTGTGTGCCTTATGGAGTTGTCATTGTCTAAAGTGCTTAACCCTCAACAGCCCAGTGTGATGTATATATTTCAAAACATTTAACCGGTAAAACAAAAATACATAAACCCAATTGACCAGATCTCTATAACTGCCCTAAAAGTCACACTGGGCTCCCAAGGGTTAAACGAAACCTCCCCTGCATTAGATTAGACCAGTAGACCAAGTAAGAGTGAAAGAGTCAGCACCGGGTGACTGTACTTTTCACACTATCGTTTACTGTAATTGTTTTGTGATTTTTCTTCTAGGCTTTTAAAGTTGTTGAATCGCTTACCAATGGTAAATGTTCACCTGTTTCTTAGACCAAAACGTACATCTTATTTTGACGTAATACGTATCATTAACCTATTTTCAGGATGCCAAGTATCTATTCCGCTTGTACATGGCGCTGAAGCAGTACAGGGAAGCTGCCCGGACTGCGATCATAATCGCCAGAGAGGAGCAGTCTGCAGGTACAGTGTGTTTCATTAGTGTTTATATTCAACAGCTCCTTAAATCTAAATCTGTTATTTAAAACCATTGGAAATTAATTAAAATGGGTATCAGTTTTAAATTCTTGGAGGGGAAAAAAATATGATAGAAGTCAACATTTTGCCTATTGAAACGATTACATTAATCTAAAAGAAACTTATCAACCTAAATTATCAGTTAAGTCGAGCTTTTACACTATGAAATCATACATTTTTCCTTTATCTCTATTCTTGCAACTTCCTAATGGTTATTAGATATGTGAATCCTAGCTATTGCACATGTTTTTCCCTGTTGTACACTATTGCACATGCTCAGTGCCTTCACGTCTCACGCTGCAGGGAACTACAGAAACGCCCACGACGTTCTCTTCAGCATGTACACCGAACTGCAGACACAGAAGATCAAAATCCCCTCTGAGATGGCCACCAACCTCATGATCCTGCACAGCTATATACTGGTCAAGGTATGAGGCTCTCTTAGTGTGTGATTTATATCAGAGCTCTTTGTTGAATGTGCATTGCAAACATTCTGCCCACTCATCCTTTTAGAAGGATGTCTTTCGTTGACAAATATGTAATTTGTCTTGGAAATGTTTCACTGCAGGCACTACCATTACATGTAATACATCACAGAAAAATAGTTAAGGTTTTCTATTCTGCTAATTTTTTTCATATACTGTGTTCAAATGTTTATCCCCAGTAAGAAATAAAGGCTAAAACAAGACTGTAAGCTTGCCTTTGTTGTTTTTTTGTAGGATATTTTAGTATGCCTCACATTTTATCAGTTCAACCCCCCCATGAATTTGAGCTGTTGGGTTTGTTTAGTGTGAACCCTGACGGATACTGAAGATGACCCGGCTGTTGGAATAATCAGTGTTCTGCCACCGTGTTGCTGTTTAAATCTATACTTTTCCCTGTTAATATTTCTTGAACATCTTTGGTCATTTCCCTACAGAGTTTAATTTTATGGACTCTTTATCTTGGCAGGAGACGGTTCTTGCTGATAGTCTTGTGTTTGCAATTCTCCTGCACAGCAATTTCCACAAGGAAAATGAGCCCCCCCCTCTCTTTGGAATGAACACCATCATGCTACACAGTGACAAATAGGCCCAGCAGGCTTTAAATTACAAACTTTACCTGAATCAGAAAACTCCCCCTCCCAACTGATAGTCTTTTAAATCAGAGCCTTAGACTCCATCTTTCACTTCCACATTTCAGCCTAAACAGATAAGTCAAAGTGTGTTTCGGTCACAGTGATTTAAACCTCCTTTAATTCACCTGCAGTGATGTTTTCAAAATTACATCAAGGTTTGAATATAGTAAGTACACAATCGAACTCAGTCCTGACTCAACAAAACAAGCAGTTCAGGCCAGTGTTTACGACTGCAGTGATGGCTGCCCTGCACCTCGGCACACCATACCAACTGTTCCCTCTTTCCCAGATACACGTCAAGAGGGGGGACCACCTGAAGGGGGCGCGAATGCTCATCCGAGTCTCAAACAACATCAGCAAGTTCCCCTCTCGTGAGTGTTGTCTCGAGGTCTGATCGCTTCACTGTAAATGTGGAATTGTGAGGACGCCTTCATCCAGGGCGACTCGCGTGTGTAAAGAAACAGTTTGACAAACACAATTTCACCTTTTCTGCTATAATAGGAAAAGAAAATGTATATTTCATCAGTTATCTGGCATTTATTCCACAGCATAGGCTGAAACCATGTCATACACCTCTGTGTCTGCCCAGCTGTGTCAGTAGCCCATATTGTTGTTTTTTTGCTGTCAGACATCGTGCCCATCCTGACCTCCGCCGTGATCGAGTGCCACCGAGCCGGGCTGAAGAACTCTTCCTTCAGCTTCGCGGCTCTGCTCATGAGGCCAGAGTACAGAAACAAGATTGACGGGAAGTACAAGAAGAAGATCGAAGCCATGGTTCGGTAAGGAGGGGTTTATCAACCGCTTTCAAACTATGATGGAGAATTGTTATAACCGAGGAATGAGGACACTGCGATGAGGGTCTCTTCACTGGTTCCCTGGTAGCTCCAATCCGTGTAGCTTATAGCATTCACCAACAGGTAGAATGAATGGTTTTCTTACATTTTCTGACCCTAATGGCTTGCAGGCTGTTGCAGGGGGACACAAGATATCCCACTGCCATGTCAATGAGTAGAGCGAGGACAGGCAGCTACTGGGAGGCATGGAATTGGAGTAGTAATGGTTCCAGATGAAAAGGAAGGACTCTGGGTTCTTCCAGGGAACCGTTCTCCTGTGTCACAGTGTTGCGTTCCCCCACAGGCGCCCCGACACCTCGGAGCTGGAGGAGGAGACGTCACCCTGCCCGTACTGCGGCTTTCAGCTCCCCGAGTGTGAGCTGCTGTGCCCCGGCTGCAAGAACAACATGCCTTACTGCATCGCCACAGTGAGTGCACAAACCAGTCACACTGCCCACAGCAGACGGCACCCTGCTCAATACTCCATTCATCCACGGTCAGGCTGGACTGTCTACTATAGCATTTCAATTGGGTTTTGGGATGCATGGATTTTTTTATAGGCTTACTGGGTTATGCAGTAATACAGTCAGTAAACCAGTGGTATATTATCTAGTATCTCTTAGACTTCAACACTGTTTTTTTAAATCCGATTTAAAAAAGAGATTGAAAGTGCCGAGTCTCAGCAGTGCTGTGCTGTCCACAGGGCCGCCACATGGTGAAGGAGGACTGGACCGTGTGCCCCCACTGTGACTTTCCTGCGCTGCACTCGGAGTTTCTGGTGTAAGTACTCAGTACTCAATGTGTCAGAGACAGAAGCCCTGCCTTTGTAATATTATACTCAAGTTGATTAATGTGTGTACTGTAAATGTCTTTTTGCACTGGTTAGTTTACTGGAGACAGAGTCCGCATGCCCCATGTGCTCGGAGAGCCTCAACGCCAGTCACCTTAAGAAGATCACAGACTGTGCCAACTACCTGCAACCCGACCAAGTGGAGCAGTGACCTGCATTTGCTTGAACAGGCAGTCAGGAGGTACGGCCGCCTAGCTAGACATATTACACGGGTCATGTGAAGACATACAACACAATGGCCACAACAGGAGTGGGGTGACTTGCACTAAATCAATACATTTTGCACTTCTCAAGTCAATGAGCACCTGAATGCATCTGTTACGAACGCTGAGGACTTTTTTAAATGCTCAGAATACATTCAAATAAATGTAGAAAGCTACTTCACTGGAACACGTCTTTTCTTACAGATCCAGGTTTCAACAACGAAAACCTTGTTCCACAATTCAGACTTTAATACGGATGGTTCAAATCTTTTGAGTCTGAAGAGGTCCTTCTGTTCAAGATGTCTTTAGAGTTGACCATACAAGTAGACCCACCTTGACAAGAGTCAATTTCAATTCTATTCAACTTTCATCCAGATAAGTATATTTATGTAAATAGACATAGATCATGAACTGATTTTGTATTTAATATTGTAATTTCTCGTCTTTATATATATATATATATATATATATATATATATATGTATGTGTAGGAGTCTTTTTCAGAACAGGTTACACATTTTGAATGTTTAGTAATAAATATTTTTCAGGCATTTCATATACAATCTTTTTTCCATTCAAGTCAAATTTAGGAAATAAAAGTTATTCAATTGAGTTACTCTACAGTTTTTGACCCATAACTTGTGTATTCATTGTTACAAATACAGAGATGGTTTCACACACACTGGACAAGACCCACGGGGCTCAGACTTCACTTTCACCCTACGCTTAGCCTGAAGTTGGCTCTCGGCAGTAATTTACTAGATATTAAAGATAGTAACCTATTTGAATCATCTGCAGTTTCTTCACTGATTTAAAAGTTTGGTTTTTGAGGTTACATGAATGACCTCAGTGGTATTGTAGGCTTTATTCACCTTCCACACTGAGCTTCATTAATGCATGCTGAATTATTTACAGATAAACTGTGGCAATGGCTCCATAGAATCCATCAATTTATACTGTATAGAAACACACGATTCTGACTGAATGAGAGGTATAGAGAAGACTAGTCTACAAACAAACTTGTCTTAGATCCCTTTTTCTAATTGGAAATTGTGCAAACAGTTTCACATGTTCTATAGTACTAAAATACGTGGTTAGTTCTGAGTATACATTAAATGCAATTTTAACACACTTTCAATGTCAGTATGTAGTAATAAGGCTGGCTGTCATGTTTCAGGCCATCTTTCACGTTGTTAAAAACCCGACATGATCAATATTCAGTACATTATTCCTTTATTTTTTCCAAAATAAACATACAAAACAAAAAAACCTATACAAAAATAAATGCAGAGCATCCCAGATATCTGGGAATTAATGGTTCAGACCGACAGCCGAGCAGAGAAGCTCTTTATTGAAGGTAAACTACAGTTCAGCATTTAAGTGTAAGTGTCCTGCCAAGTATCAAAAACAAATATACTACAAATACATATTTACACCGTGTTACAGTCACACAATACCTATCATAGTGATTATGGCATCAGCGCTACACAAAGCATAAGCAACCTATTGGCTATCAGAGTACTTAGTCCTTATGTCTGAGTGACTGAACAGAAACTCCAGTGAAAACTGAGCAGGAGTGCGTGGCGATGTCTGCCACTGCTGTCAACACATACATGATCCCTAAAAAATGTTTTATTACAAAATAAATCTCTGTACAGGTGTCTTGTAACACAGCCCTTGAGTGATGGACAAAGCAGAGTTTTACCTCATGGTTCCCTGCTGTCCATCACTTGCATAGAAGGTGTTCCTCCCACGCACAGCAGGAAAGGGTGGTCTAACAGTCAGCGGTGCGTCCGGCGTCCGGCCCAGCAGCAGGATGGCAGGGGTGGACAGCAGTGCATTGTGGGGCGTGGGGAGCAGAAAGGGCTCTCCGCTCTCACTTGGTGTTCTTGCCTTTGCCTTTTCCTTTCCCCTTGCCTTTGCCAGAGTCCCCAGCTTTCTCTTGGGCCTTTTCCTTCGTGGCTTTCACCTTCTTCTTCTGTGAAGGTAGAGCATTTTAGAGTCCTCAGCTAGAGAGTCAAGTCATGCCTTTATGTATAGATATAAGTGTGGAATATAGATATGCAAATAACTGACAGAGTATTTCAGAAGCATCTAATACAAGGGCAGACCTGCTGCACATCTCTGTGCCAGGCTGATGGGTCAAGTTAATGGCTACTATTAGTGCCGTTTGATTAGCGCCTAAACTCCCTCACCTTAATCATGGCATCCAAGTCCAAACTCTCCTCCTCCTCCTCGTTGTCCTGCGGCTCGTCCTGCTCGTCACCCAGCTCGGGGTCCCCGCCCGTCACAGTGCCCCGCCGCGCCTTCTTCACCGCCTGCTGGGAGTACGGCATCATGTGCGCCTCCTTGTTGTACGTGCGAGTGAAGGCCGCTTTGACCTGGAGAGGCCACACGACATGAAAACCGTTAAAACAACGGAGCAAGCCTCAAAAGCAGCGAAACACTTGTGATCCATCCTCGATCTTACTTCTTAGCATGAGAACCCAGATTAGGAGCAGCCACCTGCAGAAGCAGTAAAGAGCTTCTTAAAATGGATAGCAAGGGAGAAGAGAATGTAATTAGCGCGACACCAGTGTTGGTGAAACTGACAGCCATCAGCCATTACTCCACCGATAGAGAATTAGCACCCGTCCGACTGTGGCATTTCAAATTAAGCTCTCCAGCTCCGAACAATGCTTCACTGGCTTCCCATTTTGTTTTCAGAAGCATCTCTGGACCTGCAATCCTCTGTACACAGAGCAGCTCAAGAGTCAGTCTGTAATCCCCGAATCAAGACCTGTGACAGAGATCTCATAGCCCCCCACTTTCCATTACAGCGTCTAAATCCCCCAGGCAATTCAATGTCAGCCTTAAAATCTGACACTCATACCATAAAACCTAATGCTGAATGTTATATTGGCGCTCCTTAGAATGGCCAACACTGCAGAGATGACACTGAACATCAATAAACTTTCACATTAAGCTACAGTGGGTTTGAAAGTATTTGTCTTTTCCCATCTTTCCAGTATCTGTGGCATTTCCAGAGATGGACTCTCGGTTAAACTCGTTCAATATTTTGACCCCTTTGTCTCCTTTTCCGCCTCTACACCATATTTTCTTTGCTGACTGTTTTAAATGCATGTTTTCCATGATTAAACTGCTGCTGTACAGCACAGGACCCCAACAGAGAAGCCCCCTGTCCTGTATGAGGCCAATAGGCACGGTAGGGAGTTTGTATGTTGGAGGTTTGGCTCACCTTAGGGTCGAGTTTGGAGAAGGGGTCGGGCCGCCCGCCCCAGCAGCTGATCTCCATGATGTTGTCCACGTCCTCCTTGACGATGTTGTAGTCGTCCATGAGCTGCACGGCCTGTGGGACCCCCTCGGCCCCGCGCTGCTGCAGGGGTCTGACCAGCGCGTCGCGCAGGAACGGCAGGTACTCCTGGTTCACCGCCTGCCTGCTGGCCAGGGTCCTGTCAGGGACAGCCGAGTCCGTTCAAAGATCACAGCTCACACCACACGCTCGCACCTCCACACACAGACAAACACACACTCCCCGGCTCAGCACAACAGACATACAAACTGCAATCTCACATTCACCTCGAGCCGAAAACGGCAACTCTGCTGAAGACACAGCTATGACACAAGTGAGCCTGGACTCAGTCGAGAGCCCGTACTCGTCTCCATATGAGCCCAAACGTGGAAACACCCTGTCTTCCCAGCAGCTCACCTGAGGCACATGTGCGTGGCAAGCTCCTGCACGATGCGGCCATGTTTGCCGGTGGAGGAGAACTTGCCCAGCCAGCTGGGGAAGGACGGGAACTGGCTCATGTAGCCCCTCATCAGCTCCCCTGGCAACACGCTGGCATAGATGGCCTGAAACACGGCAAGAACACTGTCAGGAGTCAACACTACAGACGGATGCCCAATCCCGGCCAACACCCCAGTGTGCAGCTGAGCCCAATCCAGCACTCATCCTGTCTGAGGGCAGTGGAGATGAAAGCATTAGACTGATGGAATTCTGTGTGCACTGGGTAATCCAGCCCCCAGCCCTAGCCAAACACAGAGCCTAACTTTACTCTGTCTGCATCATTACTCAAATCTACAGCCCGACTATGCTAAACTGAGCAAAACACTGGGACAAGAACAAACTTTTAAAAACAAATAAATCAAATCAGTGGACCTACCTGTGTGGGCAGCAGGGACCACACCTGCCGAGAGCGGATCTGCCGGTCCACCAGGTCCCCGTCACAGATGCTGTCGGCCGTCTTACTCAGCAACATCAAGTGGTTCTTCATGTTGTTCCTGCAGAATGAGAGACACACGCCGGCACTGTGAGGCCAGGTAAACCAGTAACACCTCAGGCAGCAGTGACGAGCCTCCAGCCTGCAGCCAAGGTTTATCAGTGAAAGGGTCAGTACACCACCACACGGCCACCCCAGGGTTCCCCACGGTCACACTCACCCCGCAGCAGCCGGCCTCACGTGGATGTAGTTCTCCTGGACAAACAGGGGCGCCAGGGAGTAGTCGTGGAAGAAGAGGTCTGACTTGTCAATCAAGGACATGTGAGCGGTCTCCTCCCCAGCAGTAAACACCTTCCTACACACATCAAAGGGTCCCTGAAAGCAAACACCTGGTTAACCGAGGTCCTGCCCTGGTTTGGGTTCCACAATAATACAAACCTGCTTCAGCATTACATTTCAAAATGATACTTCCCATAGAACTGCCCAGTTGTTCCTTTCCTTTTCATTAGGTTTCCAACCTCCCCCATCAAGGAAGGCCATAAAATGACTATTTAAGTGCAGCAATGCCACAATTGAGACGGATTTAGAGACCATATCTGTCTAGTAAGCAGTGCTGCAAGTTTATTCTTTAAGGACAGACATTAATTTAAAATGGAATTAAAAATGCTCATTACAGATTGTTAAATGAATGTGGCAAACTCACCATTTTAATGTCTTTCCTGGCATTGTTGGCATCGCTCTTCGCCTGGTCATAGGTCATCACTTTGTCCCGTGCAGACCACATACTGAGGTTGTGCAGAATCTACCGATCATAAACGGAGAACACACGGCACAGTTATCCCTTAAGGGCACTTCAGTTATTCTGGGCAGCATCTGGAAAGCCCTGGCAGACTCACTCACCTGTCTAATGTCCTGATTAGCAGCCAGGATGATCTCATTTAATGCCGGCGGTGGCACCTTCAGACCTTCTTTGAAAGCAATGGACATCATAGCCCCCTAAAGGATAAAGAAACCCTTTAATGGAGTCAATATCAAACAAGAACGACTCGCTCCTTTGAAAACACTGTCGTAACACAGAACAACAAACTCCAAAATGGCGCAAATGCTTGAAAACAAACTTTGGTGTCACCTCCTTCAGTAGATATCAAACTTCACTGGTTTCCTACACATTCCTGCTGAGATTTCCTACTTCACCATGAGCTTAGACAGGAAGGCCCCAATCTGCCCAATCGCTGGGAGTGTGAATGGGCGCTCTCACCTTGATCTGCTCCACCCGGGGCCTCTGGAAGCGCAGGTCGAAGCAGTGATGGACCAGGGAGCGCATCTTCTGGTGGTTCCGGTCGTTACACATGCAGATGATGGGAATCTTGGTTTGCTTTATGAGCCCGATCATTTCCTATAAAGGCCAGAAAATGCTGGGTTATAAGTACTAGACAAGCACCCTAATCTGCAAACTACAAAGAGGTTTTTTGCATTTATTCAATGGGTTGTATCACTTAAGATGCATCTGCCAGCACCAAAACTGTACAGCAAACATCTAGTGAATATCAAACTGATGAATGTCCAAACTATGAAAAATGCACCGAAGACTTCAATTCTGACGCAATGTAAAACAAGGCATGGGGCTCTGGGGCCAGAAGAGCGCTTTATCAACCCCCTTATCACTGTATTGATGGCACATTGACAGGAGATTTCTAAACCAAGGGTCAGAGGTTATTTCCTTCCCTGCCTTGAAAAACACTTAACAAATTACACACCTGTTGAAGTGCAGGACTTTTTAAGTTCTGTCTTTGTTATACAAGGAAGCATCAAGGGTTATCTCGCTCTCTAAAGAAATGTGTAGGACAAGCCTCAGAGAGCGCAAGACCAAACGCAAGACGCAAGACCGTCTTTCATAGCGTTCAGTTCTGTACCTGGATGCCACCCCTGTCTTCATTCCCCGCCATCCCGTCCACCTCATCCATGATCAAGACATGTTTACTGCTGACCGTCTGAGAGGCCCCTGGGAGAAGAGAAGGAGGTGTTGAGTGGGTCTTGCACACACACTGCTCTGGGACAACAGACAGCACTGCTTGATCCTACTGGGGCCAGCAAGATGACCTCGCATTTCTGTACTGCGGTTTGATGCAAACTGACGGAAGTCTGGGTAGGAGAGCCCTTCACATGTCTTTGGTGGAACCCGTCACACAGCCACAAAGACCAGAGCGTACCCGAGTAGAAGTTCTTAATGCTGGTGTTGTTCAGCGACTCGGCCACCACTTCCTTCAGGCTGTTCTTACTGCGGGTGCAGCTGGCATTCATCTCTACGTAGCTGAAGCCCAGCTCCTAAAACCCAATGAAAAAGCAAGAAGGCCACACATTAAAATCAGGGTTTTTCCCCAAGATGCAGCAGACACGTATATGACAGAACACAGCCACACAGTCGGTGCACATTCAGGTAGTCCCAGGTGCCCCGGCTCACTGACCTCACAGACAAGGGCAGCAGTGGTGGTCTTGCCCACTCCAGGGGGTCCCGAGAGCAGGGCTGCTTTGAAGGCAGAGCCATCGTCTTTCCCTCCGAATTTGGAGAACTTCATTGCTGCAGACACACAGTTAAAGGGACATTGTCAATTGAACATCTGCACACAATCACTGTAACTCCACTGGCGTGAATACTAAATAGGAAAAATAATGTAGCCCCTGGAACTCATCTCGTTCACACTAATTGACGTTTGTTGCTGGGGGGGGGGGGGGTGTGTTTTACGGCACCCATTTAATGACTAATGAGTATAAACAGAAAGCTTCCTGTGCTTAAGTGTTTTCTCAACTTATTAGTCCATCAGGTTTCAGCCTTCAGCCAAATCACTGACAGACTGTAAAATATCGTGCTTTAAACAGCTATGAAAAAGGCCTCTTCCTAGGGCTGCAGTAGTTCTCAGGTTACCTATAGGAGCGTGTCTGTACCTGCGGGCTTCTTCTCGCCAGCGTTGTTGCGATGCCAGTTGCGCAGCCAGCGTAGCAGCTTGTTGGCACAGCTCTGCTCACCCTGCTGGCCAATGATGCTCTTCAGAGACTGAGGTTTATACTTGTCCACCCACATCAGACTCTCCCCCGCACCCTCTCGGAGAGCTGTAGCCCCCTCTGGCTCCCGCTTGAAGGACAGGCTCTTCTTTGCATCGCTCTTCTCCCCAAGTCTGCCCGCTCTCCCTGGAGAGCTGGCTGCCCCCCTCAGCCCCCTCTTCTGGGGCGTGGGAGTCCTCTTCTTCCCCCCAGATGCCGCTTTCTGAGGGGTCTTGGTCTTCGCAGTCCGCTCTGGGGTTTTCACCTTTTGCTTTTTGTTCTGAAAGAAAACAAATGATTTGCATATCACCCCAACCCCTCCTACAGTTCAGATTATACAGGACCACAGGAAGAATCTGGGTCAACTCCTTTGTGTCTTACCTCAACTTCAGCCGCTACCTCGTACTTGGACCTCTTGCCTGGCTGGGTGCGTATTAGATTGAGCAAACCATCTTCATCCAGGATTTTGGTGCCAAAACTGTGAGCCTAATACAAACAACAGGAAAATCAAAATAGCGCCAAGGCCAAATTAACCAGGCAAATCAAAACGATGACCTATCATTACTAGTCAAAATCTATTCCAAGCTAGTGGGTATAAATAAAAATAAAATACCCAGACACATTCTTCATTATAATGCATCAAATGAGCACAGGGGTGTGTTTGTGAAGCTCACCTTCTCAGTCTTGGAAGCACCACAGTCTCTGCCCAGCACCAGGTAGTTGGTTTTCTTGCTGATATTACCAGTGACCTTCCCACCATAACGCTCGATGAGAGACTTGGCATCATCGCGCTCCATGGACTCCAGGACACCGGTGAGCACGAACGTCAGTCCCTCCAGACAGTTCTCAGCTCCCTGACAAATCACACATGGAGACACTCGGGAATCCAGGAGAATCCAACTCACGGCCACAGCAAGGACTATACAGCACATCGTTCGGTAAAAAGGGTGCTGTTTGGTGGCACTTTTCAGAGTGTCTTTTCCATTTAAAATGAAGAAGTGCCCGAGAACAAACACTAAAGTGTTAGTGATCGATGGGGGAGTGTTTCACAGCCGCAATATCTCCCTCTCTAATGGCACTTCTCAGAACTCGGCGCGATGATACAGTTTTCTGCAGCGGGACGTTAATGGGCTATTGAGGACGCCGACTCATCCATCAGCATTACCTCTGTCCTGGAGCTACAGTGAGGATGGGCTCAAAGGGCGAACCGAACGATCTCCACAGAGCAAGACATAAAGGCTGGGGTCATGGCACACTCGGAGAGGGAAACCCAATTTTCTGTTTTTTTATAAAGGCCACATTGAGCATTTTGTACTGGATGAATGCATTGTGCTCGACATCATATTAAGAGTTTACGCATTCAGTTGAAATATTCCTAGCAGCATTTGTCTTGAATACGATTTAGTAATCAAATTGTAAATAAGAATAACTTTTCACATAACCAGTCCTTATCTGCCCATTAAAATAAAACGACCTTTGCTATGCCTGTGAAAGTATACATAATATCTACCCATGGCACAAGCACTTCAGACTGATCCAGATTTAACACATTTGGTAAAATCTTTAATAAATTGTCATAATACACCAGTAACTCGTCACCTTACCAGTGTGTGCTGCTCCTTACCTGGGGGATTTCCTTTGAGCCCAGCGCTCGAGGGCCTTCTCTGTTCAGGTAGTTGCGGAACGCCTGATAGTTCGGCCGTTTCTTTTCCGAATCTTCAGGGCTCGACTGTTGACATTCAGGGGCCGAAACAAAAATACAGACGTGTAAAAAGCAATTCCAAAATAAACAGTACACCATGCCATGTGCCAGACCAAGATAAACTGAATTCAGAAACCACTGAGGTGCATTTTTAACATCAATCGGTAAAACACACCTTTAAAACAAGCAATCACGTGATTGTTCTAGAAACGTTATAGGGATCTGATTTCTGTATTATCAATAGGGAAAACAGACGGCAGGAACAGTAATGATAGATAGTAATGACATTTTACGTTTGTGGGATATAGGTCCACAAGCTCTTTAAGGCTTTTTATTTTTTACAATATGAACCTAGGAGTTAAGAATTGGGCAATGACAAACCGAATGCCACAGGCCTTCAAAAGCATGGACAGAAGGTATGATTGTGGGCATTAAGCAACTATAAGCACATTCCTCATCAGATGCATTCATCACCTCCACTGAGGCCTGTACCATGCCATTAAAGCCGCATTAAGCTGGTACAGCCCTGGGGCATGTCTCCATCTTTTGCAGAAGATCATCAAATCGCAATAAAAGGTTTCTGAACGAGCTAATGCCTGCAGAGTTATTTGTGGTATAAAACTTTCAAAACGGTTTCTACAGAATGAATCTGCTCGGGTTTTGTTACTGTGGAAACATAACTCGGATGCAAGAACTCCGTCATATCCTAAAATATTGTCTGGAAAAATGCTGCCCTACATTGCTAATTTCCCTGAGTAAGTAGTCAAATAGTAAGGCCAGTAAAGGGACTGTCTAAAAATGTATCACCTGATAACAGCAGGTTTCTTCCTTAACTACAAATGACAGACTGGCTTTCCCAATCAGGTACATAAACATATACATTAAAAAAACACACAAACACTTGAAATCACAGACGCCCAGCAAGGAAAGGAAAGCCGGTCTAGAAGTTTCTCATTCTCACCTCAGATTTCTTGGGGGAGATTTTTTCAGTTTTGGGTGTGGTTAGGGCTTGTTTCTTGGGAGAAACAGTTTTTGATTTGTGCGCGATGGGCTCCGGGGCCAGCTCCTTCTTGATGGTCTCCTCTTTCCTTTTCATGAGTGCCAATTTGGAGCTGGCTTTCAGTGGAGAGGACTTCCGTGGAGAGGGTTTCTTGGGAGAGGCTTTTTTCGAAGTGGGCTTCTTGGGAGACGGCTCCTTGGGAGTGGGCTTCTTGGGAGACGGCTCCTTGGGAGTGGGCTTCTTGGGAGACGGCTCCTTGGGAGTGGGCTCCTTGGGAGACGGCTCCTTGGGAGTGGGCTTCTTGGGAGACGGCTCCTTGGGAGTGGGCTTCTTGGCGCTGTCTCGCTGGGGCCGGCTCCCCTGGCTCTCTGGTCTCCCGCTCTCGTCCTTCCCATTGTGCTGAGAACTCAGAGCTTCAGAAAGCAAGGAGTGAAGGAGGAGACTGACTGTTCATTCCAACAGAATGATTACTAAAGCCCTTTAACAGTTATATATTAAATGTATATGTGACAACAAAAACAGTAGTATCTGAATATCCCACATGCCCCTGTAACTTTTCATTCATGTAACTCATTAGATATAAATCTAACCAAATCTCACAAAGCATGATGTCATTTTGCTTCCCCCAGGTCCCCCAGAAAGAAGCATAGGTTAAATAACAATAAGTTATTCAGAACTGTAGTAAACAAGCATGAAAATAACTGCTGATCCTCAATGCATTTTAAAATATTTTTAAAATTATAATAATAGAATAAGGGGCTTTGACGCCTGCTGGCTGCTCTCACCTTCTTGTTTCTCCACGCCTCTCGGTGGTTTGACTGGACTGCTCTTTGTCAGCGTCATCCCAGGAGAGGGCTGATCCTCTGAATCCTTTCGAGCCTGCGGGGGGGATCCAGAGTCAACTCAAAGTGGGTCCACTTAGGAGGACAGAACAGGCCACAGTGCACAGACAGAAAACACAGCTTAATTTCCCTGCTCTTGGAACTGACAGCCATCTTCACTTGAAATGTGAAGGATACGGATTGAATGGAGGGCTAATTAGGAAATACTTATGAAAGTTTTTTCCTGTGTGCTGAAAACATGAGCTAAGATTCATTACCTGCCATTTCAAGGCACTAAAAAGCATTTGAAGACATTTTAATTGTGAATATTCACAAGTGAAATTCAGGTCACAAGAGGACTGTAAACCAAAAGTGAAATACAAAAAACAATGACAACAGGAGGCAACAGGAACAAACATAGACCGGGTTGGGGTTGTGAATGCGAGAGCCCCCTGATACAGGATTGTTTCGTTGCATACCTTTTTGAGTTTTGGCGGCTCGTCCAACATGGCCAGTGTTCTTGCAAACTCCTCATCTTCATGTAACTGTTTCTGCAGGAAGGAAATGTCAGCTTTCACAGGGATGTAAAAGGGCTGACATGGTATTTACAGTAAACAGCACTGTAACTGATAAAGGCCTCTGCCACTGGTGAGGGGCTGGGTTCAAAGACGACCAGGCTTTTCCCACCTTGCCACGCAATGCCAACCCACGTGGTTACCCAGGCACCTGCGACCCTGCCATGTTGGCAGCGAGAAAAACTGTTTGAACCAAGAGTGTGCAGGGCGGACACAGTGCATGTTTGAAACGGTGTCTTTGTCTCTCCCGTGCTGGAACCAGACTTGGAAAAACAACACAAAACAAAGCCAGTGCTGTTCAAGCGGTGAACGCAATGCAGTTTATCTCCATGGCAGTGATTAATTATGATCTGTGCCAGCACACAACAATGGAGATGATGGCAGTCCGTAAAAACAACTTCATATGCAATTTCTTAATCCAATATTGGTTTACTACATCTGGAAAAGGGTATGAAAAGGGGACTCAAAATCACACATTACACAGCAAATCTAGGTCAGCACAAGTGGGTTAATGTGACATTTTATTCCAATAGAAATTAAACATACCTTGCGGTCTAATTATAGACAGCGCCAATGTTTTCTATTTTTAATATTGACCGTAGATAGTTACCGTCAGTTCTGTGTGTTGCACTGTTATGTTTTTACCAACACAATTGTCTGAAATTAGATTGCTGACAGTCTTCAGACAAGGCCACCACCAATTTATTTGTAACAAAATCATTTCAAATTCTTTAGTTTGGATCAGACATCCATGGTACAGCAAAGGATGGTATGTGGTGACAGTAAATGTATGCATTTCAAATGGCATCAAATAGCTGAATTCCTAGCCACCCACTCCAGGCAACAGAGAATGGTGGGCTAGTGGCCATCTTTTCCCTGCTACTGGTCCCCTTACCTCCAGATCATCATCCATCTGCAGCTGCTGGGCAATCGCCTCGTCGCTCAGCGAGGCGTCTTCGGGGCTCTCTGAGGGCTGATAGAGATGCACCATCAATACCAGACACAGCAGCGCTCTCCCCTTGCATACCACAGCAAGAGATCCAACACTTGCATCAGGGAACCCTCAATCAAGCCATCATTTCGTGGCTGATCATAAGTGTAGTGTTCCCCGAGAGGAGGGTGGCATGAGGACTGGTCATTTAAACCAAAACAAACTAGAAGGCAACAGATGCTCAATAATATTAAAGAAGGTGTTTCAATAAACGATGGAGACAGAGGCGTGACTGTCGAGATTTGGTTAGCGATGACCCCAGGGGCTCCCTTGAAAAAACAGAGTTGGAACCAGAAAACTTAAACACTTTTATTCAGTCACAGGCACAGCTCAGCTTGGGTATGTGAAATATGAGAAGATAAGGTGGGGTTATAATTGTATATTAGTTTAGGGGCATAAATCCAAAATATTCTGACTAAAACACAGGGACAGAAATGGAGCAGTTTGGTATTTGATGCACAGGTGTGCAGCAGACGTGTTGGTGGTGGTGGAAGGTGGAAGGTGCAGGTGGAAGTGGCCCAGTACTCACCGCTTTCCTCTTGCTGCTCGCCACCAGCTTCTTGTCAGACCTCTGAACGCTGCTGCTGCCGAAGTAGTCCAGCACAGAGGTGGGGATGAGCTTCGAGGGAGTGGCTGCTTTTGGTGGGGTGCGGCTAGTGGGTGACCTGACGGGCGACTTGATGGGCGACTGCTTCCCTTTGGTGCCACGGCTTCCAGCCGACGCACCATTCTCCTTGGGCTTCACAGGCTTTTTCAGGGACTGAAAGGTGTCATCTTCTTCATCTGAAAGCATCAGAAACAAAACTAGTTCAAAGCCACATACCTGTAGCAGCCAAAAATACAGCACTAAATAGCCTTTAAACTAGCGTTTGTATCCATCTGCAGGCTCAATAGATGGAGAACTAGACTTTCAATCAGTACCGCCCAAATCAAGGCCAGATTACTTTTAAAAAAACTGGTATAATTCAAGACACTTACTGGTACAATACTTATCTAAAGGGTTACTCACTTCAATATGTGGGAGGAGGGGGAGAGAAAGACAGGTAGGCAGGTCAACACAGACCCGAGAGAGAATGTTGCTTAAGAGGCCACTGAAAAAGTACTGTAAAAGTACCAACATATCATGTTTCTAAATCAGGTTTAAACTACGATAACTAAAAAACTACACAATACGACATGCACTGAAATTTTATAATTTACTGCAGGCATTTCTGAGAACAAACATCACAATGATGGTTATTGCAAAGTTTAGGGAGAAGCCAAAGAGCACTGACTGAATAACCGGCCTTGCTACTTACTCCTGCTTACTTATTTATTGTTGGAACTTCTATTGTTTTACTGTGACTTCTCCTATGCCCCCTCCTTTCAGCACATACCTCGGACTTCACCGTATTATATCCGCACTTGTTACCTCATTGAACTAGGATACATTGTATTTGATATTGATTGCACTGCTGCACGTTTGTAATGCTTAAATTGTATTTTGTATTGACTGTCTCCCAGCATTTTTGTAATGCTTATTGAGTAAACAGCCCTGGATAAGGGCCTCTGCTAAGTAATAAATAAATAACAACTGGACTGTGGCAATCCCACTGTGTTGCAACTTGTTTCTTCCTTTTCTTTTTCACAGAAAACCATTCACTGCATGAACTGCTTCTCTTTGCAAAACAAAGATTTATATAGTGGTTCTTCCTAACAATACCTTTATGTCTTTGGTAGAAAATGCAATATATAAGCCTTCTGGCCAAGCAGTTAAGAGTCTTAAATTAAACTGAGTTTAATGTCAGACATGAACCAAAAACTATTAATCAATCCATGATCATCTCTTAGAATCCATCCCACAGTGAAGAAACTCCTGGATAATGGCACTGAAGAGAACAGGAACCTCAGTTGATCACACCCAGGCTTTTAAAATCAAGTTACACTGCTGGAAATGTCACTCAGATTGTCTTACCGAGTACAATTGCACAGACTTGGGAAGTTGCAACATGGAGGAGACTGCGTCTAATGTATTTGTTCCCCTGTCACAGTCAAATATGATTAAGCAGCAATAAGACAACTTGCCTTTTTTTACCACTTGAAGAAACATCATACTTCTCAATTAAGTTTACTGCCAATGTTGTTTTTCTTCCTTACTGGTATCGTTTGAGGCGTTTTGATCACAGCTCAGTCCTCGTCACTTCAACTATGTTTTTCCACATGTTTCCAATAACTTTTTTTTTTTTAAATATAATAGTTATTACACTGCTGCACTACTCTAAGCATGATGTTGTATCAGTAAACCAAGTAAACACTTTGGAAATGCTTGATTTGTAGGCTTCCAGTGCAGTCGTTGTATATGAGTTATAGTGAGTTTATCCTCCTCATGTGTATTTTATCGTATTATTCTCATCCAAGCGAAATCCACTCTTTAAGGGATGATCAATAGTGCATTACAAAGTAGCCATAACAATTCTGCTTCATTATCTCCACATATACAAACATGCCATACAGATAAAAAATAAATGGCATAAAACTATAAAATTCATTGGGAACAATTAGGGCAAGGAGCACAGGCATTATTCCATGTTGCTGTGAATTCTGAATGTTTAACTAAATTAAGCAAAACTGCAAGCATGCAGGACAACTCTCACTCCTGAATGACCCTGGAGAGACATAACCGTATAGGTTTTAGAGGGATCCTTGTCTACTGCATTTCAAAAGCCTTGGAAACAGGTGATGTAGACTTGATAAAGAAAGGTAGCAATTGATTTAACCAAATTGTGACGTCTGGGATGGAAAGCAGAAGACAATTTGCAATAATGTCATTTTGCCAGTATACTTGGAAATTTGGAACTAAGTCCAAAATCATGTATAGATGGCAAAATGGTGGTGGGATTAATTATGGCTTCTGCGAGACGGCCATACCACTAACACAGTGGCAGAGGGCGGGGGGAGAACAAGCAGAGCGTCCCCCAGGCTGTGTGAGACTCTCAGGGATTAAAGGCCGAGCTCAAGGGTGACAGCCCTGCTGCAGCATTAACAGCCTTGAGTTTTGGACCTGCTGCCAATGTCTTCGTAATCATCGTCCAGATAAAATTTCCATTGCACACAGAACACCATAAACCTGCAGGGTGTGTCCTAAAGGCTCCCTCATCAGCACATTCGATGGTGAAGGGAATCCAGCAGAGGGGCAGAACGATTCACCAAGATCAAAGCGATACCTCAGTCCAGAGAGAGAGCGCACAATTATTACATGATCGCAAAACAGAGGAACGCCACTCAGGTGAAAATGATCCAAATCAAGGTCATGGGGATCTACTTCCAGACCAGTTTTTAGTTTTTTGCTCAATTCCTCAGAAACCACTTTCTGTATTCGCATGAAGTGCAATGTGCAATTCTCAGTTATTAGGAGACCAACGTGTTTCTATAGCAAGTAGTGAATGATATATTCATAATTACTGAGCATAAATCAAAAACCTGATCCTTTTTATAGCTAGCCCAGACTTGAATTTGGTAAAACGATCGAGGGGAATAAAGTGTTCTGCACTGTGGTTCACCACAGCTTTACTTTGATCAATTGCGAGAGTATGGGCGCTTGGGCCGAAATCACACGTCTGCAGTGCTGAGTGAGCATGGGGGGAAGCCACCAAAGAATAAATCAAACAGTTTGGCATCACACACATTTACACACACAACACCGCTCTCCCACACTGTCTGGGTGATCAAACACTTACGCTTTGCTTTACAGGTACTGGGGTTTACAGCGGTACGAGCTTCAATTCTCGAAGGGTAGCATACAAAAAGTTCAACGAGAGGAAGCCAATCTGGTCATCAGAAGACCCTCAGTAAAAAATGCACTGGAAGATTCTTACCTGTTTCTGACACATATTGAACAGGGTCCTTTTTAGGGGGTGGTGTGGGTTTTTTGGAAGTCTTATTATCCTTGGGGTATATCTTGGGCTTTTTGTCAGGTAGTTCCTCGTCTGAATCTGCAGTACACAAGACAAGGGAACGTGACTAATGGTCTTGTATCTATGTATGCAACCTCTGAGCTAATGGGAAACGGGACTGCCTACGTTTTACATTGCCGTTCTCAAGCATAGTGGTTAAGATGGGGGGGCCATTACTGGAGAATTTATTTTACTGCTTCTTAACCAACACTTTTTGGCAAAAGAAAGACATTGTAAAATTGGATATGGAAATAGATGCAGAAGATGTACTTCCACCCCACCACCTACCTGACAGGCCCAGGGTAAACAATTTAGAAATGTATTCTAGACTTTGAATATCTGCACCCTTGTTCTTCATATAATAGCTTTCTTGGATTGAACAAAACAACAAGGAGAAGCCATGCTGATATATTATGTCAATACTATGTGCCAGTAAACTGCTTAGTTGATGTACTCTTTCTAGGAACACTGCTAACCCAAGGATTTTGTCCGATGAATATTTCACAATAAATCCCAGTTTTATTGAGCAATTCCTGCTCCTGCAACTAATATCCATTTTCCTTACTGTCAATTGTCCAATATAATGACCTCCTTATTGCCATCACTAGGTGGTCATCTGCTTTTCTATGCTGAGTATTTGCGTAGCCTGCAGGCTTACACTTCAGCTGACCCTAACAGAAAAACCCAATTTGGTTCTATCATGGAGGAAGGTAGCAAACAACAAGAAAGTTTTTTATACAATTCAGACAACGCACCTGATTCAATCCGGTTTCGTTTCTTTCTCTTTGCTGACGATTTATCCTCGCTCTTTGGGCTCTTCCCCTGAAACACACGGCACAGTCACGTCTCACAATCGTGTCGCTACAGCTGTCCAGCTTTGAAAAAGGAAACTGGCACACTTGGATTTGGCATTAACAACAGAAGAGTGATCTCTGAGAGGGCCCTGTCTGTTTTGTTCATTTGAATTCATACACACTTAGTTGCAGTCCATACTGAGCTCCTGCACTCGTCCTTGCCTTTGATAAGCTGTTCAAAAGGTCAAGCTGAGGGTCTGCTGTCAGGCCACACATACTGGAGAGAACTGGGTCCTGGCCTCTCTGAAACATTAGGGCGGACAGGTTTCAACTGGAACATCCATGCTCCATGTTTTTTGCCAACTAATAAAGCAATGATTAATTTTAAAACTAGTTAATTGGAGTGAGGAGTTCTTATATATGCTACTTCCTATTCATTAAGGATACAATTTGTGATAGTGCTGCAGACTTTATATAATAAATGATTACAGTGTTTTGAGCATGTATTAAATCTTGAGAAACCTACAGGGCTATGCTCTCTCATTATCATGTCCCAGCACTGACCTTAGCCCCAGACTTTTTCTTCTTCCCGTCATCGGGAGCTTTGGGGTTCCCATTTTTTGATGGTTTCTCTGAAGGTTTACTTTGCGTCTTCGCCCCAAAGAATGCCCTTATGTCCTGCACACATTAGGGAGAAGAAAAAATTAAAATCAGACACAAACAAACATTTAATTGTGCCTTTTAGGAATTTTCAAATGCATTTACTCTACTTATTACATCTCAATATGCCAAGTGTTCCTAAGAGTCAGGAAATGGATTACAGATGGTTAACAGTTTACAATAATAGCTACTGGCAGTTCAGGTTTTCAGTATAAGGATGATCTCTCTCTTTTTTTTAGATTTTTTTTTTCTTGGTCCATCATTTTGTGCAAGAAAGTGCTTCTCCTGCACTTTTAAATAATCAATTGAAAATACCTATTGCAAGAGATAACTGATTGTAGGATTCCCCATGAAGCACATTTCTGCACATCATTCAAACCCCTCCGAATGTTTCCATTCAAAAAGTTACTTATTATCATTTATCTCTGGCCAAATACTGGAAGTTTATTCTCTCACAACACAATACAGAAACCACTTTGTTTTATTGTATACCTTCATATAACACTTGAACAGTGCAGGTTTTGCAAGTGGCAGAGACCATGCATTCATGCACATCCGCAATTGATGTTTTTGGAAGAACTGCAGAAGGCTCACCGATAAAGCAGCCCTCTGATTTCATATTAATATATCTAAAATATATCACATGCATCATGTGTTTTCTACCTTAATCAAACGACATATCCCTAAATCGCAGCACTGTGTTGTAGTGTTATGTAATTTCCCTTACCTAACTCGTTTATATAACCCCATCAGAATGCGCATGTTAATCAAATACCTTTTTGGGTCCATAATATTAGAAACCTAAGTTACTGGTGCTCAACTGCCATGTTGTTGATGCGATGACGCAGCTTGTACACTTATTTAAATCATATAACACTTAGGTAAACACGTTTCGTATGCATTTGTTAGATCATTTAACCCAGCATAGCGTGTAAAATAAGAATATAGTAAGCAACCTGGTTACTAATTATAAATGAAATCCCGAACTTATCCTGTCACGTCATATTACACGATTATCGTTGTTTGTCCAGCCACGAAAAGGCACGTTTAACAGTCGTGCTGTCGTTTGAACAACACAAGGCTGCGACTTGCTTTTACTTACCATACTTGCTAAAATACGTTTGTTGTGTTAAATTTCAAAGCCTGTATACATCTACCCTCCTAGACCAGATTGGCGCCAAGCATGTTTCAGGCGCTGCAAAATGACGCAGGTCTGCGGCTGCTCATGACACATGCGACTCGCCCGCCTCGGCAGCATGCACAGCGCCTGTGTCTACAGCGAAAAGGGTGTCTAAATAATAATAATGCAACTGTATTGTCCATTCAATAATACTTAAACTTGAGAAAAATGGTCAGCTTACATTGTGGCACAATTACACACCAAAAACAAGACAGCAATGTACACATTCTCCCATATTAATAGCACATACCTACACACATGCCCTGCCGTGCAATTAACATACACCTACACACACTCTGTCCCATAAAAACAACACCTACCTGCACACATGCTCTCTCACTCAAACACACACTCACTTTTTTTTTAATGCCAGAGGAACATTACATCCTTGACCAGTAACTGAAATGAGGAATTAATTGGATGGGTATTGAAAAGCTTTTCTTCTGACTGCTTGTTGATACAGATCTGTTAATTGTAGCTGTTTGATGCCTGTTATTTTACTTGCCTGGTTGACAACTCTTGCCATCTTTGTTTTATTTATTTTTTTACCAAGATGACCATACCACAACACTATATTAAAAGTAAGAATACTCTGAATTAGAGATTTATAAATAGACATGAAAATGTCCTTGCCAACATCAAAACCTTTTTCCTGAGATGAAAAATGATAACAGCTATACCTAATCTTGCCAGTTTTACAGTGTGTTTACAAAGATCCCATGTCTGTCCAACAGGTTTTGTTAGTGAATGTAAGTAAATTAATACATTAATTTTAATATTATATTAATAGTTGTCATGAGATTTACAATAGAAAATCTATTTACAATATAACTATTATATTAATCATTCAGGATCTGGGGACTATTTTTAGACTTTAAATTCCTGAGAACATAAACAAAAAGAGAGAACATTTCTACAGAACATTTACATTATTTTGTCCTGATGTGATATACCATTATTAGTACATCAATGCTGAAAGGAAAGTGTTATTTCAATCAGAATGAGATGTTCACTATTTCTGCTACATTAGTGTGTCCAGCAACACCTAGTCTTTCATACTAGGCAACTAATTTTTACAGTGTTGATCTATTAAAAAGAAACTCTCAGTCAGAACAAAGGTTTGCAGAGGACGACACTAAGTCAAATTGTGTCGATTTCAGATTAGCAGCCTGCCAATTGTTTCAGTTTGCTAATTATTACCTGTGGCTGATGAAGTCACTGTGTTTGAGTAACACCTCTGGCAGGGGCGCACAGATAGTATGCAACAGCCTGTATGCATTGCATATTTACTTACAGAAATGTGCTTGAAGGATCCTTGCTGTACAACATGTGTGTGTGTCATTGTTCCATTGTGGAGGGTGTGTTTGAACAGCCCCCAGTGGAGAATGTCCTAGCAGCAGCTTGCCTCCTCCCTGGCACAGAGATCCCTCTTGTGACCCATCCTTGAGATCACAGTTCAGGCTAATCATTGACAGAGCTCCTACTTGCCTCAGAAGATTTTTATACTAATGGTGTGATAAGGCAGTCCAGCAGTCCACTCTTCAGATGGAGGCACCGCAGCAAGCCTTTTGTTTTGTTGCTTCTGTTCTCTGTTGTTCTTGTGTGACTCCAGCCATTTTTGAGTCCCCCGGCTCGTGATGGGCACCCAAGTTTTGAAGAGACTCGTGTTCCTCCTTCTGTGCAGCTCTGGGGTTGTCCACGGTCTGCCAGGAGATGGGAGGGAAGTGTGGGCGGGACAGGTTCTCTTGAGCCCGGTGAATGAGACCCAGCTTTTCTTGCACCGCACGTTCCCCAAGGATTTCCTCTGGGGGGTGGGGAGCGCTGCCTTCCAGGTGGAAGGGGCTTGGGACCAGGATGGGAAAGGTCCCTCCATCTGGGACCACTTCACTCATTCTCGCAGCTCCCGGTTTGCCAAAGCCACAGGTGACACTGCCAGCGACAGCTACAGGTTGTGGGAAGAGGACCTGGCGTCACTGAAGTTCTTAGGGGTACGCTCCTATGGGTTTTCCATTTCGTGGCCCAGGCTATTTCCAAACGGGTCAGTGGAAGTTCCCAACAAGAAAGGAGTAGAATACTACAGCCGACTTCTTGACCGTCTCAGACAGGAAAACATTGAGCCTGTAGTCACTCTGTACCACTGGGACCTGCCCCAGGCACTGCAGCAGAAGTACGGTGGCTGGAAGAGTGAAGCACTGGTAGATATCTTCAACGACTATGCTGCGTTCTGTTTCAAGAGCTTCGGGAGTCGTGTGAAGTACTGGGTTACAATACACAATCCCTATCTGGTCGCTCTGCAGGGCTACGGAACTGGTCAGCATGCTCCAGGGGAGGCAGGGAACTCCACAGCTGTCTTTACTGTGGCGCATAATCTAATCAAGGTGAGTTTGTGGGACTGATAGGATGTAATGAGCTTTTGAAGCATGGGTTCAGGAGAATTCCTCTTAATTTAACGCACACACATTTCACATGTCCCACTTATATCTTGAAAGACATTTGTGCACAATCATTATCAAATACTGTATCTTGTTGTAATGCAAAGAGAGTGAACCTGCCCTTCTAGACAAAACCATCAGACGATAGAACTGCAATGTAAGAGCACTGGGGTCTTTCAATGGTGAGATCACAGTTATACATTATGATAATCAAGACTTGCTTAAGACATTCAGGTACTGCTGCTTATAAAATCTATAGGAAAATGTCACAATAAGTTAATGACTAATTTTCTACACATTTTAAGTTGTTTCTTTTATTTCTTTCAATAACACGTCTGTTCCTATAACCACACAAATGTGAATTACATTTTGTAAATTGGAAGGAGCAAATTATGTTATGTAAAAAAAAACAAAAAAAAACTTGAGAACTATGGTGTTTGGAGATTTCTTTTAACATCATACTTTATTCAGATATACATGTTGCTATATGGTGAGCTTTTACTGTTCATGTTTTATTATCCCTAACAATGTGATTGTGAAATGTCTTAAGTTTAGGTTGCAGCAAAAAATCACATGTTGGCCTTTGCATAATTGATTGTGATGAGTTGTTTAAAGCAATGCATGTGTCGGAAGCTCGCCACCAAAGAGCCAGCTGTGGCAAGAGGCTTCACCGTCAACAACAGAATAGTGAAAAGCTAACGAATTAATAACTGACAGTTAAATAAGCCGTGAAGGCTATAACAATGACGATTTCCTGACAAAGCCATTTGATATTGCAACTTTAGGGCATACTTTATAGACCCACACTACACAGTGTCACATGTCTGGAAAGCATGATGTTGTCATACAGATTTATTTTTTATTTTTTATTAACTATAGGTTTGAAGTATCTCTAACTATAGTTACAGCTTACACACATAAATACATATTTCAAAATATAGACTGAAGAATCAGGATTACTGCCCATACATTGATGATTTTTTAATGAAATGACTGCTTATAATAACCTTAAAGTCTTTTATGCCTCACTTCATACAATGAATGAACACAACAGAAAACGTTATTTACACTCTTCTTGTTTTTTTCTTTTATGTTGTTGTGGTCATTGTTTTAGGCCCACGCTAGAGTTTGGCACACATATGACGAGCAGTTTCGAGACCTCCAGAAAGGACTGGTGTCCATAGCTCTGGGATCCCACTGGACTAAACCATTGAGGGGAAAGGTTAACAACTTAAGCATTGAACGCTGCCAGGAGTCAATGGAGTCTGTTCTTGGATGGTTTGCAGAGCCCATTTTTGGACAAGGTGACTACCCTGCCAACATGAAAAAACAACCTCGAGGAATTCTGCCTGTCTTCACAGAAGCAGAGAAAAAATACATCAAAGGGACAGCTGACTTCTTTGCCTTTGCATTTGGGCCCAACAACCTGAGACTAGCGCAGAACTTGGCAAAGTTGGGCCAACAGGTCTCCCTTAACCTAAGGGAGGTCCTGAACTGGATCAAACTGGAATACAATAATCCCAGGATTCTGATTGTGGAGAACGGCTGGTTCTCGGATGCCAGGGTTCTGACGGAAGACACCATTGCTATATATCTGATTAAGAAATTTGTCAATCAGGTTCTGCAAGGTCAGTAGTCATTTTGTTGCTGTGTACTTTTTAAAAGCATGCTGTAATGTAGCATTGTCAAACTACACTAAAGCTTAGTGTAATGTTTGTGTTAGCTATCTCCTCAATCACTGATTTGGGAGATTTGAACATATAACTCTTTCACTCTTTCCTTATCGGGAACAGGCTGAACCTTTTGGAAAATACCAGCTGTGTTTTACTTTACTGGTATGTAAGAGAGGACAATGGCTGTGTTTCTTGGTTTGTTTGTTGTCTTTTTAAAAGTGCATTGCTTGTGTTGCAGCCATTGTCCACGATGGTGTACAGGTGTGGGGCTACACAGCATGGTCCCTCGTGGATGGTTTCGAGTGGAACTACGGCTATACAATCAGAAGAGGGCTGTTCTACGTGGATCTCATGAGCAGAGACAAAGCAAGGATTCCCAAATCATCAGCCACCTTCTACAAGCAGGTCATTTGGGACCATGGGTTCCCCGGGAAGGAGGGGAGCCAGAGTGTACAGGGTCAATTCCCCTGTGACTTCCACTGGGGTGTCTCAGACTCGGTGTTAGAGGCAAGTGAGAACACATGAAAATAATAGAGCACATTCGTGTGGCGAAATGAAGCTGTACTATGTAGATATAGTAACTCGATATAATATTTATACCAGTATATTTCTTCGTATGTTATTGTGTTGCTGTTCCAGTCATATGACCCCAGTTTGATTTTTTGTTTATCGTTCGACATGCTTGCTGACTACACCTGCTGGAGTATTTTGACTCTTGATAACAGGAAATGGCACAGGAAGTATAGCGTTACTGCACTTATGCCAAGCCACACATTCCCCTGTCAGGAAGCATTCAAAATATTTTGTTTGCTGAAACAATGAATGAGCCTAAAATATAACCATAAAGGCAAAGCAGACAGAACAACAGAGGCAGCTAAAATCAATTTCTAAAAAATACAGAGGTGGCAATCATTTAGGCTTTGAAGGTTTGTAATTAGTAAGTATGATGCACACTAAACTCAGTAGCACTATATTGCAAATACAAGATGAGAATCCATGATACCAAAAGCAGAAAGTTAGCAAGGGCAGTTCATGGACTGTGAAAAACACACAAAAATCACAAAAACCCAGGTTGGTGAGCTAGTGTGAAAGGGGCTAATGAAGTTGTACACAACGAGTGACTGACCACACTAAAAAGGAACCAGCCTACTTGATGAACCCTGTTTCCTCACTGGGATGAATTTGGCTCTGTGTTGCAGGTGCGTTTTTCTCCCTCCTCCCCTCAGTTCACCGATCCTAACCTCTACTTGTGGAACATCTCTGGCGATGGCACTCTCCAGCCCGTGTCTGGGACACAGCTGAAGACCCGCGGGCCGCAGTGCACGGACTTCCTCACCCTGCAGAGGCACCTCCACCTGGTGCAGACTACGAGGGCAGGCCACTACAGGTTTGCCATGAACTGGTCCCTCATCTTACCAAATGGCGACCTATCAGCCATCAACACAGAGGCCTTGAGATACTATGGCTGCGTGGTCACTGAGCTTCTGAAACGCAACATCCAGTCAACTGTGACACTGTACTACCCCACGCACCATCACCTCCTGGGCCTCCCTGCCACTCTGCACGATGCAGGAGGCTGGCTCAACCGGACGACCGCCCTCGCTTTCCGGGACTACGCCGCCCTGTGTTTCAGAGAGCTGGGCCCATGGGTCAGGCAGTGGATCACCATCAATGAGCCAAACCGTCTGAGCCACGCCTACAACGTCAGTAGCAGTGATGCGTACACTGCCGGGCACCACCTGGTCCTGGCACACGCATTGGCCTGGCGCCTCTATGACAAGAACTACAGAGCCCTGCAGCACGGCCTGGTGTCCTTCTCCCTGCATGCCGACTGGGCTGAGCCCGCCAACCCCTACCTGGAGTCCCATGCTGCTGCCACCCGCAGGCTGCTGCTGTTTGAGCTGGCCAGCTTCCTGGACCCCTTCCTTGGCAACGGAGACTACCCTGCGGAGGTGCGCGCCCACCTGCAAGAGAAGAACAGGGCCGGCCTCACCCGGTCCTCCATGCCTCGCTTCACCGAGGCAGAGAAGACGACTGTCCAGGGGTCGCTGGACTTCGTGGCCCTGAACCACTTCACCACCCGCCTGGTCCGCCCCCACCGCATCAATGGCAGCCTGCCCAGAGATGACCATGACTGCGAGCTGATGGCGGACATCACCTGGCCCAGCTCGCCTATGGGCCTCCCAGTGGTGCCCTGGGGGATCCGCAGAGTGCTGAACTGGGTCAGGGACCGCTACGGGAACAGCATGGGTCTTTACATTATGGCCAGCGGCACGGATGACAGGTCGCTGGACAATGACCAGCTGAAACAATATTACATCAGAAACTACATAGAGGAAGCCCTGAAAGGTGAGATCTTAGTTATTATTACAGTATATATTATAAGGAAGGGTTTAAAACATAAACAATTTTCAGTTTATTATAAGTTACAATATTTACATTCAACTGTGCCATTCCTAGTTTCATTTGCTATGTAATGGAGTTCATGAAGTGTTCAACAAGGTTCTATTCTGGTTCAATTTAACCTGCACTGTTATTCTCTAATCCACATGAAGGAAAGAGAACATATTCTCATTGTATCATCCAAAGAAGTTACAACCAGTACAATAAGATGTGACTAGTGCACGGGTTGGTCTTTATATCTTGTAGATTAACATCTGGCCCATGAAGCTAGGTGAGATCACTGATGAAATTGTTTCCCCTTTTGTGCTTTTTAGCATATCAACTGGATCATGTCAATGTGAAGGGCTACTACGTTTGGAAGCTACAGGACAAGGACGCCCCACAGTTTGGGCTGTTTAACTCGCTACACTTTCAGTCCAGTGCCAAGTCCTCCCTCAGCACTTACAAAGAGCTGATCATCAACAGAGGCCTCCCCTCGGAGACGCACACAGCCACCTGTGAGGACACAGAGCACAGGAGCAGCTGCGCGGTGTGCCTGCTAGTCCTAGAGAGGAGACCTTTCTTCTTCTTCGGGGCTTGTCTCGTCCTCATGCTGTCACTGCTTACTGTGGTGCTGGTCACTGGCAGAAGGAGACGAGGGAAAGCGAAACGCAAACGGCAGCCCCACCTGCGATGGGACAGAGTGGCCCTTCAGCGTCTGAGAAGTCCTGTGCACAGTAGCTGCCTAAAATAGAACTGAGCAGAGCTGCGCTGATAACAAAATGCACTTAGAACTCCAGGGGTTTGGAAAGAAGACAACATGAGCACCTTTCACACTAGCATCCTCTACCCAGGTTGATCCTACCCATGATACACCTGAAGTGGGTCAAGTATGCACTTTCACATTACAATTTCAGTACATGGGTTGGATACTGGCAGTGAAGGAAATACACAAAATACACAAACTCAGCTCAGATCAGTCCTGGGTGACCCACCTCCTGCACGCTTTCTACCCATGTAAATGCCTGCACACTAATGAAAAGCATATCCCACGTTGAAGTGTTAGTGTGAAAGGGACTATACAGATGCTTGTTCTGCAGCTACTTGTGTTTAGAGGAAAATTTGAAATTTTCTTTTCTTTTTCTTGAGCAGAGTTTCATAGTGGATGGCCCATTACAGCACTTTTATGATAATTTCATTATCTGCACTCACTTAGCAAGCGGACTACAACATTAGTCTGTTTTGTAATCTGTGTACTTTTAGTCAGCTTTCTACTGAGCTAAACTACTGGAAGCAGTTTTCTTTCTGGGAAAATTCTGTCTCTGGACACACATACTGTTTCGCTATGTTTCGTAGTTGTAGGCCAGCTATGTGAACATGATGTTATTGAATTTTAAGATTGACCTAAATACATTGGGATTTCACACTTATGTACCTCCGTTTACAACAAGGCAAAGATGTTTTTATGGCCACTATTTTCAGAACAGTTTAATTTATTCCCAAGCTCTGTAAATCCAACTATATCAGAATTGTTGACATTCAGCATGTTATGTGCTAAAAAAAATGATATACAAAACTAGATTTTGCCCTATAAAGAGCAAAACAACAATCATCCTTGTTTTATTGTGGTTTGTTTTTTTCTTTCTGTGCTTTGTATTAATTCAACAGGGCTGTGTATTCTGTGTTGGATTCCTTTGGCACACTCTGATGAGTAATCCATTTCTCATTCAACCACTGCATGGTATAATTAAGCTATGAATTGATCTGTCATTGTGTTTGTATTTCGTGACAAGTGAATGAAAATAAAATACAGTAATGGTGTATTTATAATTACCTGACTGTGAGAGCCTGAGTATATTCCCTACTAACCTTCAGCTGCAAAAGAGCCAGTGAATTCACCTAAAATCTAGTGCAAATTTGCATTTCAACACTGTTATACATACAAAAGAGTTACAGTTATCGACATATACATGTGTTTGAACTATAACTCCCAGAGTAATTACTATGTGAATTAGATAATTAAAACAGACAGGTGAGAGTCTGTGACAGAATTCAGAGAATATATGCAGATGTGACCCACAAGAAGGTGAATAACTTAATACAAAGTTTTACATGTGAACCAAATATTGATGCTGCTTTTTAGTTGGACTTTAGTGTCCTGTTGTCTCCATGGATTTCTCCTACCACTGTGTGTACATATTACTTCTACAGCTTCTATAGAAAAAACAAGATCAGAGAACAAGTATGTGTGACATCATTGAAAGAGTGAGGATGTTAAAATGTGAGATCAGAGATGAAATAAAGAAGTTATGAAATGAATCCCATTAGATGAAAAACAACCAAGAAGACCACATTGAAGATTAAATCAGACGTTTTTCTGGAGCAACTTGGAAAAGAGATGCTGTAGATAGACAAATCTTGGCAAGGCTTTCACCCAGCAGTGGATCAACAAAGGCAACTGCTGCTGTTGAATACATATATTAAAATATAGTTTAAAATGATTTGTACATACTTTCAATATTCAATTATATATATATCACAATTTGTAATATCTGAACAGTTTAGTTAGTTATTTGGTAGATTGTAGTTGAAGATATTTGTTTAATATTATCCATGAGTTATTCTGCTCTGTTGAAAACATATAAAGCAATGACTCCTGTGTGAGATTACATCCTAATATTCCAACAATGTGACAGAAATACAGTTCTTGATATCTCAATATTGTCATTCATAAACCCATAGCCATGAAAACAATGTTTCAGCCTGAGGTTCTATTGAGTCGTGGCTCCCTCTAGTGACTAAATGTTGAAGTTACAGTATTAACCTATTCAATGCTAAAGCTCTGAAATGTCCAAACTGTAGTTTACAATTGAAAACCTTTTCAACATGATACATTTGTATGTAATATATCACATGCAAAACAAAATATATTACCAATACCAAGTTTGGAAATGGCCAAAATATCTGAACACTATTGCAGTAATATTATTGATGCATGCATTTAATCAATCAAGTTCATAATACATGTGGCAACCTTAAATTGCAACTTGTGACACAATCCGTAAAATTTACAAACTCCTTACAAACACTTCCAAGAAGAAAATTAATTCAGCTTCTCAAATATGTAGATTATTAAAGTCTGTATATACAATATACCATCTGCCAAGTCTTTTTTTCTCCTTGTTTGGAGCCAGGCAAAACTGTATCTCAATGTTACCCAGTGGCAGTCCTCTCACTGGCACATTTTAATTTTATTTTAAATAAGGTTTAGATGGCAGAGGGATGCTGAAGTTCTTTCTTCTCTAAAACATTTATATTGGACTCTTTATTATTGAAACCAAGAGTGGCAGTCCTAAAGTAAGAAGCCAATTTCAGCCTTGTATATTAGTAATGAGTTACGAAAATCAGCAAATGATCTGGTGTACATGGTTCAAATTAATAACACAGTTAATAATTTCTTTAAAATAATAACCAGTGTAAAAACTGTCAGTTGAAAAGTTTTATTAAATACTATAAAATAACTGAGAATGTATTGAAAGCTGTACAGGATTATCACTACCCCGCTGGAATGATAATGCAATATTACATATAACAATGAAGTCAATACCATAGTTAGTATACCATGTCTGGTGTCGGTTTGTGGTTCAGGGTTGATGTGGGCAATCTATCAGTTCTTATACAGCGGATGGGTTTTGGGCTGCACTATTGGGAGGTGCCAGGTCTGAACCTACATCTGTGCATTACATCTGTTACATTAAAATAATTCAGATCAACGTCACATTAAATGATAAGTCTAGATGTTTGAGGTCTCAATGGGGTAAAAAAATAAGTGAAATGCAATTTATCTTTAGCTATGCATTTTTTTGCCATAAAAACATTTTCATACACATTTGTTTTTAAATGACTAATAAAGCTAGTAAAAGAATTGTACTTCAAAAATATAAAACACTGCAAACAATCACTCAGATTCCCTAGTTGAGGTGAGATCCGGCCCTCTTCACTAACATCACTTCCTGTCTGGTAGCATTAACTCTAATCATTAGTACTGAACTAAAGCTGAGGATCAGCTTGTGTCAAACTTCATGCCTGATTTTTCATTGCAATGGGTTCTATTTTAGTATGCAGCTGGGGATGAAAGAGTGCTGTACTAGGTGGTTTGCAGCTCCATACTAACTCTGAAGATCATTGCAATTGACCCTGTATGATGCCACTTCAATTTTACAAATATTAATCATTGTTCAAACAATGGCATGGACTCATCTGCATTGATGTTTGTAAAGATTTTTAACATCAAAATCTATAAGTGTGTAAAAAGAAAATGAAATGTGGAAACATTTAGTTTGGCTATAAATCTGAAATAAAATGCCATTACTCAGGTTTGGGGCTAAACTTGCTTTTATTTCACAAAGGACATAGATGTTACTCGCGAGGCCTCAACCACAGTGATGATCTCGCTCACGTCAACGCCATCCTTCTGCACGGGTGTCGTGTGTTGGATCAGGTCGGCTGAAGAGACAAGAATCAGAGAATGAAACCTGCACAGCAGCAGCGTGGTGGTCAAATCTCAACTCATTCTCGGGTGGACTGTTCTCTCTGATCAAAGATCTAGACAGCAGTCGTTAAAATTCACACAACAGTTTGTGAACAGATGAGTTTTGTAATTCATAAATGCACAATGAAATTGAAATCTTGAATGGGATGTGAATTTCCATGCTTCAAAAAGGGTTGTTGTGAACATTGAACTTATGAATATACATATCTATACGTCACTCACTATGCACATCAGACTCAAATTAAATGATTATATAAACTTTATAACTGCTACATGTTCCAACTTGAAACGCACATATTTGGCACATCAGACAAATGAGAAACACAAAACATGGGACTTTCACACTGGATGCAACAAGCAAACTGCATCTTTGAGTGCAGCAAAACAATCTCCACAACAAACACGCCAGGGAGGCAACAGGGGAAAGCCAGTGGGCAGTTGTGTCGGGGCTGCATGTACTGTGCAGTAACTGCTTGTCAAACAGCAAACGCTAAACATCAAGAAGAGGATAGCTACTATATATTTTTAACAGAAGCAGATTTATTTAAGCCCCCTCATAGACCATCCTAAACCTCTCACAATTACCCCCAAAAACCTTACTGTAGGCTAATGTGTGTTTTGGGGTATTATATAGATTAAAATTAAGCATTATAGTATGAACATGGTATCCGATCACATCTGATGTTTGGGAGATAAACCATCGGTGCCAAGGAGTGCATGACACCATGAAAATTAACCTGGAATAACAAATGTATGGGGGTGTTAGACGTTCGACTGCCCCCCCTCCATGCATCATTTCTGTGGGAAACACTCAAGGCCGATTCTAACCTTCAAGTGTTTATTGTTCTGGATCCACTACTGTTCCCTTCTCGGAGACGTAGATACCATCCAAGAATTTTCTGATATCCTTGTTTTTGACTGTGGTTGCCTGCTGGATCAGAGCAGCTGCAAAACAAAGACTTGGGTAAGTCAATCCTGACGGTCAGTGCAGTTACATTCACATAGATTATCACAGAATTAGCAGTCAATCTTAAAAGCACACACAACATTTAGGTCATAACTAGCCAATTTATTCTCTGGTTTTAATCAAAGTTATAAAACAACCAAATCCCCTTCCCTAGAAGTTAAAATTCTCTAAGGGGTCAAAAGATAAAGTTAGATAGCATATTAAAACATGTACAAAGTTGGCACCAATGACATTTGAGTTTTAGGCCATGAAGGAAAAATGCACTATTAGCAAATAATTCACAAAACTGTGCAAAACTACTAGTTAAAAAAAAAAAAAAAAAAAAAAAATTGACCCAAACAACAGAATACTAAACTAATTCATACAACTGTTAAAGGTTTCACTCAAGCTTTATGCTTTCTATTTGAAGGTGACGTAAGCAGTAAGAAAAAAAGGTTTCACACTGACCTGAGTTGGAGACCAGCTCAATGTCGTTTCCTTCCAGAACCAGCTCATCTTTCTGTGCCTGGGAGACAGTGCATGCCACTCCTGGAAGACGGGGAGACAACGGTGATTTAGCAGAGAGGCTAATGCTTTCAAGAGGAGAACACTATATAGGCACACAAAGTACATGAACATTTAAAAAATAACTATGGACGTATAACTGTAAACTTATAACCGTTACTTATGGATGGACTGCAATTTATTTGAGTCAATATTTGAGCTTTCAAAAGCTGACAACAACTACACAACACAAGGGCAGACATTTGTCCTCAACCACAGCCACATCCAATAGTAGGTTTTAACCATGGCATTTGAATCTCCACTACAATCCTGCTTCAGAGGCAGAATCAGCCATGGGGTAGCAGAGTTCTCTCCACCCACCTGGCCTCATGCGCACTCTGCGGATGTACTTCTCGCCCAGGAAGTTCCTGATCTCGACCAGGCTGCCATTGTCCTGCATCACCACGTTGATGGGGAAATGGGCGTACACAGACCTCATCTTGTACCGGAAGCCCTGGAAGGAACACAGAAAAAGGTTAACCTCAACTGGGCAAACTAACAGCTCTGAGGGTTCTATGCTAATTTGGGAGGTCTTGGCAATAACTGACTTACACATGGGTCTGCAGTGCTTCATCTTATTTAGCCATTAAGATCTGATGCACATTTTAAATGCAGGTCCATAAATGTAGGACATTCTCAGGCAACAATCTTATTCTTGACAACACAGCACAAGAACTTCCAAATGTGTAATGGAGAGAGACTTACCATTGTCACTCCCTTGATCATGTTCTGCACATGACTGCAGATGGTGCGGACTGTAGCAAGCTCCTTTCTGTTACCCCACCATTTGTCTACACGAAGCTGGAGGACAAAAGGGCATTGTTTTATTTCACAAGAGCTCCCACTGTAAACCAAAGCTAACAATATCAACAAACAGCCTGCAATTTTGACAACCATGTGACACCACAGTGCCCTACATCAACGTATTCCTATTTTAGCACTTTGCTGACTTCTTGTTCCGGATAGACCATGGTACTCTTTGGCAGCAGAACGAAGGACCAAGAGTTATCTTTCCAGGGTAAATCACAGGAGTGCCTCTCCTCTCATACCAACTCAAACCATTATTAGACCAAATTATTTCCAACAAACCACACGTTCTACTGAATGAGTTCAAGACCCCTTTTCTTTAGATTTACCAGGTTCCCGTTTGATGAAGCAGAAAACCCCTTTCAAATAACATCCAAGTCTCACTCCTTTTCCACCCGCGCCCCTAAGCGGTGAAACTACCTACCCACAGAGCTCAGGACTGTTTAGCTCAAGACACACCTGTCCAGACTGTACCTGTCATACCACAGCCGAATCCCCTGGGCAGCTCCACACTCCTATTAAACTACGCTCCCTCCTACCCTTGATAGCTTACGTATTTTCAGCACTATCACTTAACCAACTTGTCCAATGCCCTTTAGCACACACCTGGGCAATAACTACTACAATAATGTTTGTGAAAATCAAGTCACCCTGGGTGAGCGCGTCCGCTAATAAATAACTTGGCAGACAAATCCCCAAATCCTTACTGGTGCAAGCAAATGATCCCTGGTGGGTGTTTTGAGTTCATGCTGCCTAGTCTAACTCACCTTCTTGTGATTCTTGCCCAGGAGACTGAGCTCCAGGTTGATGTGGTTGAACTCCCGGCGCAGGATCCCTCGGGGCCCCTTCACGATCACGGTTCGCCCTTTCAACGTCACCTCGACTGTGGATACAAAATATTGGCCATTGAAGTGCAATGTGCAACCAGTGCGGAGGCCCTGAAGTACCGAGGAAATTAGTTAACCCCCCCCAAGAAAAACCTCAGCTTACCGTTGTCGGGAATGTCGACGGTCTGGTTGCTGAGAATGGTCTTCATTCTGGGAGCAGAAGAAATAAAGCACGTTAACAGCACGGCAGCAGTGGAGGACATGAAAACGTGGAACCATATTGATCAGTGGACTTGCTACGGCAACACAAGTGGCCCATCTCACCAGGAACTAAACGGGTAAACGAACTACTGGGTCATATGGAGTGTTAAAGTGAAACAAACTACATATAAAGTGACATTTGTGATTATCCTTGCAGTATTACTGTGCCTAAACATTACCCCGACGTACACCTCTGTTGCAAAACGTCAGAACCGGTGGCTAGTTTCTCAAATAAGCCCAGTACATACATTACTATACATTGAGAGAAACGTTAATGATCATTTTCAAGAATCGGACTCTAAAACGTAGCGACCTTTATTATTATAATGCGGGTTAAAGACTTGGAGGGGGGAGAAGGGCCTGCATTTTTTTTAATGGGATGATCTGCTCCGGACCGGCATGATAAACATTACTTTTTGTGCCATCATCGGTGCTTGAACACATTAATACACAACACATAATGTATATGGGAAGTTGTATTTCCTTCCAAAGTTGTTATTAGAGGCATATAGAGCCCAATAAATGAAGATTTTGTCGGATTTCAATGCAACTGCAATACGTGATGTAACTCCTTACCTCGCCGATGGTAGAGGAAAGGAAGAAGAGAGGACGTAAGCACGCAATTGTACTCTTCCGACGTTTTACGTCATGACGTAGACTTTTTCATCAGACATTACCATACGATCAAGTGTTTAAAGTTCAATTACATATTGTTAAAATCCATAGTTTCTAATTATATTTTACATTATTCGCCGTGTATTTCTTACAAAGGTGTCAAAGCGCATTTTGCAAAGAACAAGATTTAACTGCTACGAAAACAGTCTGCAGACGGACATAATCGATGCCAGAGTTGTGGGTCAATGCCGTCTTGTAGAAGATATGGCGTTAGTAAAGCATTCAGGGTTTGTCGGTCGTCTCCCTTGCAGTAGGGTTTGGTTGAAATCCAGGGCTCACGATGTCATACGTGTAAGTGTTTCTTTGCATTGACCTCTCTTGAAATTTGCAAAGTCACTCGTCCGAAGTGGGACGTATTTTGCTCCAGAGGGGCCTGGGTTAGTACGAGCAGCTGCTGCACTGTTTACTGATTAGTTGGTTTTCATAATCGCCTTCCTTGCACCTTCATCGAGAAACATGCCTGCGTTATTGGGATTATACGGATTGTGTTGACCTCATTGCCATGTTTTATTACGTAGTGCTGTCAACAGTCATAAGAAAACCCTACTGACTCAAGCAATTCAGAGTAACAACAATCGGTAAAACTATTGCACGTTTGATTATTTCTTGGTAACTTGCAGAGCAAAACTGTTACTGTTAGAATAAAATAGAAGTGTAATTGATCTCCTTTTCTTGAAAGTTTGTCTGGTCATAACCAGCTTTGGGAAGCTAAGTGGTATCCTACATGACTGTCTACTAAAACTATATATTAATGCAATTGTATGTTGTCCAATTTAAATCGTTGAAAAAGTGTATGATGTTGTTTATGAATTATTGGGTTTTTACCACACTATACTTCACATTGTTTTTACAATGGTACACCACACTACTCTATATAGTAAATGAAAGTCTTCAAATGAATACTCATGAATCTACAGAACATTGTCTTTGTGAACACCAAACAATGGAAAAATAAAAATCTACAGGGAAAGCTGACAGCGGATTAAGAGGGGAATCAATGCACTCACCCATCCTACTCAACCAAGTTCAAATAGTTTTGTGCAGCAGTTTCATTCCAAGGAAGTTCTTAGTTGCTTACAGTGAGGAGGAAACTTAATGCATCCTCTTCTGAAACATTGCCATTTTGTGCCAGTAGCTCACAACACTGCAGATAATATGAGGAAGTATTTAGCTAATTAAACTACAGGTGGATTTTCTTTAGGTAGGGTAGATTGAGAAGACCTGTTTTGCAATTTAGGGTTAGCTGCCCATCACTTTCAGAAAAGTGCCATGGGATCTTAGTGACTCCGGACCTCTATAATGTTTCACCTGTAAATAACTGGCCAGCTAGTTGTTTATCCCTTATATATTTTTCTAAAGATGTTTCGCAAGTCACTGAAGCTTTTCTTCACTCCAGCTACTCGCAAACGCATCACCACTCTGGTATGGTTGCTGAGGGCTGAAATGCGTCAACGCTTTCCCTTCATGACAGGTGTGTGTGAACACGGTGACAACCCCTGCCAGCGCTGTCCCTCCACCGGCAGGCAAGAAGAAAGAGCTGCTGGATCATGGGCCTGACCTGCAGGACTTCATATCCGGGGAGCTGGCAGAGAAGAGCAACTGGGATGAATATAAAGGCACCCTCAAACGACAGAAAGGAGAGAGGTATGGCGAAGGCAGACTTTCAGGGTGCAGAACAGATCATTTGATAATTAAGTTTACCTGATAGCTGTGCTGATACCTGCATGTGAAGGCAATACAGACACGTATTTGTCTCTCCCAGGTTAAGGCTGCCTCCCTGGCTAAAGACCGAGATTCCCATTGGGAAAAACTACAATAAGCTGAAGAACACACTGCGGAATTTAAACCTGAACACAGTAAGCTGATCCACTCTTTCTAAATCCTATCGAAACCATTTGTGTTTGTCAGTATGGTTCTTGTATTCAGCAGCACTCCATATAACTGCCAACAGCACTTAGATTGCTCTTAAAGATCGCTATTGAAAAGCAGGGCGTTTAAAAGATTGCCATTAATTGCAGCATGATGATTTGTCCTCCCTGTCCGCAGGTCTGTGAGGAGGCGAGATGTCCTAACGTTGGGGAATGCTGGGGTGGGGGAGAGTACTCCACCGCCACAGCTACAATCATGGTAAGTCGTCCGCACTAGAGGAGTTTACATAGTGCCAAAGACAAGGGTGGTTCAGATGGAGAGCACAGTGGGACAGGGGCAATGTAGGGCAGCACAACAAACGGCAGGGAAGAGACAGGGGAATGGACTGTAGGATCTGGAAGTGGCAGTCTGTTGGTTGATTTTTCAATTAAACGCATCAATAAAACGAACACAACTATGGTGTGGCAGGGATTGTCACTTTCCTCTTGCCTCAGACCCTCCTCCCATTGAGCGCCCTTGTCTGTCTTGCTCTTCCAGGGTCACTCTGTATCTTGGCCATTGCAAAGGGTGTGATTGCAGTACAGTTTGTCATATTTGCTTGTGAAAGAGCCCCCTCTGTCTCTCCAGTTGATGGGGGACACATGCACCAGAGGCTGCAGGTTCTGTTCTGTGAAAACGGCCAGGAAGCCCCCGCCCCTGGACCCCGAAGAGCCATTCAACACAGCCCAGGCCATCGCGCAGTGGGGGCTGGACTACGTGGTGCTGACATCAGTGGACAGAGACGGTGAGAGACCAGGGGCCGAGCAGTGGATGATACCGTTTCCTGGTTTTCATGTGCTGTAAACAGTGCTGTCTTTTTAATTCCCACATCACCCAGACAATGCTTTAACCCGTTCTGCTCATCCCCATGTTACACAGATGCCTGGGCTGGTCTTGTACTCTCTGTGCTCTTAATGCTCTTCCAACTGGGACAAGCTGCTAACCAGTTGGGCTTGTGAAACTGTATGAGTCTCAGTACCATAGCATAGTCAGGGCGGAGATAAATCTGCTTTTATTTCCAAAGGAAGAAGAGTAGAAAATAATAGAATGCTGTCAGACCGAACACGTTTGATTAATCCGTGCCCTTCTGTGGTGTTTTCTTAACAGACCTTGCTGACGGAGGTTCGGAGCACTTCGCAAAGACAGTGTCTCACCTGAAGGAGAGGTGAGGCTATTTCTGGCAAGCTCTGAGAGGTTTCACGGGGGCCTGCAGTGATTTATGTATGAGAGGATACTGGAATTTCTAGTACTGTTTTGAATTTGTGTTTTTTATGTAGAAGGCTTGAAGTAAAGTAATGCATCACTTTATTACTCCAGCTTTTGATACTTTTGATTTCTATTATTGTGATGTTTCAAACCCCAGTGAGGCTAACAGCAGTTTCTTGCAGTTCAGACATTTTTATTTGACACATTTCTACCTGATATATTCATCCCTAGAGTGACTTAATTCACATGCTCAATCACACTAAATCGCATGGTGCTGGGGTTATGGTGGGGATTGGAATTAGGGCTGAATATGGGCTCAAGTTATTCTTCTCCTTGGCACATTTTCATAGGAGTCCAAAAATCCTTGTGGAGTGCCTGACTCCTGACTTCAGAGGGGACCTACAGGCTGTGGAAAAAATCGCACTGTCGGGATTAGATGTCTACGCACACAATGTTGAAACTGTCAGAGAATTGCAAAGGTAAGCTCAATTTGTTCATTGCTCTTTGAGTGTTCCTTGGCGGACCACAGAATCCTTATTTTCGAAACAAGTAGATCATTAGATCTAGTTCATTTAGAGGGAAAAAACGAGGCTATGCACTGGGCTTGACTTCTAACTTCAAGACCGCTTCTTTCATATATATTTAACATTGAAAAGCTCAACAGACCATCAGTAAACACACTGATAGGACAACAGTATTTTCTTTGACACATCTTGAGTAAATGCTAGTTAATTTTCCCAGGGTGGTCATGAAGAAGGCCTTATTCAAAAAGTCAGATGAGATTAGGGCTCTCCATGAAAAGAGGTCTGCAAAGTACACAACATTTGTATACCCAAGTGCTCCTGTTTTGGTTAATCTCAATAGTAAAACCAAAATAGCAGAATACCTGAAAAGCCACATCTTTGAGTTTGTCAGGATTTTGTGCTGTATGCAACAGCTTCTCTTGTATCCAATTATGAAATCAATTAACCTGTATTAAGGCCTAAACAAATAAACAAAATCTAAATTCCACAGTAAATAATAAAAAAAGGCAGTGTTTACTTAGTGGAATGAAAACATACTATGGTGTGTTAAACGTTATTAGTACTGCTAGTACATGACTACACCCTTCTGTGCTAGTTTTTGTTTGACAATAGGATCTTAGGCTGAGTAAAAGGCACATTGCATCTGGGAGGTACGAACATCTAAATGACCATACTGCTTTTACAGAGACCCATTTATAGGTTTGTAAATCGTGGATCCAGGTGCCCCTATGGAAATATATTCCTCACAGCTCCTTTAATCACACCTAGGCCCTCACTGTATAGTGAACAGGGGCAGTACCACGTATAAACCGCCATACGCCCTTATATGGAGATTTCAGAGCCTTTTTCTAGTTCAGGCTGCATCAGTAAAAAATTAGGTCATACAGTATTCATTTTAGTTTTGTTTTTTTGGGGTGCACTTCTGGGAAGCAGTCACATGAGGGCGGTAGAAAATGGGCAGGAGAAGGCACTGGATGAGAAATTGAATCGTCCAGAAAAAAAAAAGCAGCAATCTGCCTCCCTTTGTTTCCAGCCCACAGGATGGGTTGAGACCAGCAGGTGGCAGGCGTCTGCTATACGATGAGAAATGGACGGTTCTACCCTGAATTTTGGAAAACTGTGTTAGCTCAGTGAGCAATACATTATTTAGCTCAGAAAACACAGAAAGTACATTTTGAGGGGGGGGGGGGTCCATGCTATACACACCTTGAGACTTGTTTTGTTAATTTGGCGGGCAGTGTGCATGTGTATATGTCAGTGTGCTTTATACATATTTTATGTAGACATTGGTATGTATGTGCCTGTGTTTACATGAATTAGTCATGAAAGAATACTACACTACAGATATAGCTGTAGAATATTGAGGGTGAAATACAGATCAGTACTGATAGTGAATACTGATTTTTTTTTTATGCAGTTCCACTGAGTTAGCAATAAAGACATTTAGTCCATTCTAATGATAATTGAACCTTGATAGGGCAGCACGGTGGCATGGTGGTGCGGTGGCTAGCACTGCTGCCTTACAGCTCCAGGGGTCCTGGGTTTGAGTCCTGGCTTGGGGTGCCTGTCTGTGTGGAGTTTGCATGTTCTCCCCGTTTCTGTGTGGGTTTCCTTCGGGCACTCCGGTTTCCTCCCACCGTCCAAAAGACATGTGGGTTAGGTTAATTGGCAATGCTAAATTGCCCTGTAGGTATGTGTATGTGTGTTTTGCCCAGCAATGGCCTGGCATCCCATCCTGGGTGTATTCCTGCTCTATGCCTGCCGGGATTGGCTCTGGCTTCCACCAGATAAGTGGTTTTGAAAATGGATGGTTGGATGGATGAACCTTGACAATGGCTGAATTAAACACGCAGAGGATCTAAATGTAGGCTTCCACATGGAAACTTTCTCATGGAAACATACCTTTTAGGCTTCAAGTGAATTTATACTGAGCAGTATAAATAATGCACTTCGTGTTCTGAAGGAGATGAATCTGTACTAATGTATTATACATGAATCTAATCGCTGCTAATTAAGTGCATTTGGAAAATTAACGATTCAAGAAATTGTAATTGATAATGATTTGTCTTTACTGGAGGTTGTGTTCAAAACTGCAGGGTGGACCTAATGAAGTGTCACTTATCTTGGGTATTAAAATAACTTTGCATGAATATGAAATGACTCGCAATAGTGCAGTTTAACGTGGCTCAGCTTGTGTGTAAATGGCATATATGGGTATGTCTCGGACTGGTCGTTTGCAGGACACCTGAGATGCCCTTCATAAAATCTCATGCCTGCTCAGACTGCGGTCTCTGCGGTTCACAGACATACTTCTGAGCTCTCGGGACATGTTTTGTTCACAGGCTGGTTCGGGACCCGCGGGCCAATTTCGACCAGTCTCTGAGTGTCCTGAAGCACGCAAAGAAAGTTAAGCCTTCCCTGCTGTCAAAGACCTCCATCATGCTGGGCCTGGGGGAGACGGACAACCAGGTGTATGCAACCCTGAAAGGTAATGACCCTCGACATGAGAAAAGGAGGGAGCCAGGGGAGAGGGGTGTATCCAACCGTCTGGGTCTTTAGGAACGCTTCTAGTTATAGTAAGTATTCATTTTCAAATAGTAAGTGTGTCGTCCATGTTCCCCATTGTAATGTTCAGGAACACTAAATTCTGTATTTTTGCAGCAGGTTTCCTACAAAGATATTGCAAAGCCTTTGTTGCAACAGTGACCACTGTCTTTTATATGCAACAATGAGAATTAGAAGCAGAAAGCCTATCTGGATGCTGGCGTTGTGGCGCAGATTTATTCTCTTGCTGTTTTTCATTCTCTCATCACCTCACAGTGAAAGCCTAAAATTGCATTTGAGGGGTGTTAAAATGACAGTAGCTATTGGAGGTTTCTGAGGCTGATTTCAGCTCAACTGGTGACAGTGTGCAGCTCATTCCCTTAGGTAGTACTTTCCCATAAAGATTTCTGAAAGACCGGACGGGACTACAGAGATCGACTGTCGATAACCTTGGTGTTGTCTCTAAACAGAGCTGCGAGAGGGTGGAGTAGATTGTCTGACATTGGGACAGTACATGCAGCCAACCAGACGGCACCTAAAGGTGAGCATTCCATTCTTACGATCAACATATCTGGGGAGCTGGCAGAGAAGAGCAACTGGGATGAATATAGTTCATCCCAGTTGGAGTTCCTGTTGGAGTGATCCCACTAAAGAGCCTTCATAGGCAGCTGAACTATGAGATCTGTATCCTGTCACGTGGGTTGAAGCTAGCTGGCCTATTCAAACAACTGTATTGGTGCACATGCGGGTGGTAGGCTCCACGGTCGACCACGGAACATAGCTGCGGGAAGCCGATCTGTTCGATATAGTGTCACCCCATGTCTTTGTGTACCTCGCTTTTATCTGTGCTGCAGTTTTTCAATACAGTTGTTTGATACATCAGCTGAGGTTATAATCGCTTTATGTATTTATTGCGGTCTAATGTGGACTTTGTCTGGGTGTGCAGGTTGAGGAGTATGTGACGCCAGAGAAGTTCCAGCACTGGGAGGATGTGGGGAAGGAGCTGGGCTTTGTGTACACAGCCAGCGGGCCTCTGGTGCGCTCGTCCTACAAAGCAGGTACTGTAGGCTCCTCCTCTACCCCTGGGCTCCTCCTGGGGCATCAACTCTGTCTGTGTCACACAGGGCAATGTGATGCTTTGTGTGATGGCACCCACTGCGAAGAATCTTCAGCAGAGGGAGGTGGCACAGAGAGAGTCTGGTATAAAATGGAAGCTGGACTGAATACAGTTCACTGAATAATAGTATAAACAATCAGATGTACAATTAAACTTATTTTATGGGGGGGGGTATCTTCATCCCTTTTCTATTGTGTTTATTTGATATATTTTATACGATATATTTTCTGCCCATTAATGTTGTACATGTACCGTGTGTAGGAGTAAACCTAGCAAAGTGGAGATGGTTGCTTAATGAGTACTCATGTTTTTGACAGGTGAGTTCTTCTTGAAGAATCTGATTGAGAAAAAGAAGGCAGAGTCGTCTTAATGAGCCACCAGGTGATCCGGACAGCTTCGCCCCAGGTGTCTCTGAGCAACACACTACTTCACCACCTCTGATGCCCTGTCTGTGACCAGAATAATGTAGTACAGAATAATTTCTGTGGACAGTCTTCCTGGCTCCCAATCTTGTAAATGTCACCCAAACTTCTAGAGTTTAAAAGCTTAGCTGTTGGGATTCAGCCGCTTCTCACGAGTTGGCTGATAATTGGAGTATTTTGAAATTGGATACAATTGGAGTGTACCAATATTAGGGCAATTAATATTTGATTCCTCTCTGAATACCTTGCTGAACAACACTGTAGCATTAGTATGTATAATCAAAGACCAGTGTGCACTGATAAGGCAAAGCAAGATCATCAGAAATTAGATTCTGTGTGGACATGAGGGGGATGGAAAACTTAGGCTGACCTACCTAGATGAACCAGGACTGTGATTCGGTGTGCCTTCATGGGCATTTAATTGAAGTGACGAAAAAAAATAGATATTATTTGATACCCTGCTCATACAGGATAGTTTGTCCTTTGATATCTTCCTGCTCTGGGCTGTGTGGCAGATTTGTAGAAAATGTCAAGCAGAAGTTTTAACTGTACAGAATGTCTTGTAAAGTCTTTTTCTGTCTACTACAGCATTTATGACTGAAATCAACTGTACTATAATTTTATTTTATGATCTGTAAGTTCCCTTTGAAATATTAAAATACTTAAGTAGTTTTAGTACAATTGTATGTATTATTTAAGAACATAAGGAAGTTTACAAACGAGAGGAGGCCATTCGACCCATCGTGCTCGGTTGGTGTCCATTAATAACTAAGTGATCCAAGGATCCTATTTGTTTTAATTCTTCTTCTAGTCTCCAGAGTGCAGCAGCCAGCTCATCAAGGAAATAGGAAGCACAACAGAAGGAACGTCCAGAATTCTTTTGAGGTTCTATACATAATTGAATTCTTCTTATATATATATTTATGTTCTATTCAGCAGAGCGTGACACACTTGATCCAAACAGGCCTTCGTCATCCTGCTTATCCTGAGCCTGGTTTTCCTTCCACCTTAGCTCTCATATAGTGAACTGAATGTTTTACATTTGCTGAATGAGACCTTTTCAATAATTGTAGCCTTTTAAAAAGCTGATTTTGCATGTTATGAAGGTACTGCCCTCTCATTGGGTATACGCGCTTTGGCGTAAGACTCATAGGGGTTTGCTTTTTGGCACTGCATTGTCATTCTATGCAAAGAAAAGGAGAACACCATAGCAATGTGTACTGTTTACTAGTAATTAATGAGACCTCTAGATTAAATGCAACCTGGACATCATAAATAATTGTCCAAAGAGATTAATTTTCTTAAGACCAGTTGTTGGGCAGTTTGAATGTACACGTGAGTGAGCTTTGTCAAAAAAAATTATATAATTCTAGCGAACAAGCCACGTCAGTTTCTGAGTAGAAAAGAAACCTTCATATGCATACCCTCCTATTACACAAGAACACACACCCTTTCCATACACACAGGATCCCTCACATGTTTACCAAGACAACACAGCAATGTATTACTCATATTTATTTTATAGTTATGAAAGTGCATAGTGTAAGCCCTTTGTAACCCGATACAGTGTTAGTTAACGCCACAAATGGCACTACATATAGAATTTCTACACAAAATTAAACAAATCCACAAATTTGGCATATATACAGTTGGCTCCCCTCATCTGTATAAAAAGCTGAAGATCATGAACAAACTGTAACTGTATTGTTAATGGGAAAACAAGCCAAGAAATGCTTCCCTCATTTTTGTAACTATTCTGGTATTCATTTTTGTAACACCATGAAGCTCTTGGCAGGTAAAATAGTTCAACTGTAATATTACATTTTATAATTTTATATCTCCTGGTTGGGGGTAAAAGGGACAATGGCTGCAGTTATTTAAAGTGCTAGTTATCTTGAAACCAAGGGCACACATTGACTAATTATTTCCATACAAGGATACACCTTTTCCAAACTACAATCCCAATACAGGCAGATTACTGACCAGCAATATATTCAATGTTATAGTCGATGTTTATCTTAATAGCTACATAATGCTCAAAGGTGGTTATATTTAAGAAAAATAAAGAATTTCAAAAAGTTGGAAAGTATTCCGACAACCTTTACACCCTACAGTTGAGTACCGCACAGCATCCATAACCGCATCACGTGCAAATACTAAAAAAATAAATATGAAAGTCTGGTTTGGGGGGGGGGGGAAATGAAAATGGAAAAGAGAGTATATACAATGTGTGGAGACATACACACACTATACATCTAGACACTTTGAGAAAGTAAGGAAGGCATCATTTGCATTGCAGTAATGACACCAGTCCATATGAAAGCGAAGGCACTGAGTAAACCTGCCGAATTCACCTCCGTTTCTTAACGCCCCACCGGTGACCTTGGAAAGGTTACGCTGTGCTTTGTACCAAAGGGAATCGAGAACAAATCTATGCACCAGATACGTCTACTTCCCACGCTGCCTTTGTGGCCGTCCGTTTCAAAATCAAAGCCACCTTTTTCCACCGCTGTTTTGTTTAAAGAGGGGAGGCACGGGCCTGAATACAGACAAGATACTCTCAGCATGTTGTGTCTGCTTTTTAAAAATGTTATCTTCAGTCTTTTCACTCAGTTTTAGAGCCAGGAAAAGGTGTGGCTCTTAATATAGGTTTTACCAATATTCCAGCTTCTTCTGTGCTGAACATTTAAAGTTGAAACCACTGTTTTTATAAATTATATATGTATATATAAATACATATTGACAAATTGTACACTTATACAATTATATGCTTACGTGTTCATGAAGCATTTTGCATGGTCTAACAATGACATTTGGTGCTGGTAGGGGGTCAGGTTGGCAAGGTGTCCTACTACCTTCCGTGCTACAGTTCAATGTTTACATGCATCGGATTTGCATACAAGCCTATACAGGCAGTTCTACCACCAGAATAAGCTTCTTGGCAAGAGGTCAAGCTACTGCACAATTGGCAATTTCACAAGCAAATGAGATATACAGCACACTCTGTTGGAGGAATATAAATGTCCAATTCTCCTTTCTTCATGCCCACAAGGATGGTTCTCTGATGGGGTTACAGCATACAGAGGAAAAGGTTGTCATGGAATGTTGAATGCAGAAACCCTCACACCTTCCAGTCCGATGCCCAACTGGTATTCCTGTTGATCATCCCCCCAATTCTAGGTGTTCGGGTTAACCGAAGAGTTTAAGAAACTGCTACAGGTGCTAGTGAGAAAAGAACTGGTATAATATTGACTTTAGGAAGATGAGTAAACATTTCAAAGGTGTATCCAGGTCACAGTAACTGTTTTGGTCGTACGAATCCTTGGCTGCTGAATACTGGTCAACCACTTGGTCTAATCCACTGGGGGAGCGGGGGGTCCACCTCCATGGTTCTGAGGAAACAAATATTCCCAGTTACTGGGTGAGAAAACACTGGGAGCAGTTCACAGTAGAGTATCACAGAACATCCACATTATTGTAAGCATGGAATAGTCACACATATCCAGGCGAGGTGATTTTTTATTTATCAATTCACATTTTAGTTAGGTTTTTTTTGGACCCCCTATAATCAGCCCTAACAGACTAAAGAAGTTGACTATGACCTCCAATGATAAAGAGTCCCGCATGAAACTCAGGCCTCTTTCAAGAGAGAATGGACAGTTCACTTTGTAGACGTTACTGTTAAGCAGTGCAGTTTTTAAATATAAACGGGCCATTGCATTTGGGTGTCAATACAAGTGTAAGTTTTGCATTTATCTTTATATGGCAATTGTTTTTATTTACACAATTTATCTGACCATATTCTTTACCCAGTTTATCTGGCACTTAACCTCCCACACCCATACAATCTATCAAGTCTCTGAGCTAGATTTTATAACCAGTTAAGGGGGAAGCTTCAACTAAAGAAAAGAAAACTAAAGAAAATCCAACAGCAGGGTTGTTCAGTCCCAGCCCAGTGTTAGTGGAAACCTAGTGCTGCTAGGTGTGAAAAAACAGACCAGGACAGTCACTTTCCATGTTTCCATGTGGCTTCACATGGCGACACCACTGAACATCAACTTACTAGAGCAGGGATGGCAGCTGCAGTTCTGGAAGTATAAGGTTTCTTTTGATTTTCTTATTTCCACTAAATATTTGATTAACAAGTCAAATCATCTGCATGCAAAAAAAAAACAAAAAACAATTGCTAACCCTTCTTCCTGTAAAGACTGTTCAGTAGGAAACACACAGTTGCGTAAAGCCAATGTACTGACATTATTATTACAGCAGCACAGCTGGAGGTGGAAGGGAACTCACATGTGGGCTGGATGGTTTTCCCACAGTTCCCGGCCCTCTCATGCTGGCTGGTCTGAGCAGAAACAGGACCAGGGCGATCACCATCCAAGCCATCATGATCATTGGCACTGTGAGGTCACCTGTGCTCGAGGGGTTGGGTCCGGGCACTGTTTAAGTAAAGAGACACTATTGGTAAACTCTACATACAATGTCCTTGCTTGGCATTCACTTGAGTTAGACAGTAGCTGCAGAGCCCACTGTGTCTTCACAGGACACATGGTATCACAAGCTTGCAGCAGGAAGCCCAGTGTATGCTGGGAGTCTGCTCTGGATTTGTTTAACCATGAAAGGGCACAACATGGGCATCTAATCAAGAGGTTTCACTGTATCACACCTTAAACCTTAACCAAGAGTGGAATAGCTTAAATTCAGTACTGCACGTGCAGTTTGTCTTTTTGCAGGTCATCGGGTATTATGCTTGGGAACGCAGCTGGCAAAACGGCTGCGATTAATGCTGCTGTTGCACAGTGCAATGCAGGATGGAAGAATGCTGTGCAGGAAACCAGAAGAGTCTGCAACAAATGGTAAGAGGGAGCTGAAGAGGAGCACCTTGTCATGTTCCTTAGAGCTGTACAGGCAGCTCCGCAGTTTCAGTTCCACTTCAGGTCCTCTCCTTTCTGTCTGCAGATGATATTTGTCCATTTTCCAAGTCATTAGACTTCTCCTAAGCCCTACCCCTCACCGAAAGAATTGGCTAATGCTGACAGGAAGCAGGAAATGCTGAGCGCACAGAGGAGGGTGGAAAGGAGGAACTGACCTAACAAAAGTGCAATAAACTATGTGGTTTCTGCTTCTTATTTTAATTTCATAATTCCACTGATCTCTTACATTTTCCTTTGATTAATTTTGATAAGAACAGTATTACCTCATAGTCAATATGATAGTATTGATTATTATTATTATTATTATTATTATTAAATACATACTTTCTTGAAGGCATTCTGTGTCTGTGCAGTAGGACTGGGACTGTCTCAGCTGAAATTAAAAAAACTGATTTAGAAACAAGTACAAAAGACCCACTTTTACACATTAGATAGACTGACACAAGCATATGTCATCATGGTAATTTCATATGTAAAATAAGCTCTTCATTTAGCATGCCTTCTGGATTTTTAATTTAATAAATAATACCACACAGTCAGTTAAACAAAGAGGATTTGAATTAATGGCAGCATGCATCAGCAAAATCCTCATAATCATCTGGATTAATTCAACAATAACCGGCTGCTTCTATAATAACACAAAATCTTTTCATCACAAGAATTCCCCAAAAGGCTGTCACGGGAGAAGCATCTATTCAACCACAAATAATAAGAGGAAAAAATATACTTAATCAAAACACTGGTTACATTAATTTGCATATGCAGGACTCAAGCTTATCATATATTATGTGCTTTACAGTTTCACCCAGTAAAGCTTGTATATCCCTTTTTAGTTCTTTGCATTATCAGAAAACTAAAACCAAAGGCGGTTGGTTGGTGCAAGACAGACGCACAATAATCCCTCTGCTGTGGCATCAGACATTGACACACACCTGCCTCCAGGACTGGATGAGATGATGTGCGCAACTCTGAATTGCAAAATGAAGTGTACCAAAGTTCCGGTACACAACAGACGTCTGTGCACAAGTTCACCATTGTGCACTCTTACAGCCCTGGAGAAAATTAAGAGACCACTGCAAATGCTTCTGAAATCAGCATCTCTACATGTATGAAAGCCATTCCATTGCATTCATATTTTTGGGGGAATTTGGGGGAAATGTTGTCAGTAGTTTATATAATATAATAATAATTATAATATATAATAATTTTACCCAAACACATACTTATAAATGGTAAAACCAGAGAAGCTGATAATTTTGCAGTGGTCTAATTTTTTTCCAGAGCTGTATTCTATCAGTGGCTTGAAAAAGGCCCACGCTCAGCAGGTATCTCACCATTGACCAGACAGAGTGTACCACTTTATATCTACACCCATTATGTTTTAAAAAGTCTTATTATGCAAGATTAAATTTAGGATGTCCTTCCACAATACAAAGAGTTTCTCCAGTAGTGCTTTATTATAGTTTATCTTTCAGCAATAACAATGTAGACAAGCAGTACTAGGAGTGTCTGATCCTACATGCTTAAATGAATCCAACAGCTTCCAGACATACTCCAAGTATTTTTTTTTTTTTTGCATTCTTACTCAGTCTCCATGTTCATGCCTCAGGTAAGGAGCAATTAATTATATTAAAAACCCTGTGAAACACCAGAGGTCACAAGCTTAGCAAATCTTTTCTAGCAACCTAATCCACCTTAAAACATTTTTTTTTCTTTTTCTTTTTCAAATCAAGGTTTCAAAATAACAGAGAAATGTAATGAATTTCAAATAAGTTAAGAACCTCACTGTGCTTCAAGTTACACATAGCAACTCACTTTGCTTATGTCTTCCATATGCAAAGCAGTTGAATGTGTCAGTGTAAGCCCCCCAGCTGGTTCTCTTTAATGACAAGAGATGTTGTCACTGGTCGTGAAGTACAGTCGTTCAGTACAGTCATTCCTGCTTGTTTGCAGGTGGCATATCCGGCAGAGGCCGGATCAGGATGCAGGGCCAAGAGAGGAATGTGCAATGTGCTTGTCAAACAAAACTTTGCCTTGTTGGCCACACCCACGTCACCAGAGAACCAGGGGAACATTCCCCTGCGGCAACTTCTAACCAGTATAGAAACTCTCTCTTCTTCACACACAGAGTTGTGGCAGTCTGGAACAAACTCCCTAGCTGTGTTACTGAAGTTTACTTCTTGGGATCAATCAAGAAAACATGATTTGATACCTGGATCATTATGTTAATAGCTAAGCTCCTAGATGGTATACAAGATGGACATTTCTGAATCAGATGGGTGGGGGGTTGCATCCCCACACAGTGAGAGTGATCTAGTACAGATTGTATATGTTGATTGTTTTGCAAATAAAACCGCACATAAGCCAAAAAGTGTATATTACCCGTATTCTGCTTAAGGATGTTCTATATGACCTTAGACAAAAGTGAACACTTTTCAGGAATAAGATTTTTACATTAGCAAATATGTTGGTATAAAACCAATGAACTGTAATCCAGTAGTTGTCTTGCCCTGCTCAATAAACGACCAACATGCCAGGTCAGCGAAGTTCACTGGTTTTGAACCTATATATTTGCTATGCTTTTAGAGCCCTTGAAAGGACAGTGTGAGCTCAACGGAGTGAGTTTTGAAGAGGAGATGAGAAACGTACAGAAAATGTTTACATTATCTGTGGGGAGCTTGTTCTGTGCTCTTAATCTGTTTGTAATGGCAAATAATGTCAATGGGGTTTCAACTGTTTCTAAAACATGTCTAAAATAGACCACACTCAGGGAGTTTTACTGCTTATAATAAAAGAACTGTGAAAACGTTGAGATGTTTTGCCCTGTCCTTCAGAGAAACACATCCTCCATAGAAGGAGATTCAGACAATCTTAGGACCTCTTAAATTCCACAGATTTCAGTGGTAATGAATACCCATGCACAAATTCCCCTGGCCATTTTGTTCCAATGCAATTCATTCTGGTTATCTTACCAAGCCATGCACAACCAACAAAACAAACAAAAGCAGTCACCAACAGTCTATCATTCTCTGCTCAATAGACTGACTAAGCCTCCACTTTGTGATTTTCTCAATATTTCAACTTGCAACGAGCTGTGAACATGAGCTTAAACAGATTAATCAGTGTTCTTGGAGTACAGATAATTGAACCATTTGAACTGTCAAAAAATATCTCCATAGGCAGGAAAAATGACAAATGTTTCAGTACTACTATTAACATATATTACATTTATATAATATTCATTGATGGAATGGAACAATTGTAAGGGCTAATTCATAAAGATATTCATATAAGATATTTAATAGTCTGACTTTGATTAAAAAAGCAGGACACTGATTACATGTTTCCTTAGCAGGTAAATCTACATCAAACAGAATCAGCTACGTATGGAAGTAAAAATGCAGAGTTAAAAGCTTACAAATAGGCAATAAGTAGCAGAATGTGTCTCTTTCAACTCTAATCCAGTCTATGAATTGCTGGTCTTGTAACACCTGTTCCCTGTAAAGACTTGCCTGCTCAGGTGGAGGTGCACTATTCACTTTGTCACCCTGAAGATGCTTTCTGTGCCCATGCTATTTTACACAGAGCTACAGGAAGGTTTTACACCGAGACACTGCCTGAAAGTAAAGGGTTGTGGGCCCTCCTTTTCTGGACAATTCTGGAGAGAAGAGTTTGAAAACAATGTCTCCTGGAGTGAAAGACAGCTTGCCCCCTTACCAGATTGATCAGTCTTCTCATGGCGTGCTCATGGGAGCAGATGCACTCACAGGGGTCAAACCCTCCCTCGGCCATTGCTCTGACGTTTTCCCTGGAAGCAAGAGGAGGAGGGGGGACAATAAAAACGGGTTCTTCAGTCATTGATGTTGGAAATTAGGGACCGGAGAAAGAGAAGATTGAGTCAATTCAGTGCATACAATCCACAAATATATTGCATATGTACAACACCAGGAACTGGGCACTCAATGCTTTGCTTTCTTGAGTTAAATCAAATTGTCAGTCATAGAGCTATGAACATTTGCTTATTTGCTTCTTCAGTAAAACTGGTATAATTTGGTTAAAATCTTGCCATTCCCCATTAATCTACAAATATTATACATTTTCTGTATTTATCCTGTTGTTTAAGGGGAAGGTCTAGTGTTAAAAATGTCATTAGATTAAAAAAAAAAAAAGCAGAAAGAAAATGGAAAAACAAAATGGGGCTTTTTGTAAGCTACTTTGAAAAAAAATAAATACATGCAAATAAAATTGGGCCTACTCATTTAATTTATTCCACTCACACTCTGCAATACAGACGTTACAAGTTACCTAAACATGGAGCTAACTTGAATGCATTATTCTTTTGGATTCTGTATTTAAAATATAAATAAATATTAAACAAATACACTTCTTGTTCTTACCATAAAACATTTAGAGATGTAAGGTCTGAGACTTGAATTTTATAATAGCAAGTACAGAGTATCTGTAATACTTATTATTCTATTATTATTCACATGCTTCATTCAAAATAATCAAACCGTTATCCTACATTTAAAACTGTTAATTTAAGTACATATACCACAACTCATGTGTGTATGATACTTTCTTCCTCTCATTAATGTTTACAAGTTTAACATCTGAATGTACCTTATTTTACATTGTTAGATTGTGACAGCTGCAGCAGGATCTGATACTGACCATTCAAAAGGATGCTTTCTTTTGCAAATATACCTCAGATTATGCATTTAAAATTCACCTCAAATTCTATTAAATATTTGCCCATCGGCTGAGAAAGTATTCACATCATGCAACGTTTGGGAAAAATTAGTCCGTTAAACTAAAGAGACTATTTTCCCAGCTGGTGGTTAAATACACATTGTGAATGGAATACTAATAAAAACAAAAATTAATTATGGTTATAAATGTTAATATAAGTATTATAATAAATACTATACAACTCATTGTAAAAATATTAGTTTTTAGACTACTTGTGTACTGATTTATGTTAGTTTGGTCTCTGGTCGGTCAAGAAAGCCAGTCATTGTCAGTGGGTGACAATGCCTACAGTGGTATAGAAAACCTGTATGATATGGTACACTGCAATAGTCAGATAAGCCTTGCTGACAGTAATACCAAACAAACAACTTTCAGTTAGAGGTATCCAAGAAACAGAGGGCACAAAGATCAAAATTGAACCTGGATTCCCCTGTAGTCAAGTCTGCCAGTATGCAGAGTCCCCATTTACTCAACCATATTGAAAAAACTACACTTCTAACACTAGGCTGTTGCTCAGATGGAAAACAATGCTCAGATAGTAACACAGACAATGGTGTAGTGATAAAATAACAATAAGAACAATATAATGTGGTATAGTAAAAACACAGTACAGTGTACAATGGAGTACTGTGGTAAAAAAAAAACCTCATCAAATTCCGTCTTGTAGTTGACCACTTTCTCTCACACACACCCCCAACCCTGATTACAATACAAAACAATAATGTATTATTTTTCAAAAAAGATGTAAAATAGGACGTGTCAGGGGGGTAAAAATATCATATAACTGGTCACAAGAAATGCAAAGTTAGCCAGAACAAAAGGTAATCTGAGAATACAAAATTAGAATAGGAATAGATTTCATGCCTAAAAATAATCCCCAAAGCCACTGATTGTTTCCAGTTTAAAGAAAATACTTGATATGTGTTGTTCAGTGAATAAGGCATTCTGGCAGCCACACTACTTAGTTTAGCAGTGCAACAAAATGTCTAAACTTGGGGTCAGGGTCCAAGGCAGACAGTCCCAAATCCAGTCGATTTTAAATGCATGCTACCTTTACAATCATCAAGGTTTAAATGCACAATTTAAACCGTTAATAAGTAGACTTCAATACCCCATTTTAGAGACAAGCCCTACCCACAAATAGTGGCATTCAACTTGAAATTAGACAAACAGTCCTGGGTCGCCTGTTTCATCTATTGAATAAAGCGATGCAAAATGAATACAGAAGGTATAATAAATTGGCAATTGTATCAGGAATGAAAATAAAGTGGTTTGCCGAGTCTGGGTCCTAATTGTATGGGTTGTAACGGGTTTTATACCGGGGTCATGTTTGCTCTGTGGAAGTCCACGTCTGTAACAATAGTGCAGCCTCCACAGGAACAGATTGCTTAATTGTCTTATTGTATGTCTTGTTCCCAGAGCCAGATGTGAAGATGGAAATACACGGAACAAAGGACGGGTCTATAATTGTATCCTCTGCAGGCTACTGGCATTTGGGTGCATTTATACAATTACCACCAATTAACATGTACATTAATCAGTAACAGTTTCGTGTTCAATAGTTGTGACAGAGAGACATACGTTTAGTATTTGCATTTAAGCCCAATCCCCAGATCAGGTGGTCTAAAACACGATTATTTTAACTGCAACCCCCAGTGTAGGCGTAATATTAAAAATATGACATACGATTCCCAAAAACAGTTTTATTCGGTGACTTGCATTAAACAGTGCATCCTTCTCCTTGGCATTAAAATGCATGTGCATTAAATGGAAAAACAATGTCAATCAGTAAGGCTGTACATTACTGTCTGTCTCAACATAAACTCGATGCAAGAATGTTGTTACTGTTACAGCAGGGAAGGAAAACAAGACAATGAAAAGCAAAACCACCTGTCAACTTACGAGTCACTGGAAAGGATGCCTGTTGCCTGAGATGAGAGAGAGAGAGTCAATTGCTTAAATGGTGAGATTGTAAAATATCCACTTTATTCCACAACGGCTCCTGGTACAAACCACTCCACAACAGAGCCGCCAGCCCGCAGAGTCCGGCGCCAGCTGCTGTGTTTGGATACAACAGCCACGTCACTTCCTGCCTGACTTCCGGGTTTCGCTGAAGCAGAGGCCGTGCGGCCGTGAGCGCATTAGCCGTGTTACGCAGATGCTTCAAATAATACACATTTACATTTTTTATTTGCTTCTTTGCAAGAACAAAAACCAGGAGTGAATCCAGTGTCGCAGTTTCCTATGCGTAAGGTGGTTAATTGGTGGTTCGGGCCGTGCGGAGATTTAATATGACACTGGTGCTCCGTATTTGTGTCTGCGCTGCTGTCTGGTCAAAGGCAGCAAGTGTTGGCCCTCTTCCGGATTTCCAAGATATTTGTTGTGTGTGTTATAGCTCTTATACAAATTAATATCATGTATAATTAAGGGGGAGACACATTACTGAAGTATAAAAGACAGTTATTCAAATTGGGTCTTATTTAGTTTGCCTGAGAACACGCAGAGGCTTTATTATTTCGTTCAGATTAATACTGAGTCCTACAGTTTTTGCGCTCCACATACACAACTTTATACCTGACACCTAGTGCGTTACCTGTGCCTTTCTAACGATGTGAGAAGAAACACACACACATATATATATAATCCATCGAAAACACAAAACATCCCAGTTCCCCGTAGTAAAGCTTATTCTCTCCACATTGCTGTCCTGCACCTTGATTTACATCTTATGATTGCAGCATTTGGCCCATGTGGTTTGTGTGTATACATTCAATATTTTTACCATGATCCACCATACATTATCATGATTTTACTGTCTTTATCATTGTGTTTTACCATTTCCCACCATGTTTACCATGATTTTACATTTGTTTTAGGTTTTAAGCCAAATTCTTACCAAGCTACACCATATTAAACTTCCGTCATATATTACAATATTTTTTACTATGGTATACCACACTACACTTTACTATATTTAACCACGGTAAGCTGTACTTTATCAGGTGTTTATCATGCTACACCACACTACACCTTCCTTTTTTGTCACCACAGTACAGTTTACTCTTGCAGGAGACAAACGTTTTACAGCCAGAGAAGCACTATTATATTACAATACAGTTTACTGTACTGTTATACACTGTACTGAAATACACTATTTTGTATTGTACTGTAATATTGTATAAATTATTATAACGTGCTATACTGTACTGTACTATACTATAACATGGCAACTACAACTGTAGTTGTGTGTGTGTTTGTGTTTATTTGTTTGTGTATTATTTTTTGGTGTCTGCACTGCAGAAGAGAATGTTTTCTTAGGGTGTCCTCGTCTGATTGTGTGAGTCCAACTCTTGGGAGATCCCATAACATACAAGACTGCTTACACTACAATTTACTGTCATAGGAGACAAAAGTGCTGCACCACTTTAGCCTATAGTATACTTGCTTATGCCTATATGGTGTCACCATTATATTAATCTTTAATCGTTAATAAATCAACCATTCTGGATTATTTCAGGAAAAAGAACAAGCAACCTACTGTTTATAATGCAGAATCACTGTATAAAGTCTGTCTATAAATCTGTCCAAAAAAAAAAGTAGGACATTTGTGTACCAATGTACTCCTTATATTCCTCAAATAAACAAGAGAGAACCACTGGTCTAGCACAAAACTGTGGGGGAGTTAGTTATGTAATAATAATAATAATAATCCTGTTCTCACATGCAGACTAATGATAGGTATTTCTGCACATAGTGCTAAACTCAATATGACACATAACTGTGCAACCATTTAAATATATGTTTGTTATATCAAAATGAAAATGGCAGTTATAAAGTATTTTCCTGTGTTTCCTGTATTATAAAACTTAAAATTTAGCATTTTTTCATAATTAGAAGATCCTCGAAATGTGTGGTCCAAAGCTGTAGCTTATTTAGCAACTGAATGAATGCAGCACTGGTTCTGCTACACCAGCCACCGGCAAGGTGAAGAAGTTATGATCACTTGTGCATTCCAACTCTGTTTACATTTGTGAGTGGGTTGGTTTGGCTGTTATAAAGCATACTTCTTCACCTTTTTACTCCAACTTCCCTGTAATACAGTGTCCAGTATGTGTGATTCACATCGCCACACCAGCCTCACCTTTGCCAGGTAAATAAATATAACATATATAGCTCTGTCTGTCACAATCTCACTTACCCTGGACCTCATTAGGATCATGTAAAACTAAAACTGGCTGCATTTCTCATAACCATTCCCCATTGTAACATAGTTCTTTTTAAATAATTTGAGATAGGGTTCACAATGAAATGCAGGTTTGTAAAATTAAAACAGATTAATTAAAAGTATAAAACTTTCCCATTCTAACCCATAACACAAGATCTATTATAAAAACAGATTTACATTTAAAAATTCCAGCATAACAGCCTCTAAAAGCACTTTCCAAATCCGAATGAGGAGAAATGACATTAAGGAAGACACCAGTATTTCAAAAGCCATGTATAATACATGGCCCATGGATCTCTGTGACACTATTTTGATTTCCTTGTTCAGCTCCCTGCAAAACGATTTGCTTAAATTTTTCAGATGCCTTTGCATATGATACATTAAAAAATATCATTTAACTTTGTAGAATGTGTAATATTTGTATAGATATAAACTAAAGGCAGCAGTCCTGGAATGAGCAGATTCTATTTTTCTCAGAAGATTGTTTAAAAACATGTGTAACATCTCAAACAGCTGTAATGTTAAAATTAAAAATGAAATGGTACTATTGGCATAATGTTTGTTTGTTTGTTTGTTTGTTTGTTTGTTTAGGAAATCTGCCAGTTTCATGTAAATGAATGCTCTTCAAGCATTTTCCAAATCATGTATGGTACATGGATTAATTTACTGCAGAGTTAGAACAATGAAGCAAAAACAAACCAATAAACAAGAGCATTAACTTCCCCATTCCAGTTGAAGAATGGAAACCAAAATCACATTGAAAGATTTCTGTAAGACAAGAACACTGCAGCTCAAAAACAGTAGCAATTTAAGACAGGCCCTCTTCAGACACAGACATGAACTGCAAGCAGTTGTTATCTTTACAGGTTGCCCACAGCAATGCATTGGAATTCAGTTCTTGGAACATATAACACTGTCATGTTCTTTCCATGTAGAGGTAGTTTGTTTATTTAATTACAGATGTTTTTCCATTGTTCTGAGTTCAAAAAAGCTACAATTAATATAAATATAAGACCCTTTCCTTTGTTTATAGGTGTAACATTAAAGGTTAAATAAGAGTTTGTTCTTCTTCAAATGGATACAAAGTTAAAAAAGAATGGGTGTTTGGGTTATGGAATATAAAACTGTGATTAATATATGTCTGTGTCATTTAATAATTTATTGAAATGCTATAGAATGTGCATAAAAGTCCCTCAATGCTTCATTCCATTCTCTCTAATCTAGAAAACAAATGCTTCTGATCAGTTTCTTCCAGTCTGAAATTGAAATGGGGAACCATTCTACTGCTTCAAAAGGTTTAACAGACAATGATAACAATGTTTAACATGGGCTTCTGGGCATGGTGCAACAATAACATCCTTTCCCACTACACTGCTTAGCAGTCAGCTTGGTGAATCAAAAAGAAAGAATGAAAAAGAAAGAGCATTGCTGGTCTGGTTTTATGGCACGGTACGAAAAAATACAATTGCACAAAACACACATAATGAAGGGAAAATATACTAATTATACAGTGAGTGCATACCAATGCTACTCAGTTCAATTCAAGATTTAAATATCCAAATTCTGAGTTCTCAGGGAATAATGCAGTAATATAATCTGTTACATCACATTCTAATTCGAATTCGAATTATAATAGTAAATGACAAGTAAAGATAAAACACTGTAATCGAAGAATACAAAACACTACCAAAAGGAACATAATATTCTACCACCACCCCCCAACCCCCACCCCCTGATTATTGAAGATAAATAACAGAAAAAATAAAGCTGTTCTGCAACATCTGTATTATAAGAGAATCATGCAAATACTATAATGCTTCAACGAGAAAAAAAAACTAAAAACATATATGTAACAGCAAGACACCCCTGCTGAGCACGTATTTTAACACCCCTAGTTATACGTCCTCGCCCCTCTAACAAAATCCCATTTCGGATGAAGTTCCAGTGAGAGCCGGACTCCACGCTGCACAGTGCGCAAGCTCTGCGGGCCGCCATTTATGTTCGGGGGGGTTCTGTTTTTGTTGTAAAAAAAAAAAAAGAAAAGAGAGAGAGAGAGAGAGAGAGAGAGAGAGAGAGAGAGAGAGAGAGAGAGAGAGAGAGAGAGAGGAGCCGAGTGAAGCTGAGCGAAGCTGCAGCTGGTGGAGGCCTGAATCAGGAAACAGCGACAGACAGGAGACGGTAAAGCCATGGCTAACATCGCAGTGCAGAGGATCAAACGAGAGTTCAAAGAGGTCCTAAAAAGCGAAGAGGTTAGCCATTCTTACTACTATATAAGCGTCGCAACAACACACACAACACACACATCCAAAACACGGGGAGGTTTTAATAGTTGCAAGAGCGATCGAGGCCCGGGAAGGGGAAGTTAATGTCATCCTGACCGGGGCCAACCAGAGGGGCAGTTCCTAGTGCGAGTGGAGAAGGCCGGGGAGGGGTGCAGGAAATACCGGGGCTTGGGAAGCAGGCTAGGCCGAGGGCAGAGAGCGAAATGAAAATGATAGTACGGTGGGTGGCTTTGACATCCCCCATGTTGGTAGAAGCTGCTTCGATTACACGGGAAAGTGTTTTTCAAATGTTGGCTATATTGAGTGTCCGATGAATTAGGGAGCTGCTGAAGTGACATGCTGTTTCGCAGGTGACAGCACGATACCCCGCGTCTTATTAGGAAGCACATTTGGGGGAAAGAGCAGTTTCGTCCTGACCAAGTCCCACATTTGGGAGCCATCAAGACAAGGGACAGTGCTTCCCTTATAATTGCAGAGCGACGCTACTTTTATGTTGGGTTTGATTACGAATAGACCCACATCATCATCATCATCACAAAGTTATGTAACAAAGCGGTGAATCCAATGATACAGTAAAACCCCACGATCAACACAAGCGTGGATGTGTACGTCTCGCAAAGTATATGTATTCTTATCTGCTAAGTTTCATTATTTACAAACGCAGGTTTCCTTGATTGTATTGATTTGAATGCATTAATCATTTCCCAGCCTTGTGATTTGGGTGCACACATTTCTGGACTGCACTAAACCCAAACGCCATGGTTGTCAAGTGTCTGGACTGCAGGCAGCCCAGGGAAAGTAGAGCAGTGGTGCACTTTTGAACAGCCGAGGCCTATTCTGGCTGGGGATGTTTCAATCAGAAATGCCATCACTTGACAGAATGGGCTGAGTGTTTGATCAGCATTAACCCTTTTCAAGCACAGTCTGAAATGTTAGTGTGCATTTCCCCAATTGTTTCGGTTCACAAAAAGACTTGCTGGAATCCCTGAGGTTAAACACTGTGCTGTATGCGAATGGAGAGACAGTTCAGTGCTAGAATATTCAATGACGTTTTAAACTGTTTGAATGGGATGCTCAGTCCCCATGTTTATTCATTTTTTAACATTCAGCAGGGAGGGAAACAAATCTCAATCCCAAATATTATTATTAATAGTGTAAACTACCACCTGAAAGTAAAGACCTTGCAAATTACAGAAATGCCAGTCTGTTTTGTCACAAAGTTGTAAATATAGGTTACGATTTCAACTCATCAAAGATCAGTTACTATAAGTTACTGCATTTCATTTATGCTGTGGTGGTGTAAAACAGTGTTATTCTTACTGATTTAAAATGATAAAAAGTCTGATAGAATTAATACAAGTGCAAATTATTAAATTGAACTTGGAAGAAGACGAGGATACTAGTTTGTTCACCATACATACCTAAATTCACAGTCTCTGGTTTATTAAAACGGTCTCGTAAATATAGGAACGAGTACTATTATCTCTTTCATACTAAGAGGGGTGATGATGTAGTTTGGGAAGATTGTATTAGATACAATTAGATACAGATTAGATACTGTATTAGTCAGTGAAATTGTGTGGTGTAGTTCAAGACAGCGTGGCTGATTGACCGGGACTGTATTTCAAAACGGGTCAGAAGCTGTCCTGCAGACTCCACCTGCAGTTCTGTTTTCTGATGTTTTTAGTGATGGACTCTTACAGAAAGAAACCCTATTAATTGGAAACTTTGAAATTGCTTCTTATTTTGTTTCACCAGTTTTAGTGTTAAGTCGGAATATTAATAAACAGCATAGTTGCTCTAAAGTATTGAAGTACACTGGAACCATCCAACCCCGCTTCTTCCCCAATTGGCCAGTGTCTGGAGGTGCTGACCTCAAGTTTCTCTCACTTTTCTAAAGGATCTAGATCTTTCTTCATTGGATTCATTCAAATACCACTAGCTGTAGAAGCAACTCAGCAAAATAACACAATGACATAAAAGCATCCATTAGCATTAGTAAACAGTGGGGTTTTGGTGAAGTCAGATATGGTTACAAGTACTTTCCGTTCTTCATTACTGGATGGCTGCTATGTACAGTTTAGATTATTTACAAAGCCTGATGTACAGTAAGTCTAATAACGAAGAGAAGATTATAGGTTTAATTTGAAACCTGTGATCACCCAGTTAAGTGTAATTAAGGTGTGGATAACAACACTCTTTTGGGATTTTTGGCTAGGAAAAATACCTTTTAGAGGTGCTGAGAGAATCAGGGTTGTACCTAAAAAGTCAGCAGGCATGACCTGTATACAAGCATGCACTGTAATCTTCTATTAAAATAGGATCAACAATTTTGTGTGCCTTTTCTCAAAAAGGAGAACATCTCTTCAATGGGAAATCAACCGTGTCAAAACAATAAGATGCCTCCCAAAATAAGACTGAGTGGAAATGTTGGTGATTCTGACCCTTTTGAAGGACTGGGATGGCCTGTGCAATGTTTTTCATAATGTCATATAGTAGTAGTAGTAGAATTGTAACAGTCATCCCCATACACCCACTCCGCTTTAAGGCTTACTCAACGTCTGCAGTGTGTGCTACAGTAGGCCAGTGATGGAATGTCTCAGTCGCTGGATCTCCGGGTGCTACTTTTAGTCTTGGCGTGATCTTAAATTAGCTTTCAGATCACTTTCTAAAGATATGAACTATCTTGAAATGGTGGGAGTACATTTGAGCATGATGTAGGCCCTGTTCATATTCGGTACAAAATGTAATTGAAGTTTTATATTATTTTTTATACATAATGTGGGTATGTGTGGTAGACAAAAATATACTTTTTTATGTCTGTGATTGGTTTCTATCGATCTCTACAACCTTGTCTACAGCACTATTCTGAGTATGTATAGATGTGTTTGCAATATTTACAATTAAACATAAAACTATATCAAAAGGTGATTTCAACAGATGTCTAGGGGAACTATGTGATAATAGTGAGTCATTTTATGTTGAACTCCTGGGAATGGATTTAGGGATCACTTACCATAGGAAATTCCTTTCCTCAGATGAGATTTTCTTGAGATCCCGTGAACAACTCTGATGAGGTCCAGCAGAGGTCTTGAAAAATATTATCAATGCAAATGCTCTCAACAGAAATGGACCTGGTAACTCAAGGTTCAGTTTTGGATCAGCTGTGGCAAACAAAGCCCCATAGTCCTTACCTGTCTATACACACAGAACTCTGTGCCACCCTCCTGGTTGCATCTTATTAAAGATTTGCAACTTTCTTCAACAGGGATCTATATTCATAATAAGCATTGTGCCTCAATTATAAAGCATTTTACAACCGGGGGAAATAAATGTATTTTCTCAAATAAAATAATGCTAGAGAGGTTACTGAACATGGTGCTGTCCTATATCTACAGCATGGGTTTTTTTCCCCCACCTTCTGTGGAGGGGATCTGGTCGCATTTTCCTTGGTTGTGCAAAACTACTCTCATATGTTCATACGCTTTCTGATAGTTTGAATATGAATTGCAATGGAAGCTCTTGAAAGGAACTGGTTTGGAATTTCTGACATTACAGATAAGATATTTTAATTTCTATGCTACACTGTTTTGACATTCTTTTGGTTAGTCTTCCACCAAATGCAAAGTTTGGTCTGCTTTTATTTCTGCAGGGAATTAAAACATTATTTATGTATATACACACACACAAACAAAGTAACTACATTAATATGTTAAAGGGGCTTATACCTGGTTGTGAACAATCTGCAAGCTTTTCGTTAGGAGATGAAACATTTTAAACAAGTTTCTGGTGGCAAACTTAGTTCATCCATGCCGTACGCAGTCGGAAAAAGTAAAAAAAAAAAAAAAAAAAAAAAAAAAGCTTCAGATAATTGTATTTATTTTGCTCATGTAGTACTTTGCTTGCATTACTTTTACTTTAATATAACATTTCTGCTTCTTAAATGCATTACCCTTTTTTAAGCCAGTCTTCCCTTAGTACTTTGCGTTTGACTCATATCTGAAGCATAATGGTATGCTTAACATCTGCATTTTAAATTTATACAACTATTGAAGCCATCCGAAATAGAAGTAAAAATAGTTTTGCTCGGCTTAGGATAATGTTTAGGCCTTTTGAATAATGTTTTACCTGTAATCAAACCAATGCACTTAACTGTAAGTGAAGTTTGAGTTGATTTATTATTTTCCACATTGCTGTCATTTAAAAGGAAAAGATCCATTTTATAGATACCTAATCTAAGCAAAATGCACATAGTGGGGAGGGGAAATGCAGGTTGAAAGCAGGGAATGTGGCCTTCCAGAATGGGAACTGTTCAGTGTGAAAGACCGGTTTCAGGCCTAGTTTTTCAGTGGAGAAAACATTAAAGTCAGTATGTCTGCCAGACAGTGCCCATATGGGTGTGGTGAACATTTAGGAGTGTAAACACTGTCAACAAACAAGTCTGTTTTCAACAGGTGGGGAAACAACCGACACAGCCTTCTAAACTCTAGCAATACTGTACATGTGCACACAGTTCAAAAGCCTACCATATAGTACCATGATGTTTGCTTTTGCTTTCACTGAATATATGAGTAATTCATCCTGTGCCTAATGTTCCCTTTATAGACGAGCAAGAACCAGATAAAAGTTGATCTTGTAGATGAGAATTTCACAGAACTGCGGGGAGAAATCGCAGGACCTCCTGATACACCATATGAAGGTAAGTTCACCTTCTAGGGGAACATCAGAGTATCTGAAAGATTTGGTTATTTTTTGTTTAAATTGCGGGAGGGTACTGAGAGGTGCAAATCCCAGAGACTGGGAGCTTGATCTGAATTATACTAAAGCTAGAGTGCTTCTTTATTGGGTTTTAGGGCCCAGTGTAATGCTACTTTGCTTATGCACTGCATGCCATTGCAGTTGGCTTGCAGAAATGTTATCAGAACCTGCCATAATTACTGGGCAGCTCCAAAAGAAATTGAAGGACAGATGACACCACAACTAATTAGTTAAACCAATGCAAAATTAAATAAGAGGAAAGCGTGTACAAAGTTGTTGTTTAAAGCTTTAATGCCAACAGCTCAGGTCCTGAAGTCAGCAGTGCTCAGGGGTTGCACTAAACACGGTGGCCCTGGGGGCTTGGTACTGTTTAAGGACACATGGTTGCTTCCCAGTTGTGTCTTTGGGATGGACATACTGGTTCGGTATATGGAGCCAAGCAGCAGATTCGCTGGGAACAGGGAACATGCTCTCTGCTGAGCAAAGCCCTGTTTTAAGAAGTTATGAAACAGACTTGTGTGCATATCTCCAGATCGTTAAAAATTGTGTTCTTTGAACATGAATCATGGAAAGAAACAGGAGACAGGCATATGAAATATCTTTTTTTTTTTTTCCCTTTTGTGTTGGGTGGTGTGAGAGGCTGGCCATCAGACCTGTTACATCTACAGTTTTCATTCCTGTTAGCAGTGCAGAAACAAACTGTCCAAAAAACAAAGAGGAGAGAGGAGCTTTTGCTATGGTAGTATACAAATTTGACTCCCCTTATTTCTCCTGGTGATGCATACTGTTGAAGAGAATCTCTCCTTGGCAGTGTGCTTGTGCTGGTCCAGCTCTTACAGTAGAAACACAAACAGCTGAGTCCTGTGCTCCGATTCAGCTCTGACAATGGTTCAAGTATCATGCCAGAGATTCCTGTAAACCTTTTAACTTCTGTATATGTTTTTATATTGCTCTCGTCGATATTGCTTGCTCAAGTATGATCCCTGGTTCCTTCTTCCCTTCTCTTTTGGTTTTGTTTTCCTCATTCCATGTAACTGCTGTAGATAATATGGGACTCCTTGCTTTGTAGTGCCCTAGATTTCACAGATCTTCAAAAACCCTGTTAATGGATGCTATTCAGTAGGCATTGGTACAGATTAAATGTACAGAAAAACAAGTAGTATTGTTGGAAACGGATCACACATATTCACAACCCTTCAGTATTTAAAGGGCTACAGTCAGTGGACAACCTAGACTTTTAAGAACATAGGGCCATATGAAAAGATGAACACATGCTTTTGCACTGCTATATAGACCAAGGCCACAACATCACTTTGTTTTCCACCTGATATGCGGCTGCCCACTCTGAACCTCGTACTGGCTTTGTCCCCTTTCACACTTAGGGAAGTCACCATCCTTGGGAAGCAGGGCGATAGGGGTGTGTGCACATGGAAATCTTGTTAGTCTGGATGATTGGGAGGGAGGACTGTTCTAGCCTGTGTCGAGCTTTTCTTGGACCCATGTGTTAAGTACCGCATTATGTATTAGTATTTTTGCTGCCTTGCACAAAGTCCAGTGCTCAACAAATACATTTCTGTTGTGCAAAACCGTAGTGAGTCAGGCTTATTGTGTGGTCACCTAAAACCCCACATCCACAACATATGTTAATCTGTGATCTCATTGCTAAAATCTCTGACCAAAGCAAGAGTCCAGATTGGCTTTTTAGGTTTCCTTTCTATTCTTTATTTCCCAATAGCCTGCCTGCTCGCCTGCTTAGAAATTCAACCAGGTAAATAATATTCCTGGGTCTGATGGTTTGTTGGTAATTTGTGCTAATTGAGCTTTGTCCTGGGCACGGCTATGCTGTGGTGAGACCCACTGGCTCTCTAGAAGACAGTGTTGTGTTATTGGGGTTTAGTAACATTTTAGTAACATCATATTGATGATCCCCTTTATGCACAATAAAAGGGCAAAATGTCTGGAGAATGTGGGAGTTCATTTTCAGGGACTTGTCATATTTCTGATAATTAGCTGCTCTCTTCTACAATGGTGGAATCGTTGAAACCAGAGGAGACTGAAAATGTTCTTAGATGTCACTTCTGATGTCAGACTGAACCAAATCTGAATGTGTTTTTCCACCAGTGTGAGATGTTATGTACAAGATTATTATTAATTATTAGCAGACACCCTTATCCAGGGAGACTTGGTTTACACAAGAAACATTTTCAAAGCATGGTGGTACAATAAGTATAACATACAATAATCATACCTCCAATGAACTATTAAGTGCAGACATTATACAGCTAAGTCTTAATATGGGCTAAAGGGTGGAGTAGGCATTGGAGAGGTCACAGTAAACTGATAGCAGTGCTTACAACACATAAGTAATAGGGAGCATAAGGAAGCATAATTTAATAAGAAAGTGCAAAAGTGCTGAGCAGCCCAGGAGATTAGGCTGCTGTATTACATGTACAGACTGGACAGATGTGTCTTGAGTTATCACCAGAAGATAAGGGGCGAGGGGGGGAAATTAGGGGGTCTGGAGGAAGGGGAGTGGAGAGGGGGTACTTGATGTTGCATGGTAGGAATCAGTCTCAGCTGAGCCAAGTTTATCAGGTGTTTGGGATGAATCTGTCTTGCTCTCTACAAATATACTGCAAATGTTTCTCTAACCTCCATATTTTCTCCCCCATTTCCACAGGTGGTAGATATCAGCTAGAAATTAAAATTCCAGAAACGTATCCATTTAATCCCCCAAAGGTAGGTTTTCGTACCACATGTAATCTGTTTACGGGCTGCTGTGTGTACTAAGGGAATGCTTTGGGAACCTGTTACCTCACACAGGATCACCGCATTGCTACTCCAATAAATGATTAAACTGTCTCCACATTACATAAGTAATTCACACAGAGAATATGCAGCTAACACAGATTCTGAAGAAGCAAAAGGTTGGTCACGGCCTTTATTTCAGCCAAATTTGCAGTGATTTTTTTTCCTCCACTAATAGCCTTCATTAACCCCTTGTTACTTCAATAGCATTTAGAAACAGAATTAGCCTTGAGGGTTTAATATTAAAAGGCACCGTGTAAGAATTGAATCTGGAGAAGGCAATGGTATGAAGATAATTCTGGTTAAACATGATTTATTACAGAAACTATCAAAGTCTTGATTGACAGTCTGTCTTGTGTTGTACTGCTGTCCAGCCCCACCTTAGAGTGACCATGCCTCACTCCAAAGTGGACAATGGCAGTTGCTCATTAATATAGGTAACAATGTATCTCACCCACTTTCTTACATTTCAGTGTAACTACTCTGGTTCCCCACACCCATAGCTTTCTTGAAAGTGATTAAATCTGCTGTCGATACAAAAAAAAAAAAAAAAAGAGACCCCTTTCAGCCATCCGTCTCCACTTTCTGTAAATCGGGCCCACACCCGAGAACATTAGGGGAGACTGGAATTTGTCAGTGTAAATCTGCCTAGTTTCAGACGGCTTCATTCCTCCCAGCTGTTTGGGACTGAAGAAAGTAGTGCTTCACGTTATTCTATTATGCATTTCTCTTTAACCTGGTGGGTTGAATCAGTCCTTAAAAATGTGCTGTTGCATATTCAGTTCAGCAGTATCTCTGGCCTAGTCTGTCCAAATACAATTCTGTTGCTGTCATGGAGTTCCAGGTGTCACAATCAAGTGTTCCACATTCAGAGGGGTGCAATGACCAAACAAAAAGCCTGGGCAGAAGATGTGACCCCATACAATGCTTAGTTGAGTTTATACTCCTAAACAAATATATAGTTGCAGTAAACTAAACCAATAAAACTCATTTTATGTTTCCATAGAGATTTCATGGCTGTTCAATGAGATGGGTGGGGATGGCACAGTGGTAGCCTTCCTTAAGCAGTTTCATGTTTCCAAGAAAATTGGTGCCGTCTCCACAATTGGATTATGTTTTTGAAGTGCGAGTCGGCAGAGCAGAAAGGATGATTGGAGTTCAGTCAGTGAAACACCACAGGACTTCTTTTTGCAGCAAAAATAAACTACATTTCATCTCCCTCATATTTATCACTCTGGCTAGAATTGCACACCCACGATCTGATCCCCACCCAGATTTTTTTTTTTTAAACTCTACTTTACGAAGGCTCAAAAATGATCAATTATTTAATACATGCATAAATATAAATAAGAGGCACGGTTGTTGTTGAGCAAGGCACTTTACCCAGATTGATCCGATGGGTACACGGTTAAGTCGATTTGGATAAATTGTCCGCTAAATAAATGAATTGTAATATTAAAGCTGACTTAGCCTATATGTGTGATTGTAATCCATTTGTGTATCCTGCTCTCTGTTTGTTGTTCATATGCCTTGGTAATTGTGTCTCCCTGTCTTTCAGGTTCGATTTATCACTAAAATATGGCATCCAAATATCAGCTCAGTCACTGGTGCAATATGCTTGGATATCCTAAAAGACCAGTGGTAAGTGACTCTGCATTCCTTACGATCCATTCAGTTAAGTAAAAATTCACACCATCAAAACAAACTGAAATGTTCCTTTAAACAAATCTGGGCACTCTTTCACTGCTGGTATGAATTTCATTCTCAGACTGGCTTTTGCTCATCTTGATTACAGGTAATGAGTTTGGTTATGGATTCCATCTCATTCTTGTCCTGTTTTCTTTTGGGATTACTGCTGAAATGTCAGTGCTAGGCATCAGAGCATTGGCTAAACTCCCAGAAATCAAAAGCCTGTTATGAATCTCTGTCAAGACCAGCCATAGCCGTGTTGTACTTGGCATCAGGTTTTATGACATGTGGGTAGTGTCCAGTGTTTCAGGCCTGTCACATTAATGCAGATTGTACTCTATAGTACAGGGTGAGTCTGTGCTTTCTGGGACTCGTGGAAGATGTAGATAACAAGTTTGTGTTGCATATTACTATATTAGTCCATAAGTCTGTATGTGTGCATTCAGTTTTAATTTGCTTTTTACTGTCTGAATATCGTGTAATGTAACCTGTTGCAATGCTGTAACTTGGCCATGTTCTCACTGTAATTATGAATTTGTTCTGGATCGAATAGTCTGGTTAAATAACGTGATTTGATTGATTGATTGATTGATTGATTGATCATTGACGGTGTCAGGCCTGGGAATGAACATGCATTTTTAACTGGAGCCAACTGTGGAAGAGAGAAATGGATAACTGACGGCAGAAAACAAGAATCTGCAGAGTGGAGTCTCACAGGGAAATCATGTGCTAAAATGGTTTCTGTTTAACTGTGAGGAAGTAAAGTCTCTGTCCATATTTAGCAGGGTTTATCGAGGCAGTGACGCTCGCTACATGTTCTGGAGGCCGTGACTCTGAAAGCGTTTGTTTAGACTGTAAACAGTAACTGCAGAAAAACTCTTCCCATCTCCTATGACATGAGTGTTTAATGCAGGGTAGGGAGACACATACTGTACTATAATTTGCATGTATTTATAACGTACATTTCAGATACAGCTTTCCTGCATATCTGTGATGCCAATGAGCTGACAACACAATGCTTGTTTGTTTGTTTTTTCCTATTATAAGCATCTACCTGGAAAAGACTGAATGTAAATCAGGAACAAGGAACACTGGCTACGTGAGCATAGTTTACACCGAGTAGTAAATGTCACTTCGTGTTGGATTCAAAATGTATTTATTTATTCAAATGGGGCTCTGATATGCAGACTTAAAAACAAAAACACTGCAAGAGTACTGTATGAATAATTTAATTCAGTGGGAGATGGTCTAAAGGATCTTTGGACAAGAGGAAAGGGGTGGGAGGTCCTGTTATCTTGTCTAAATGTGTGTGTCAGGAGGTATGGATAAGGGAATAAAGTATAGGAAATTATTTTAATGCAGTTGATGAGGTGTTGTAGAATTTGTCTGGGGCAAAGTGTTGTTCCCATGGGTTGTTGAGCATATCATGTGAATTGACAGCTGTAGCAGTTGTGCGGGGTGAACTCTGTACTTGTGTGTTGTTTAAGCAGACCCCTACAGAGCGATTCCACTGTAGTCTTGTTTTTTTATGAGTTCAGAAGATGAAATGATGGAGTATTCTTTGCACTGGATCCTCGCCCTCCCCTCCTTTATAATTACAGAGTGCCCTAGCATATTTGATTTATTCCAGAAGAGTGGAATACATTTCATGGTGCTCCCAGGGCCAAGCGCTGCATGCAAACCAACAACATCAACAGCAAAAGCACACACACAAGAAATCTCATCCCTTTGTGCTTTATTATTGTACGCATGCATTTCTGTCTCCGCTCATCTGAAGCACAGAGTCCAGAAGTGATTTTGATTGGTGTGAATGCTGGCACTTGTCTTTGACAGTCTTTTCAGCCTTTCATTCAGCGAACAGCAGACTGTTGGGACGGTTGGCAGGGATAGCTCAATCTCTGCTGAGCTCTAATTAAAACAATGAAGTCGACACGTTGAGAGTTAACATGGAGGGGGTAACTGGCACTGCAGGAGGCTGGGCAGCAGTGCTCAGACGGAAGACTTGTGCCCCCTTAATGTAGTTACTTGTCAGCGGAGGTTTTTATTTTGTCTTCTTTTAATAGTGATTGAGGGCTTTGGTCAAACAGAATGAACACAATCCAGCACGCCTTGTTGGTTACCCTGATCTAACTTCCGTAATTGTGCAGAGGCCTAATGTCAAGTTTAGGTTTCTTCATCTTAGACTGACGTAAGGTTTAAAAAATGCCAATGTTTCTAAGAGACCAACATGACCCAGCCAGCTGGAACACATAGCTAACATGAATGTTTGAATAACTGTAGTGCGAACTAATGCGGTGGCTTTTTAATACTCTGTTGTGGCTCATCTTCACACCTGATGCCACACTGCAAGATCAAATGTAGCTCCCATAAAATAAAAAGGTTACATGGCGATTCTGTGGTACCCTTGAAATGCCTGTGGGTGTTTATATAAAAAAATTATTGAATATCGGTCATTGTGTATTTTCCGTCAAGTTAGTCTGTTGTGGTAATTTGATAATTACATCTTTAGAATTGGCTGTGTTACACGCGGTTAGGGTTGGGGTCTGGATTTAATGCAAAATTTTTGTGAAACCTCAAACGTTTTTTAAATTTATTATTTTATATAGCTAAAATGTCTTTATATGAAAGACTTGAGGTTTTCTGTGTGTTCCTCTGATTTCAGAAGAGATCTCTTGAAGAATTTCAGATGTACAGAGAGCATGTGACCTCAGTTCCCATGGCAATGCTTGTGAAGGGGTTTTAAAATGCTTCTCCTCCTCCTCCTCTTGCAGGGCAGCTGCAATGACCCTTAGGACAGTGTTATTATCGTTACAAGCCTTGTTGGCAGCAGCAGAACCAGATGACCCACAGGATGCGGTGGTGGCAAACCAGGTAAGAGCCCGTGGACCCCGAAGGCACATTGTCTACACGTACTGCACATTCCCAATCACCAGTTGCTTTCACCTCTCTGTTCTGCAATTCTTCTTAACTAGTTTTCATGCATCCCTTCCCAACACTGCCCTCCTGATCTGAACTGGAGACACTGACACCAGCTGTCCTCCCAGAGTCCTATTCAAAGATATATATTTCAACTGGAGGAGAAGCCAGGAACCAAGTGCTGGCTGAAAAAGCACTAACAGTACAACTGGGGGGCAGCATTATTCAATAATAGCTATTGGGTTTGCAGTTACTGGTATAATCTGAGTTTAGTACAGTGTATTTGTATACTATTTTTTGGTTATATCCATAAACAAGCAAACAATTAAAATATATGCATAGGTTTCTGCCTGTTTTTATTTGCTTACTTAATCTGCAAAAGCTGTTTTTGACAGACTTGGCTGTGGAAGTGAGAGTTTAATAGGTTCTGATTTCAGATTAGTTGCATTTGCATTTTTCCTAGATCTGAACTACACGTGACCTCAAACTTTGACTAGGGATTTAAGGGTTTTGAAAAAAGCTCTGGGGAAAATTAAATGAGCTCATTGGTGCTACGGTTTACATAAATGTAAAGGAATGTCTACACTGGTTTCTTAAAAATGGTGTACACAGTGCCTATAGAAAGTCTACACCCCCTTGAAGTTTTTAAACATAAAACTTAGGCACTGACACAAACCTGAGTTTAAATGTTTTTTCACCCCCCTTTATCTACACACCATACTCCACACTGGATCAGTCTCCACCCCCTGAGTTAATACTTGGTGGAAGCACCTTTTCCAGCAGTTACAGCTGGGAGTGTTGATGGGTAGCAAACTAAGTCATGCCACACATTTTTGATCAGATTTAGGTTGGCACTCAAGAAAATTTACCTTTTTGTTATTTAGCCACTACAGTGTAGCTTTGGCTGTGTGCTTTGGGTCATTGTTAGGCTGAAAAGTGAACTGCCATCCCAGTTTTAGCTTTCTTGCAGAGGGCAGCAGGTTTTCCTCCATTCATTTACCCAATCCCTGGCGATGAGACAAATCCCCATAACATGATTCTGGCACCACCAGGTGATGCGCTGTGTTGGGTTTGTGACAAACAAAATGCATTGTTTTAGCTAAAAAAAAGTTCAATTTTAGTTTTGTTAGACCACTTATTAATAGCCTCTCCAATAGTCTCCTTCTTGCTCGGTCATCCAATACAACTTTGTCCAGTGCCCGTCAGAATTACTCCCAGGAATCACGGCTAGATCAACAGATTCGACGGTTAGAACACGGCTCATGGTGACATTTGTTTTTAATTTTGTGGAGAAAAAAAACAACAACATGCGAGATCACATGTAGACAAGCAGAAAGGAAAATAGAAATATACGAAAATGCTAAGCTAACTCGGCTAACTTCATTACGAGGACATTAAAATGCTAGATTAATTTCACTTTCATAGTCACAATTCTAAAATATACATACAAAAATCTTAAAATTTATATTTATCTTTCCGTTGTACATAGGAAATTATCCACAGGTGGAAACACTGGGTAGCAAAGGGTTAATCTTAAAGGGTTTGCCACAGATTCACTATTTCAGACACTTTTTCTGTATTGAATAAAATACAAATTAAAGTTAACATGTATTCGTCACCACGCACACAGTTTATTATGAATATGCTTTGTATGAGTGGATCATTTTTCATTCATTTTGTGGCGTTTTTTTTTTTTTTTTTAACTTTTTATTCCTGTTAAAAATAGTCGGATATAGAATCAATGTAATGTAAAACCCTTGAAGAATCAATGCTAGCCTAATCAATTCATAATCAATGCTAGCCTTATATAGGCATAATCTTTGATATTGAATGGGGCTTGTTTTGAGGAAATTTGTGCGCTGTAGTGAGGAAATCAATCTACCCACGATCTCGGGTGTTAATGCCAGTATGGTTTGATGGAAAATTGTGCTTATTGATGGCTGTGGCTGTGAGGTGGAAGAAACTGCATTTCTGACTTGTTCAGTAACCAAGAATATTCAATTTCTGTCCAATCTATATATTGTCGCAATAACTGCTGTTCCATGTCTGGAAGGTGCGCTCCGTTGTCTTCTCATTGCTGCCATCTGCCAACTCGTAACTATTTAGGGGACATTGTGAGGTCTCCTAAATATTGGTTGAGTTGACAACACTGTCAGATATTTCAAGCACTTAGGACTGATTTATCACTCTCAGATGCTTTATGGATATGGGCCCTGGAGTCCCTTTGAAAGTTCCTTGGTGCTCATGGTTGAGTCTTTGCTTTGAAATGCACAACCCAGCAGAGGGAAACTACAGGAACTACTGAATGCATCTTGAAATCATGTGAATCACTACAATTTAACCCAGCCTGAACACAGGAATGAATCCCTTCAGTAAGTGACCTTAACAGTCACTATCAAAGACTGTGAAGTCTCTGTTTGTAGAGACACCTGTTTTTATGACAGTAACCACAACTTGAATTTTACAAGTTCAGTTCCTGTTCAGATTCTAAAAGCAGGGAGAGGTTCAGCAGGAGTTCAGGATGTGTTGGTGTAGATTTTGTGACAAACTGCTTTTGAGACGAAATTTCACACTCCCCATCTGGAGGGAAACTAGCTAGCGTGACAGTTGGCTCGCAGTGACTGATCGAGTCTTCGGCTCCAAGACAAATTACCATACCGTTACATTCACAGTGGTTTGATTTAAACAGGGTGGTTTTGCTAATTGGAAATACAGAGCAAAATAGGGAGTCTGATCGTGTTGTTTGAAAACTAAATTTAGATAGAAACCTACAGGTTTGGGTCAGTTTAAAAAAACCATAAAAAGCCATAATTCCTCACACACAAGCTTATGCATTCAAAAACATGACATGACACTGCAGGCTTTTCAGTGGCTTCAGTGACAATACTATTCCTTTATGGTCTTATGATTTTTTCTCCCCAGTGGTCTCTAGGCTCTGAATGGCCATCTCTGTATTAATATCTGTTATCGCTCTTTTTACAGTATAAGCAAAATCCAGAAATGTTCAAACAGACCGCACGACTCTGGGCACACGTGTACGCTGGGGCGCCTGTCTCCAGTCCCGAATACACCCGAAAAATAGACAAACTCTGCGCAATGGGCTTCGATAAAGTAAGTGTGAAAGAGGCATCTTATGCTGGGGGGGTTCCTTATTCATTATTCATTCAATATGCAAATAGATCTGTCTGCCATCCTAGCTGTTCATTTGGTATTTACCCATCATTCGCCTTCCCTGAAATGTCAAACACTGGAGGTCCGTGCTGTTTGGATCCAATTACTTCATCTCCATGATGGGTTTTGCTAGAGAAATGAGTGTTGTTTGGCGTTGGCAGGGAACAATATGATATTGTGTGCATTTATTTAAGTTGCTGTAACTCGCCTCCGTTTTGTCCCCACAGAATGCAGTAATAGTGGCCTTGTCTTCAAAATCTTGGGACGTGGAGAGTGCGACAGAACTACTTCTGAGTAACTGAGCGTTTAATGAAGGCTGCTTCTGTAGGCTTGCCCCCCCCCACCCCCTTCCTCCTTTGAACAGACCCATCTTCCCCTCCTTTTTCATTTTGTTTTCTTTTAGGAATACATCTAGGTTCCCTTTTAAAAACAAAACAAAAAAATGGCACTGCGTTACCTGATCATGCTATCTAGCTGCAAATTGAGACTGGAAACAACAACAACAACAACAACAAATTGCTCTGTAAATAAAGCTATTAAAGTGTGTAAATTAAAAATGGGGAAATACTTTAATTTTTTTTTCTTACTTTATAATGTAAAGAATCACTATAAATTTGAGCTGTGCTTACAATTGAAAAAGACCCACAAGAGACCCTTTGTGTATGCGTATGTATACATGTATACACACTGCAATGTGTCACGGTTTGTAAACAGATATGTATTGAATGTGTCATAGCTGTTATACCTCTTTTAATCCTGTGGTAGCTGATCTTCATAGTATTATCACAGTGGATCCTAAACTCTCCGGTCAGCTCCGGATACGTAGAGTTTCTGAATGGACCCTTGTACAATGCTTGATTAGTACTGAAGTAGAGGTTTTATATACCAGCTCCTCACTTGGGCGGTATGCTGCTTGAGAGTTTATTATAAACACTTGGCGTGTGACGATTTGTTTTTTTTGGGGCTTCAATTTCACACACAAACATGTTAGAGGAAAAATCACCCCTTGTTGATTTCCATTTTCAAGGTTTTGTGGTGAAATAACTTCTCCTCCCCCCCCCCATCCCCTATCCCCTGTTAAACCACTAGATTATATGGGGTGTAAATGTTTTTTTTTTTGTTGGTTTTGTTTTTGTTTGAAATGCAGGGTTATTGAAATGTGATGCTTTCCAGTGTTTCACTAGCACTAGAGCTGCGATTTTAACGATTGAAAATGCTGGAATGGTGATCTGGCCTCCCCGGGTCACAGAGAGCCGCTTCCCTGCCATGTTAGCTGTACCGTGGGCCTGGACATGTTCCAGTGTGTCAGAGTCATTGTGTGTGTCCTCTGTCCCGGGAGCAATATATCTGACCAGAACTGCGTGCTCATGAACATGGCCAGATTTAGTTCACACTACTCCCTCATGAAATATGAAATTCCCTTGGATTAATGAAGAGACTTATCTCCTTTTTAAACATGTATGTGAAAAGTTCCATTTTACTACTATTAAGTCTCCTTACTTCAGGCGCAGGGCAGGCAGGGTTCGGGGTACATTTTTCCTGATATAAACACAGTTATAATGGGAGGACTTTAAGTCTATCTGAGGAGGAGATGTCTTTTCATTAAAGAATCCCAAGATATTAACAGAATGCGAGAATTGGACACAATTAGCCCGATTTAGTGCTGTTTTTCCAGGATGGTTTGGCAGGATAGAGGTTATAGAATTATCAGTTTCATGCCAAGTGATGGTGTCAAGAAAGCACCAATGCGATATCATTTATTTCAACAGAAAGAGCAGTAAGAACTGTTTCAATTGATTTCTGACACTCCCGCACCGGACATGGTGAGGTGGTGATGGCAACTTCTAGATGTAATTGGTCTACAGCCACTTTGAATGAATCCTCCTTTTCAATTTTGTACATCAGTTTTTGTAGTAAATTAGGTATTAGCTGGATGTTCACCTAAACCTCCACTCAGTACAGTTCTAGATTTTAGAAGCTGGATAGACTCCTGTCTTTTTAAAATGTCTTTTCTGACAAGTCTGTATTCTAGAGACAGTGTATTGACAGTTTCCCTTTTGTTGTCGGAGATACTTGCTATGACACAATCAAGGACTTGCATCAACCGAATTGTTCAGAATTAGTTTTAGCTGAGCATTGAAGTGTAATGCTAGGGTTTGCGTATCAGGTAGACTTTCATCCTATTTTTGTTTGTTCTCCCTTCCCCTTTCTTTGCTGCACTCTGGGAGGTTGTGACAACGCCATGTCCTTGCTGTATATACTTGAAGCTCTCCTAGTAAACAGACCATTGTTATAGGCCACAATGCTGCTGATGCAGCAGATGTTTGTGGAGGGGGGGGGAAGATGCCCTTACTTCCTCCTTATCTTGTACATACAGCCACACATTCTTTTCATATTAAAATGACATTTCATCTTAGAATGCACCATTGATGGCTGGAGTTATTTTTTTGTAAAAAAAAAAAAAAAAAAAAAAAAAAAAAATCAAAAATGACTTTTTTTTCATCCTGTTGTATTTGGTATGATCAGTATTGCACGAAATGGTTGCCATTTCACAGGTTTAAAGTTGACTATTTTTCACTGCTTTTCAATTAAGGGAAGAGCTAAAATGGTGTTTGACTCATCTCTTCTTACAAGTCAAATAAAAGGAACAGTACAGCATGGTTACTATTGTCAGACTGTCATATTTCTCCGATTAAAAATTCCAAACCTCAGCAAGGCGCTACTCCAATACTTTCTTGCTTCTCTGGTACAGTGCCCTGCCCTGTTACAATGAGCCGCCTCCACCGCCAGTCTGGAAGAGCACCAGCCTCTGCAGTATCTGGTAGTGTGGCCTTGTGCAGGCACCTGTGCAGAATGCTGATATTTACATCCTGTGTGTCTTTGTCGGGGGGCGCTCATTTTAATGAGGCAAGGCTCTGCTCTGTGACAGAAACACTACAGCAGTGGTTTTCAGCCTGGTCCTGGAGTACCCCCTGCCCTGCTTGTTTTTGTTCCAGCCGAGGTCTTAATTACTTAACTGTATATTGCTTTATTAGTTCAATTAAGGATTCATTTAAGCAGTCAAGACCTCGGTTGGAACAAAAACCAGCAGGCAGGGGGTACTCCAGGACTGATTTGAAAACCCCTGCACTACACTGTTACTGCTAAATGTTCTCTAACAATGTGTGAAAATACTCTGTTCAGCGAAGTGCTGGAGTTAAAGTCTAATTAGAGTTTGTAACAGACAAAATCACTCAAGGCTTTCATTGAGGTGGATGGAATTGTCCTGTGAACTTCTAAGGTTTACTTTGCTGCCTTTAACATGCAGTCAGTGTGCTGTTATTTAATTTCAGTATTGGTCACTTATCACTTGGTGGGGATGCAAGTCAGGGTTCTCATTTGAGCCTTGAGATGAAGATGCTCTGACAGCACAATATGATCAAGTTTGTTGTTGCTCTTTGCCACTCAAGTCACATTAAAAACAATAGTTTGATTAAATGATTCAGCTGCTCGGTTTCTTTCACAATTGTATTGTTCTATAGCTAAAGAAACTATGGACTGTAGCACACGTGTAGCGGTGGAGCCAGAGCCGCTAGAATCTTAATTGGAGGGGGCTGCCATGTTCTGGCCTGTATTGATAAATGGTACATTATCGTCAAATGATCTCGACAGGCCCCTTCTGTCTTCAGTAGCCTGTACGATGCAGCTCTGATGGATGGTGCAGTGGGCAGTGAAAGATTGAAATACCTCCAGATGCATTGGTTTCCAAGGAGATCTTTCATATGATCCCCAGAGTTTAAGAAAATACTAATTTGCAGCTTAATGATACATTTAAAATGTGGGAGATGCAGCAAGACGTGGTCTGTCGAGGGGCATTTTCAGGGGCACGGGTTTAATGTGAATATATTCTCAACCGAGGTTTCCTGGAATACCAACTATTTAGAGTACCCTTTAAAATAAACGAGAAAATAAAACAGTGAAACGAACCTGTCACACTTCATAGATGACAATACAGGCTTTGTGAAGACTGAACCGGATCAGTGCCCTGCTTCTAAACCAGCCGAGGAAGGGAGTCCGTCTCTGCCTGGGAACAGATTCATTATCTCGGGTTGCTGTGGTCATCGAGCGGGGGATGGGGGCGAGTTTCTGTCCAGGATGCCTCTTGCAGGTGCAGTGTGACCTTTCATTATGCTCATGAAGGTGTGGCTGCAGTGGGCTTCTGGTCGGGCAATTTGCTGCTGTGGAAGAAAAGGTCAGCACTTTGTTCAATGCAGTCCACATCCAGCACAGGGGGCCGGTCTTCTGGCACAGGCAGTGCTGTGATCTAATACACTGTATGTCTTCCTTGTAATATCCTCAGAGAGGGCTGCATCTGAATGTGTCTGTCCCCCCCCGTAGGACACACAATCAGGATTAAAAAAAACAAAACCGGAACAATCTTAATGCTGTGGGTTACCTGTCTCAGGCAAAACACTTTTGCTCAGTGTAAATAGGGTTTCCTCCTGTAAATGATCTACTTTTGATACATTGGAAAAATCAGTTTGAACAATCACTGCCAGGTGATAAGGGAAGGCACGAGGCTTTTTGCCTTTAAGGTTTCAGACGTGCTCCAACATGGTGAGGAATCTGATAACGTTATGTGAATGTGGAGACTTTCTGCCATTATCTTCAGTTTCAACATGGCTGTGGTCTGCGGTACGAAACACTGGCACTGAGGAAAGCACCTCCCGACGCTCAAGGTTTGTTCTTGATGATTTTATTGCAAATCGATGGCTGATGCATCAAACCCTCTCCCCTTCTTTAAAGCTGATCCACTCTCCTTCAAACACTGAGATGCTTGTCAATAATCTACCAAAAAGATCCAAAACAGCCCCTCACCACTCAATCAAGGCATCTCTCGGGTTTGAAATGAAACCGCTTTAGTTGTTTTCAGACAATACATGGAATTACAGGTTTATTTCAAATTGGCAAATACCAAATAGGCAGGTACTTCCTCTTTCACATTCAGACGTGCGTTTGTCTTGCTTATGTGACACTACATAGGCAGGGACGTCAATCACAGAGAAATATAAGGGTTTGTGTGTGTGTGTGTAAACGTGCACAGATTTCACGGTGTTTTACCAACTTAAACTTCAGGTTGAACATGTCAAGTCAGTTATTTCACCTTATGTAGGAGTTCCTTTTTTGAGCATCCATACTAGCAGTGTCTAAAAAAGTGCATACCTCCAATTAAGAAAACTCATAACCAGTGGGCATCTAGCTGAAAATAAATTACCTGTCCAGTCATAACAAGCACCCAGTTAATCAACATTATCACCCAATCACGAAAGTAATAAAACAAACAGTTAATGATTTCTGCTGCCGTTTTTTCCCCAGCAATCGTGGCAGAATGCACAAAGAAATCACCTGCAGGAGGCCTGCAAATCACTACAGCAATGCTAGAGATGTGATCACTAATTCAACTGGTACCATCAGTTTCTTTTGACCAATAATGATCTTCACATAATTACTCTGTAATGAACGGAAAGGCTCAATATCACAAGATTTTAAAACCAAAGCAGAAGCAGCGCTATACTGAATAAGGTTTCTACAACGTGTGTTTGTTGGGATGAAGGATCCTTGAAAAACATTGTTAGTGTTACATCTTGATTTTAAAGGCAGTCTTTTGTACCAACATTTAAATCACACTGCCACAGTAAGAAATCATCCGCTCACACCTTGACACCTAAAAGCATTTATTTTTTTATGCAAAAAAAAAAAAAAAAAATTAAATATGGTCACGTGTACATAAACTGTACACAGCTATGCCAAAACAACGCCTGGAATCATAGTATCAATGCAACAAGTATTTCACTAAAATAAAATATAAAATGAGCTGGAAACAGGGAGACAAACTGGCAAAACATGTTGAAAAATATTTTCAGTCTCTAAAAACACTCAAAATGAATTAACAGTTCTGAACTGTTTTATTTAATTTTGCAGGCATCTAAAATCCAACAGTTTATTTTTTTTATGTTTTTTTTTTATTTTTATTTAAAACCTTTGCGTAAGCATCATTGTTTAATGTGGTAATTAACATCACCCCTGGAAAACGGTACATTTTTTGCACTCTCCTTTCATTCCATTACAAAAATGTAAAATCTGCACTAAGTTAAAAATAAAAGGCCTCTGTAAAAGAACCAGATTACCTGCTAGAGCTTCAAAACATTTCACCTTGGTTAAAAATGTAGGCAAGAACTAAATCTGAAAAACATCAGGGACAGGAATCCGATGGGAATGGTAAAATCTGAACAGATCTGTCAAATCTAGAACAAGCAATTAACTTAGAGGGGAGAAAAAAAAAACACACACACAGATCTTCCTCTGTGAGCTCCACTGGAAATACTCAGTTTTATGCCGAATATCCAGAGCCAGGCATCCTTTACCCAACAGAGTTCAGGCTAAAACTCAAAGATTTCTTCTGCAGCAGGAGGCAGCGGGACTGTTTGGCTTAGGATTCTCTTTAAAGTCTATGTGGCGACTCCTGTTGAAAGTAAAATTGCTTTCAGCAAACAAAGCCCATGACAACCAAAAGTAAGACATCTGCCTTGACAAATTAATATATTCATGTTTAGGGACTGCACATGTTGTATAACCAGATTCATATTTGAAAAGGTCATAAAAATAAGTCTCAGTGAAGCATAAACGGATGGTTGGACCTCCATTCAATGAGCTTATATGGTTTTCAAAAGGTTTTTCGCTGAGGAGAAAGCTTGCTTCAAAAATAGGGTTCGGAAGCAGTATTGTCTCTTCTTTTTCAGGGCAAAGAGCTTTACAGTCAAGGAAGTTCAGTTTCTGTACAGTGATGGGAGTCCTGAAGCAGGCGTTCTACTTATGTCTTCGGAAGATCTTTCTTTTTACCTGAAAGTGAAGGAGTGTAAGAAAACAAAATGGAAAAGATCAGTTTCTGTTGAGCATGCCTGTGGTTCAGTTCTTCGAAGGCCCCTCCAATACCAGCCTGTTGTATAACCTTAATGGAGTTGCTTGCTGCACATGGGCTCACCATGACCAGTGCATTTTAAAATTATTCTATATTCCATATTACGGTACAAGTTAAACTACGGTTATGCTCTATACTAAATCTTTTATATCTGAGCTTTCGGCAAGCAGACAGGATTAATGGCAAACAATTACTACTAGACTACCTGTACCTTATTTTTAAAAATATGTCATTCTTTCAAAAAGCTCAAACTTGACAGCATTTGACTGCACAGGGTCTACTCTCAAACAGACTTGGAACTAGTGAGTGCATGATCTAATTAATGAAGGGTTATTTGTGTGCGCGCACACATTAGTAATGCCTTCTCATCTCGCTCCAACACTAGCCTCCCTCTGGCACCTGAAACTGCGCTCCCTGAGACCTCTCCGCCAGGCTGCTCTCATGCCTAAGAACATCCTTCTCCTTCACAAAGCTGTCTGGACTCGACTCTACCTCCCACAGAGAATCTCCATCGCTGCCCAAACCCTGGCTGCTGAAAGATCAAAACACTGCAGTCAACTTAGTCTTAGCGGCAGACCCCTGTGCTGAGGAGCAGGACCACCCACTGCCCAGGACACTAACCTGCTTTCTCCGACCATACTGTGCCGTAACAGAAGCTTTCCCAGCTATTTCATGTTAACACTACCATTTAAAGGACCAGTTTTTGTTACAATACATCACATCATGTCTACAGCTACGATTTTACTGGAGCAATCCAGGTAAAGTACCTTTCTCTAATGTCCAGCAGCAGTGTCCCCCACCTGGGACAGAACCTACAGCCCCCTGCAAAGGAGTCCAGAGCCCTAACCAGTACTCCACACTGTTGCCCTACTATCTCTTGTCATCTCTCTACAGAACCATTTATATTGTAAGTTGGCATTGGAAGACAAAAAGGAGAAGAAAATATTATGCACAGATCTTGATCATGCATCACAATTCTTTGACATTGTTGCAGAAATATGGAATATGCAGAACTGCCTGGTAAGAATCTCTAACAAAAATGCCACTGGCAGACGGGTACACATGGTTTCCCTCGGCAGGGGATGGACACTCCTGGCAGTGCCAGACCTGGAGAGGAGCTGTACCTTTGTAAATCCATCTGTCTCTGTGGCGCCACCCTCTTGGGGTCAGATTCTTTCTGCTGTTTTGGTATTTTGATGGTGATGGGCTCCACGATGCCGGGGCTGTCCTGGGGCGCCGCCGTCCTCTTCCTGCCACGCCCCCCAGCCTTCGCCTCTACGCCCTTCTCCATGCTGCTCGCTGGCTGAGTCTTTGGGGGCCTCCCTCGCCTGGGTTTTGGGATCACCGAAGCGCCCATCTCGTCTGAAGCCTTGTCGTCGGCGCTCTGGTGCATGTTCTCGGCCCCGTCTGCAACGGGGGCGGCCCGTTTCTTGCCTCGCTCCATGCTGGCATTGCCTGGAGCGGACGGCTCGGAGTTCACCTCCTGGCGTGAGAGAAGACCAATTCATCCACAAACACAGACAGAAAGGGGTTCACTTTTCTGGCTGACCCATAAGATTAAATTATACACACATAACATGGGTGACCCTCTAGCTTCATGATTTCAAAATAAAAAATACAATAAAACACATGCTGCAAAGGCTGATTGCCAAGCCTACCTTCTTGACAGCTTCAGCTTTGGAGGGTGTTACGGAGATCAGAATTACAGGGTTCTCGTCGTTTTCACATGCCCCCGTCTCGGATGCCTCCGTACCCGGCTCCCTGTTACAATGGCAAACATCACAACACACAGGCAGTTAGTAGATGAGGAAGAGAGAGTTATTAAGTGCAGTGTTGCAGTAGGTTTGTCTTCCTACTGTCCTCACCTGCCCTTGTTTCCTGCGGGAGAGCTGGGTTCAGAGTTCCCGCTCACATTGCTGCCCGTCTCAGAGCCCACTGTTTTGGTGTACGGCCTCTTGCCAGTTACTGATAGTGGCTTGTTCACGGTGCCGAGAACACTAGTTGGTTTGGGCTACAGTAGAGAAGGTTAAAAAGTTGGGAAAAATGTTAGAGAACAGAGAATCTGAACTCCATTTCCTTCCATCAGTGCTTCCTCTCAGCAGGAATTCACAGATTAACGATATGCCACTCGGGCACAGCATCTTCAGAATAACGATTAAAACATTAATCTGATCGAGACAAATTGAAGCTCTCTAAAGCAGTGGTTTTCAACCCTTCTGCCGTAATTTTGTCAACTTCATAAATCTTATCAAATCAAACTTATTCAAAGTTGTGAAAATGTAACATTTAAACATTTACTGTAGACTTTTGGAAATGAAATATCCAACTGAAGTCGATTTCTAAACAGAAAGGAAGGGAGAGCTGTGGCAGTTGGGTCGCGCTGGTTGTGACTGAATGCGCGAGTTGCAGTGCTATCAGTGGGACTGAAACGCAATTGATTAAATGGACAGATGTTGAATTTGGTCTGCCTGCACTAAATAAATGATTTGCATTAATTACAAGGAATTATTTAGTATGTCTGTCTACTTTTTACCATACGACTAAAGGCCACTCCTTGCACTTAACACATTTTAATTACTTTACCAACATATTTTCACACACCATGTGTGTGTGATAATAGTTTTAGCAACCCGTTGCCATTCAGGTAAGACAATACCTAGTAAATTGTTTTTGTTTGTTTCATGTAGCTGTGCATCAAGGTTTTTGGTCTTAGCAAAGTGTGTCTTGGTATTAAAAAGGTTGGGAACCACTGCTCTAAAAGGCACGCAATTCAGCTGGCAAAACAAACTTGAAGAAAACAAGTCACAACTTGGGAAGAGTACTCCTTGCACATTTATAGACAGTTTTTGAATGCATGCGATCAGTCTCAATGACATTCCTCTGAAAATTAAAGCACAATAAGTTACTCTTCAGTCAAGAAAAGCATACCTTTCCTGTTAAGAGGACAGCCCTGGCTTCAATTGACAAATATTCCTTGTCATTAATGAAGTCCTGCAATACAAAACAAACAGGCTTGACATAAATCTAATTTAAAAATAAGAAAAAATTTAATAAGCATCTAAAAATGTATTTTTAAAACTTGGAAAACTGCAAAACATGACTTACTTTGTCAGGTGGGGTATAAAACTTAGTAGGTAATACAGGATCTTTTGGAGACTCCAAATGACAAGCTGTGCTTTTGTTAACGATTACAAACAGTGCAATATCACACACAATATAGAGTTTCTGTAAGGCAAAGAAAGAAAACACAACAATGTAAAAATGGGATACATTGATAGAAAAGAAACTGACATCTCCACAAGGTCTACAAACCTACAAATGCACACACCCTATTTAGATATACACTCACCTAAAGGATTATTAGGAACACCATACTAATACTGTGTTTGACCCCCTTTCGCCTTCAGAACTGCCTTAATTCTACGTGGCATTGATTCAACAAGGTGCTGAAAGCATTCTTTAGAAATGTTGGCCCATATTGATAGGATAGCATCTTGCAGTTGATGGAGATTTGTGGGATGCACATCCAGGGCACGAAGCTCCCGTTCCACCACATCCCAAAGATGCCCTATTGGGTTGAGATCTGGTGACTGTGGGGGCCAGTTTAGTACAGTGAACTCATTGTCATGTTCAAGAAACCAATTTGAAATGATTCGACCTTTGTGACATGGTGCATTATCCTGCTGGAAGTAGCCATCAGAGGATGGGTACATGGTGGTCATAAAGGGATGGACATGGTCAGAAACAATGCTCAGGTAGGCCGTGGCATTTAAACGATGCCCAATTGGCACTAAGGGGCCTAAAGTGTGCCAAGAAAACATCCCCCACACCATTACACCGCCACCACCAGCCTGCACAGTGGTAACAAGGCATGATGGATCCATGTTCTCATTCTGTTAACGCCAAATTCTGACTCTACCATCTGAATGTCTCAACAGAAATCGAGGCTCATCAGACCAGGCAACATTTTTCCAGTCTTCAACTGTCCAATTTTGGTGAGCTTGTGCAAATTGTAGCCTCTTTTTCCTATTTGTAGTGGAGATGAGTGGTACCCGGTGGGGTCTTCTGCTGTTGTAGCCCATCCGCCTCAAGGTTGTACGTGTTGTGGCTTCACAAATGCTTTGCTGCATACCTCGGTTGTAACGAGTGGTTATTTCAGTCAAAGTTGCTCTTCTATCAGCTTGAATCAGTCGGCCCATTCTCCTCTGACCTCTAGCATCAACAAGGCATTTTCGCCCACAGGACTGCCGCATACTGGATGTTTTTCCCTTTTCACACCATTCTTTGTAAACCCTAGAAATGGTTGTGCGTGAAAATCCCAGTAACTGAGCAGATTGTGAAATACTCAGACCGGCCCGTCTGGCACCAACAACCATGCCACGCTCAAAATGGCTTAAATCACCTTTCTTTCCCATTCAGACATTCAGTTTGGAGTTCAGGAGATTGTCTTGACCAGGACCACACCCCTAAATGCATTGAAGCAACTGCCATGTGATTGGTTGGTTAGATAATTGCATTAATGAGAAATTGAACAGGTGTTCCTAATAATCCTTTAGGTGAGTGTATATAGATAGATAGATAGATACATACATACATACATGTCAGTGTATACATGTTAATGTAAGATCAAAGAGCCCTTTCACAACAAGGGGTTTGCCACAAAGGAAAAAACTATTCATGAAAAGGTCTGCAACTTGAATTGATAAATTCCAATGGTGTGGCATCTCACAGTTTTAGACCCCTTAAATTCTGATCTCACACACACACTAATATTAAAATACATTGTAAACTGTACTGTCAAAATAGTATCAAACTGAAACACTTATAAGAGTATAAACTGTATGCGTTTGGAAAACATAAGAGAAATGAGACTACAGCCAGAGGAATCATGCAACAGTGATGCACAACATCCACCTCATTGGTTTTGGGGTCATCTGGCGCCTGGGCGTCCTTGGTCTGCTTTATGTTCTCCACCATTTTCCTCAGGAAGGCATGACTGTTATTTTCATTCTTGGTCATTAAAACTTCCAGCATAAACCACAGGCACCTGTAATAATAAAAAAAAGATACATTTGCCAACTTTAAATTTAAGTCCATAGATAAATCCATGCTTCCTATTTTTGTCAGTGAACTTCTTCCATCAGCAGTAGACCTAGATGCCCATGACTGAGATGAACCTACGAGCAGAGACCTGTGTCAGGTTTAAGCCAGCAAGGGGCTTTAGAATACAGGCATCAGTTTGGAACAGATGTGTAAAAACCAGATCAGATTTCAGTCTCTTAAACTACAGGTAAAGGTAGGTTCTGTGCCCAAGTGAATGGTGTCTGAGCAGAATGGCAGGCAACAGATTTCAGTTACTCTGTGGATGTAGTGCTGCACTTTTACTGCTTTCAAATGCAAACATACTGTGATTTCAGATTTGGCACGGCCCTCACATTAATGTACTAATTTCCGTGGAGAACAGGGCTGTAGGATAGTTCGGACACTTACTCTTTAATATCACGGAGCTGCTCAAAGTCCTGAGGTTTGGTGAAGTCTGGATCGTGGGCCAGAAGGTGGATCATGTAGGGAACCACGTACTCTGGCAGGAGAGAGACCAGCTTCTCTGGAATGAAAGCAAGACAGGAGAGGACAATCGTGAGTTGTTCAAATAAGATCCGTTTATTTTTCTTCTCTACATCTTTCCAATTCAACTTGTCTAGGATCCATCGTGTTATATCCACTTCTGAATCCTTGTTCTCTTGGTTGAGCAAGTCCAGTGTGTCTTGAAGGCAATGTGCTAATACCTTTGTAAACAAGAGCATCTATGATTTTATTCTCCACTTGTTTCGTTGTGCTATGTTTAACTTTACACACAACCACTTAAAACCTCCAAGGAGAAAAGTCATGCATTTGTTTGGCCAGGTGGAACCCATTTTTTGCCCAGTCTAAATATAGCTGCGGGAAACCCTGCTGAGGTCCGAGATGCCAATTGGCTTGTTTGGTTTCTTCATTAGTTTGTTTTCCACTTTGGCACTGAATTATATTCTGAATTTCATGATTGAAATTAAGGTATGGATGAAAACCAGGTCTGAGAAGTGTCCACATTTTTTTAATGCAAAAATAAAGTGAATGTTGAGAACAAAAAGACAGACACGCTTCAAAGATATTAATAAATAACTCACTCCACTAAACATGTACCACTATAACAGATGATGATAGTGTGATAACACAAGGTATGTAAACGCCACCCTTCCACTAAACACCATCCTGAGCACCAGGAAGAAGAAAGATAAACACCAGGAATGTACCATGACAGCGAAAGCCCAGCAAGACTTCATGGTTTTAATTCAGCCTTAAGTGCCCAGCACATCCCAATGCTGTATTCATGAGGTTAAGGCGACTAAGAAAAGGAAAAATGTGATTTGCTGCATTCCCTTGCTTATGTGTGTGTGACACAAGACTGTTGTATAACCTTAATGGAGTTGCTTGCTGCACGTGTGACCAAAAAACAAACAACTTTAACTTGGCCAGGCTATTGCAGATGGAGAATGTATTGTTCCACGTTGTGTGGTATGATCACAGTACAGTCCAATAATCAGTAACTAAGTGTTCAGCTATTTGAATTGTAATTAAATTGTTAATCTCTGGCAACAAAGATGTATTTTATAAAATCGGCAATCTGTGGAAGAGCTTCAAACTAATTTCCCCCCTCATAATTACACATGACTTCCTTGATGGAAAAGGTAATTCATTCAATTAATCACAAGACAAACTGAGTTTATAACTTGCTTAACAAAAATACAAAGGCAAATAAAGAATAGAAAAGTGTTACACTGAGACGTGAAAAGGCAATCCCACTGCAATGTAATTACTCTGAGATGTGCTACACATGCAAAATACACTGAAGAGCGAGAGACAATGACAATGTATTTCTGTACTGACTTGACACTGCTTGGACAAGAACTAAACCTTTAAGCAATTAAGTTATTGACATTCTAAAATATGCATTTCCATTTTGATTAATCTTTTGAGGAAATGACAACTTATCAATGACCGCATGAACACATCTGATTTGTCAGATTAATTTGTGATGACTAATTGCTACTGCTAACACTATGGGTTGATTGTTAGCACAATGGTCTTTCACTAATGGCTTTAAAAAAATTGATACAAAATGCATTTACTTGGGTTATTTTCAGGGGGGTTTTAAGCTACACTTTCATAAGATTTAAGTGAGAAATATGCTTTTCTGTCATTAGTTTTAAATTTGATGGTTTTAAATATAATTTACATGGACTCAAATGGTGGTTTTAGTTTTTAATTGCATCTGTACAATTTTTAAATACCCATCATATGATCGCAATGTTAAGAATATTCTAAGCTACCAAAGGACTCAAATTACACGCAGTGCATTTCCCTTGCAACTGTAGGCGTACTAACCATGCGCCATGGGATTCTGCTTGATGTACTCCCGGCGGATGCTGATGTTTTTCAGTAGACACTGCCTGGCGTGGGCTCTCCTCTCTTTAACAGGGTCTTTGGCACACAAGGCGAACACAGCCATGTACTCTAGGGGGAGCTGCAGTTTCACAAGTGCCATGTGCAATTTCTGTGCGAATATCTGCCTCACTTGGTAACACTCATCCTAGAAGACAACACAGATGGGAGAAGACACAAAAATTGTTTAAATGAATACAATTCCATATACAATGTACATTTTTTTTCTACTCAACCATATGCTTTTGTGAGTGATAATCTCATTGAAAAAGCACACAAGGTGATCTTACAATACTGCACTTCGTAACGTAGGTATAACCAACCTATCACAGCTGTTACCACCCTGAATACGCTGTGCCGACTGACAACCTAAGCGAAAGAGCGGACAGGTTTCCGTATGGATTTATAGTCACGAGTGGTAAGAGAAGAACACCCACTCACATTGATAACCAGGCCGCAGAGCTGGAACTGCTCCGGAGTGATGATCTCGTGGTAGCAGGGCTCCTGTGCCAGCTTCATAATGGCCCCACCGGCTGCCAGACGCAGACGAGACATGTCCGACTTACTGCAACACACAGGAAGGAGTTCCACATAGAGAGAGAAACACACTGCGCACACCGGCTGTTTTGCGGTTGTTTTTTCACAGACTAACATGATTCGGCAGCTTTAATGTATATTATTTTGCACTGACACAGTTGAAAAACATCTTGAACTGGTGGTTATATGCACTGCATACATAACACTAAAACCTCAAGATACTAAAGAGGTATGTGGGCCGTCACGAGTACAGGCCAATTGGAGTAGATCAGGTAATGTATATGGTTATACAAGTACTCCATGCATTGACCAAACTGAGGATAACATTCTTGGGAACAATGCACCTATTTCTCATATAGTCAGAGTCAACTCCCGGTTTGGGTGTGAAGACCCACCTTATCTTCTTTTGCTCAGTCAGGTCCCCCTCACTGACCAGCATGGCCGACAGTAACCGCAGGGTGGAGTTGGCAGATTTAGACTGGTTGTTTTTCATGCCCAGTAACCAGCGCACCAACAGCTTGATAGCTTGCACCTGTTCAGAGACGCGCAATCAGGAGGACATCTACACAACTCTCTTCACGTCAGACATCACAGGGAACACACGCCATTACATGAAACCCAGGAGGTAAACCTCTTCGGAATAAAGGCCTTTTCAATAAAAGGCTTAAGCAAACTACTGTGCACACTGACTAAAGCACAAAGTTCACATTGAGATTAATCTGGAAAGATCTGATCAACATACCTTTGCTAGTACCTCTGGAGAAACCTCCTCATCTGAAGACCACAGCTTCCCATTCTTGTTACCTATAGACTGCATGTTGAAAAGGAGCAAGAAAAAAAAAAAGGAAATGCCTCCTGGACTATATATGGATAGAAATTCCTTTCAATTCAGCATCCCACACCTGACATTAATATGTGCAACACTTCTCATTTCAGGAAGAGCATCCACCTTCACTTCCAAGCTGCCCACGGTACTTATTCAATAATTGAGCTCTCCCAAGAGGAAGCCCACGGCAGAAGAAAAAAAAAAAAATCCAAAGTATAAAACCCAAGAAATCTGACAGTGCTACGTGACATTTTAAGAACTCTGTCCGCCCCCCCCATACAGCAATCCCCATGTGCTCAGTAGCAGCTTCACAAACTGAGGCTGCGGTCTTACCCGGTCATTCATGAGTAGGTCTTTGACGATGAAGTTAGCCACAATGGACTTCATGGGAGAAGCGAACTGGTCTGGAGCCAACATGGAGATGTGGCCCAGGGACACTAGGGGAGTGATCAGCTGCTCTGGGACGTCTGCGTTTAGGCTCCGACTCAGAGGCTGAAAAGAACAGCATAGAAACGCCGTGATTAGAGTGGCCAGGGCACCAAAGGGGGCAAAGGACATTTCAATGGCTTTTTAAAATTTGTATTCTATAATTTGGTCATGCAAAGTGAACAGCACGGTCTGGAGTATTTGGCATTAAACACAGGTATATATTTAGCCACTCTGATATCCCAAAGATCACGTGGGAATCCTACTTTAATGAACAAGTACATTACTACTACATGCATTCATGTTTATAGATGCCATGAAATTACAGGTCTACGAAGAGTTGATTATGTAAATGCAAATTGGTGTTTAATCACAGGAACTGTAAAGCACTAAGTGGGTTATTCTGCATCATTTAATCCTTAAATTATAAATTGAACACAAGTTACAGAATACACGAACAGTTTTGAAATTAAAAGATCTCAAAGATATTTTAATTTACATGTACGATGCACAATTCATCCCGTTTCACTTGTAAGAACTGAAAATCCTCTTGTAAAGTGAAGTCATAAAAGCAAAGACTAAAGTACAATGTTTGCAGGTTTTTTTTACCATTAAGCTGAGGCAACGTTAACAGCCAACCTTGGCATAGAACATTTAAGCATGGTCCTTTGACGCAGTCCAAACGATCACAGGCACTGATTCTCCCCAGCAAGAGAAACAGGCCAAGAATGAAGCCAGGTGATTTTTTACCTCAAAAATCTGTGCCAGCTGCACTTCTTTGTTGTGGAATATTGCGTGTATACAGTGGACCGCGTGTTTGGCCTGGTGAGGCGTCCCTCTCTTCGCCTTCTGATGCAGGACAGGAATGAGTGTACTGTGTGGAAACAATAGAGATGGACTCTTAACAAGGAGCACTGGGGGTCATGGTATCTGCCCTCTTGATGTCAACACAACAACGGGGTTGTACCAAGAACTGTTATTCCTGAATCCTGGCAAAGGAATCTTGAAGGAAGAAACAAGGCTCTACTGAAATATTTAAATACCATTCAGCATAGACCATGTATCATGACTATAAAGGATAAGTTAACCAGTTATGTAAAGAGACAGTTGACAGACTATTCCATGAGACAGAGGTGGCAAGGTATGAGGTACTTGGTTATAAGTTTGGCCACACTGAAGGCAATGCTCGATTTAGAAAAACAGGCATGGCATTTATAGGTCTGTAAGTATTTCCAAGTTCAATACATATATACCAGAGTGTTCTGTTGTTGCTTAGTGAGCAGTTTCATTTCAACTACAAAAACAGAAGCCCGTGACCTGTATTGTGAGCTTTATAGAAAGCACTCCATTAAATAAGTGCTGCATGGAAATAAATGCTCGAAAGCCTAAAACATTTAGTCAATAATGCTGCCCCTCGTTTTTTTTCCTCATTTCATTGCAGAATTTATGTAAATGTATGCAAAATAAGCATGAGATCTAGTTTGGCATACACTGCTTTGAGAAGAAAAAAAAAAAAAAAAAAAAAAAAAAAAAAAAAGGCTTGAAACCAAACGAATGGTGCTCTTACGATCGAATCTGCTGCAGCTCGGTCTCGATTTTGTGTCCAGTGTTCCTGAAGATCTGGATGGCTGCCTCAGCAACTTTGTCATCCTCCATTTTGAGGCACTGCAGGAGGGACTCGTAAGTCTCTGCCGAGTGGAAGGATGTCGGGTGAGTGAAAGACAGGACCTGCAACCCATGGAACAGAAAAGGACAGATCACAACACAGCATACGGCAACCACAGAACTCCCATGAGCCCTCACCCCTGCATTTACACAAATCTGTTCTTCTGTAGACGACAGAAACAATGGCTGGTTATGGGACAAGGGCTAAACAATATTTGGTCATAAATTATATGATCTATACTGAAACACTTTACGGTCCTTGCCAATGAACGAGACAGACCATGCTGTTCTTACCTTGAGCAGCTCCAGCCCTGACCGGATGGCCGCATCAGGGGTCACGCCCTCATCGTCGTCGTCTGCAGTTCCCTCTATCGATTTATTCAGCAGCTTCACCAGAGCACTGCCACCAAAGACCAGAGTTACGCATTAAAACACATGCCTCCATTTTGAAATCAAACTGTGAAGATATCACAATAAGACAAGTAAAACGCAGAGTGGGCGAATGCCATTCTGAAGGGGCACCAATTCCTCCCATGCACTGAATCGAGCATTTGTTGCCTGTTGACACTAGGTGTCACTGTGCATCATCTGTGGTTCATCAAATCATCAACAACCTCAGTGATGCAATCTCTAAACAGCAGCACTCCCTTAATTCCCAAGTACACATTCTGTGCATATATTAGAGATCATGAACATGTAAATAATTCACAATTTACATTGGGTTTGGATTGTAAATACCAAATTTATGTAAAGACTTACAGATTCACTTGTAGGATTTTTTTTAATGTTTATTAGAATTTTCATCTAAATCAACTCCCAGTATGAAAGCTATAGACATATTAGCTCTATTTAATGGTCATCATACATGAACACAGTGGGTTATTTTAAGCTCCTGCACCAACTTGATAGTGGAGTCCTGACAGTGTATTCAATTAAGCATCTTCCATTGGACAGCTAGTTTGAGGGTTCAGGTGACCGAAATACTCCCTGCCCACTTCGCCTTTAAAACCCCAGCAGTGACTGTCTATGGGGCACAAGCACTAAAGATTCACAAGTTACCTGATGGCCTCTGAATCGATATGAACAGGTGCAATCCTCTCCAGAAGGAACTTCACCATTTCTAAAAATGGGTTGGTTGGTTGCTTTGGGTACGTCAATTTACGTGAGATTTCCCTCTGAAGTAAAAATAAAGATACATTTTAATGCCACCAAAACCGACCAATAAAAGATAAATGCCATCATTTTCATAGTGGAATATAAATCAAAATGTAGAGCTTAAAAAAATAAGGTATCATTCAAGCTGGACAATGAAGGGGATTTACTCACCACACACACTTCAGCCTGTTTGCAGGAGCAGGTGGGGCTGATCAGTAGCTCCAGCTGTGCCCTCAACTTCTCATCCTCCCCCAGCACCTGGTTGAACTTCTTCATGAAGTCTTGTGCCTTCCCAGGGTCAGGGAGGTTCTCTGCAACAATATTTACAACTATGAATTTCTGAAATGTAGCTTGACAGTTTATTTAAATCTTAGGGAGCAGTAAACCTGGTGAAGTGCAGGATTGTAACAGACAAAGGTGAAAGGGTAGATCTTTATGCCACCCCCAAAAAAACACCATATGGAAGTGGGTCAGACTCACTGGGCAGTAAGGCAGTCCAGTAAGGTATCATTTTAGTCACTATAGTGTCACAATGAGTGGAACGATTTTTTCTTATGCATCAATTACTTCCTTGGGATCTAAACTTATTTTGTTTACATTTTCCACAAATACTGGAGAGAGACCAAGTTATTACTGCTTAAATTTACAACAGACCAGTGGTTTCATGAAGAAAATTAAGAAAACCCTTACTTGCTATTGTCATCAGCTTCGCAAACATAGCTGAACTGTTTGCTTCCGACTGCAGGGAATGAAAAGAAGCATTTAAATAATCTCATTCAGTTATATTTAAAAGGTGGAACAGGGAAAGAAAAAAATAGCAATGATTTTTATATTCTAATATCATTTAATGAGTTATTCGGTTCAAGCATCCATCTATGAAGAAGGGATTGTTTACAAAACCATCTGTTACCGTCTTTCCACACAGAAAAAGTTTCCATTTAATCAGAAAGAATTCCACTACAAACCGAGCTGAGGCTCTGTGGAACACCTCGCTAAGTTCACATACTTTCAGTCTCTTAATTGGACAGTTGGAATGCAGCTACTGGACCGATACAATCTGGAAACTATTTTTATATTCAAGATTCAAAACAATGTTTATGGAAGGGACCAGGTAACAAGTTAATTTATAGGCCTTTGTCACAACGGGGTAAACTAGTGAGAAGTCCTAAGTGCATCTGAACATTTTATTGTGACAACCAAGAGTAATACTTTGGTAAATGAAAGAAGTGAAACCTGTGATTACCCCAAAACACTTCAGGTTGCTGAATACAGTTTTCCCAAGGGATTATAACTAGGCTTAACTCAGATGGAATTAGTTTTGGTATAAATTGTCATGCAGGGGGAGTACAGGCAAAGATGCTTACAGTTGGCTGTTTATGCAGGTCCAGGAGCTCCCGAACATGACTTCTCAGCATATTCTGACATTTCCACATTTCATTTAGTGCTCTGGGAAACAAAACAAAAAACACAATCCAAGATACGGATATACACAATTTCGGTTTTCAGCTTTTTCCCCCCCTTTTATCACTATATGCTTCCTTTAAAGCTCAATCCATGCTCGTTAAGACAGTATCTGCATATTAATGATGAAAAAACTGCTTAATTTGTGGTTCAGATTACACGTGACAGGAAATTTAATCAGACAACGAAAATTAGCAGCTCAATCAAGAGTGAGGTGGCAGTGAAAAGAATAAAAACTTTGCTTAGTCGTTAAAAGGACACTGTGATCTAAATGATGAAAACTAAAAGCCCTGTTTATAATTCACAAAGTAAACAACCAAGTTTCCCTTTATTATCCCCCAATGCAAAGCTTCCTGATGGGCATTAAGTGTTGATTGTCAGGACTGTTCAGAGCACTGACTTGACTGCGTTGGGGTCCAGGCTGGCGTACAGGTAGTACAGACACTTCATCTTCTCCTCCGTCTCTAGGTTGTGGGGAACCATGTACTGAGCAAAGATTTTTTCAACCAGTAATCTGAAATTGAACAAGGAAAAGCAAAAGACATACCAGGTAAGTGCATCATCCCAGTGTAGCAAGACAGGGATGTTGCTGCTTCTATGCTTTTCTTTAGTTTTTATAGATGACATCCACCACTCAGTACCTATTGTTGCAGTTGGATTTCAGTTCACAGACCTGGACTTTAATACCTGGCCAATATCCTTTTATCTTGAACCCCCCTCCACAATGATTGCTCCTTTAATCATTTTTTGGGTTTCAAACAATTATAAGAAATCACGTGGTAGCAACGGGAGTCAAATGTACGATACGTTTTGGCTAATTTAATTCTCATCGAGGGTGGAGTTTAGCTCCTGACTTAGCTGCATAGCCGGACATGGATCAATCAATTATCTTATAATAAAGATCATACCATATTCCTTGAGTAATCAGATTCTAACACTTGTTCACTTACAGGAATTTGATCAGTGACCACATGGATCGGTGGAATTAGAACAGAGCTGGATCTCATCCAAACTGGAACAGAGCAACCCCTACAAATTCACATTTCTACTCTCAGGATTGTTTAATCATTTGTTTTTGCTTTGTCAATAAACTGATCTTAAAAAGTGTGCAATACAAATTTTAATGTATGAAGTCTCACCCTAAAATAAACACTTATATTTTTCCTTTTAAATTGATATCTGTTGGCTTACTAACAATGAAGGATTAGGGAGAAATCTTGCAAGGGAAAGGGATGTTGGGGCAGGCACTAGAAATATTTCACCTAAGGGGGATTGTTTTGCTTTTTTTTTTTTTTTACTCTAAAGAACTAGTCACCAGTACAGCTGAGCAGATTGGATGTTTGTGCCATACATAGCCCACATTTTAGATGTATAGTTTATTTTAATTCACAATTATTTGGAAGAGTATTGCACCCTAAATAAATGTTGGTTATTTACCAAGAGAAATTGTGGAACATGCACTGCTCCTCATGCTCCTGTGAAGAGCTATTTTTACCAGCTCCTGTCATGACAGGAAGAACCAGTGCTCTCGTGAGATGTAGCAAAGGGCAGCCGGCTGGGACTCACTTGTCATCAATGCTGTTCTGGTAGTAGATGTGGAGGAGCTTGTCTTTGATCCAGCTGACCTTCTGGGCGGCATCTTTCCCAGCCTCGTGGTGCAGGCAGTATTTTTTGTATAGCTGCGCAAGTCCCATCATCGCTTCCTTCCTCACCCGCCACTAACCAAGACACACAGGCACGCATCAGCCACACTGACAATGACGTTTTCTTTGGCAAAATTACATGGCGTGACAAACTGTGTGCAATAGTTGGATTCAAAACCATGTGAAAAACCACTGTGATCATTGTATCGGTGCACACTGCATTTTAAAATAAATCATATGAAGTAAAATGTTACCAGTGTGTGTTGTAGGTGTGGAGATAACTGAAGTGAGTTTAAAAATGTGCTTATCTTATGTCGCATAGCTTGTTTGTGCAACAGGTAGCAGGAGCATACTTGTATAATGTGCAGATTCCAGACCTATGTCAGACAAGTCATAGGAGGACCAACCAAGACCAAAAAGAACAGTACTTCATAACACTGATTTACAAAAAAACAGAAGAGGCTACAACACAAGGGCTGAAAGATTTTCTAGATTACTTTAGGGAATCAGATACAGCAAATCAAATAACGCATTCTTTTGTGGGAAAGTGAAGCCAAGTGCTTTTAAGCTGCACTCCAACAGTAAATGAAGATTCAAACGCAGGTTCTCCCATCTGTGGCTGTGTGTGTGAATATTGCTTCCATGACATATGGGCCACCTCTGGGGTGAGCAGCTCACCCTTTTGTCCAGCGTCCTCTCCCTCACAAACCCCAGCAGCTGATCGTTGACTAGACACAGGTCTTTCTTGCCTGCATTTATTATGGTCACAATCACATCATGGCGAATGGCCTCTTCAGGGTCATGAGATCTGACCTTGAGGAACTCTGGAAAACAGAAGCACAACAGCATTAGTGGTGACCTGACAGCAAACAGCCAAGGCACCATCATTACAGATTTGCATCTTAAACAAGGTTCTCGGTCGTAGAAAATTGAGGAACTATAAAAATCCTCAGATATTGCCAATTTTACTAAAGATGTACCAGATAAAACCAATGTATTGACTTTTGAATCCCAAAGAATAAATCCAGTTTTATGAAAATGTGTATTTTTATAATTTATTGGAAGCCCCCACTCCATTTAGGGTATTTCATCAAAAGGCACTTGATAGCACATAGCATTCATTTGAAAGGTACCAAGATATTTCTCACAGCAGCCATCTGAAAACTCCAACCCAAGAAAGAGCTTTAACAATGAATTAAGTGTTCAACAGCATTGCTCTCGCACGGCTCAATAAAGCACAGCTGCAGTACCTGTAAGATCTTTGGCTAAATCAGGATGATTCATCAAGCAGTGGCTGGCAAACTTGACACACTCCAGTCTGACAGGAACATGAATGTCATTAAACCTGGGAGGAACAAAATAAAATAGAATTACGCAACTGCACAATAATATTCATTTTCCCAAAACACACATGAACAATTCAATTCAATTAAAAGGAATTTGAAAACGGGGTCTTATTACATTACAAACCGTAGATTTCATTTACACAAACATACTATTTATACAATACAAATATAAACACTTTTTAAATGACATACCTCCCAAGAAAGCACTGCCACAGTGGTCGATTCTGTGTAGCAAGTTCAGAATCCTTCGCACCAAACAGCTTCGCCAACAGACGAACAACAGCCAGTCGCTCCTCTCCGTCATTGCTCTAAATGATGAAAACTGACAAAAATGAGCTAAGCCCCTGGAATTCAAATGTTATTATAAAAGACGTCAATGCTCACCATTAAAAATAATTGTTGAGCAGGAATCTGTCTATCCCAATCCCTTCACAATGATTATAAAATCAGTCAACACCAAACTAAAACAAGGTTGTGTGTAACATTACTGATGGTGAAAAACAGAAAACGCCACCTGAGGAACTGAACGTGCTATACGCTTATGCGATAATAAAACAGACCTTGAGTTTGAACTCCAGTTGAGGCATCACAGAAAGCAGAAGAAGCGGATCGATGGCGAACAGCTCTTGAATCAGGTCGAACACATGTTCAGAGAGATCACTGACTGAAGACTTCCCCAGTACCAGAACCTGATTAAAAAACTGGAGCACAAGCAAAATATTGAAATTGTGCATAGCATGCAAGTAATAACAGCTAATGGTGAAAAAAAAAAAAAAACTCAAATTACATTACAAAGGGGATCCCCCAAATCTTTTTTCTCTTATCTGTATATAGGCCTGGCCTGTTATACGTTTGCCTACAATGGTATTAAGATATGGTAAAAATCACAAATATATCCAATGCTGAAATCTGCATTCTTGCTGTAATTAACCATTCAATGGCATAAATGTAGCACCCACATTCAATATTTTTAGTTTATAAATAAAACAAGACTTAATTAGCATGATAATAAATGGTAAAAATTACTTACATTGGCAATGCATGTCTCAATGGTTTGCACTGTCCTTTTCAGGAGAATTTTAGCAAGGTCATATGCTTGTTTATTTAAGTTCTGCAAGGTAAGAATATGAAACATTATACAGTGTACAAATTCAATTCAGACTAACAGTTTGGTTCAACAAGAGCAGGTTTAAAAATGTGTTATAACCATAATTAACACGTTCTAATTTTCAATAGACCGTTAGATGTTATTCATAAAGTGCAGTTGGGGGAGTGACAGCGTGTTGACATCGATTTCTTTCGGTTCAAAATTATGAATACATTTTCTGCTCAACTGTGAGACTTGGAATGCATCACTGAAATGACGTTAATGAAGTTAAAACTAAACTGTGGTAACTGCTTCTAAATCATCATTGTGTCACATGGGAATGCGTAAGGTACGGGCATTTGCAGTCAATTAACGTATGCTGTATAAAGCTTGAATTATCTATTAATGCTATAAACAGTGCACTTGGAATAAGTAAGCATTTCTCTTCGTCAAGAGACCCTGTGGAACGAACGACAGAGGAAAAGGAAGGGAGTAAAACAGGCTAACCTTGTGTGCCGGAATAAGGTTGATGAGAATAGAATCCAGAAGTTCCTGAGTCACCCCGTCTCCTTCCATGATGATAGAACTCATCAAGTCCAGCATATGCATCTGCACCTTCTGGTTGTGGCTGTTGCTAAGGGAGAGGAGAACAAGACGTGAAAGTGGATTTCAAGCTGATTTGTGATCAAGTACAGTGTTGCAACTTACAGAAGTGGCTAATGTAGGCCCACAATCAAACTCACTTGATGACCGAGAAGAGCGTCCTAAACAGCTGGATGAAAATCTCATTGCAATCTTCCAGCTCAAAGCAGATGTTGTAAGACTTGACCCAAGCTAAGTTCTAAATACAAAAAGAGGTACATTTTAACACATTGCAGAAAAGGTTGATAAAGCATGAAAACAAAACGTAACACGTAAAAAGGAGATTCCTACAGCACTGGGTTCCTATAAAATGTTAGCTGGTGTAGGTGAGGAAAAGGTTCAGATTGGGGTATTTATTAGGAGTTCATTAAATTAAACACTACTATGTTCCCCAATTCCAAAAAATTGGAAAATTCCAGTTTTACATTTTCAACTCCTGTGTTTTTAATTTATGTCAATTCAGGTTAAAAGCAATCATTGTGTAATTTCCTATCGAGAGCAACCGCTGTCAGCTCACACAGAGGTTCCATTTGCTGTCACAATCAGCATGGTTACTGTGGTACTCATCTGAAGATCATTATCTGAAAACATTTAGTACTTTTAGCTTAAGCTCAAAGAATCTCATTAGTCTGAAAGGTGGCTGGTGAGTGATGCCTCAAGCCCAAAGACGACCAGTTGGGAGCTGAACTTGGCTTTACCTCTAACAGGTAGAAATATCTGTTGAACTGTGGACTCTTGGTGTCCTCCAGACCCTTCAGCTGCCTCGTGATGAATAAGAAAATGTCCTGTTGAGGGAGAAAGAAGGGTATTAAGACTTCCACGGCTACTGCAGAGCAACAGAACGACAATGTAATCTTTTCAAGAGCATTGTCTCTGAAGACAACAAAGGATCATAGTGTAAATATTAATATGATGGATAGACAAATGAAGACGGGGTTGGGGGGCAGAGGAAGACATTCCTTTATACAATTATTTATTTTAGGCTAAGAATAATAGTTTAAGAATATTTTCTTTTTCAGTACATGAAATAATTATACAAGCAAGGTCTCACAAGCCTGTCTCTTGGCAAGGTGAAATAATCATGTTTTTAAATTAGCTGTAAGAGGAATGTATTAAATGTGTCCCCTATCCCCTCCGCTCTAAATAATTCATAATTTTCTAATCAATGAAAAAGGCTTCCTGGGACCATTTAAAATTTGCTTCCACCTCTGCTGAAGGGACGTACTGCAGTAACCTGTAGCAGATAGACTGGACATCTTCGTGAGAAAGATTTAGGAGTCGTTTCCTTCCTCCCCCCCTTAAATTCCCTGCTACTGACTATAGCGAAGCAATCAGTCTAGACGCTGCAGTGGGAATTCATGAAGCATCATTACTTTCTATAGTCTAGCACCTCAAATTAAGATTTAACTGGAAAAATTTAAAAGAATTAAAAAAAGAGAAAACGTTAGTACACAGTAAGCTGAACCATAGTGTCCCTAGTGTAAAGGCAACACTGCTCATGCAGGCATGCGAGCTAAAAAAAAAAAAAAATTATATATATATATATATATATATATATACATACACTCACCTAAAGGATTATTAGGAACACCATACTAATACTGTGTTTGACCCCCTTTCACCTTCAGAACTGCCTTAATTCTACGTGGCATTGATTCAACAAGGTGCTGAAAGCATTCTTTAGAAATGTTGGCCCATATTGATAGGATAGCATCTTGCAGTTGATGGAGATTTGTGGGATGCACATCCAGGGCACGAAGCTCCCGTTCCACCACATCCCAAAGATGCTTTATTGGGTTGAGATCTGGTGACTGTGGGGGCCAGTTTAGTACAGTGAACTCATTGTCATGTTCAAGAAACCAATTTGAAATGATTCGACCTTTGTGACATGGTGCATTATCCTGCTGGAAGTAGCCATCAGAGGATGGGTACATGGTGGTCATAAAGGGATGAACATGGTCAGAAACAATGCTCAGGTAGGCCGTGGCATTTAAACGATGCCCAATTGGCACTAAGGGGCCTAAAGTGTGCCAAGAAAACATCCCCCACACCATTACACCGCCACCACCAGCCTGCACAGTGGTAACAAGGCATGATGGATCCATGTTCTCATTCTGTTTACGCCAAATTCTGACTCTACCATCTGAATGTCTCAACAGAAATCGAGACTCATCAGACCAGGCAACATTTTTCCAGTCTTCAACTGTCCAATTTTGGTGAGCTTGTGCAAATTGTAGCCTCTTTTTCCTATTTGTAGTGGAGATGAGTGGTACCCGGTGGGGTCTTCTGCTGTTGTAGCCCATCCGCCTCAAGGTTGTATGTGTTGTGGCTTCACAAATGCTTTGCTGCATACCTCGGTTGTAACGAGTGGTTATTTCAGTCAAAGTTGCTCTTCTATCAGTTTGAATCAGTCGGCCCATTCTCCTCTGACCTCTAGCATCAACAAGGCATTTTCGCCCACAGGACTGCCGCATACTGGATGTTTTTCCCTTTTCACACCATTCTTTGTAAACCCTAGAAATGGTTGTGCGTGAAAATCCAAGTAACCGAGCAGATTGTGAAATACTCAGACCGGCCCGTCTGGCACCAACAACCATGCCACGCTCAAAATTGCTTAAATCACCTTTCTTTCCCATTCAGACATTCAGTTTAGAGTTCAGGAGATTGTCTTGACCAGGACCACACCCCTAAATGCATTGAAGCAACTGCCATGTGATTGGTTGGTTAGATAATTGTATTAATGAGAAACTGAACAGGTGTTCCTAATAATCCTTTAGGTGAGTGTATATATATATATATATATAAAAAAATAAGAAAATAAAAAAGGTGTGGTCATTCTGAATGCTTGCCTCTAAGGGAAACTGTGCCAATTCCACCAGACAGTCTTTTAATTGACTAATTAATCCATCAAAAAGGAATGGCCCTTCAATTGTCAATGTAGGTCATTCGAAGATAAAATGGAATTCAGGGGAAACTATGAAACAAGAAGTTAAAAGAGGGGAAGTGACAACCCTGGCCAGATTTCAGTATAAAAGGAATCGCAGCAGAAAAAAAACACAATTTGGTGCCCCGGGGGTGAGACGACCTCATATCGGCGGGTCCCCTGAGAAAGCCCAACTCCCAGATTGAGTGGCAGTGTGTTGTTGCACCTGTGAAGCTCTACAGCTCCAGCTTTAAACAACAAGGAGGGGCATGGTGTTTGTAAAAGACTACGTCAATCTGGAGGTCCATCAGAGGGGCAAGGAGGAAGCCTATAAGAACTGGCGCATACAAGATCTGGGGGAGCTCAGGATCCCATGATGGGACCCACCTCCGGGGACGGTTAGTTCCCCCTGCTGGAGCCCGAGTCCAAGATCTTTTAAAGATTTTACGGATGACTGTTTTTAAAAGATTTAAAAAAAAAAACGAATCTTAATTGTTTTTAAAGATTTAGTTGTTTTTAAATCACATTGTTTAGGGCTTTTTTGGTATAGTTTTGTTATATTTTGTTGTCAAATACATTGACCGTTTTGGGTTTAATTTAAAATGCATTAGACTTTTTTTGTTTGTTTTTTATTTTTTCCTTTTAATTGTTTCTTTATTTTGTTTAATGCATTTTCAGTTATTTTCAATGTATTTGACTCTTTTGTTGGTGTGCAGTTTTTGCTTTTATCACGTTTTGTTTTGTTGATTTGAGCACGTTTATTTTAAAGTTAATTGTTTTAGTTTTGTTAAAAATCACAAAGATTTTAAAAATTTTAAGTGATTTTAAGGATTGACATTTTAATTATTTTAATCATAAGTATTAAAAATTGAATTGTTTTTATTTAAAGTAAATGTAAAATACTCAACCTAATAAACAGTATTTAAACAACAAGGGGGCCGACTGGAAGTGTCAGAAGACATTGCCCAATAAGAACAGCAAATGCCAGCTGCACATTAAATAAACACAACCCATTTTTGATCACAGGTATGTTGATGACAAGATTATATGGTTACTCAGTGTGTGAAAGAGGTATGCCTTTGTCTTGCATTCAGTCCTCTCAGGTGAGCAGACAAAAATATTAAAAAAAAAAAAAATCGCTCACCTTGAGTTTGTCATGGGAGGTGTAGGGGGCCTCGGGGGCGTAGATCCTGAAGATGTCCGCCAGGCAGCAGGCCACCAGCAGACGCACATCTTTGTTGGGGTTCCTGAGGAAGAATTCGGAGGCCAGGTGCAGAGCCAGGGGAAGGTACTGCTGCTTCTCATCCTCTGAGTCTTGGTCCATGTCCATGAAAGTCTTCACCACCATCTGCGGACGGATGGACGGACACACAGCCAGCTCAGTCTAGTATCAACATCAGTCAACACTCAGCTAGTTTGGAGGAGAGGCACGTCCCCGCTCGGCAGAACTGCAAGCTCCCAGGCAGCCGGCAGGGGATGCTCATTAGTGACGAACCACGAGAAACCACGCCGATTTAGCACTCCCTAGCCTGGGTGGCGCTGGTCAGTTGTGTGCCGATACTGAGCACTCGCGGTCACAATTGGCAAATTACATGAGATTGGATAGAAATGGCAAACTACAGCTCATAGGGCTCAGTCTGCGCTTTTACTGTCCCTTAAAATATATTTTGGCCAATAATAGGGTACACTTTTCATCACACAACGAGGGCTAGTGAATTTGCAATTTCATTTAAGCAGAACACAGTTGAACTTGAAGCCCTTTTCAATAATAAGTCAAAATAAATGTCCACACACTAACTTTGATAATATAAACCCACTGGCAGAACAGTACAGGCTCCGGTTATGTTTCTCAAACTTTCACTTCATTCAAGTGAACACCTCAACTGGATCTTATCACAGGAAGCATTCAGATCTGGAAGTGAGTGACGCAAATACATACCAGCACTGGCCCTATAACAATAAATATTACAGTTATGATTTGACTAGTTCAATAATGTGGAGGGAAAGAGGAAAGGATGGCGGGGAGAGAATAAACAAAAACAAAAACAAAACAGGTTTCGCTTCAACCATAACTATAATAGCTGGGCTTTAGGACCCAGCAGATTTCCCTCGGGCTGCAGGAGCGCCAGCGCTGGGTAGGACTGGCCAATAGAGCGGCAGGTAGGGGGATGGGAGGGTGGCGGCCTTGTTGAGCTTCCTTCTCAGCCAGACTCATGCTAGAGTGTGCTGTGTGTATAAACTCATTGCTGGTTTCTGTCGGGGGGCAACGAGAACATTAAGATAATCTTCTCATATCATCTTAGTTTAATTTGAGACTTTCTCAGTTTTAATTCCAGACCCTGACAGAGTGTATACATCTTTTACGGCTATATAAAAAGCAATTAATCTGAGAAAAGGAAGCAACGGCCTGGGAAAGTTATACAGTTGTGTTAGAATAACAAATGATACCTTGAGGCTAAACTCGCTGCTGTGTGCGAGATGAGACTTGTGTAAACCCGGCTGTACGGTCATGGAAACAAAAAAAGATGGCTGTTGTAAATCAGATCTGATGCCAAGTTTGTCATACACAAACTGCAACAGCCTTAAATGTGATTTAGAAACCATTAGGTTAAAAATGACTATAATGCTTCATAAAGAACAGATAATGGGATGTAGAACAGGAAAGAAACCAGGAAGTACACTAAATCTGCCACACGGTCCCTCTTGTTTAATAGCAACACACAACTCTTAGTCTAATGGGAGACAGTTTCCAGACAAATTGAACCCTAGTCTGGGCCCAACATCACAACAGAATGGCCCGAGAGGTCAAGTGCAAATGCTGATAATCTAATATGGATTCTAAAATCCCTATTTGGAAAACAAATACTTTACCCCAAATTATTCTTCCCAGCGTCACTTCTAACAGTATCCCGGAGGTTAATCTCGACCTGCTGGAAACTCTAGAGCCCCTTTAGCACAGCCACTTTTATGACAATTTTTAGCAGCCTTGATTATGATTGTCGTAAGTATGACAGCACATACACCTAGTAGAAAAGTTCAGTCTGGTCACGAGCAAACCACCTCAGCAGACAGATAGCAGATAGTGGACCTGCTTTGGGAAATGCCAGTGTGAAATGGATTTAGGACAATCCCAGAGTATTAGAACCTGTTTTGCTAAAATGACTCTGCATAATAGCTGAATCCATTAAAGACATAACCATTTCATAAGATGGGTATTACAACTCAAATTAAAATGGTGTATAGCATTACACTCCTGGCTGGACTATCAAAGGAAGATTGTTTTTTGTGAATGGTTAAATATCTATGGTGCTGTGTAACAGATCCAGGAATAATGCTATGAATCTATATACACATCAGAATTTGTGGCCACAACTGTCCATATGTGCAGCTCTATAATACTATATAAGAGGGAAACTTAATACAGGCTGCATACTAAGGGGAATGAGTAGTACATAATGTCGAATTATTGTGTATTTTGTCTCTTTTCATTCCTTTCCTTATTGAAAAGCAAATGACAGTTTAAAATGAAGCCAAGCAAACCTGTACAAAATTATGCAAAATCAGCAATAAGACCAGTTACGTCACCTGTCTTGACTACTTGGTCCATCAGCTATGAGAAACAATGAATCAAACTAGAGTAGCGATGTTTCAGCTGTTTTCAGATGTTCTGTATGCAGCTGCAAAACAAACGTGATAAAGATGGTATGTAAGCTAAGGTCCTGTGAGTTTCAGTCCAACTGGGAATTACTTAACTATTTGGAATTAGGTTTGCAAGGTAATTAAAAGGAAATTAATCTGACAAGCAAATGAACAAATAAAAAACTTAAACATACACAGTCCTACTACAGAAAAGCTTCACCATATTTGAAACGGCCAGAGGCTAAATTGTCCAAAACCCCTGAACTGGCGAAACAAAAACCACAGAAATGAATATCTCCTGATCTCCCAAACAGTAAGGTACAGGTAATGGGGCTTCTTGTTGCTTGTCTACTTCAGTATTCACAACACACTGACTTTTAAAATCAAGTTGGCATGTTAAACTTTACTCCAAGGTTGTTAAAAATAAGTTTGAAAAGTGAAATGAATACAATCATTCTGCTTTATTATATTCCATCTAGACATTTTATTTTGTAATTTATGCTGAAACTGATCATTATATTTATGTGGGAGGTCTATACACATTTCCCACTCTACATTAGTTTCTAAGTTTGAATACACAGTCGTACCCTGTCACCGGAGAATAATATCTGGAAAAGCAGCTCCAATATTCTTAAGATATTTATTCATGAAAAACGACAGTCAGTAAAGAGCAGCTTTGACTAACACATATCCATTACAAATCCTCCCTCATTACCGCCAACTCTGGGACAGGCATTGAAATTGGCACAAAATGACAAAGGATGGGGTATAGAGAGACAACCGCACATTGGTGAAAAAGGTCTAGTGGGAAAATTGGCAATGTGAATGTGGCTTTATAAAGGGGAGGCAATATAAATAGAAACCACTATTACAGAAAATATAACAATAAGCTCAGGTCAGACTTGATCCTGAAAACTTTGAGCTCACATGCATAAGGCCCACTAATGGGACATTAGATTATGTGACCACTCTGATGAGCTCAGGGGTTCTGCCGACACTACCGATTGAAGTATGTTCTGCCCCAGTGAAAATATATTTAATAAATATCAAAGTGGTTTGCACGATATTTAAACAATACTTGTGTGGAATATTTGTTCAGACGCACCTGAACAAACCTATTCAAACACAGAAACAAAGAGCAACAAACAGCAGACACTTCAGAAAGTAACAATAGGAAGATACCTAAAAAATAATGTTGAACAACACAGAGCCGCCTGACATGGTCCATCACATATTAACACTGACTGTTGTTTATTAACATAGGAAGACATATAAAGGCTGTCTAGTGAAATTAAATACCCTCCGTCCTGAAAAATTGGTTAGTAAAATAGTTATGAGATGGAAGAGTTTTCAAAGTGGAGCCCAGACAATAATTTAGATGTGAATCTCAAACAAAATGCATAAGCTCTGAAATTAAAATGACTTCACATCCTGTTTTCAATGGTAGTTATACCCACTGTCCCACATAGCTCATGGCTACATTATGTCACATACCAGATTTCACTAGTAACTCCATCAGCCAATGAAAATAAAACCAGTGACAGGGGTGTGGCACAGAATCCTTACTGGGGAAATAAACAACCTTTGCAGATCACATACAGATGGCTTTATCGTGCATACTATAAGAGCACTCATTTTGTAGTATACATTTCAACAGTTTTACCTTCAAGTACCTGCCAAACAGGTCTGGTTACTGCCTTACAACACAGCCATGTGTTCCACTTCACAATTAATGGAGCCATTGGGATTTTTTTTAAACGGAAGATTAAAAGATGATAATCTACCATATTTAAACATTGTAATTGAACAGAGAACATTAATGGGTTTATGTATTTGCCAGGCAGCCTGGAGAGATGAGTGTAGCCAGTTACACGATACATCTGCAATCATACTTTTAATGCAAATTTCTAATGAAATTAGCACAAACAAGCTTAAATTACAAACATTTCTGCAGTAGCATAGCAAACATTGTATAATAACATACACATATTACAAATATGATGGGCCAATAGATATTGTGGGTAAAATGATGTTAGAAAGACACACCCTCAGTTAGAAAGGTGCTTTAATGAGATGGATATACTCTACCTGTTAAAGACAACGCCTTATAAATTATAGGGTTTATTTTGGTAGCTGTTCTTTTTGTACTGGGCAGCAGTTTAAATTTCTCTTACATAGTGGACAAAACATTAAATGTCAATGTATTATATAATGACAAATCAACATAACTCCTCAAATTATTTTAATTCGGTGCTTGAAGTTCATTGACACCCATTTTGTAAGTAATATGACCATTGTTGCTGCTTGTCAAGATTAAATTGAATTTGCCAGTTCCTTGCCCAGTCCTCTGTACTCTCACTATAATTTTGCATTTCCTTAGCCGCTGCTACTACACCATTTCAAACTCCCCATACTTGTGCAACATCTGCAAAGTTAACATGTTAACAATTTAAACCAGAATCTAGATCACTGATATACGAGGATAGCAGAAGGAAGAAAGCGACAGTAGATACAATAAACTGTAGTTTGAGATTACTCCGGGTATCAGTACATTAACGAGTTCTTATACCATGTTTGTACCCAAATGCGTATTCCTTCAGTTTCCTATTCGAAAAGGTGTTGTGTGACACTACACAAGGCTTTCTAGAAACCTCTACAGACACCACATCCACTGCTTGTATCAGCTTGCTCTACTAAATAAAAAAATACAGGGAAAAATGCAATGTAATGAGACTGACATTTAGGAGCTTTGCCAATTACATTGGAAACATCTATATAATTGTGTAGTAGGTCAATAAAAAATGCAATATAGGGTTTTGGAAATATGGATGAGCACAGAAATGGTGTTAGATGGAGAGAGATCTATTATACTGAATGTGCTTGAATGCTATTTTGAACAGCTTTTGAATTAACCTGGACATCTGGTATAAGGTGATGGCACAGTTTTGGGGTTGTGCCCCCATTTCAATCACTGTACTTGTTAAATATAGATAAAAACGGGTCGACCAATAACGAAGCTGAAAATGCAAAAGCCATAAAAAAAAATACCATAAATGCATGACCATCTATACCTTTAACCGTTTGACCACTTCATCGTTGGTGATCTTGTCGGTGATCTCCTTCACTCCTGGGGGATAGATGATCTTTCCGTCTGCAGTTTTCTGCTGTTGCGGGAACTCCATGCTGGTCATCGTGTCTTCCACAGCGCTCTACTGGCCTCTATCGGTCAGAAAACAAAAGTTCAACAGGATAAATATACCGCACTTTCCTTCCCATTTTTATTTTCCCAGAAATAAAACACACGGTTTAAAAACCAAACAGCCACCTTCAGAGGCTCCCCAATATCCGGGCCACGACCGTAAAGAAATCCCTAAAATGCACATTCACAAAAACGCCTTCTGCAATCACCGTGTCTCTTTCATTGCTTCGGGAGGATAAATTAAGCCAAAAAGTGCCCGTTTTACAATGAAATGTTATTAAAAATAAACTGGGCAGGCCCGTCTAGCCTAATAATCGGTTTGCCGATCCAAGCCGGCGTCCACACAGCCTCGCAAAAATAAACACCGAGGAGCAGCGGAGAGGGAAAAAGCCCCCAGCGCTGGTGTAAATCTACGGCCTACATGTTAGGCCTCAAAACTATTAAAAAGAGACACACATTTGCGAAAATAAAAACCGGCAAAAATTAACCAACACGTTATTTTCAACTCCACGCCGGCCTTGGAGAGGAAACGACCGGGTTTTGATCGCTGTATCACCTTCTAAGATACCCCAACTTTATTTTGCGGGAAAACACAAATAATTTACTTATTGTTTGTTTCTTCAACTTCGGTTCTGCAGCACCTCAGCTCCCCCACAAGCCCCAGTGTCTGCTCGCCCTCCCTGCCCGCACTGGCCTGTCAGGATTTGCGCAGGGACACACTGAGCGGTCCCCCCCGGCAGCCCCAGCAGATAAACGAAACCCGGGCCAGTATTTACCTCATGGATGTGCTGTTTTAGTGCATGAGTCAGGTTGATGTGGTTTATAGTTTCAACACAAAGCTCCAGCGGGTCCCGTTTTCTCAGTGTCTGTATGGAAAGTGGGAGCACAGCGCCGCCTTCGGTCTGTGGGGGGTATGGCGGAGAAATCCGGAGAGGCGGGAGTCTGCCGAGCGACACGAAAACTTCCACCACAGACCGTGTTACCGTGCAGCACCTGATAAAGGCTCCGCTTGCTGGAGAAAGTGCTCACACGTTTTTTTAGGTTATGCTGGGGGGTGTTTTGGAGCTGTTTAAAGCACATTTAGTATAACCATATCGTGTGTAAAGCATAACAACTTATTATTATTATTATTATTATTTGTATGTAGTTGTAGTAGTATTAGTAGCACTCGTACTAGTATTACGTAGTACACATGTAATTAACTTGAAATTTGAAATCCTCGTAAGTTTAGCGTTATGATTTTTAGATGGGGAGATAACTGTGCTTTTCTTCTGTACAAATAGGAAATATAGGCTGCGTTTTAATTTGAAAATATAGTACACTGAGCATATTACGATTTTTACTGCACTTATTCACTAGAGTTTACGGTGCATATTTATACGCCCACTGAAATATGATGTCGATGGTAAAATAATTCCTATCGCTCCCAGCGACAGAAACAAACTGCAGCGCCCACTACTGTATTGAATAACCTGCAGTACAGTATTAATGCATACTTCACAAATCAGCGAACTGAATGCATGCAGCAGTGCTTTTATAAAAAACATATGTTATGCGCACACACATATTAAAAGCCTCTGAATGTCTTGGATCTTTTAAATGCACCTTAAACTGTAGCTATGCACGGCACAAACACGAATATAATGAATGAGTGAAACAGTGTAGCGCACTGTACACGACAGGGATACAAACCGAAAGCTGGTTCCAGCTGACAGACCTGTGGGCGCCTTCGTGTAGAGATCGCCGCAGGCCTGCGCGGCTCCGCCAATGGGATCGGCGGGATTCTGCAGAGCTGCGCAGAACTGCGGACGTCTGCGCTTCTAGAACGCGGCCCGTGTGTTATTCAATCCCCAACCGCTTGGTGTGCTGTCGTAAAAACACGGCTGTTTTCAAAGAAACATTGTTTTGATGCTGAAGTTAATGGTGTGCGCAGATTCCAGCGAAACTTACCCAACACAGCAGGAAAGTTGACAGAGAAATGCCTCGGAAAAAGAAAAATGGCCAAAGCCCCGCTAGGGTCCCGGGAATGACACACGGCACCGACGGAGCTAGCGACGCAGGGGACGGCAGGACGATGGCCAGAAGTGACCGTATCAGAGGGGTGGGCATGGGGCTCTCAAACTTCAGCAACACCAGCTCTGCCAGGGAAGAAACCCTCAATAGCATGAGGGAAATGTTTTCCCATCTGGATCCCGAGGTTATTTATATGGTCCTTTCCGAGTGTGATTTCCAAGGTAATCATGAAACCTAACGAGTGCGTCCCTGGTGTAAAGGATCTGCTTCTACACGGGCATGTGCGCTACTGTCCTGCCCATGTGTAACAAAATCGAGACTGAGGTCCCAGTGAGGGCCTAACAGATTTTGCTTTGAAATCAGAACAAATGAGAGAATGAACCAGAACCCACTCAATATGTGTACGTTGTTTTACTACTGGGAAGTTAAAAAGTGATACTAGCACTACTGTAAAGCGTGCATTTGTGCTTATTTGCTTGCATTGTGAGACAAGAATCTCCATTCCCGATCAGTAATCCATGTAAATATTATGTTGTCTATATATAGGTTCTGCCACTAAATAAAACCCTGTATTGATGGCGTCTGCTGCTGCGCATTCCCTTACACACAAATACCGTCATATCGTAGTGTTGTGTGGATGTTTTACACAGCCCACTGTGAGATTTACAGTGAAACTACTTGCACATTGCAGGCTTTCTAAAGATGTGCAGGAAATTACATATTTAATTTCCTGTACATCTCCTCAAATTATTTTCTCAGTTTCAGGTGTGAACAGCCTCTTTGATAACGCAGTGAATATGTGTTTATGGAATAAACAAATAAAGGTGCAAGTCCTGGTAAAACATTTGCAGGTATTGCACATTTGGCTTTGCTTAGAACATGTAGATAACCATTTAGCTTCTGAAAGAGATGCCTTTATTTTTTCCTGCACCAACAACTTATTGCCAGAACAGTCAAATGTGTTTTAGTTGCATTACTTGAGATTCCTATAGTAAATAACATAATCTTTTGGGTAAAATATGTTTTAAACCTTACCTGTTTTGTTATTGGATGACTATGGGGTTTACTTTAAACAGTGGGCTTCTGTCTAAGTCATAGAAATGTAATCAGTTTCGGTTCCTGCCTGGTAATGTCTCCCGTTTCCATTCTTTGCCTCCTTGTTTCCAGTGGAAGTGGCAATGGACTCGCTACTCGAGCTCTCTGGAGCTGCTGAAGGAGTCAACGTGCCCCCCTTTGCCTCAGGGTTTGAGTCTGCGGCTGCTCTTTTAGGACCCAAAACCCACACGCCCGTCTGCCTCCCTTGGGACGAGACGGGAGTCCAAGGGGGTTGGATTCCTGCAGCTTCGGGGAATGACATGGAAGAACTGGATGTAGTCGGCACACATCTAACAAAAGATTTCGATGAACTCATAGACAACGCATTGGAGACTCTTTCAGACTCTTTCCTGCCTGCTTTGCCACACTGTCCTTCTCCCAGAGATCTGCACTCAGGGTCTTGCAGTGAGTTGCCCGAATTGATCAAATCCAGCCTGGACAACAGGTCCAAATCACAGTGGCACAATTCCACAGCAGGGCACCAGCACGTGGCTAAAGCTTCAGAGCTGCCTGAAACCATCAACAGGCAATCCCCTGTGAGTGGACTGAGTTTTACAGGGACAGCGTTTGAGACGGATGAGTCCAGCCTGCTTGATTTCAGTCACTTAACTATGGAATCAGGGAACACCAAGCCAGTGCTGGACTTGCTAAGCAGTGAGAGACCATCAGCCTTCCAGGCATATAAGAGTTCCAGAAATCAGCCCAACCCCTCTGCAGGAGAACCCGATCACAGCAGACTTTTTGGGAACAACCCTGGCAGTGCAGAGCAGGATTTCCAACTGAGCTCTGAGAATAGGACTATGGCAAACTCTCTGAGGGAAAGCAGGCCCCCTGCTGCCCCATTGTTGTGGAATACTCAGGCTCCCGAGTTTCAGCCGCGCTCTGAGGAGCCTGCCTTTGTCACCCCCATACTGAAGAATCCTGTGCCCTGGAATCATAGCTCGAGTGTGAGAATTGTCCCCAGCATCACACAGTCTCGTTTCAGAACAGCGTTCCTCCCACAGTCATGGGTACCGCCACATCCCCTGAGACCTCCGCTGCATCGCTCTGCCAGGAGACCAGTGCTGGTGGGCCAGGTGCTGGTCTTACTGAGAGGAGCCCCAGGATCAGGAAAGTCCACCTTGGCCAGGTATTGGAGATTCATATAGGGACTATAACATAGTTTGACATTTATGGCTCTGTTTACACAGATATTAAGATAACCTTCATGGCCTGTTCTGCAAGGTCCACACTTGCAAATGGGCAGACAGGCTTTCAGGGTGTCATGTTCCATTGCTTTGTGGTGGTTGGGGAAACCACAGAATGGTTGTTCATTTTATAATCTCAAAGAGCAATTCTAAGCTTTTAAGGTGTCCCCTCAAGGGCAATCCAAAGCAAAGCAAGCTTGATTGCCTAAAATAAAACCATATTTAATTAGAAAATGAAAAATAATTGAAGAAAGCTTTATTCCTACCTTTAGCATGTCAGTTCCAGTTAAGTGATCGATTGATTTCATCAACTGAGAGCCACATTTAAGTTCTCAGGCTGATCGGTACATTCGTTTTGCTCCTCACAGACAGACACAGATAGTTTCTTACGATTATGAAAGATGAGTGACTGATGTTAAACAGGGCATTACAAATGTCATGTAGTTAACCCTATTTTTAAAGGCTTTATGTTAAAGATCTTTTATTAGTGTTAAAGTGTTTTTTAACAACAGACATACTACATACATACTGTTGCTGTCCACTGGATGTTACATAGTCCCAAAATATGTTAATTACATTTACCATTTAATCAGTATTATAATTCAATTATGATTCAGGTTGGTTCTTAATAAGCTGGGGAATAATGACAAAACTTTTCTACTGCGACTCTCAAACAGGGAAATCAATCCACAGGATTACTGCCATATCCCATCATGATTCTTCTAAGACTTGAAGGACTTTTATATTGTTATTAAATAACATCATCTCCCTACAATGCCATCAATACATCACTGTACGTATATACAAGAGTCATAATTTTAGTCATTCTTATTTTTGTCTTATAATATTTGTGTACTTGGTGATTTCCTGTAGAATCATAGTCATGCTCTAATAGACAAAAATACCTATACAAGGTTTAGTCTACTCCTAGTCATTATCAGTGATGTAATGGTTATTAGGTCAATGTGTTGTTAGGTCATATTTTAAATTATATTCTGAGAGTGTTTTACAGGCCATTTTCAATTTTCTGCCTTTATCATGAGATATAAGCACATCATTTAAATTCACTGAAGGCAAACTACTGACATTCTAACACTTCAATTCTGAATATGTGGCTTCCACAGCTATGACTAAAAACACATTGCTGTAGGTAATATTACAGTGTAGCTTCAGCAAGCATAAACATGATAGAATCATGCAACTCAATTGTTATAAGACATGATGATCTAATCTAGCTAAATATATTATAGTAAAACTACAATATTTATGCAGGTTAAATGTCACCAGTGGTCTACAGAACCAGAACAAAATTATTGAAAATAAATATTGTACACCTTGAACTTTAAATGTATTTCCTATATCATACATAGCAAGTTAATATATAAGATAAACAAGGTATAAGGTTGCTTGCATAACTGCTCAGTATGTGTAGACTTATTACAATGTAGGTTAGAATCACAATTATAAATTTGTGTACGCCTTTTGAATTATTAATTCCAGTTATTATTACTCCCATGTTGATAGCTTGTACACATTATAACCAAATGAAGGTTTTATTTCAAAACAGACTCATTATGTGTAGCACATCTTAGATTACCTTGTAAACATTTGAATATACACAATATTAAATAAACATTTATTTAAAAAAAATACTAGTTTATTTTGATGGCACTGATGCTCTGGTTTGAATTTGTAAGATGGGAAGGAAATAAAACTGCATATTCTGTTGGAAGCTCATGGCATAATGATCACAAAAAGGATACAAACTGCACTGTTTTACGGTGATATACTTATGAATACATTTATAATCCGAGATATTACAAAGAAATGTCATGAACGTGTGTTGTTCAGCTATTGCACCACACACTCCAGTAAGTGGGTAGAGACCATATACTAGAACATGCCTTCCACTACATCTCTGGTCAGTAAATAGAAGTCCATTGCTAATAACCGTGTCATCTTTTACTTAACATTTGTAGACACACTGATATTATTTGAATTCGTCTAACTCAGTGCTAAGGGCTGAGTTTATGTTCAACATCAGGTGTTTTTTGTAACCCTTTCATGTATTTCCTGTTGTGATTTCTTTCCTATTTGCAAGTTAAAAGGCTTGCAAAGGCACTTGGCTGTATAGAAGATCTGTAATTCTACACACACAGAACAGAACAACTCTTATTTTGTCTGGGGATGTCGACATTTGCTAAAATAGTCTTCAGAGTGCTTTTTGTGCCCCTGTGGCCTGAATAATTCTCCTAAGATTGAGGACAAACAGAGTTGGTCAGTGTTGGAAGGATTAAAGTGTGAGTGGATCCAGGCAGCGCTGCAGTGTGAAACTATTACACTTATCAAAATGCTTTTGTAATTGAATTTAATCCTGGTGTGTAACTTGATCATATTGTGACACTATACTGTTAAGGAACCTTCTGGATCAAAATCCCGGGGGCGTGGTTTTAAGTACAGATGACTACTTCTGTCGCAACAAAGTGTACCAGTTTGACTCTACTGTCTTGGGGGAGGCTCATGAGTGGAACCACCAACGAGGTAAGTTTGGAAGATTTATTTAAACTGCCTGTCACTGAATTTTGTGAACTTGACTTCTCATCACCATTACCAACACACTGTGCAGTATGTACTGTTTACACTTTTGAGAAAAGATAATTTGCAATCTTTATGACTTGATTGAAGACCAGCTTTGCAACATTTTTGTTTCCCCCAGTGCTTATCTTCATCTCACTCTTTCATTCATTTCCTCTTTGTGTTTTGTTTTTTTAATCAAAAACCGGTTTAACATGAGGTATGGATTCCCGCCCCTCTGCCCTGCCTAAAGCATTTAACCCAAATACAACACCAGGGCCTCTTGGAGCTCTGGTTTACTCATTTGACCTTATAATTGACTTAAGTTGTTAATCTTTGCTAGAGTTTTGGCAGGTCCTGATTAAATAAATAAGAGACTTACCAAATCTGCCGATTTTGTCCCTTTATGACGAAAATCGAATAAGACCATGTTACAGAATAACAACTTTGAAGCATTGCACTAAACAGACTATAGATTATTATTAAGTAGTCCAATTTTCCAATTTTGCCAGAATAAAGTAATATCACCATTGGTAACTGCTGTGTGATCTGAAAGACTTATTACTGTGTTTATGTGCTTGGCATTATTGTGTTGATATCCTTATCTTTTTTCCCTTTACAGCCAGAGAGGCATTCAGAAAGGGTCTCTCTCCAGTCATTATCGATAACACCAACATGCAAGTTTGGGAAATGAAACCGTATGTTGCTATGGTTAGTGTTGCCTGTGTCCACATATATGTTTATAACTTTAAAGCCAGGAAAAAAATACTGTTTCTAAATCACAGAAGGACCGGGTCTTGCTTTACGTTTTACAGGGATAGCTGTCAGATTAGATTGCTTCTGATTGTATACAGTGTCACTATTGAAACACAATAAAAGGCATATGAAAGTCATTAAGAGACATAATGGGACATTTTTAGGGAAAGACTACAAAAAAGAAAGGAAATAATGTAAACTACTGAAAAATTCTGATAGGCAATAAAAAAGTTGTACACAGGAACTGTGGGTTGAACTCTGAGTACAGCAAGTAATGTTACAAACTCCAAACAGAATTCCCCTCTTGAATGTTGCAAATAGTTAATGAGCTATTTGTTACAGAGCTGCACAGAGAAGACATACAGAGCATAGTCAAAAATATTCACATACTTTATTTGTGATTTATTTTGTCCAACAAAGATTGTTCATCAAACTATACTGAGCCTAGTTATGAATTATAACTTTATATAGTTTGCTGAATTCTGAGGAATAATAGATAAATATTCTACTGGATTTAACTGTTAACTTTTCATTCCCACTACATTGATGTCCATGTTCTGTTTTCAACAAACTCTGAATAGATCTCAATGAGAAATAAGTTTAGTGTTAATGTGCACTATTTGTTGAAGTCAGTCACTGAATAACTTAGTTGCAGATTAATTGTGTGAATACTTTTAAATGCAACAGTATGATTGACTAGTTTTGCATTTGCCTGCATCCTCTGCTCAGTAAATCGGAACTTCAGATTCGTTTGCTCTTAGTTTATTACCTCCCCCTTTCCTCTGAAACAGGCATTAATGGTATTAATGCTGGGTGTACAAGCACTTTTTGAAATCGTATTCTGTGGTTTTCCAGGGCTTGGTGCTTTTAATTAGAAATTAGGTACTATGGGGCTGTCTGTTCTTGTTAAGTGTAAGGAAAAGCTTGTATGCATGACTTAATTGCTGGGTGAGCACAAGGTAAAGGTTCACTAGCTGTGAAACACAGGAAAACGCTCTGCTGCTTGTTTTGCAGGCTCTTCAGCACTGTTACAAAGTGATATTTCGTGAGCCAGACACCTGGTGGAAATCAAAACCACGAGAGCTAGAAAGGTATTATCATGTTTTTCCTGTTATTGAGCTATACATTTTCCCCACTGTTCCAGATGTGGGACAGTGCCCTGTCAAAATGTCAAATATATTATTTGTATTACTGTTGTAGCAAGATTGTGCAGCCCATGTGTGCATTCAGATTTTTGTATAGCTCCAGGTAAACAAGGCTAATTTTATTGTCTGGGTAGCTGGTTTTAGAAGAAACACAACTCTCTTTTAAGGTCATATAGAGCTCAAATTGCCAAGAAGAATGTGATAAGGTTTAGGGCACCTCACATGTGGATGCCCAGCAACCGAAGGGAGAAATCTCCTATATGATAGTATGTTCTTAGGAAAACTCTGGAGTGCTTAGTTATAATTTAATAAACTACGTTTGGTATTATTCTACTTCAGTTGGGCCCTGGGTGTTCCTTTCTTGCCTTTCTATTGAGAGAGAAAATGTATCCTCATCATTTACTATAATGACTTCCACTATTGTTCATCTCTATAAATGATGCATCACGTGTCTTTTACAAATTACATGTATAAGGCATTCAAGTTTGAAGAGTCCCTTAGGAAATATGCTCCTGTTTGCCTACACTGTAAAACTCAGTACATTACATAGGACAAGTAACACAAAAGCAGGCAGTTTGTCTAATTTATTAAATAAGTTCTCCCTCAAACTCTTCCCAAATCAATCAATCATCAGATTTTTCCTGCTATTTTCTGACCCTTTTCTGTTTCCTAAAGTCTTTCTTATATTCAATTCATTTATTTGTCATGCTATGGTCCCAATCCATTATAAATATCTCCTGAACACATTTCAGAAAGCTGACTGAAACACATGGCCCTGAGAAGTGTATTCGTTGTTCAACCTCTGCAGTGCAGGGAGACATCTGGGATGTGCTGTGAATTTGCCCCCCCTTTATACTTGTTGACAATTATTTATGAGTTCACTGTCTAGATTTCTTAGAGCATGTGTCTGTCTTGGCATATAACAATCCTCAGCACCAAATAACCCAGAACATATACAACCTAAAAAGGCATACAAGCAAAATCTTACTGTGTAGAAGAGAAGACAGCTGCTTTTCACACTGTGACAGTTAAGCATGCAATTCCCATGGCATTTAAAGGCTTCTTGTAAATCTTGTATTATTTCCCTAGACGCACTAAGCATGGTGTGCACAAGGAAAAGATAAAACGAATGCTGGAGCATTATGAGCCTTATGTTACTGTGCACAGTATTATGCGTTCTGCATCTCCCAAGGAAAAAGAAGAAACTGACCACGTGCTGCCCTGCCCTGAGGAGAACGGCCTTCCCGAGTAAGTGATTGTTTGTTTTAGACTGACTTTGTTAGCAGAGCTGGACGCAGAAAGGAAATTTAAGGGGTATCTGAAAATCATGTTACAAAGTCCCATGACATGTAAATACACAACTGTCTTAGGAAGGGCTGGAGGAATCCCTCCTCTAGAAAATATTTGAAAATGGAATGAACTTTTGACACAAGGTTATTATTGTATTTTATTATTTATTTCTTTGCAGACGCCCTTATCCAAGGTGACTTACAAAACATAAGATTGTAAAATAACGGAAGAATAATGCTAATGGATGCATATTTTGCCTTAAGGGTCTTTTTTTATATATATACAGTGACAGACATACAAGTGAGATAGATAGACTTGAAAAGACTGCAGTGTGAGACAAGAAAGACAAATTAACAGCAATATAGTAGGCAAAAACTAAAAAGGCTGGAAATTCATGACAGTCAGTCAGCATGAGACAGACATAGATATACTTTTCTGAAGTATGAAAGTACCATGCTGTGACTAAGTGGGTGGAAAAAACTTGGGATTCCTTAGGTTTCCTCACACTTCTATTTGAATTCCTTTTGCTGAGTCATTGAATATTTGAAGAATGCCACTGGATTTTAAAACATAATGAAGCTTACGCAACCAAGAATCTTAAATCTTATGTGCAAATACTATTTCTTTCAGTCTGTTATAACATTGATTTGAAGTGAAATCCATTTAATAATTAATGACAGTATATATTGATAATAAAATCTCTCAAGTAATACATACATAAAAACATTTTTCACACAATATGTCAAACATTGTTTCTAGATATTATGAAAAAAGTGTCACAGTAAAAACAGATTATTTTAACCAGAACTTGAAGGTCTGTCAATCTAGATGCCTTTGCTTGAATTCTGCAGGATTCAGCGAGAACAGTAAATCTGGGCTGCAGGATTACAATTTCAATATATTGTTACTGTTTATAGACATTCACTAATGATTCCTTAAGATGATAGCAATTCTACCACCAAATATAAAAGCAATGGACATTTTATATACATTTTATATTGATTTATTTTGGAAAAGGTGAGACAACAAATGTAAGAAATACCTGTCTGTCTCCTGTTACACAGATCTATAAAATCAGAGGTAAGACCTGACCTTGTGGAAGAACCACCCTGCAAACCAAGTCAAGGGAAGAGTGACTTTCCCCTTTTGCCCCTGCCTGATGTATCATCCGTGGGAGACAGTGTTTTCAAGGAAGAGAGACTAGGCCAAAGTAGCTTTATTGAACCTCCTGGTTCCAAAGGCTGTGCACAGACAGAAGAGACTTCCGACACAGACTTGCAGCCAGACCAGCACCTTAACACGTGTACTTCAGATTCGGAGCCGGCTGCCCATTCATTAGCTTCAGATAAAAGTGAAACCCTCACTTTGAGCACTGAATTTGGCTTGGATGATAGTGCAAGGGAGCCTGCAGATAGTGAAGTGCCCACAGCCTTTTTTGAATCTATTGGTCAGAGAGTAAGGCGTAAGAGGCACAGGGGTCCACCCACTGAACAGGGCAATGAATTGGTAATGAGTGATGCTGCTGAGAAGCTGAGTGAGAGTGAACAAGAAAACAGAATTATGTGTGCTCCCAGTAACCCCATGAGGCCAGAACTGTTAAAGTTTGTTGGTGACTGGCCTTCAGAGCTGGTACTGGAGCAACGGCAGCACAGGTCAAGGAAGGCGCTGGAGCTGCAAGGCTCAAGTAAGGAGTCTGATGGCCAGAGCAATGGAGCTGAAGAGGAGCAAGAGCTGGACTTTCTGCAAGGTGGAGAGGATACGTCTCAAGAATACAAAAGTCCCACCTTAGTTTCCCCTGACTCCGATTTCCCAAACGATAGCTTGGAAACTATCGCAAATGAACAAGTGTCAGGTGGCAATTGCAGCAGCACTGATATTAATGTGAAGAAGGTGGTCTGCACCCTGGCAGCAGGAGAGAGTAGACCTGAGCTGTTGAACTTTGTGTCAGACTGTCCAACTGGCTCAGCAATGACAGAAAGCCAACAAAGAGAGGAAATGCCAAACACAAAGAAGCAGTCAAGGAAGGAGCTAGACTCATCTCAGGAAATTAATCCTGCGGGGGACGATGGCAGTGAGGAACCGCATGATGTAATAAGTGATGCTGAAGAGGTCAGATGCTCTGAGGAGCACTTGAACCTTCATAACACTCTCCAAAAGCAACCAGAAGCTACTGAAGACACTAAGTATATGCCTTTGAGGAACCAGGACCGGAAGCTTAAGCAAAGCCGACGAGCAGGAAAGCAGTGTAAATTAGCTCTTACATTCACAAATAACAGCCCCACGTCTCCTAAATCAATGACGCTATCTCCCCAGATACCCCAGTTTGATGATCCCACTCTGGACTTTGTATCAAAGTGTGTGACCAGCCTCTCAACACAAACCACACCACAAGATTTTGTCTTGCTCTGGAAGGTCGATCGACAAACCGCTGATGTTTCTGGAGTGAAGGTTTTTCAGGGGAATTCTTTCAACTTTAAACCAAAGTCTGCAGCTTTCCCCCGGCCTCAGGAAGTGCCCTACAGAGTTGTACATGATAAAGGTGCACAGGTGGACGAATGCGAGTTACACAGTGATGACAAATTAAAAAACCTAATGATCCTCAGTTCACACTTTAAATTTGTTTCATTTGAAATCCTGAAAGACTTGTATGAGAAATGCGACTATGATATGGAGTGGGCTACGAATTTGCTCTTAGACTCTGGTGAACAGCTTTTCAAAGATGATGAGGTAGTGTGTTCTAACCAGGCAAGTGCAGCAACTGAGGTGTTATCCACAGCTGGTTGCAATGCAGATGCCTCTTCTAGCTGCCCTGAAGAAATGTCACCAGCCCTTACTGCCACTGATGATGAACATTTAGGAACCCTTGTAGAAACGATCAGTAATGATATTGTGGGTCCCACCCAGGAAGGGAAACCAAATATTGAGGAGGGACAATCTTCTCCAGAAGAACATTCAACTGGGAGCTCTGGTATTGAAACAGACATGGTCCGCAGTTTGGAGGACTGTCAATGTATGCTGCCTGAAGACGACAAGCATTCTGCCAGTCAGTCCACTGGGGAGGACAGTACCAATGAACAGCCTTTGGAACCGAAGCAAATGGAGGTGGACCATGACTCAGAAGAGGAATCAAAGACCCATAATCAGAGTGAACCGTGTAATATAAGACAGTGTGATGAGGATCTGGGAGCTAGTCTGAATCCTGCAGCGTTGGGGGAGGTCTCTGGTGGAGAAGAAGGGGATTGGACCGAGGCCGACAGTCTGGCTTTTGCAGCTTCGTTTTTACGTCTGTCTGATCCAAAGAAGGAAGACAGTCCCACCAAGAAGCCTCGAGAGAAGCCTAGGCATTCACTCGATATCCAGTCCTTAGAGCTGCGCTTGCCTGCGGAATTGGCATTTCAGCTCAGCGAACTCTTCGGCCCAGTGGGGACTGACCCAGGTAAGAAGTTTACCTGGTTTCCTATTAATTTTTTTCTGTGCACACTTTACATTTCTCTTGTTTGAACTGACGACAGAAGAAAGTGAAGTTGTCCAGTCGTCATAACAAAATATCACTTTTTGGATGCCATTTTTTAGAGAAATATTACTGAACAGAAAAGTTAATTTCATATATGTGGAGCCCCCCTTTTGTTGTTGTCTTAATGTGGAGATCAATGGAGAAAATGTCAGCCCCCAAACACGATTTAGCATTGTTAGGATTAAAGGATTAGTTAATATGGTGTAGGAGCAGGTCTTCCACTGTTTAGTACTGAAATTTGGGCATTGATTTGAAAAGATCTCAGAAGCAGATGGTGTTTATTGTGCTTCCCTCCATATTTGTAATCGTTCCCTTTGGTATACTGACTTTCATGTTCTTGTTTTTAAGGTTCTTTGTCTTTGGAAGACTGTGTTGTTCAGATTGATCTGAACCTTGCTAAACTCCTACATCAGAAATGGAAGGATACTATTCAGGTTTGTGGATATTTGTTGTAGTGGAGAAGCTTAAGCATTATTGTTATGATTAAAATTAGCAAGCATCAACTCTGCACATAGTGGGTCTGTTCAAGAAGATGTTTGTCTAAAAATCTAAAGCTGAAAACTGGAAATGTCAATAATACCATTCTGATAGAAAGCACAGTTGAGTAACTAACTAATTGTAGTGGATATGATATTGTATTTTATTTCCCCAAGTAGTCATTTCTTGGTTAAATTTCAGGCATTTGAAGAGCAAAGACAACACACCAGTGTGCATATTTAGTACATCAACAAAGTGCTTTTGTAGTTTTTATTTATTATACACATGATATCAAAGAAATGTACCTGAAAATCATGAATCTGAAAATAATAGATTTGTCTGATTATATTGATAACTCTTATATAACACACATACAGAGTTTTCAGAAATGATTTGTGCAGAACTATCTGGTAAAACAAATATGATGAGACGGACTGTAAAAAATGTACAGCAATAACAAATGGAAAAAATTAAGCTTTGCCTAGGGCTCTCATTCTGGATGTGCTGTGCTCTGGATGAATGTGCAAAAAGGACAAGTCAAACGAAGCCTTTATTGAGAAAAAAGAATACCTTATACCTTACATACTTACAGAAGTATTTAAATGAGATACAACAGTTGCAGTCACCTGGAGTGCAAAACCGCTCAAGGATTACGTTCACAAAACCATCCATACGTTTAGATTTAGCTTTTGCTATACATCAACAACAGGATTTGTTTTCCCCTTTGGCAGCAGCTGCACGGGCTCATAGAGTAAGGATTTATTGTTGACTAATTATTTCTTTATGCTGTAATACCTTGTATATAGTGTCCTTCATTAAGGAACAGTATGTGCTGAGCACAGCTGAATACTGTGGTTTTTATCTGCTCAAGATAGTGTTCTGTTTGCTCACTGTTCCTGGATTTGCACAGTATCACAGTGCCTCTGTAGACTATAATATCGAAGACACAGAAATAAACACAGGAATCTGGCATAAGCAATTTGCTTTCAAGAATTTTTGGACTGTGTTTAAAACCATCACTTCTCAGACTTATGTTTCAGCGTATCTCCATCTGAAAAAGGCGAATCTCTAGTAAGCAGGGTGACGGTTCGATCTGTGTACTGGAAACCTGTCGGGGGAAATGTTAAGGAATAATTGAAAATATAAAATTTGGAGCAGGAACAATACAGGCACTGCAAGTCCAAATATTTTCCTTAAGGCTAAGAAGGGCTGGTAGCTTGAATAGTGAGAAAAGCATTATTGGAAAACGATGTGTTGTGGGGGCCTCAGAACCAAAGTAATACTAGGTGAACAATCCAATACTGAGCCGGGGGGGTGATGACTTCCTTCTAAGCTTAAAAGGTCTTATGCACAAACATTTATTTATTTCTGAGCCATATTGAAATCTCAGTCTCCCCATTTGTTTCATATCCCACATTGGTATTGAATTGTGGTTTATTTGAGTGCAGTTTTAAACGATGTATAAAGAAGTAAACCTGCCTGTCTCTGGGACTGCATTTCAAGCAGCGTCACCACTAAGAGAAGGCAGTGGCTGCAGATAACACTTCTGCTCAGGGCTGAGCTGTTTTAATTGTGAGTGCCAACCCCCCAAAACGAATGAATATTAATTTAGAATATAGAAGTTGGTATGTGGGGAAAACCATAAAACACCAATAGATAATGGTTCAGGCTTCCCAAAAGTGAGACATTCCTGACTGTAGAGTGTTATCTGCACAGACTCCACCTAAATGTTGCTGTGGACTGTTAAGATGTGAAACCTGAAAATGTACTTTGTAATAATCAGGCTCCTGCGGTGTTTCTTTCTTGCATTAATCTGTTCTGTTTTGTTCTGTTGTCTTCTCAGGAACGGCAGAGACAGGAGGCTCTCTCTTACCAGCTGCTTGAAGAAAGTAAGTCCTCTGCATGTACTATGTTTGCCAGTGAATGGCTGATAACTGACTACACAATCGTTTAAGAGAATGTCACAATGAAGGCAAGGCATTTATGAAATACAGTGTATAAATGTAAAACAGAGTAGCTGTTGATGAGCTTCTGGCCTCGTATCGATTTCTACTTGAACTGCCTGAGGAAAAATGAAGCATACATCCTTTAAAGATAATTTACTGCACAAGGAAATTCCCTCTCTCTCCCTCTTTGTCCGGGTGTGCAGGTGCCATGTTGTGGAGTGACCCCCAGTCTGACCGAGCGAATAGAGTTGCATTGGAGACCTCCGATGGGATTCCCTTCATGGACCATTGGAGTGCCCAGATGCCCCTTGTTTCTCTCAGGAGCATCATGTTGGAGGAGATGGCCCTGCAGGAGTATGCGGAGAAGGTAATCCAAAATCAGCTGGGGGGAATGAAAAGGGTGAGACTAATAAACGGTTGGTTTTATTCAAGGTGTCTCATTGTGGAGACCAATCCAATATTTAAAAAAAAAATATCTGAAATTGACCAGCTCTGTCCTTAGTATTACTTGTAATGTTATGAAACTGGTATATTAGTCCTTAATTTAGGTACATATATTCATATATATCTATGTAATTGTATTCTTCAGGTTTTTTTTTTTTCTCCCTGCTTTTGTCACCAATTGAGGGATAAAAAATAACCAAAAGGAGAGCGATAACAACTGTACAATAAGTTCAACTACATGAACTTACAATATGGTGACATACAATACAATATCTCCCAATCATTACACTTCTTATTTAGACAAGAAATAACAGTGTAATTTCTACAGTAACTCTTAGCTCATCATGGAAGTAATAGCCATTATGTACTGGGCATTCACTGCTGCCCATATCCTCTGAAGATGCTCCACCTGCAGTGCCTTGATTGCCCCCTATTCTGTTCCAGTCCAAAATTAACCAGGACCTCGGCAGAAAGGACAGCGCCGCCCTGCTGAAAGAGAAGGAGCTTTACAAGATGTTTCCCACCATCGACCGGCACTTCCTTATGGATATCTTTAAAGACAACAAGTAAGAATGTGAACCATATACAGTTAGAACTGACACAGCATAAAATACACATATATTCCTGGGCAAAGTTATAATAGTGTTTCCAGAGCATGGGCATGCATCCTCACTGCACTGTGGCTGTGGTGCTGTGGTGATGCCTTTGTTTTCTGTGTTCCCCTGTCAGCTATTCTCTAGAGCAGACGGAGCAGTTCCTCAGGTCCGTGCTTGACGCCGGCCCCGTGAAGAACGTTATTGCCCAGGACGTGGGCAAGCACAGCGAGGCCCAGAGACCTGGCGTGAAAGAGAAGGTAGACCTCCATCAGTCATCACAACAGCAGCAGTTCATTACTTGTACTGTACTTGTACTGCACATCTTTCCAACCGCATATTCAAAACATTTAATTCAAATATAATCAAAACATAATATCGGTCAAGTTATTGGACATGGGCAACTGTCCCGGCCTAGCAAGGGCACCAACCAAGTGAGTTACAGTGTTTGAGATGTGTTGGTTGGATTGTATTTCCAGAAGAAGAAGGTGAAAGAGGCCGAGGTGGCAGTTCAGTTCCAGGACACCGAAGACCCCGACTACGGCGACTTCCGAGCAGAGGCCCTTCTGCAGCACCGTAAACGGCAGGAGTGTTTCTGCAAGGCAGCCGAGGCCTACAGGCAGGGCAAGAAGGATGTCGCCACCTTCTACGCACAGCAGGTAGGCTGAGGAGAGACTGCAGCTTCCCTGTGATTCAAAGGGAAGATAGGCCGGAAACTTCCTTTGTTCTGGATTTGTGTGTGATTAGGGCGCAACAGCACAGCAATGTGCCATCAAAGTGGAATAGAGGGGTGGTATTTGAAAAAAACACCAAGACAGATCTCTGTGGCCGTTAATCTGGAACAGGAGTAGAGTCTTTACAGCTTGAGCACAGTGTGGTGACCACTCCGCCAGTCTGAAAGCTGGTATATGTTTAAATTGTAGCTCTTATTTAATCTCTGATGTGTTGGCAGGGCCATCATCACGGCCAGAAAAAGAAAGAGGCAAATCACCGGGCTGCCATGCGGATCTTTGAGCGGGTCAACGCCTCCCTCCTGCCACAGAATGTCCTGGACCTTCACGGCCTGCACGTGGACGAGGCCATCCACCACTTGAAGGATGTGCTGCAAGACAAAATGGCAGGTCAGCACACAACACGTTACGCAGATCCTGGGCTTATAATTTGTTAAAGTGACATAATTAATTATAAGAACAGTAAAGTATAAAATAGACTGAATGTGATCCTTGCATCGGTTAGCTATTAATGGACACCAAATGAGCATGATGGGCTGAATGGCCTCCTCTCATTTGTAAACTTTCTTATGTTCTTATGTATACTGTATGCTTTCTTAGACTACAGTAAAATGCAATTATATAAAGTGTTATCTAAGAAAGTGTATTAAGTACTTCACAAGCCAAATGATTGGAAGCACTGTGCAGAGTTCAAAATTGTGGGTGTTTCTCTGAATACACAATGAATCTTCTAATTACAGAAATGTTTTTTTGTGTGCACTCCTTCCCACAATTGCAGCAGTGCACCGAATATAGTACAATGTACAGCCAAGATGCAGAAACGTTCTCTGCCAACACAGGAAAATGTTCTGTTTGGTGTTTCCCACCAAATGCTGTCAAAAGAGTTATCATAAGAATACTGTGTTTGCCAGGAACTTATGTTAAGTAGTTAAAATAAGATGCAATTGTATTGGTAAAACTTTTTGATATCATATTACATTAAGGGATAAAACTCTTCATTACATTTGTTGACATAAATTCATGAAAATGTTCTGTTCAGAGAAACCAAGATAATTAGAATGCAGGCAAGACTACAATGATTTATTAGGCACACCATCCAAAATCTATCTGCTGCTCTAGAACCATCTCTTTGCACTTTGCTTCGCCACACAAGCTGCTGGGCATCCATGCAAGTATACAGAGTGGATGTTCTCTGAAAATTACAATTTCAATTTCACTAATGCCAAGAATTCAATTTTCTGTTATTATTATTGTTATTATGTTACATTCTAATTAATATTAACCTTCCTTAAAATGCATCCCTTTACATTAAAAAAACAAGACATTTTAAAGATAAATGATTTTTTAAATTTCAGGTGAAATCTCTCCGCTTTCATTTCCTGTCAGTTCCAGGTAATCGTGACTAGTTTAAGTGAAAGTGGAAGGCAGGGTAAAACTGTCAGAATTTAAGTCCACAGTACCAAAGTTTAAAATTACTTCAGACTCCTATCAACCAACAAAACAGTGCCTCCTTTTAAAGAAGGAGCTCTTTTACACTGAACCACTGTACAGTTCAGGAAGAGTCAGATTTTCATGTGGCATATTCTTTTCTCACCTCCTGCATTACTAGGTGCTTTTATACAAGATGGACAAGTTTAATCCACACGGGTGCGACACCAGATTATGCACACTATTTCTAAGAGAACCATACCAACTATATAAAACCAGGGAGTCCATACAGCATAGGGGGGGAAATCTCCTGCCCTGGCTAATATAATAACTAAGAATGATCTCATGTTGCTTGCATGGAAAGTACATATATACAACAAAACTATATTTCATCTTTAAAATTTGCTCATGCTTTGCAAGACCTTATGTTCGCACATGATTTCTATCACGGATAACATTTTCTTTTCGAAGTGGATTGAATTCACCGCTCAGCACTTGCTTAGGTTGAAAGAGTCAGAATAATACTAATGTTAAACACCAGGAAGTCGAGCAAAACCACTTGCTGTGGGCTGCGGTGGGTTAATGAATTTAAATTAATTTCATTTTAAATATATATGTGCTATGATTTCCTTAAAAGTTATTGATCATTTCCTTTTTTAGACCTTTAGTTTTATCAGGTGGTGTCTGCCCACACACAGTCTTTAACGTCATTTTACTCAAATATCTTCAGTGAGTTGCCAGTAACTAACTTGCCTGATAATGGAAACTAAGCCTGGGTTAAATTTCAGGCCAAGGACTGTTTAATAGTTTTGGTTTTTTTTTTCCAGTAAGTAAAAAAGAAAAAAAAAAAGAAAGAAAGAAGCTTAATTAGTCATGTTAGGGTTAATGAAAATCACAATGATCCAGTGTTTTGCCTTCAGACAAATAGCAGTTTTTGACCTCTATCTCCTTCTTTATTGGAGATAAGGCAATGACCAGTACATGGGATGCTGCCAAGGATGAGTCAACTTGATAACTATGACTTTATCAATGTTTCCCATGTACCATGTCATACAGTTAATCTGCATACTGTGCAAGATCAATGAGACGGCTGTAATCAACCGCGTACTCAACTACGACGTTAGTGAGGAGCATTGCAGCTTCTCATTTGTAGATCACGGTCAATGCTTACACTTTACAATAATGGGAACCATTCCCAAAACATTCACTGAATGAATAAGACATCAGTACCTTTATCTAAGTTTTGATGTGAATCAAGTTTCAGCCCTAACTCTGTTATACATGTGATTAACATCAGAGCTAAAAATAAGTATTTATTAATGTATTATTCCTGTGGTATTTTTACACATTCACTCACTAGAAATGTGTGCCCATTATTGTAAAGTGGTTGTTTTCTAGGTCTTTTTTCATCTCTTGGTATCCATTCAGTAGCTTCATTCACTCATCTTTGATCAGTTCTTGCAATGTGTCTGGCCCATTGCCGTTTTAACATTTTCACTCTTTCAATTTTGTCACATATTTTGATTTATTCTCAGATCCATTAATTGTATTTATCATTTAAAAACTAACCAATATGTATAGAGCTGTTTCTCATCTAAACACTCTACATAAATGATGGTCTATTTTCAGTGGTTTATATATGCAGTTTCCTGTTTTTTCCCCAGGTCTTGTGTCATACAGTTTTCTGCGTGTTTCTCGTTTGTTTCTGGATGGATTATTTAGCATCTATGCAAACTAACCTAGACTGATTCTGAAGCATCTTCTGACAAGCTAATAGTGCGGAATTATATTAGGAATGAAACATGGGGTCACATTCTGCAGTCTGACCTGTGTGACTCTCGGGAACCTCAACCTCATCAAACGCTAACCGTTGTTCTGAACTCTCATCGGTTTATATCCTCGTAAGAATCTAGGAACATTGTCAAGTTCCACAATATGTTAAGAGTCTCGTGAAATTTAAACCATTTACAACTAATTTAACTTTAAAAGTAAAATTTGCTCCACCTTTTGGAAAATTAGGGATGCATTTTTCTTTGTAAAGGAAAACCATGAGATTTTGTGGAGGGGGTACAGTGTGGTACCGTAAGCATGGCATTGTGAAAGAAAATAAAAAAACCTGATGCGTTTGACCTAGTTAACAATGCAAATAAATATCTTCACAGAAGTGCAGAACATGCGTGGTATGATATGCAAAGAGGAAGGAATTAAATGAGCGGGAGCGCCCTGCTGGCTGCTCCTGTACTGAGCTCCAGGTGTTAACCCCAGTGACGGTTGGAGCACCGTTCAGTCAGCCTAGTCTCTGCTTCCCCACAGGTCTGTGTAGATGGATGGATTATGGGAGCAGGTGGGCCTTGTTGACTGTTGATCTTATCGAGTGTGTTTATATCCCTAGTAGTTGAGGTCAGGATGTGTGGCGGTGAGCTGTGTGTGTGTGTGTGTGTGTGTGTGTGTGTGTGTGTAAATAATTGTGTGCAGCGAGGCTTATCCGTTCTGATTCCTGTCTCACTAGAGTGGCAGCAGAACAGAGGTAAACCTCACCTCTCTGTGATCACGGGCAGGGGAAACCGCAGCCAGGGAGGAGTCGCTCGCATCAAACCCGCCGTCATCGATTACCTCACAAACCACAACTTCAGGTGAGCCACCCCACTGTCTCCCTCTCACACAGACGGGGGCTTGCCGGGGGTCTGGGGCCCGGCAGCTGGGCTCCTAAAGCTTTTACTAAAAGATTATTGCATGTGTACCCCCAGAAACTAAGTGATACAGGTAATTAAAATATATATGTATGTCTCCCGTTAAAGCAAATAGAAGCACATCCTCTCTCTTGCTCAAATGTACTGCAGCCCATCCCCCAGGGCCCCCATAATAATAATAATAATAATTGGACTGGATTTGCCAACTCCTGGCATTGACTAGCTGACATGGAATCCAAATCATGTCAAATATGTTTGATTTTCTACTCCGGCAGATTTTCAATTCCTGTCAGAGTCAGAGGACTCCTGAAATGGATCCCTCTGCTGTGGATTGGGTTTCCTATTTCTATCCCTGTAAATCCTTTATAACCAATTACTTCGATTTCACTACTCTTATTTGTCAGTTTTATTCCTCATTTTATGCTCAGTGTCTGACTTTTTTTACGAACAGCTTGGTAATCCATTTGCTTGAAGCTTCACTGAAGATGGACTTGTGTTTAATAATTAACAGCAATAAACAGCAGTGGCCCATGTGGAGCAATAAAGCAAGCTTGATACACAGACAGAATACTCAAAACAGGAAGTGCCAAATACAAGCCTGAGAAACCATTATACTTGTCATGGCTTTTTGAAGGAAGGTAAATGGGCAGTTTTTTGCAGGGGCCCAGTTTGAAAAGGAACTGTGGAAAGTTAAGCAGTGTCTTGAATATGTCCCTTGATGGTTTCATTTTTTCATCCGTGGCATTGTAGTTAATTATTATTTAAAAAAAAGAAAATTAAAGAATGACTATTATGCCTATGATATAACTGCCTTGTCTTTTGTATATTTTAAATGAGGAAATGGTTATTGTTTCAGAGATGCAAAAATATCCGTAATTTAGATGGGAGATGGGAATGAAAAAAAATGAATGGTGGTGTTCTCACCCCTGCCCCCTCTGTACATAATGCTTTCAAACTTTAATGTCACGTTTGCTTGCTCTGTATCTCGTGCAAAAGTGAAAATGAAATAACAGTCATCTATTTAGGTCATGCAGGGAAGAATGGCTTATTGCCTTGTGTTTGGAATGCAGTATTTCATGCAAAGGCCGAGAAATAAAATAAATTGTTTGCCCTTGGGTTTTACTGGAGCAGTTGGATATGACCCCCCTGACATGGCTTTGCAGAGTGTAGCAGCACTCCATCAGTAAGACAGTGCCACTGTGTCTCGGCCCACTGAATCTGTAGTGTCTTATTTACGGCTTCAGTATGTGCACGGTTTGGCAGTTCAATTGACGTCTCGCACAGATGCAGGAGTCGAGAAGAGTGAGCAAGCAAAGAAACCACAGCCCCCGGTGAGCTTAGATTTCTGTTAGAGATAGTTCTCCTGGCAAGCGAACACGGCTTTATTGAGGTTCCCTGTAGAGTGAAGGATCCTGTGCGCTTTGATCTCTGTATACAAATGTTGGTTTTATTAATTTTCTCACAAACCGTTCTTCTCACTGGTACATCTTTAAACATGAATGGAGATCCAACAGACAGTATTCATGAAGATTGAACATCTATTAATTTACAGATTTCTTTGTTAATTTGCTTTTTAAGAAATTATGTACGGCTTCATATTCAGGGAAGCTTTCTAGAAGTCTCCTTGCCAGGCATCTGACACTGCTTTCTCCTTCTTTTTCCTTTCATTCACAGGTTTACAGAGCCAAAAGCAGGTCTCCTTGTCATCTTTTTTAATAAATGACATGATGATAACACTACAACTGTACTTCTTGAAAGGGACACTATTCTGTAGGAAGTATATGCAAAGAATACTATTCTAAATGCTAATATCTAGATATATTGGTAACCATACAGAATCAAGAGTAATTATTATGCCTCTATTTTAAAAAGCCTAAGATTGTTTAAATTAAGTATCTTCTGGTTCTTATTTTTTTACTTATTCAATGTGTTTTTGATTTAATTTTGATGTACAATTGCAATAGTCAGCTGCAATTCAAATTTTGCAGTTTTATGTGTTCTGGCATTTTTGTATGGTTGTAAAAATGTGTTTTTTTTACGTATATTTACCATGTTCATTGTAAGTTTTTAGATTATAACTTTTTAAAGATACATACACACACACACATCATTCTCAAAACTGAAAAAAAACAGCCAAGCCCTATCTGGAGTCCTTTCTATAAACTGCTTCAGTGGGACAGACGGGCTGTTTGAATAGTTCATATCCTGCCACACACAGTCCCATTGCTTAGCTAGGGGCCTCAGGAATAAGACTAATGACTCAGTTGTAAAAATACGTATTAAGTGCAGTATCCCATCCCATATTTAAAATCACTAAATAATCGAGGTATACACTTACATTTTTATAAATGTTTTTAAACATCCTTACCGTAACACCTCACACGCTATAGTGAGAGACTAACGTGCAGCGACTCTACAGTTTATCTACTTCGGTGCATTGTCAGAAGAAGAGTTTGTGGGTTGCCGTGCCTTTGGTTTTAAATGCTGTAAGTGTGTTTCAGCGGGTTTTACTATTGATACTTCCAATCAATGTGAATAAAGCAATGGCTGGCTTGTTGCAGGGAGAGATTCCTCTGGCTTTCTCTGTAATGCCCCATATGTTTGATGTCTCCTTCTTTCTGATTGGCTGCCAGATTCATAATAGCGCCTGCATCACGCCATTTTCCAACTTACATGAAGGATTGTATAACTTGATTTGTTTTCTGATCCATTTCCTCTTCAGTATTAGCCTCTGTTTCCCATCATTTCCAGTAACGTGTAGTACACTCACTGGCAAATGTATTTGGACCATCTTCCATTACTACTTTTATAATAGCCTAGACTTACATCAGGAATCTAGAGAAGATCATGAATCTGATAAAGGGAGCACGGATTGCACTTTAAAATACTTGTCCACTTGCATTTGGCAGATGCAGTCCTTGATAGACTCACTGGCAAGAGACTTTTAAAGAAATATATATATATATATATATATATATATATATATATATATATATATATATATATATATATATATATACACTTAATGCAAAATGAACATCAGAGATGATCCACCTTGTGCCTACCTAAAGTATTGGTGGGTAACCATAGTATTGCACATTTTCATTGACAACAGTTAGTTACCGGCAACACCGCTTCATCTACAAATGCATGGAAGACCATGTAATGTGTTACAATTACAGTTTGCGATGCCATTGTGTTTTTTAATTTGGAAAACGTCTTAAATTTGTATGCCCTCCCTGGGTGATTGGGGTCGAATAATAACTGGTGCTTTACTTGTATCTCATTCCAAAGGGTAGTGCAAGACAGTCAGACAGAAAAGAGTTTTGGCATTTCCGCAGACCACAAGAGGTCTTGCCGTTTCCTTGAAGCTCATAACATTCATGGAGACTTGTATTCCAGCACTGGTCTGTGTTTTTGCAGTCTATTTTTAAAAATGTATAAAATGTAAAGATCAATGTATATTTTCAATTGTTTTTTTTTTTGTATTGTTAAACTTTGATCTGTATATGATCTTTTAAAAATAAACCAATTCTCAAGTGTCTATTTTGTTATGGTGTTTTTGTCATATACTAACAGCTAATATTAATAAAATTAATATTTTCTTTTCTGGGATTGGGATGCAGAAGTGGATTTGGAAGGAGGTGATGGTGGATTTTGCCACAGGGGAAAATATGAATTTATACGTGAGCTTTGAGTTTGGGCGAAGCTGTCAGATGAAAACGAAGTTGTCCTCACTGCTCCTCCAGATGGTGCTAGAACTAATGTCTTATGAAATGTTGCACCCCGGTGGATGAGCGATGCGTTATTCTTGTCACTCACTCCTCACACAGAGAGCGGGATGTTACCTAGCACTGGCACAGCCACAGTGAGTATTAATCTGTCACATGGAGGTAAAATCCTGTGGACCGTCAGACGTCTTTTTGAGTTTCTTTATTGTCCAAATCAGAATAAGTTTATTTAATACTTTACTTTTTTTTATTAACAAAATGTAAAATAGATTGAAGAAATTGATGCTATGATGTGTGCACAGGCATGTTTAGAACTCTATATAGTGCATCAAACTGGATTTGCAGCAAATGGAGTAAAGCATATTATAGGTTTAAAAACAATACAAAACCTTACATCATGAATTAAGAACAAGCTTATTAAAAAAATATATGAATCGATTAAACAATGGAGCATTAACACATAAAACCACAGTGCAACTTGTTCTATATTTTAAATTCATAGCAACACAAGCTGCATTTTGAGACATTTCTTCGACAGAGCTGGGTACATGCTACAATGCCACATGGTTTTGGGACACCTCAAAATGTAGTCTTTCGGTATCATTCACATTAAATGTGATCAAGGGTTAGAAGCTTTGTTATTAAACTACAGTGATCATTTGTCAGCTTTTTTTTTTATCTGTGTTTATTTCTTCCTGTGGCTAGAAACAGAAATATCCTTGGAGTGGTAAGATCATGTGTTTCTAGCTGTAGAAGATTGTTTTTAGTTTTTCAACATTTGTTTCCAGAATATTTATAAAACAGCAAAGAGATTACATTATTTTTTTGGTTTAACTGCCACAAAGCAGTTAAAATATTTATATGTTGATAATATTGAATTGCAGAAAAGTGGAGTATTAATCGTTATAACTGAATTTTCTGTTTGTATTTTTGTTTTACTTCATATTAGGACCTGGACTATCAAACTCCTCACAAATACATGTGTGAAATGCAACACATCAATCTTAATACAGATATTCAAACCTAGTCTAATGTGACACAAAAGTTTATGAATTATGTAAACTTTCTTATGTTCTATGTTTTTAAGAAACCAGGTTAGCGTTAGCCTCATCCCAGGAAGGAAGACTATTTTTTTTTTTTTTTAAATATGCCTTTTTTTTATTCTTGGTTTCTACATTGTCTCTATACATTTAAGACTTCCTGCCTAAACCCACGTTAATTATTTAAAGGAAAACATAAAAAATATACTGATTTTCCCCTCATGATGTTTGCTATGTTTGTTTATCTATCTATATTTATATATCCATGTGCTGAACAGGTAGTTATTGTCATCAATCCACCTATTTGTATCCTACCTCTAAACAAACAAACACATATATATATATATATAAGTGGATAGCGTACATATACAACTTATTTTGTGTAAAGAATATCTGACGAGTCTAGAAAGGATGTAGTGGAGTTTGAAGGTATTTCACAACAGAAGTTTCTTGTTTTTAAGCTCTCAATACTAGAGGCACTACTGGAGTGCTTTATAATTGATTATATTACATTTTGTTTTTAAATAGTTTTGTAATGCCTGAATAATAATATACATTTTGGATAGAGCACCACTATCCATTAATTTACAATCTGAAGACAATGAAAAGAAAGACGTTCCTAATGTACAACACTGAGTATACCTCAGTTGTATTGTTGTTTGTTTCTAACTATATCCTTTTTACATTGTTTAGTGCTTCTTAAGCCCAATACCAAATTGAGTTGATAGAGCAACAAATAACATTTTTATTTATTTATTGTTATGTATACATATATAGCCATCCACACACACATATATATATATGTCATATTTATTTATTGGCAGCTGTCCTTATCCAGCCTCAGCCTCAATCCACTGCTGGATGAAGTCCTGCCCGAGATGCTTCCACTTGCTTCAGGCTACAGCATCTCTTTTTCATGTAACACCTGCAAAGTGTATGATTTCATATTCCAGCCTTATATGTGGTTGTCCAGGTCTTTATTTAACCTCTTACGAGATGCATTCAATTGGTCCTTTTGTCCATCTTTGATCTGTTCTTCTTGCAATGTGTCCGGCCCATTGCCATTGTAACATTTACACTTCTTCAACGTTGTCACATATTTTGGTATCTTCTCTGATCCATTAATTTATTTTTCTAGCTCTTCTTGTTATCCAACCTTCTTTGTGTCATCTGCATTTTTGCATTTAGTGACCAGGTTTTACAACCATAGGTATGCATTGATATTTGTTCTCTTTCTTTCTCTTGTAGATTTCCTCTCAGCAGCGTGCTGTTCTTCCAAGTGCATTCCATCCCATTTTCACTCTTCTTTTGATTTCGTCCATAGCTCCCTCTGCACTGATTTGTTGTCCAAGGTAGACATAACTACTTAAATGTTCTTAGATTTTACTAACCTTAAGTCTAATATGTATGTTGCGTGTGTACCACACATTCTAAAATGTTTTATTGTTCAGATTATAGATCATGAGCATGATAAAAGCAGTAGGCTTATATCATTTTTATAATACAATATATAGAGATAGATATATAATCTGCGCACCCAACAAACATAGGGCCGGATTAAATCAAAACTTTGACCCACCCGCTAATAGAAAACTACAGAACTGTATGTACTCAGCTTCATTTTTACTAAGATGCCACTTTCTCTAATCATAAATGTAACCACTATGATGAACAGGGTTGCAGTTTTCTAGTGGGTGGGTCAAAGTTTTGGTTTGACCTGGCCCATTGTTAGAAATACACAGTGCGACCAAACCCGGGGCTGTTGTAGCCGTGCAAACCCGGGGCTGCTGTGATGAGCAGGGTGCTGTGATGAGCAGGCTGCTGTGATGAGCAGGGTGCTGTGATGAGCAGGGTGCTGTGATGAGCAGGGTGCTGTGATGAGCAGGGTGCTGTGATGAGCAGGGTGCTGTGATGAGCAGGCTGCTGTGATGAGCAGGGTGCTGTGATGAGCAGGGTGCTGTGATGAGCAGGCTGCTGTGATGAGCAGGGTGCTGTGATGAGCAGGGTGCTGTGATGAGCAGGGTGCTGTGATGGTGCTGTGATGAGCAGGGTGCTGTGATGAGCAGGCTGCTGTGACGAGCAGGGTGCTGTGATGAGCAGGGTGCTGTGATGAGCAGGGTGCTGTGATGGTGCTGTGATGAGCAGGGTGCTGTGATGAGCAGGCTGCTGTGATGAGCAGGCTGCTGTGATGAGCAGGGTGCTGTGATGAGCAGGGTGCTGTGATGAGCAGGGTGCTGTGATGGTGCTGTGATGAGCAGGGTGCTGTGATGAGCAGGGTGCTGTGATGGTGCTGTGATGAGCAGGGTGCTGTGATGAGCAGGGTGCTGTGATGGTGCTGTGATGAGCAGGGTGCTGTGATGGTGCTGTGATGAGCAGGGTGCTGTGATGGTGCTGTGATGAGCAGGGTGCTGTGATGAGCAGGGTGCTGTGATGAGCAGGCTGCTGTGACGAGCAGGGTGCTGTGATGAGCAGGGTGCTGTGATGAGCAGGGTGCTGTGATGGTGCTGTGATGAGCAGGGTGCTGTGATGAGCAGGCTGCTGTGATGAGCAGGGTGCTGTGATGAGCAGGGTGCTGTGATGAGCAGGGTGCTGTGATGGTGCTGTGATGAGCAGGGTGCTGTGATGAGCAGGGTGCTGTGATGGTGCTGTGATGAGCAGGGTGCTGTGATGAGCAGGGTGCTGTGATGAGCAGGGTGCTGTGATGAGCAGGGTGCTGTGATGAGCAGGCTGCTGTGATGAGCAGGGTGCTGTGATGAGCAGGCTGCTGTGATGAGCAGGGTGCTGTGATGAGCAGGGTGCTGTGAGTGTGGTAAGGCCGCCTCCCCCACACAGAGCAAGATGCTGCAAATTACATCTCCAGCTGCAGACGCGCTCTTTCACTGCAGGACTGTCACAGCGGGCTCTGTGCTGCTCAGTGTCGGGCACATTGTAGTCACACACTTACCATCATGTCAAAAGTCTTCTTTTAACGGCTTGTAACAACACAATATTCTTTGAAAAGGAGGAAAGACATCTTAACGTCACACTTTCTACCCGCATCCGCACAGACGGTGGCAGAGCAGTAGGTTTGGAGCAGCAACTCAGGCGGTAAGACAACTCGTGTTTTGTTTTGTAATTTCGGAATTGTATTGTATTTGATTGTTTTTCATTTTAATCAATGCGGTGATGATGTGAGGAATAGTCTGAATATATTTCGTTTTTATTAAGTGTAATATTGTACTGACAGTACAATATTGGAAAAAGTCAAATATTTATTATTGATATTGTTTTATAGTAATCGTGTTATTGTTATTAGTATTATTATTACAGATATTAATATTATTACTACTACTAGTAGTAATTTGGTTAACATAAGTACGCTCATAAGTACTTGCATGGTACGCAACGTGATGAACAGTTAGATGCACGAAAGAAAGATTTTAAATATTTATTGCAGATTATAAACTGGGAATGCAAATATTACAATTATATCTGTTTACTTTTTAACTAAATTCACAGTTATTTAGATTAGCTACAGAAACAAAGAATCATTTTAAAGTAAATGTAATTAAAATGTCTTTGTAACCAAATGAGTGTGCCAGCAATTATATTATATTATATTATATGTACAAAGACTCATGATTCATGTCGTTTTGTTGTTAGTCTTTTCACTTTCTGACTAGCTGATCAGACGCCAGTCTACATTTAGAGATTTGGAGAATATGTGGAAGCGGTTTTAATATTTTAAGATGTGCTTAATCTCACAAACCTGTCTTTATTACAGAAACAAACAGACACACACAACATGTGCAGACTGTTCACGGTGCTTACAGTTCAGAATTCAATTTGTGCTTCATTGAAATCCTTAAGAGGAAACGTCTTTTACCGTCCGTGGCCCAAAATGGCGCCTCTTCCTAGATATATAGTGCTCACACCTGGCAACAATTGCATACACAATTAATGAATAAGTAACAACTACACAAGACCTGTTTTATATCCAGTACAAAACCATTTGAAAACTATATTCATGAACTATACATACTTCTATTTAATTCCACTGTTTCGTGTCTAATATTATTAATCGGCTAATGTAACCCATTTTGGTTAAGATGTACCATGTAGAGAAAGATATCATGGACTGTATGCTGGATTTTGAAAGAACACAATTTTCCTTACTTCATTGCTCTTACTTTTTCCCTTCGGGCATCTGCTTGGTCCTTGTTCAAAATGGGAGGGATACACTTACAGACCACGATGCTTATATATAATACTATAGTATTATCCTTTTGTAATAATTTGAACACGTTGTTCCATGGTATTAAACCCACCAGTCATGCCTCTTGGCTTGAGAGGAACACCACTTCGGTCAGTTGGTTGTACATTACTGATGTTTATTTAATGTGTTGTGTGAAAACCTGACCTCCGAAATGTAATTAATATAAGACTAATGCTATTGTAGTGGTGCAGATGCAATATGTTCCTGTAGATTGCATCAAGATGAAAAGATACAATTGTAATTGATAAAACAAACAAAACAAATAGGCCTACTGCTGCTCAATTTCAGCCTCTGAATCAAAACTGCCCAACTTGGAAAAGAGGCATAATAATAAGTTGGCTGTACAGTCATTGCTGAAACTGTATTTCTTGTAAAATTATGAAGGGAGCTAGGTCATTTTAATCATCATCGTCATCACAATAATAATTCACGGACAAAGTAAACCAAGTAGAATCTGGAAGAAAATATTCAGTTTATTTGAGTTTCGTACTGAAAACATAAATCTTCGTCATTGCAAATGCAGGTGGGAGATTCATTCAAGCATTATGTGCCAGATGAGTTCAGTTCTGATTTGGTTAACATTACCCCCCACCCCCCCACTCTCATATCCACCCCTTTCATAGTAACTAGTGCTATATAAGAGTCTGCTAATGTTTTTGGATAAATTCACAATTAGCGTTCATTCTTATTTTATGCTTCAGTAATATTTATTGTTGAGGCCATTTTCGCAAACAACCGCCATTTTAATGTTGCTCTGCATGTGTGAATGCAGTATAAACAACGTCAACAGCACTGCTTGAGAGATACTGACTGAAAACTGATCTTTGAACACTGCTTTAGATGGGATACACACAGGTTTTTATCCCAAGTCTTGGTACTACCTGGTACTTTTTCTCTCAAAGGAATAAAGCCCTCTGTATTGCACCCACCCACACAGAAACATTCAAATAGGTCTGAACCGATTCCAAAATTCTTCAATCTTAGTATACTTTGTTGACTTAAAATAAAAATAGTGTCTCTTACAATTTATCATAAATTATTTTATGAATTCCCCGATTATATTTTTAGTAGCTTTTGGCTTGTTTGTGCATTTACAGATGGCGTAATTGTTGAGTAAATACTGGTTTATCATTTTATTTATCTATTTCAAGGTGTGCTATGTAATAATTTCCACAACATACTTTCTACAGGTTTGTGAAATCACCTAATTTATGTCAAGAGGGCCTTTTTTGATAAAGATTGTAAGTATTTTGACAGAAGCCATCTTTTCTGTCAGGTTATGCAATGGAACACAATACAATACTCTTTGTATTTTCCCTCTGATCACCTCCATAGGGAATTATTATAAAGTCTCTTTCCTAAAGGTTGTGTTTCTGAAATTAAGTAAACCCAGTTTGGGCTAAAGTAGCATCTACAGATATCTGTTTACGGCAAAGAATATTGATAACCACAAAACAGTTATTTAACTTACATGATTTAATTTTTCAACTCACATTTCAAATAGATATGTTCACCAATGTCAATAAAGGACTACATAAAAAGTTGAAATACCCAATTTTTCTGTATAGTGAGAGGTAACCTATACCGTTTAATGCTAATCTGATTGTAATATACTGCAGATTATATTCAGGTATGTACGTTATAAAAATATGATTGACTGTACAATCATTCGTGTTTGTTGTTAAAGACCTACTGCTGTTCTCAGTTTGCGTGTTGAGGTTTGTTATGAAGTTTGTGTTCACTAATTGTATTTACATGTAATATTGTTTAATTTATTATATATTACATTCACTCCACCAACCCCAAACACAAAGGCACCCTAGTATCATTACTTGGATTAGTGAATGTTGCCTTTGTAATTAGCAGCAGCAAGTGCTATCGACAATATGGGGTTTCTGACGCTTGGTTTTTTATTTCCTACTGCTGCCATGGTACCCTGGATACTGGGTATCCCTGTTTTAGGATTTTATGCATCCGTGGTCTAAAGACAGATATAATTGAGGTAATTAGCAGGAACAAGATGAGAAGCGCAAAGAAAGGCTTCTGTTTTGTAGGGAGGTGGGTGGGTGTTTTTACGTTGGTTATTCCAAAGCACAGCAGGTTACAGTATAATGTTTCAGACTGTCACTACCAGTCTAGTCTGTGGTATGATTAGAAAGGAAGCCAGCCCTGTAGTTTTTAGACAAATGTGCAGATTATTAGAAAGAAAGTTATGAACATATATAGTCGATTTAATTAACACTAAAGTAGCTTTTGGCTGAAAATAGTGTCTAATGCCCCATTTCCACAAGCAACGTTGAGGTGCACCTCAGCGTGGCCATTCGTGTCCAGGGCATTTCCACTGTGGCCCAGTGTCCGCCTGTGCCCGAACTGGTTTCACGAGGCACAGTTTCGTACATCTTACCGGCTGAGTCCCAAACTGGTCTGTGGTACATACTGTTACTTCCCTTACTTAGCCAGATGCAACGTCACTGCTGCAGTTGATGCAAGAGATGCAGCAGAAACGTTTTACAAGAAGGAATATGTGTGTTTACCTTGGGAAGACTATTACATTTGAGTTATTAATGTTCGATGGAAAGTGCCACACAGGATCAGTTGCTTGGAGCATAAGACATTTAAAAGTGTTTGCTACGATCGCGAAAATCCTGCTAGAGAAAGGACAGCAAAGTTTAGGTGTTCAGTTACAGCCCAACCACTCAGAGGTGCACCTAAACGTGGCCAGTTGAAACAGGGCATAAGAGAAATAAATTAAACATTGTACAGTGTTCTTGTGCACAACTTAATACCTGTAGAGAGCAATTTTTTATTGGTGATGGAAAAGGCACCCAATACTTTCAGTTCTTCCTGAAGAAAAAAAATTGCTTAAATATGTTATTTATCACCTTAATAATGATTCTGAAGAGGGAAAGGGGGCTTTGTTTACTTTTGAAATTACCGAGGGGGATGTTTCCAGAGACATGCCCTGAATTGTCGATTTGTGGTCTTGAGGGTAAAAACCATTATCCCATGAGATCAGGTTTCCTCAATTCACGGACACTGGTCCATTGAGCTTGCAGTTCTATTAACCTCGGCAGGTGTCTGCAAAACACAGACAGGGGAAGTTTCCAAAGACATCCCCTGAAATGTTGGTTTGTGGTCTTAAAGGGAAATACCATTCTTTGAAGAGATCAGGTTTCCTCAGTTCATGGACACTGGTCCTCTGTGCATATAGTTGTGATCACCTTGGTGGGTGTCTACAGTAATACAGGCCTGGAAAAGTACATGCTGAGATGTTTCCGACTTCCACCTGACATCTGTAGCCCTGTCGCCGTTTTGCTAATTGACTACAGCAGCCATCCGTCAGAGTAGACAACTCTTATGGTTTATTTTTAATTCCTTTAACTGATCAGTTCAAGTTTATATGAACACAAGGAGCTTTTCCTTGTAGTTTTCATGGAATTTTAATGACAACTTACCATCAAATTCTTATTTAAACCACTTGTATAACATCACGGAGGTGTCCATTAGTTAGGATCGAGTCCCCAGCCTGTCATATTAACTGCCTTGTCTCATAAGTGTCCACCTCTCGTGTTTTATTTACAGGCTCTGTACAATGCTAATGTGTGGTGTTGAGTGATTGAATATATTTACTTGGCAGTTTCATGGTATAGAGCACATGGCAAGGCAAAGGGTCATGTGGAATATTATAGCCAAAATAAATACGGCTATAAAAGTATAAGCCAGATTCTCCGTGCCCTCAGAAAAGTTTTTTTTTTCTACGTGAAGAAGACCAGTTTTAAATCATCAGGTGGAGTACACTGAGTATTTGATGCTTACTCTGTCTGTATTGGAGACAAGGTTGTGTAACCATGGTTTTGCAATAATGGGTCATTATTTATCTATTTCATGATGACAGAAAAATTGTTAGATGAGGCGATCAGGGCTACATTAGGCAATTTAAAACAGACTACCTGATGACTCTCACAAATGCACCTTTTTAAAGCTCTATACACTAATAAAAAGAGAGAGCAGGCATTTATGATCAGTCTAACACACAAGCCGACTCCTCCTTCCATCAGTTAGTCTACCTGTCGTGGACTTCATTATTAAATTATTTACTTGAGGCCTTTATCTTAGTTAAAGGCAACAGCATCTTCTCATTACAGTGAATTCAAATAAAGTATAAGAAAAGTTCAGACTGGTCTTCAGGTATAATCTCATCAGATGTGTCTTAAGGAGGTGTGGAGGATAGATAAACCTGTTGTGATTCTCCTGATGAAGGCAATAAACTGGAATCTTTTTTGTATTTATAAAACATACAAATGCCAGGGTTTTATATTAATTACTTTTTGAATTACTAAATATTAGATTATAATAAAATTTGGTCAAAGTATATCTAAAGATACAGTAAAACTAATACCTGCTTTATGGCCTAGAAAGCCATCCGAGACCCACCAAATATGTGTAATAAATGAGTTTGTTTGTCTCTGAAAATGTGGTACAACTAAAAGCTTGCAATGCAGTGCACAGTATGCCGCTTTCAGGTCATGGAAACAAACTGTTTCTTGTGTCTGTTATTCTTTTTATAACAGCTTGGCAGGCTCTTGTTGTGTGAAGTTTGGCACTACTTATATAGTCTTCTAGACAAGTTTTTTTTATACTTTCAAAGCACTGGGTTTGTTCGTAATCATGCTGCTTGAGAAACAGCTGTCGCTGGAGATCGGGGAGGCTTTGTTGTGTGTTGATCTAACCTGCTTCTCGCAGTGTCCGATTTTATGGGCAATCATTATTAACAGTTACTAAGAGTATAATGTTGTTAATTTATTGAAGAAAGCATTGATTTTAGCCCACACCACTAAGATATTGCCCACTGCATTTTAAGATATTTTTACAATAGGTTATGAAACAAATACACAAGAAGCAATGTCCAAGGACGAAAACACACAAGGGCACACCCACATTTCAGTTAATCAGTGTGATATGAAGAGGTTAAGGGGTGAAATAAGCAATTTATAATAATTAATTCATAATGCATTTCAAACAGAAAAGCGTAAAGCAAAAAAATCCAAATTGGAGCTTCCTGGTTTCAGAATCAGACTCCTTATACATGACTTAATTCTCCTATAAATATAAATATATATAAATGTTTAAACAAGCTGTAAAACACAAAACTGTGAATAACATGTATCGAAACTAAGAGTTACCCACCAACCCATTTAGTATATATATATATATATATATATATATATATATATAAAACCAGAGACAGTGATGTTTATTAGTTGTTTTCCTGAAACATTTTCAGAAAGGTTTTATTATTTAAGTATCACATGAGCCCGTGTATAGTAAAACATCTAAAAATCATGTTGCTGTGGCTGAATATTGTAAATATAGTTATCCTCACCAGGCTCTTTGTGTTGAAGGTAATTGAAAAATTTTCAGGCCAGTATTTGAATGTGCTGCATTGAAACTGCTGAGCTGAACATATATTCAGGGGGAATGGAAATATCAATTTAGTGAGTGAAATGTTTATGCTTAGACTACATTGCATTCTCAAGATTTATATAGTGTACATTGAAAAAGCAAAGCTGATATATGTTATACAAATTACATTACAAATGAATTACAAAGAACAAGCCTTGACATGCAATATTATGATGTAATGTATCAGCACAGAAAAATAGAAAAGCACGGCGATGCTGTTTTGAAATAATGAAATTATTTCACTTAATATGAGCTTAAAACATACAGTTTCTATCTTCACGTGAAAGAGACTTGGTTCCTGACATATATCAACTAATTTGTGTTAAAATGCTATCCTGTGACAAGTAACGGTGGTTAGCAGAAAAGAAGGAAGTCATTTGATGTTAATCACTAATATTTTTAACCACAAATACTTAATTTTCAGATTAATATATCTTGAAATTTCATGCACACACACACAAAACACACAACAGCAAGCTTTTTTGTGAGCAAGGTTTTTTTAATTCCTCTTTTTTAAATTCTATTTCACTTTAAACTATATAATAGTACCTGTATAGTTTCTGTATCATCACTATATTTGTAAAGTACTACTTGTTTTCTAGTTTTCCAGTATGTCTGCTGTATGCAGATCTGTTCTGTGCTTTTGCAATACTTCCACACTGCACAAAATACACCTTATAATATTACTCAAGTATATTTTTTTCTGCTGTCTTTGCAAATATTGTTTTCCTGCTTTGAGCCAAAGTAAGACAGCAGAAGCATACTCAAAGCAAACTTTCATACTTACTGCATAATGTTATACTCATGACATGATTTGTGTGTATTTGAACTTTAATATAGAAGTAATAAAGTAATAAATAAATAAATGTATCAGAATAAATAAATGAGTGTATGTGTGTTTATATATATATATACACACACACATACACTCATTTATTTATTCTGATACATTTATTTATTTATTACTTTATAATTTTTTTTACTGATACTGATATTTTATAAGGTGCATTTATTTACTGATTTATTTATTACTTGCAAGTTACCTGCTGAAGCACGGAAGTACGCCTAGCTATATATAAAATGCTACATTATTGATAAATAATTTAAGAAGGATTTGCTGTTTGTATAAGGATTAGGCAAAAACACTTCTATCTATTAACAATTTATAATAAATTCAAACAGTTCAAAAACCTTTATACCATTCAGAGCTGGAATCTTGTGTCTCGCAACAGGAAGCCCTGTTTTCAAAAGCACATTTACTACATGCATAAAAAATGAGAGCTGTTAACTTGATTTCTTCTCAGGCTCCTAATTAAGTTTTAAAACCCTGTTCAGATACTGAAGTTATATTGTTATAATGTTCTGCTTATGGAATCTTGTTTTACACCTATTTTTTTTACATAAGATTTAGACTGAGACAAAATAAGTACATTGTTTAATAGTTATGCCTCTTTATATCCTTATCTTGAGTTCAACATTAAATAATATGTTCTAAAAAATAAATATTCACAAAACAAACCATACTTATTATACAAAATAGTGTGCTTTTTGGAGGCATAAATATGAAAATTATTCTTAATGTGTAATCATTTTGAACTTTCTCTCATGCATTGAAATTGTATATGGTAATACAATTAGGTGTTAATGATGTCAGGAGTGCAGCAGTAAAATGAATCATTGTTTTTCCAGTCTGCAATACTTTACACTGACATGGAGCACTTAGCTCCCTTTACAAGAATCTTCTCATGACAATATCATATACAGTAGGGCCACTGACACCCCCCCCAGGTAGAAGACTGAAATCAAATTCCCTCATGACCCCACTGTTATCAGTAACTACCACAAAGACTTTAGAGACACCTAGAGATGTAAGAATTCCTGTCTCTATTTACTGGAGGTGGGACTGAAAGGGAAAGTCCCTGTAAATACCCTAGCAGTGTGGTAAATGCCAAGTGGTCAGATTTCATGCAGCTAGGTGACGACTGCAGTAAATGTGGGTGCAGTTGGGAGCTAGGTGACTGAAGGTATTGCGTTATACGTGTTACTACACCTGTTTAGGCAATTCACCTCCTTGTTGTTAATTTTCCGACAGTTCTATACACTTTAAAGTTTTTCAATCTATTCAACAAGGCTCTTCATGCTGTGGATTTGTGCTCCATAAGTCCGTATGACATTTAGTGGCATAATTGCTGGGTTCTTTCGTCTGTGCAGTAGGATTACTCTTTGCTGCAGTACTTATACATACATACATATACATACATGCTTTTTTTAAATCATGGATTGAACAATCAGGACTGAACTATGCCGCCAAACACAACTAAATCCAACATATTTATAAAACAGATCATAGCCCTGCGTGCAGTTACCAGTACACGGGAGCAGCTTTTTCCGCCCCATAGAAATAGTGTTTTTTATTGGAAAGGAAATTGAAGATGCTATAAAACAAGGGGACAAAAGATTTGCGTGGACCTTTGCATTTTTATTTGAATTTTGTTTTGCTTTCTACATTGTTTTAAAAACTCTCTGTTAAGATTCATACCAGTGGAGTTGTAGGACATACTGAATACTGATATTGTGGACTCCCAGGGAACAAAAAGCTATATTAAACTTATAACAAAAAACACCCCTTTTTAAGGGTTTATGTCCAATACAATATAATTTACCAAGTGCCAAAAAAAGCAGAAAAGCTTTACTTACAATATCTTGAACTGTACTTTTATTACAGCAAATATAGTTGAAAAATGTCATCATTATAAAGCATTGTATAGTAGCTATAAATACAGAAGAAGCTACAGTACATAAAATTTAAGTTAATACTAAAATACCATGATCAAACTCAGATGAGATCCCTCTTAAAACCTTATTAATAAATTATAGTTTCTCATTATTATAAACAAGCTGTTGTTAATCAAGAAAAATCGTTCCTTTTGGTTTGTATTCTGCTTTTCTTTGGAACTTTTCCATGAAGACGATTCTCTACTGGAGAAAAAGTGCAGACAAAGCAGCTAATAATAACTGTTTACAAAACTTCGTTTATTTCTGTTTTTTAGTTTCTGTTCCTGTATAGAGGGAGCATTCACTGTAACAATCCTGCAGAAATGTATCAAAATGCACACTCAAGTTTTGGTACTAAAGTAATTTATAGATGTATGATTACCTCTTGTCAGCTAATCAGACAGTGTTAAATGCTGTAGAGGAACACAACAAAATGTTAACCAGAGTGTTTTGAATGGAAAAGATGCATGTTTTCTATATTTCCTGTAGTAAAGTGCTGTTGTCTTTTTTATTAATTGACAGGTGAATTCTCAGGTGCCATGAAGACACTGAGCACGTGCGGAATATCTTAAGTGGACAGAGATTTAATGGTGCTCAAACACTGCTTGAGGGGAAAGGGAGATCACCTGGAATAAACTTCTGTATCAACAAGTACCACAACCCTCATGGTGGCTGGAGGCGTGCCTTCCCCGTGAGACTGCGAGACCTCAGTCAGAGCCGAGGACAGAGAGACAGAGAACATGGCGTTGAACTCCATCAAGTGCGTGCTGGTGGGTGACTCAGCGGTGGGGAAGACGGCCCTGTTGGTGCGCTTCACCTCCGAGACGTTCCCCGACTGCTACACGCCCACAGTGTACGAGAACACGGGTGTAGAGGTGTTCATGGACGGCATCCAGATCAGCCTGGGCCTGTGGGACACGGCTGGGAATGACACCTTCAAAGGCATCCGCCCCATGTCCTACCAGCAGGCCGACGTCGTGCTGCTTTGCTACTCGGTGGCCAACCACAACTCCTACGTGAACGTGCGCCACAAGTGGATTGACGAGGTCAGGGACTACCTCCCCAGTGCCCCGGTGCTGGTGGTGGCCACACAGACTGACCAGCGGGAGATGGGCCCGCACCGAGCCAACTGCATCACCTCCGCTGAGGGCAAGAAGCTCGCACACGACATCCGGGCCAAAGGCTACTTGGAATGTTCGTCTCTTAGCAATAGGGGGGTGCAGCAGGTGTTCGAATGTGCGGTCCGGACTGCCGTCAACCAAGCCAAGAAACAATCCAGGAGGAAGCTTTTCGACGTGAATCAGTGCAAAATATTTTAATTATGTCTTCGTCGTACCTTTTTTTTTTCTGTCTTTCCTGTGGAACACGATGTTCCCATCACCTCTTGCAGTGTATGATACCTTGAGAGGTCTTACAGAGTCAGATGATGGATTTTGTCCGGCTCATGGAGTTTCAACGTCTTTAATATTGTGTGAGGTGATTCCCTCAGATCAGCTCGTGTCTGATATCCACTCACCAGCCTCAGGACTGACTTGCAGTGTATCGCAGGCTGTTGACTGTAAACAGGAGTTACAGGAAAGAAACGGACCTGCATGGACAGCTAAATACTGTGACGGATCATTCTTGATTCGGTAATTAATTCAATGAGTCAATCTGTGGTGCCAGATTCTCGTTTGACACAGCTGTTGGACCCTAAGAATAATGTAGTTTTCTTTGGTATTGAAAATTAAATATGCTGGTGCATATTGTTCATTACATCATGGCATCAGGTGTTTGTTGGATTTCTACACTTAGCATCTGACTTAGCACCTGCTTTAACCAGATTGCTGTTGTTCTACTTCAAGGAATTATTTTCATACGATGAAATGGCAGCACTACTATGAATATACGTGTTATATTGCATTTTGTGTTAAATTATTTGTTTTGTTGTTTACAATGATGGGGTCAACATTCTGCAGTGCACGTGCGCTATTAGTGTAATTGTAAATAGACAGAACCTAACAGTACAACATTAATTTTTCAGACATCTACACATCATTCTAGAGTCTACATCTTTTAATATATTTTATGTAAATAGCGCAACACATAACAATAACCAAATGTCCAAACCAATTTCTGTTACTTCTGTTACATTAATTGACCAGCTATAATTCCTCTTGCTTATGATTCCTATCTTTCTAGTAGTTTAATAAAGTGACACCCTTGACTATTTCTAGTCATGAAGTATTAATTTAGTGGTGCTCTTATGCCAAGCTTTTGCAAGTTTATGAGTTTCTGAACCACACATTCATGGTGGCACATACAGGTGTCTGAAGAGGCGTACGACTGAGTGACAGCTCATAGAAAGGTGGAATGTTGGGCACATGTGTGGAGTTGTTTTGACATGAAATGTATCTCTTATATTTATGTGAAAGTGATACACTTGGAGAGACATTGTCCCTCAAATTACTTTGTTAAAATTTATGTTCACTAACCCCAGGTGACAAAGAAATCCTATAAATATGTTACATACACGGTATCTTTTCATCGTGCTTGTGCATTTTATTGAAATAGCTTAACTGTTTGCACCATTTGACAACCTAAACTGAATTTTAAAATGTGTATTGTCCTGGTTTAGGGCAAGGCAAGATCCACCCTCAAAAGTTAATTGCCGTAATTCACAACGTTTTCCCTCCTTTGGTACACATACACGTGACCTATAATTGTGGCCTTTATTTACAGTAAATTCATGAGTGCTCTAAACCTCTGGTATCCAGCAGGGAGGTGTAGTGTAATCAGACTGATTTTGAACATGTTCATAGTGGAGTAAATATATGCTACTGCTATAAAAGTCACAGGAATAATATTGCACAATCATTTAAGAGATACATGGGTTTACAAACCTTATTTGTTATGAAAAAACTGAATTATCACCTGTAACTCTGTACAGAAATATCTGTTTTGTACAGATCATCAGTCTTATTGATATTTTTTGTAAATCAAAACTATTTTCCAGTTTGTTCCTCCAACTATACATTTCAAAAAAGGGTTCAGTAATGTTGTCATGCTGGTGCAGATATGTTCAATATATTTCACCACAACAGTATTGTGTACAGATCTGTTTACATTTATGTATCTTGCAGAAAACATAATAAATTGTTTGCAGTCAAGTAAACATTTGATAGTTTTTTCAGTGTTCAGTGAAGTAATAGCATTGCAAAACTTGTAATTGGAGTTGTTTACTTTGAATAATATGATGTTAATTTCAGATCTTAACAAAATGACACTGCAGGTATGCTGGAAAAATGAACGTGAATACAGTGTTGACTATAGTGGCAGGAAAGAAGCCGCTGCCCAGCTGGACACTTCCCACTGGCCTTGTCACAGCTTGTCATCTCAATGCAGGGCCCAGTAGTGGAGCTTAAACTGTAAAAGATTAGCTCTAATCTTGTCATGCCAGTCTGGGTTCATTCCAGTAATAATGACAATAATAGAAATGTATTCAAGTCAATACTTAAAAAGGGCATTTTAACCTTTTCAAATAATTATTGTGGATTTTTTGTTCTGTTTGTTTCTCTTTTACAATGTCATAAAGGTGTGTGTCATCCAACTCATCAATAAAGATACCATGATTTTAAAAGAAAGGGGACAGATACAGAGCACCGAAGGAAATTATTCTTGGCAGTTCAGGCTTTTCACATTCTGTTAGTTGAGGAGGAAATCAAAAGAGAGTAGGAGAATACATAGAAGAGGCCTTCATGGACACTTTTGCATGTTTATAAATCGTTACAGAGACTGCACCAGAAGGGTTAATTACTTTGTGAAACCTGTCCTTTTCTCTGGAATAGTTCTTTGACCATATCCATAAACTATTATCATTTTGTTTAATTTATTAACAACTGCTTTCCTAATGAGGACAAAAACCCAAAGAACCAAGGAGGGGTCATACAAATCTCTTTACAGTTAACAGCAGCAAATTAGATTTAGCTTTTTATACTTGTAACATTGGGTGTTTGTTTTCTGTCTCATAAAACAGGGGTGGTAAACCTCACGTCTCGTTAAAAGTTTTATAAATGTATAAAATGGCCCCTTATGCTGTAAACCTGGGAACATGTCAATAAATCATTTTTTGCAGTGATGTGTGTCTGTGAGTGCAGTTATTATTGTCCGGCTCAGTAGTCACGCTGAGCCAGGTGTTGTTTATCAGACTCACCGGAGCTTTACCAAGCTTTCGTTCAACTTTACCACAGTTGATTTTGTTTTCCAGTAAACTTGTGAACTATACACAGGGGATCTGCTGAACAATTATCAATTTAGTCACAAAAGTTGATACCTGTTTTATTCAACAGCAGTTGATCAAAGCCCACTCAGCCGGACTGTGCAATGAAGGGTAACCCGAAGTGTTTTGTCGATTTTTGACTGTTTGGCAGTGAAAGCTGATTGAGTAACTCATTCTGAATAGCAAAATATGATGCTCTTAAATACTCAAAGGACGAGTTACACGTGTTGTTCTGACAAAATATAGTACTAAAAAAACATTGTATTTAGGGGAGATGGTTAGTTTTTCATTTAAATGTAATCTTTATCCTCATTTATATAACTGTATTGAGTATCATGTTTATTTAAAGTTATATTGATTTAATTTAGCCTTACGGAATACGTGGTCTTGAAAGACTGGCTTTGGGTATCAGTGATCATTCTTTCATCTCATTAGCACACACAATTAAAAGTTAATTGGTTTTCTTTGTATATTTAAATTATGTATTCAGTGTATATTTTATTTATAATTGAATCTATGCATCAAAATATTATATTATTATATTTAGTGAATATATATCATGTTTAATTCTAGAATCAAATTTAAAAGTGATTTACCTTTGCTTATTCTTATATATATTTGTCTATATTTAAAATCCCAGCTGATTATCATATGTACATGAAGTTTATTGAAGACTGAAAGGTATAAATGTCAGTACTGTTTGTTAGCGTCATTACTACTAACACGCTTTTTGTTTGCGCTGAATGAAACTCCAGTGCAACCACCACAATTTTCACTGAAGTCACTTGACTGAAGTGTTGATTGGAAATTATATTACACAAGACACAAGTGAATAAGGAGCTATAGTTAAGTAATATCACTGGAATCTGGTGTGATATTCAAAAGACACAAAAAGTTTTTTACTTCTGTTCCTCTGCCTAAAAATCCCCCCACTGTGCCCATTATAGTCCTGGCATATGCCACATCATTAACCGCAGAGGAATATTACAGAGAAGGGCTGACCAGAAAGCTGGAATTATAAAACCTACACATCAGGAAATTATACAGCCTTCACAAGACAGCCCACCACCTTACACATTGAATTTCTGTTGATCATCTCGGGCAGGAAATGGGTTAGTGACTCGCCTGTGACGTGGCAGCTCCTTGTGCCAATAAAGGCAGGGCTTATGCTTCCCTCAGGTGGTTTGGTTAACCGCAGTGCTACAGTAGTGTCAGCTTACAAACTCAGCCAGCATGTGGAACACACACTAAAAGAGTCTTCATTTGAAGTAATGCAGGAAGCCAGCATAAGATCGGCAAGGCAAACTAGAGAATTAAGTTAGGAGGTGAAACTGAAGTGGTATATGGTATTCATTGAACCAAAATGTGAACTTAAATAATAAGTAAATAATAAACATACATGTATGTTTATATATCCACAGGGCTGGATTTGAACCATGCCTCTGAGTGCCACCCAGCTCCACCCGGCAAAGCAACAAAACCCCTCCACCAATAGACCAGTCCCCTGGTGTGGGGGATTTGTACACTTGTCTGAGTTAGAGAGAATTACATCACTGTAATACACCATCCTAATCCTGTTACACTATCCCCCTTTAAACTGCTCCTCCCGCAGCAAACCTAATGACTGAATGGCATCAATGTCATTATTGCAAATCATGACATCAGTGTAGCGTGTGGGCCCAAGTCCCTGCTCGGATTCGAACCACACTGTCTCAGGCATACCCTAGAGCGCCTGCATCACACAGCTCCAAAACCAGAGCGACAATCCCGCCATGCCAAAAGACCGGTCCCCTAGGGTGAGGGTTTACTTTAAGAGAGGGTTTACGTCACTGTAATGAACTCATACACAATGGGCCCGTGACATATATAAGTGATCAAACCACAGAGTTAAACAGAACTGAATGGTATTGAAAGAAATGACAGCACTAAAAGGCAAGAAAAGTCTTTCAAGGGAAATAATAGGTGGTGTGATGAGAATAATACAGCAGATAACTTCTCAGTAACTGTTACATATTAAGAATGAGAAAGAATCTTATTTCTGAGTCAACTGAAATCTACTTGAATAAAGATAACCACAGAATTTAAAGCACAGAAATTATGTATATAACATATATATACACTCACCTAAAGGATTATTAGGAACACCTGTTCAATTTCTCATGAATGCAATTATCTAACCAACCAATCACATGGCAGTTGCTTCAATGCATTTAGGGGTGTGGTCCTGGTCAAGACAATCTCCTGAACTCCAAACTGAATGTCTGAATGGGAAAGAAAGGTGATTTAAGCAATTTTGAGCGTGGCATGGTTGTTGGTGCCAGACGGCCCGGTCTGAGTATTTCACAATCTGCTCAGTTACTGGGATTTTCACGCACAACCATTTCTAGGGTTTACAAAGAATGGTGTGAAAAGGGAAAAACATCCAGTATGCGGCAGTCCTGTGGGCGAAAATGCCTTGTTGATGCTAGAGGTCAGAGGAGAATGGGCCGACTGATTCAAGCTGATAGAAGAGCAACTTTGACTGAAATAACCACTCGTTACAACCGAGGTATGCAGCAAAGCATTTGTGAAGCCACAACACGTACAACCTTGAGGCGGATGGGCTACAACAGCAGAAGACCCCACCGGGTACCACTCATCTCCACTACAAATAGGAAAAAGAGGCTACAATTTGCACAAGCTCACCAAAATTGGACAGTTGAAGACTGGAAAAATGTTGCCTGGTCTGATGAGTCTCGATTTCTGTTGAGACATTCAGATGGTAGAGTCAGAATTTGGCGTAAACAGAATGAGAACATGGATCCATCATGCCTTGTTACCACTGTGCAGGCTGGTGGTGGTGGTGTAATGGTGTGGGGGATGTTTTCTTGGCACACTTTAGGCCCCTTAGTGCCAATTGGGCATCGTTTAAATGCCACGGCCTGCCTGAGCATTGTTTCTGACCATGTCCATCCCTTTATGACCACCATGTACCCATCCTCTGATGGCTACTTCCAGCAGGATAATGCACCATGTCACAAAGGTCGAATCATTTCAAATTGGTTTCTTGAACATGACAATGAGTTCACTGTACTAAACTGGCCCCCACAGTCACCAGATCTCAACCCAATAGAGCATCTTTGGGATGTGGTGGAACGGGAGCTTCGTGCCCTGGATGTGCATCCCACAAATCTCCATCAACTGCAAGATGCTATCCTATCAATATGGGCCAACATTTCTAAAGAATGCTTTCAGCACCTTGTTGAATCAATGCCACGTAGAATTAAGGCAGTTCTGAAGCCGAAAGGGGGTCAAACACAGTATTAGTATGGTGTTCCTAATAATCCTTTAGGTGAGTGTATATATATATATATATATGTGAAAATAATATTGACTGCCCATATGAATGAAAGTCTTTTTCAAAGATTTGGTAAAGGGATGAAGAAATTATCTTTCTTGGATATTGAATGAGACTTTGACTTTGGGAAGTATCTATTTTTCATGATATAGATATTCTCGAACACTGTTTTGAAAAGCCTGGTGAAAACTTTGGTTGAACTGAATTAAGACAGGGGCCATACCTGTGATTTATATGCAAACATTTATACCCTTCCCTTCTGTACACTATCATATAGACTAGAAATTAAACATAATTCAAGACCTATTGATTTGGCTGTTAAGTCAATCAGGTCCTATGGATCAAAACTGCTTAAACATTTACCATTATTCTCAGATCTTAATGAATTAAACTAAATCAAAGACATCTGCTAACAAGCACTGTCAGTGGTGCTTTGCTTATGTGGTTTATGGAGATGTTTCTGTGCTGCTTTTGATAAACCACTTCCCAACTTAATGCCCAATTCTGCATCTTTTCAAAGTAGTGCATCTGAGCAACAAGATAGTCTGCCACATGCTTTGTAAACCAATTACTTGTTTCAGGAAGCTTCTGACAAGGTGAAATTTGCCTCCTTTTAATAATGTTGTCAGCTGAGATTCAATTAAGAGTTTTGCACCCATTAAAACCTCAGTGAGTGATGGGTATCACCTGGTCAGTTCATCCCCGTCTGCTTCAGATCTGTCAGGTGAATCTGAATTGAGTGTCAGCAATAAGCAATAAGCAATAAGGTCTCTCCTTGATCAAATGGTGTGAACACGATCTTAAAAGTATTTGCAGAGCATCGCAAAAGCATTTGACCTCGAATCTGGACTTAATAGTGACATGCAATGACAGTGTGGTGTAGAGCGGCACAGAATCAGTTTGATTGGCCGACCCGCTCTTTCAAGTTCTCCTGCATGCGGGTGGTGTGCTCTTTCTCTGGGCCTGGTGTTTCTTAAATACCAACAAGAACTGTGGTTTAGACTCTCATTCTCATTGTGAACATATGAGAAAATAAAGTTAGGCAGCCTGACCACAGAGCACGTTTTTTTTCTCTCAGCACAGGAAACACCTGTGCTACTGATAGCCACCAAACTTGTAGTTATCACAGAGCCTTCGACATAGCTTTGCAATTTTTTTTTTTTTTTTTGGTATTGCATTTTTGTCAGAAAAACAAACACGACACAATAGGTTGAAATGTTGTTGTTGCTGGAGATGCAATGAAAGATAAATACGTCTTGATCATGTTCGACACAAAGCGTCCACACACATATTGACAGGTGATGTTCCCTGTTGGAGCAGCACACCAGTAAATAGTATATCCTCTTGACAGGTGCTATTTATTTACTGAGATGGACAGTGTGACTGCAGCCCACATCTACTGCTGGTTTCTGGGTGTAGACACCTACCAGACCAGCAGTAAATAAGTGTGAGGAAGCCAACATACCCAGCCCGCTCTTAGTGCTATTGCAAGACACGTGTGGTTTGACTTTAAAGGAAACAATAAAGCAATATATCACTGTACGACACTTGAAAAAGTCTGCTTCCAATTGCCTCTGGTTGTCTTGGTGAGGAACTCTCAGCGGACAACCCACTACATTTTAATCCTGACTCCATGTTGTTTACAGAAAGAGAGAGAGGCTGCCTCCTCAGAGTCATTTCACATGTCCTCCTTGCATTGATTACTCAAAGCAACCGATTAAGACATTGGGCATGTTAGCACACCTTCCATTTTAACAAAGGCTAGTTAACTCACATGTGAAACACACTGTCTCCCAAATAGTACGCTCTAATTTCCTCATCTCACAGATCAGATAAATGCCAGCGTTTTATTCTTAGCTTTTGCTAGTTTTAATTGCATATTTACTGTGTTAGAAGATAATAGTGTAATAATAATGTAATAATGCAGTAGTCATAACATAAAGAACAAGATTGGCTCCCCAGGACAAGGACTGCAGGTCTGCTGCTTTAGCTATGTCTCCAGTTACCAAGTAACAAGTCCATTATTTTCGATTCCCTCGTAGAACTGTAGAATTAGATGTTTACGCCGTTTTGTAATGCTTTGATTAACAGCTTGCCATGTTTCTCTGTGGGGGAAGTGAACTCTGTCCACATCCCCCCCTCTGTGCCCTGAGTGCGCAGCCATGGATGCTCAAGAACAAGGTACTAAATTCACTAGCAGACGTGGGGCCCTCATGTTAGATACTATCATAGACAGCGCGCTGAGATGTGGCAAGATACAAATACATTTCTCGTAGTGGTTTAAAAAATGCCTCCTCCCAAAAAAGGTTTCTAGAAAGATTTACAATTATATATTTTTTAACAATATATATATTTTAATGAAAATGTGATATTGAACCAGCCTCGGTTTTCCTGTAGGTCACCTAAACACACTGTGCCTTGACAGTAATATCAATATCATTATTTTAATACACGGAATATCACTTTCTTATTTTTTAAACTGATAACCTGAGTGTTAGCTTTATATTACTGTGGCTCTGTGTTCTGGAGAAGCCACAGCTGTACCGTGTGAGTATCACCCATTTAATTTCCTATTTGCATATGATTCATAAAAGTTTCATTAAGCCAGATTATGAAAATGATGCTGAGGTAGTTGTTAAAAGGTGTGCTTCAAACATTGATAAAGGACGTTAGACAATGAAAATGGACTTCTGCAGTTAGTTACAAATTCATTGATAAAGCAAGTTTAAAGAACACCTAGTTGTTTTCCAAAATATACTTGTTTTAAATTATCAACATAAATTGCAAACTTGAATGTTAAAGGAAACAAATCATAGGCATTTTCACAGTTTTAGAAACACAAGGAAATGTATTACACAAGCACACATGCTACAACATGGAATCTGTGACTTGCCTTTTAAGTGGGAATTGCAAATGTTTTATTTTTAAGGAAACATAATTCCCAATGAATTGTTCTTTACTGCAACAATTGATCTAGATTAATTAATCAATTAATTGGTAAAATATTAATGTAGGCATACTTTCCATTGGCTGCTAATGGGAATGTACCCCTGCTCAGCTACAGCTCAGCTCTATAATTCCCTAACTTCATATAATGCCCATGACTGAGACGTTAAAAAAGAAGAAAAATAATGAAGGACAGTTTAGTTTAGTTTTAGTTTAGAATAATTAGACACAATTATGTTTTGTGAACAGTTTTTATTGAGATTTACACAGTTTAATGTCTCAATGTAAAATTAAACCATAGAACAAATAAACAATTACAGATAAAAAATAAATCATGGAATCATTTTGTTTAACAAACTGTAACCCCTTAAGATGACAGCCCCCTCTGGTAACCTTAGGGCACCAAATCTGTGTGCTTCTCTTTAATTCCATGTGTACTCTTTACTGTTGTGTTGTTTGCCAAGTGTTTGGTATCCCAAGAAAGCTGAGACTCTCAGCTTTCTAGCATTTCTCTGTTTTTATACCCCTCCAAAAAAAAAAAAAAAAAAACCTCAGAGAATATCAACAATTATGACCTATTCTGGAACCAGACCATCCACGTTTTGATAGAAGCAACACACCAAGCCTATGTGCAAAGAAATCTAATCAAAACTGAGTGATCTGTGGCCGTCTGAATGAGATCCCCACCCCGGACTACGCTTTTACCCCCCAGGCTATGAATTGTAGGAATACGGTGTCACTTCTATGCACAGGAGTGTAACACTGCTAAACAATTCTTAAGAGGGTGTAATAACACAGTATGTAACTCTGAAATGTACATTATTTTTCAGTTTTTGGTAACCTAATTTTTTTTTTTTTAACCTCTGGCAGTGTACCGCGTACATTTGTACCATTTCAGGTTATTCACTAGACTTGAACTGCTTACATTTCAATACAAATTAGTATTGGAAAAATGTTCTAAAACTTTTGACCGGTAGTGTATATTTTATGCCAAATGCAGGTTGTGCTGGGTAAGGGCGTATGGTAAGTAATACATACAAATAAAATAAAAATAAATACACTGTAGAACTGAAAATCAGTAAGTACTGAAATCGTTTTATGGGCAACTGGAGCAACAAACAGCAAAACTTCTGTTTCCCACGTATCAGCTCTTAATACAGTTATTTCCCTTTATTCTTTCACTTCAACCTATACATCTGTAGGAGGCAGCAGTGTGGGTGCGAGGGGAGGTGATCAGTTCCCATCTGATCTATGTTTCTTTATATAGAAAATGAAATCCTCCCGATGAAGCTAAAAGATTCCCTCACAGGGACACTCATGTATATGGAAACAGGAAGGGATTTATTTTATTTTATTTTATTAGCAACATTAAAAAGCTCTTTAATGTATATTGACAATGGAAAATTGATGGATTTTTCTTGGTAGATTTGACCTTTTTTCTTTCAAAGTTTAATGATTAATCTAGCTGCTGTGTGTTTCCAACCATGAAAGTTGCCTTCATTCAACAAGTCAGACTTGTCACCCAGATTCACACCTACAGATCAGCACATCAGATAAAAATCAAATTCACCTCAGCTATGGCTTTCAGATCATTACAAAGCGATTCTAAGAAACTGGGTTAGCTGTGTGATTCACATTCAGTAGTGCTGGCAGAGATAACGGAGAGAAATCATAAAATTGGGTCTTGGTTGGATTACACTAGTACCTTTTGCTTTAGATAAGTTTACGCTGGGTATACTGTATTATTTATGCATTGAATACACTTTTTACAAATTTGCACTGCAGAAAGGGACTGAAATGAATCCACCATTTGCCATGACTTATATAAATATATGAAGTATTTACATTATTTCCTGAGTAATTCAATAAGATTAGATGTGTTGCACAAAGAGTGAATAACAAAGTAACTGAAGTGTTGAATTATAAGATAAGGCAAACGTTTTAGGCAAAGACCTGAATCAACATGAATACAAATGTTATTTTTTTATATTATTTTTTATGTAAAGCTTATACCTTCAAAGAATGATATATATTTCTAACACAAACATTAAATACATATATTTTTGTCTTTAGTGAATTTGGCATATTTGTTCAGGAAATAAAAAAACATAAAATAACAAAATAACATCATAACATTCTTCTGACTTCATTTATTATTGTTTATTGTTTTTTTAAACAAATAAACAGTCAAACAAATTGAGCTGCTGTATAACACATTGGCTAATATTTTATGAAAATGGCCTTATTTTACACAAGGCATTATTACAGGCTTTTAGTATTCCCAGCCATAAACTGACTTCTGTAAATCATTCTTATTTATCAGAATTATTTGCAAAGTAAAACACAGAATGTCTTAAAATATAGCACATCTTGGTGTAAATTGTGTTTTCACTGTGAGCCCCCTAGGCTGGCATTATTATTTTATTCATATTTTTTAAATGTAGAGTATCTTAATATTAATAGTCTTATACTTTATAGTATTACCCTGATCCTAGCTAGATCTTGCATTAGAATGCAGGGTCATTTTACTTCAGGCCACCTATAATGTATAAATTGGCCACTAACTGTTCACTAAGTGTTACTGAATTTGGCATCAGACTTTGATACATATGAACAAAGGTGTGTTGTCCCTGAACAAACATAGAATGTGTAAAATTGAATACATTCATTCTAAGAATGGAGTTTCAATTATATTCTTAACTTTTTAAGTTAAGTTATGTTAAAAATGATCTCACGAATTTCCCAAAAAGTTTCTAATCTGCCCACTTAAATGAAAGACCCAGTTTACTAATAGATTTACCTTTTTCAGGGCACATTATGAGGAATCTTCTGTGTGAGACAGGATTTTACGTCTGACAGAAGAAATAATGGCAATTATATTTGCAATAACATGATTTATTGGTAAAATGTATTGCTTTATTTTAATGCCGGTATGTTAAAGTGGAAATTGTATTTTAAACAGGAGGAACATATCTGATTTGAAATAAGAACTAGTTGGTAGACTATTCACCAGCCCAAATTGAATTAATCATTGAAGCACTGGTGACAAACAGTGGCATAACTGTCACTTCACAAGATGCACAGCTGTCTCGAGTCAGAAATCCCCTGGTATTGTATTGGGCAAGAGAAAACGAAAGTAGAGATGAACAAGAAACTTTTTACTTGAAATGTCACCAATAGTCTTTATGAGGAATTTCTGTCAACCAAAGTGTCTTTTTAATATCCACACACTTTGCATGCTCTACTTTGAATGAGATATTACAGTATGCAAGGAGAGAAGACATTTAAAATGAGATGAGCTTGAAAACCCATATTTGACCTATTTCTCTGGGTGACAATTGGAGCCTCAGGTAAAATGTCCAGTTATATCATTTCTGGTTTCAATGATTGAAATCAGTCTTGTTGTAACTGCACAGGTTACTTTGTAATGGGCTTAAGACAGATCTTTACTCCGATTAATGATTTTGTGGAGCATTATTTTATTGTCCTGTAATTATTCATTATTCTCTCTCATTTAAATAAACAGATTCATGTCTCATTATATAGAACAGAAAGGAATGTAAACTGGGGCTTTGTGAGATTGATCAATCCACAAAGATCAGTTGCTTGAACAGTTTTTTATCTGAGGTTTTAGCTTTGGCTTCAGAGGTTTGTCATTCACCAGGTGCCCACAAAGTGGCGATAAGGAGTAAGCAGTTAAACTGACAACTGGTGTGGTTGGTCATTTTTTGTTTCTGCAATTTCTCTTTTTTTCACTTGTACTGGTTCCCCTGTATCTATTAGTGAATACTTTTTAGTTTGTGACTGGAATATAAATTCTGTCACTTATATTTGTTAGACTGTTACAAACATGCTATAATGTAAAATATAATACGTTACAAACAGAACAAAACAAGTAAAATACAAAAGCTTTGCTTTGACATTATTATATAAGTATGCTATGAAAGCATTCACTATACATATGTGTATGCACACTTTCTATGAAGGCATACAATGTATTGAAGTGATGTGTATTAATGTTTCAATAACTAGTGAATATGGATTTAAGTCAGCCTATAAACTGAATATAATAAAAAGTACTTTATAAAATGAATGGAACATATGAGAAAACAAGACGCGAATGAGATGGATACTTTATCCCAAGTTCAGGGCACTGATGGGCCGACAGACACTGGGCGAGTGTTTGGCAGGGAGCAGGTGTCACTCAGTCCTGACAGCTGACCGTCTCCAGTGAGAAGCGGCTGCACAGCAGCGCAGAGCAGCGCAGAGCAGCGCAGCGCCTCCAGTTTCCCGCAGCCGATGCTATGTGATAGCCCAGTTCTTGTTCCAGAGCCAATCGGACAGGACGGGACAGGGCTGCGCAACCTACAGCCATAGCGCACCGGTGCACCGCTGGAAGAGGCGTGTTGCTGTGGGATGGGAATTGTAGACTGGATCTGACAATATAGCTCATTGGACATATCCCATAGGATACTGCGGGAGAAGTTTCTGTTTATGCATGATTTTACAGCAGCCATGAAGAGAATGATGGTTATTCTAAGCGTCTTCACCTTATTGCAAGGTACGTATTTTTAGACCTAATCGTTTACGTCTTTACTGGTGATTTAAAAAAGTGTATTTATTTGATGTTTTGTTGTTTACTTTACCACTAGCCTTAGCCTCAGTTACACAGCATCATTTAGAGACAATTGTGTTGTATTTCATTGGGCAATTACCGGTCCTATATTATAACTATTATACTACAACAGGTAATGTAATGTGTTGCACTTTGTGAATGTCTCAGCACATAGGATACCTGCTGCTGGTCATCAATTTAGCAGAGCACAAGTATGATGGTAGAGACTTCTTAAAGATTTGATGTAGTGTGTTTTCTACAGGCCGCACAAGACATTTCAATATACTGTCTAGTGCATTCGTGATTCACCCTGCTGTACATTTGTTCAAGTCGTGTGTGCGATATTGTCCCCACAGATGTCCACTGCGCTCAAGGAAAGTATGCCCAGATGCTCTTCAAAGATTTGTTGGATAATTATTCAAACGCATTGAGGCCAGTTGAAGACACGGACAAAGCCTTGAACGTCACTTTGCAGATCACTCTCTCGCAGATTAAAGACATGGTAAATAAAGACCGGCTAAAAACGGACTGAAATGGTCTTGTGAACACGTTGTACTTTTGTTCATAGACGTATGAACTTGCTGCATGTATTTTCAGCACCGCTTTCCGTTTCTGTTGTCAAGCCAGAGTACATTGAAAGGTGTCACTTCCTTTTTTTTATTAGCCTGTGCTATTCATTGAGTACAATTTTATACATATATATTTCAAACCTATTAGACATTTAGATGTGCAGTATCTAATTTGAACAAAAACAACATTCATATATTAAACACATTAGGATGCCATTTCTGTTTTGTGCAATTTGCACCTGTAACTGTAACAGCTAATTTTACAGACCATGATTGGCACCAGTCTTGTGCTATTCTGGGTCTGTGAAACCAGCCTTCTGTGTTTAAAAAGTAGACATTTCATTCTAAACATGGATAATTGTTTTTATGGGGCCCATTTTGTTTGGAGAAATGATTTTCCAGTGTAATCTATTATTATTATTATTATTTTATTTTTTATTTTTCTTGGCAGACGCCCTTATCCAGGGCGACTTACAACATAAGTGCGAAACAAAGTGCAAAAATACATTTAAGTAAAGGCATCAAACATTACAAATTCAATTTACATAAAACATAGCAATTCAAAATATAATATATTTTACAACTTCCAATTTACACAGGAAAGTACAGTAAATGAGGTCATACATCCTGGACAGTAAACAGTCAAGATGTAGGTTCACAGTCAAGGGCCATGGAAATGGGAGCAAGGAGGAAAACAATCAAAAACGCAAGAAGCATAATAAAACGGGGATTATTGTAATCTATGATCCTGTGTTCAAGGGAAACACATTGGGATACCGAACACATCTATGCAGACTGCCACGTTAGTACAGAGTAACTGCAACAGACAACCATCACCATGAACACTGGCAGAGAAACTTTTTTTTATTTATTCAAAGAAAACTCAAAATATAAGAAAATTGTTGGTCAAAACACCACGTAGAATTAAGAAAGCTGACAGCTTGTTTTCAACCATAAATCAGGAGAACCACTTCAGCTGTGAGGCACCCAGAATCTCTCACGTCTGAATGATGGCTGGTTAAATACACAGGACGTGTGGCTTGTTTGATTGGCTGAATTGGATTCTCTTGCTGATCACAATTTGTAAAAGGGTAACAAACAAATACCCATGTATGAAGTATGATAATATAATATTAACTAAAAAATAATGATAAGCAATGATAGGTAGTGTACAACTTTTACAAGAGAACCACTTAGGAAAAAGTGGTCTGTTTTCCAGGGTTGTTTTTTCGGTCAGTGTGCTGATGTAATCTGAGTGGATTATGTGGCCCAGTTCAGTCTTCGGGGAAGGTGGTGCCATGTGCAGCTGTCAGGTTCACGTTTCAAAATCTTTAAGCAATGAGATCTTCAATGTGAAATAGTAAAGAAAGTTGCAATAGTTCCAAACACTCTACAGGCCATTGAGACCTTGGCACTGATTTGGGAATTTCTGTGATGAGGACCCCAAAATTACAGACCTTTGTGTTCTGCCATTTAATATGTAACATCACTACATATTGTTTCAGTATAAGCATTTTATTTCAAGATGTCTTCTGCTCGTGTGGCATGCCTCTCTATGGGTGCAACTTTGATCCCTTCCAGAAGAAGAAAATGAAAATGAAACCAAGAACAACAGCTTTTGTGTAACAACGTGAGATATTATCTGTGGAAAAAAACGTGTAGATACGTCACTTCAACGTGCAGTGCTGTGGTGAAATATAATGCTGTTTTTGTTTAAAATATTGAAATGAATCTTCAAATCTTTCAACTGATTGAGTATGCCATGTGTTTCACTTTTTCTACTGTCCAGCTCAATGCTTTGGTTTCTTTGAGGATCCTTGAAACTGCATGCTTAATGCAGTGTCATAAATTTTGTATTGTTTTTACATTTGGGAACTTTCTAACTCAATACACATTTGGACAATGGCAACTATCAGTAAATGCATACTGTTTAAAGCTCAAGGACCTCAGATAGAGAGACATAAAAACAGCAATACATTTTTCAATATATTGTTGGTAACCTTCTCCTCAATGCAGTTGAGCTCCAACTGAAACCAATTGCAAATGGTAGCGGTGGAGAAGGTTTGAATAGGGTTTTAAAGCAATTGATCGCTGGGTCAGAACTTTAGAAGATTGGTCACCGTTACAAAATAGACAGAGTTGTAGATCAGCATTAGTACTACAGTAGTTTTTTTCAACATTCAATTTGTTCTGTGAAGTTGAAAAGACAGAATTATTTGCTTCAAGAAGATATTTAGATGTGTTTAAAATCATTTTTGCCTGCTGCTGAAGGGGCAGTAATCCCAGAACAAGTAACACTCTTGTGTGTCTTGTTTGTTCACTCCCTATGGTGTTAGCTTGTATTCAGTAATGTTGACCTCAGAATTTGTTATTAGTAAGTCTGACTCAACATTTGCTATGGCGATTTGTTACGTAGCTTGGCGCAGGACAGTCTTACACTGAGGTCAAATAATCAGGCTGTTCACTATTCACAGGGACATTTAGAGATGTCTCAGTCACCTTCATTCCCATCCCAATGGAGGTGTCAACCTCGTAATTTAATACACCACAGCACACTGTGTAAAATCCTCAGACAAATTAAGTGTATGTGGATCAGTTACATATAAAGAGTTGATTCTAGGGTTTCTGACTTAGTCTGAGATAATACAAAAGTTATATGGACAGAGATGTTACTCTTAGGTTTCCAAATTTTGTTCATTTTGTTCGGTCAACAATGGATAAGGGCGTCTGCCAAGAAATACAAATAATAATAATAATAATAACAACAACGAGAGGTCTATTTTTATATAGAGTACACATTGTACTCTAGACTTTATAGATCTCTCAGCGTGGATGGATCACTACAGCATGCTATGTTTCTGCCTCCTGTAAAATTATGTATTAGACAGAATTTGAAATTATTATTAATCTTTCAGTAGAAATGGTGATGTTACAATGCAAGGAACGTGATCAAGACAGTAACATATGAAACCATCTTGTTTTATGCACTTCTCATTGTAATCCACTTCTCTGTGCAGGATGAACGGAATCAGATTCTGACCGCCTACCTGTGGATCAGACAGACGTGGTATGATGCATACCTGAAGTGGGACAAAGAGGCCTACGATGGCCTTGACTCTATGCGAATTCCCAGTAATTTGATCTGGAGACCTGACATCGTACTTTACAACAAGTAAGGTTTTTGTACAACTGTCACATCATGGAGGCAACATACTGTTCTGCCTTTCATAAGACCAAACAATCACAGCTGCCTTTTCTTCCATACAATGAAATTAAACCAAATCCCTCTTATGATTAAGACATGGTGAAGATACTTACTTTAAGTTAATAATCATAATTTAGTTTTAAATATGTTTATGGAGCATGTTGATGTTTCTATTGTTTGTACACTTGCTTAACGAACAATTAACCAGTTGTTCTATTGTTGTTTTTTTTTGGTTTAGTTTTTGTGGCTTGTGTTGTGTTGTATGTTGGCTCACACCTTGGGTAAAAACAAACACAGGTCCCACTGGGCCCAGTTGAATGTTATCAGGCTTTTGTCTTGCTCCATTTTCCCAACAGGGCCGATGATGAGTTCTCAGGCCCAGTTGACACCAACGTGGTCCTGAGATCCAATGGTGAGATCACCTGGGACTCTCCCGCCATCACCAAGAGCTCCTGTGTGGTGGATGTGTCTTATTTCCCCTTCGATGACCAGCAGTGCAACCTCACCTTTGGCTCTTGGACCTACAACGGCAACCAGATTGACATCACCATGGGCATGGACAGCGGGGACCTGTCTGACTTTGTGGAGAACGTGGAGTGGGAGTGCCATGGGATGCCCGCCACCAAGAACGTCATCATGTACGGCTGCTGCTCGGACCCCTACCCTGATATCACCTACACCCTGCTGCTGAAGCGTCGTTCCTCCTTCTACATCTTCAACCTCCTCATCCCCTGCGTGATGATCTCCTTCCTGGCCCCGCTAGGTTTCTACCTGCCTGCAGACTCAGGAGAGAAGGTGTCTCTGGGAGTGACCGTCCTCCTGGCCCTCACTGTCTTTCAGCTGATGGTGGCGGAGAGTATGCCGCCTTCAGAGAGCGTGCCCCTCATTGGTTAGTCTCTCCTCAATGAAGACCTGGTCTACCAATGAGTGTACTCGTTAATGACATGTCTACAGACTCCTGAGGCACTGATTTCTATAAATGTTATAACCTAATTATATTTAATTTAGTTAGTTAGACCTAATTCAATATGTTAACTAATAGGCCTGAGCAGTCTTTAGATCCAGGGTGTTGATAAGAAGTTCCATATGTAGTACATGGTTATCCACAATTCTAAGTAGTAAAAATATCAGTGTGCAAAGGAGTTACCTACGGCAATAATAGTACAATCATTCATTTATAAAGTCATTATGCACTATTGTTGTTCAAGGATATTATTTGTATTTGTATACAATTCTAGTATTTTTACACCAGTTTGGTAATGCTGTGTAGCATTCATAATGTACCAATGGTTTTGTTTCTGTTTTACAGGAAAGTACTACATAGCAACCATGACCATGATTACAGCTTCCACCGCTTTGACCATTTTCATCATGAACATTCACCACTGTGGGGCTGAGGCCAAGCCTGTCCCGAAATGGGCAAAGGTAGTGATCATAGATTACATGTCCAAGATATTCTTTGTCTATGAAGTGGGAGAGAACTGCACCACTGCATATAAGGAGAAGCGCAAGGAGGTGAAGGTGCAAGTGGAGACTCAAGCAAATGGAAAGTTCAAGAAGCCGCATGGAAAGGGGACACAGTCAGAAGTCTCCAGGAAGTACCATGACAAATACGAGACTTGTGCCGTGGAGGAACTGCATGGCAACCTAAATGGTTGCCTGAAGGAAGACCTTAGCCATCCAGAGAAGTTGAACATGCACATGTGCTCCTGTAGCCACCACGAAAAGATCTTCAAGAACATTGACTACATTGCTAACTGCTTTCGGGAACAGAAGGCAACGTGTGCAAAAGGAGCGGAGTGGAAAAAAGTGGCCAAAGTCATGGACCGGTTCTTCATGTGGGTGTTCTTCATCATGGTCTTCTTAATGAGTATTCTCATCATAGGCAAGGCCACCTGATCCATCCAGAGCGCATATCTGTTACATTACAACCATTACAATATCCAACCACTCATTTAATGTCAAGTTTTGTATCATATACATTATGACCGCCGTTTTAATTGTACCATCGCCAAAAAACACACCGGACACTGAAAACAAAGTTGGCTTCTTATAGCTTTGGGTGAACCACACTTACTAAGTTATGGATCTTATTGGTTGAACATAGGAACAGTTCCAGCAAAGAATTTACAGTTGCAAAGTGGAGCTATTCACACCATTAACTGTTTCAATGCAGAAGATGTCTCCATAATCAGTTAAAACCTAAGCAGGACTACTGTCGGTATCTAGTTTAGCTGGCAGAAACTAGATGCTGCTATTGGACAACGTGTGCTGCCTGAAGTTCAGAGCTCGGAATATTTTCTTTTCAAAATGATGCATTGAATTTTTAATGAACAGCTTTGTTTTCACAAGGTGTAAGCTGTAAGGCAATCTGTGTCTGCTGCAAATGCACATAAATAATGCACTTAATACACTGGCAGTATGGTGTATAACAAAGACAGAGAAATGCTTATCATATAATTGCTATGCTTTTCCTCTGCTGTTGGATTGGCTTAATGCCAGAAGGCTGATGGTTTGACAGCAGGTTCTTTTGAATCCTCACGTAGTCTTTTTTCTTTTTCTCTCCAACAGAGATAAAACAAATAACTCACAACAAAACAAAACAAATCTGCTTTCAATTCTCTTCAGGCTTAATGAGTCGCTGCATTTCTTTCATTAAGTTAGATTGTATTATGTATGCAATGGTTTATTTGTTTGTTTATTGGTGTGATTAAAGGGGAAACATTTTACACATAAGTTATCTGTCAAAACGTAATTGGACACTGCTTGGTTAGAGAAACTCAGTTTTACTATGCATGATGTACTACTCATGTAGGAGAGGTATAGGTTAGTGTTTTGTAGCCCAGCACTTGGAGCATAGCAGCACATTATCTATCAATAATGGATGACCAGCATTTTACAGTTTTACTGCTCAAAAAGCCAGCCTGAAGTCCCATTTAAATAATGAATTACGTAGCATGTAAGGATTAATATTGAAAACCTTTCCATTGTGTGGCCATTTGACCTTTCAAATGTAGATGTTATTGAAAACAATCTGAGAAATATATCCTCATGTGTTTTACAAAAGTAACTGATACAAAACTTGTTCCCTTTCACAATATTGTCATATATTAGACTTGGTTTATAATTAACACAATTTCAATGAACAGGTGTAAGATGCAAATTAGCCTGCTGTATAAAATTACAGGGGTGGAAAAATGTTGATACATCTCTCTCCATTTGAAAGATCTCATATAGGCAGCAATTTAGATCAGTGTCCTCAATATAATATCAAAATAATTCATAAGAAATTGCATGCATTGTCCAAACGTATTATCCACAACATTAATGAGAGTTTACAAAAGTGTATTTTTTATTTGGAATTCAATTATTTGATTTTACACAGTCCCCGTTGGGATTCACTAGTTGTTAATTAGCTTTGCAATACAACTCTCGTACCAACACAGCTAGGATGTAGACAGTATACACACATCCTTAGATTCATGCCCTGGGATACCATCCATTTTACACAGCGGATCCCAGCCACAGCTTCACGGGCAGGACTGATGCATCTCCTTGATAACTCTATAGACTCATGGGAGCCGCAGGGCATGCTGTGGAGACCCTGTTTGTCTTTGAGAGCAGCCAAACTTTGCACTGCTCAACCAATCGCAAACTGCCCCTTGGCGAATCCTAGTCACAGACTTGTCGGCTATGATCTTTTGTGTTTTACAATTATTTCTACCATGGTTTTATTCTATATTCATTTATGCTTTCACTGTGCCTCTCCAAAGTTTTATCATGCTTCTATTGATCTTAACTATACTAGCCTATGAAAACACTGATTTGCCACAGTAAATACTTACAAGGGTATTATACTTATTACTAGTTTACTGGTTTACAGCCCTGAGGGAGAACAGGAATTACTGAGAAGCGTGAAATGGCTATCAGGGTAAGTGGGTATGGGGAACTGTGGCCGCTGGGCTCTGCAGGGAAACGAACCTCCGCACAGGGAGGCAGTAATTCCCTCAGGGTTTGTCAGCCAAGGGGAAAGATTCAGAGGGAAGCAGCTTGATCATATTCCTGCCGATCACAATGCAGCCTTATTACACCGCGCTTTCATCAGGGGCTCGAATGACTGCCCTCATAGTCTTTGGACGCACTCGAGCCCAGGATGATTTAAGTAGGAGTCGCTTGTCCTATTGAATCAGTAATGATTTACTCGCTGGCTGCCTCTCTGCTTTCACTCTACCGCCCACGTGTTCAGAGAACTTTACAAAATAATTAAATAACACTCCACCGCATCTGAATGGCAGTTCTCAGGAAAAGTGTGCTAGGACTGCATTACACATCACAGGCCGCAGGGAGTTAACCGTGGTCCACAGCCACATGGGACCCAGGTCAACATTGTGAGGATGATGGTGGTATTGTGACGCTAATCCAACATTGTCAAACGGCCAAGGATCAAGGTCACCACTATAGCTGGTGACACCTTGAAGAATCCCCTTTTAATTGTTCTCAGAAAAATCAGACTGTAGAATAGATTGAATCAAACAGAGTCTTTATTCAAGCTGCTTGGAGAAAAGTAATACACACAGACACGCAGGTCTCTGTCCTTACTTCCCTAAAATCATAGAGCGTACATGATGTTATATACATATTGCGATATCCTGGACAGGGTGAGTTTGAACCAATAAGGGGGAGACAACTCCTCACTATCTTCCTGATTAAGCTTAAACACAATATTTTCTATTTTATGCCCAAATATGGAGACATATGTGACCATTTCATTATTTATATTCCACACGTATCCATCTCCCTCAACCCGCCAGTTCTACCAGCGGGCAAGACGGAGGAAGGGAAGATGCTTGCGGAGGAGACAGGGAAAAGAGCATCAGAGGCCTTTTTAACGAGATAATGAATGAGTTGTAAAGCCAGATAGAGACAAACGAAGAAGACCAGCGCATACATGACCAACTGCATAACGCTGCCGCCCAGATGTTTTGCTAACCAGGACCACCACCCTCCTGTGGAGGAGTTGGTGTCCCGTAATTGGTTACTCACTTTACGTATGTGATCAGCCAAATCATAGATATGTTCAGAAGAATCGGGTATGTATGTACAATACTCCTTACATATGAGGGCACATGTACCTCCTTGGGCAGCTAACATGTAATCTAAAGCTACACGGTTCTGCAATGTGACTGTCCTGATGGCCACCACTTCAGTGGTGATGTTAGACAAAGCATCAGCGGTATCATTGGCAACAGTTTCTAGCATAGATGCAATCGTGCGGATTTCTTTAGTATTGCGCGCTATCCCAAAATTAGGAAACAATGTCATAAAAAATCTAGTACTCTCATATATTTCTCTTGCATGCAGATGGCTGACAGGGATGCCCGGGAGCGTGGCCACGTGGCGTATTGCAGGATACACATATCCCAAATAGCAGCCACCAGTAAAATTTACAGGGAGTATCCAATAAGCCCTGAGGCCACGAATCCAGTATGTTCCATTGGTGGACAGCATTAGGGTATTATAGGTGAAGTTATAATAGAGCGTATGTTGGGATTTTATTCTTGTTATATTACGTGAGACAAGAACTCCAATAGTGACACAACTACTAAACCCTAGCACTCACTGGAGGGAAGCGTTTTGACATATACATTCCTCGTAGGGGAGAGAATAGGCCAATTTCAGAGAATACAGTTTCCGTCTTGTTACATTAAGTCGGCCAAATCCCCATCCCCCCACCAGTCGACTATACCGGGTTTGATTAGGGTAATGAGTACAGAGAGAGTCGCTATGATTGTTCAATCCAAATGCGGTATAGATATTCCTTCTAGAAAACATTTGGTTCATAACCCTGAATGATCCACTCAAATGGTCCACAAATATTGCACCCCAAGAGATGCTAGTTATCTAGATTTTTTTTCACAGGAGAATTAAATACCAAGTTCTATAAAACAAAAAACATTGTAGTCCCGGAGAACCCCAATTTGGACCACACTGCCCTTATCCTAGCCCTCTGCTTTTCTCTGTTTACCCTGTTTGCAGCAGTGCAAAATTAAATTTGGTATTAAATAATGGGAACCTGGAAATAGTATGAAATATGAAATAAACTTAAGTGCAACCTGCCCTCTATTTTTATTTATAAATATCCTGTTTCACTGTATAATGGAAACTGCTCATTGCAAATGATCTGTCTTACTCTGCAGTAGTTTGCAGAAGGACCTGTACATATGGCTCTGGCACACCCTGGTGACACCCTGGGACTCTGCCCCCGGTTGCTGTGCAGTTCCTCTGCAGCCCCCAGCCTGACAAACATCCAGTCCAACAGTGTGTCGGTCACTTTCTTAGTGCTCCGGCAGTGCACATGCTTCTGGACACTTCATGAAATAGTCCATTGCCAACAGAATGAAGCCATTGACGGACTCTGTGCAAGGGAATGGGCCAAGCACATGACCTCCAGTGCTCTCCCAGTTAGGCACCTTCATCAGGAATGGCTGGCCACGAAAAGTGCCTGAGGAACTGTCCGCATTTGCCAGAGTCAAGGATGAGCTCTCCTGTTGGAATGAGTCATATGTGGCATGTGGGCTTTGCGCTGTGGTCCCAAGTGTCCTTTGTGCCCATGTTTTGTCAAGGGTGCACGAGGGCCACTTGTGCATAGTGAAGCTCAAACAGAGATGCTGAGACCTGGTTGGTGGCCAGGCATCGATCGGGAAATTGAAGCGCTGTTCAGGGACTGTGTAGCTTGCCTTGTGAGTGGCAAGACTGGCCACCAGGCTCCTCCACCCATGCAGCCCCTTGCCTGGCCAGCTGAGCCCTGGGAGCACCTCCAGTTGGATATCTGTGGGGAGATTCACGGAGTTCCCCACCACCAAAGGTTCCTGGTTGTGGCTTACGACCTACACTCTAAATGGCCAGAGGTCATTGCAGTGGGGTCCGTCACCTCTTGAGTCATTATAGACTTTCTAGAGTCCCCCTTCTTCCACTGGGGTTTAGCAAAGACCATCATCACAGACAACGGGCCCCAACTCATCTCACATGAACTTACTGGAGAGTTAAGGGATCCAACACGTCCGCACAGCACTCTACCACCCACAAGCCAACGGCGGTGTGGAGCGCTTCAATCAGTCATTGAAGAATGGCCTGAGAGCACACCTAGCCCAGGGGTGTACGTTAGAAAAGGCCTTCCTACAGACGCTGTTGCACTACACAGCAACACAACACTCCACCACAGGGTCTTGCCTGCATCCCTCATACCAAGCCTCAGGCTCCAGCCCAGGCACCTCATGTCAAAGCCTCAGTCACCAGACAGCAGCAGCGGATGAAACGACGTTTCGACCAATCAAGATGGGCTAGGGCACCCACTATCATTGTCTCAGATTGGGTCAGAGTTCGCATGCCCCACCGCAAAAACAAAATGGCTTCATTCTGGTCCGTGCCCCTACAAGTCAGTGGTCAACTAGGCCCAGCCACCTTCTGCCTCGCTGATGGCTCCTGGTGGCATACAAGTCGTCTACAGAAGGTGCCAGCACCTTCTGGTGGACAACCACAAACACCTCAACTCCAAGCCATGCCCCCACCCTGGCTGGATGCTCTGGTGGCTCATCCTGCCCCCATGGAAGTAGAACCTGCCTTGGAGCCACAACCTCAACAGTCAACTCAACTCAGCCTACTCAGGGAACTGTACCTGTATCACGGCCACACGAGACCCCACAGAGCAGGCCCCATCGCGGCCTGCTCGTACACGTTCTTGCCCACACCACCTACAGGACTTTGCAACTACATTTCATATTTGAAATCCTGTGAGGGGGGGAAATGTTATGTCTGCACACTGAGTTACAGTGCTGCAGTGAGTTACAGTAACACACAGTTCTACAGGGTGGGTATTAAATAGTTATGTCGGATGTACAGTACTGTTATGATACATCATTGATTACTGTGTACGTCGCGAGGACTTCGGCTCTCGAGATTAAATCAATACATATTCTACTGGAAACAGCTGTCTTGGAGTTGTCACTCCTTACACAACATTTAACACAACTTTAAACACAACAGTCACATCCTGAAACAGCAAAGAGCTCTACTGTGGGGTATTTACAGCAGCCATGATTGTGATGAAGGTTACATTTTTAAGGTTTTAAGTTACTAAAATTATAGAACTGATACAGAACAATCACAGATACTTTACTGATACACTCCTACTAACACATGAGTGCATATAAATCAATAATATATATATATATATATATATATATATAAGAAATATTACAAACGAGAGGAGGCCATTGGACCCATCATGCTCGTTTGGTGTCCATTAATAACTAAGTGATCCAAGGATCCTATCCTGTTTATTTTTGAATGTTCCCAAATTTTCAGCTTGAACCACATCGCTGGGGAGTTTGTTCCAGATTGTGACGACTCTCTGTGTGAAGAAGTGTCTCCTGTTTTCCATTTTGAATGCCTTTAAGCCCAATTTCCATTTGTGGCCCCGGGTCTGTGTGTCCCTGCTGATCTGGAAAAGCTCTTCTGGTTTGATGTGGTCGATGCCTTTCATGATTTTGAAGACTTGAATCAAGTCCCCACGTAGTCTCCTCTGTTCCAGGGTGAAAAGGTTCAGTTCCTCAGTCTCTCAGTAGGACTTTCCCTTCAGACCTGGAATAAGTCTGGTTGCTCTCCTCTGAATGGTAATGTGATATGCTGAGCTTTATTATGATTTTGGATTACATTCACTAAAAGTGTGAGAAACAGTGTAAATACATTTTAACAAGTACTGCATGCATGTCAGCTCTTTATGGTTAATGAAAGGTTAATAATATTATGGCTCTAATAAGAGTTTGCACACTGAAAAGAGTGACTAGTTACACTGCACACAGTAGACCTCATTTATATATTTTGAGTGTGACATCTTCAGGCCGTAATAGTGGAAGTAAAAGCTGAGAGCTTCATGAAGGTGCTGTGAGAGACACTGGATTAAGATTATGCCTTAATCTGTATTCCTGTGTCCTCCTCACTTTATTAGCTGTATAAAAGAGAATAAACATATATAAAAGGTTTTATTTTTGGTGGGCTTTGCCTTTTACTTAATTTATCTAAAAATCAATGAATAAACAAAACGCTGAAATATATAAAATGGTAATCTCTCAAGCAGGGTTGCCGTTGTAAATTGTAGTGAGTTAAATCATAAAGTGAGTAGACCCTATGATCCATAGGGAGCGCCGACAGGCGAGAAAGTACATCCATTTTATATATATAAATGAAAAAAACATAGATTATTCAAAAAATGAACACTTTGAACTCTATCAGTATATATGAACTAGTGTCCAGGGACTTTTCCAAATATGGCTTGAACAGGATTAAGTTCACTAAGAGTGACAGGCAGGGGAGTCGCAAGGGGGTAGGCATCCTAGGCAATTGCCTGGAGCCCCGGGCTGAGGGGGGGCCCCCAAATGTGAATCCCGCCCCCCCCGCTCTCATGGGAGACAACTCCGCCGCACCCCCCCACCCGGTCTCACGTGAGAAAACTCTGTCGCACCTCCCTCCCTGCGGCTTCACCATCAGGATTTATTTTGCCTGGGGCCCCCACTTACCCTAGAATCACCTCTGGTGTCAGGACAATGTACACAGGACCTGGCATCTGTCTCATCTCGATGTGTGAGTAACCAGCTATTTACTGACCTCGTCGGATCCCAAAGATGGTTGGCGGTCCGTTGATGGAGATGAACATATGGCTCGAGAGGTCTGGGACCAGCAGCAGGTTCCGCAGTGTGGTGAGAATTAGGTTCTTAATTTAAAACTGGGTACACTAGACACATGCACCACCCTCGTCTGTCAGTGAAATTCTGGACTGCATCAAAGCTTCCTCCAGGGTGTGCCTCATAAGGCCTATGTACCTTTCGTCTCCAAAAAAGGTGGGGAGGCCGGGCCTACGCACGACAGCAACCCTGCTATCAAGGAGCCTGGAAGAAGCTACCATCCCACTATCATCCACTAGGTGGCAGTGTAAAGCCTTTTATTCTAGAGTTCAATTTCAGGTCTCATTAGCACAAGCACCCACAGTGATGTTTACATGCATCATTTTAGGTTTTGTCAATAGTGTATATTGAAAGTACATTTTTTAAAGACAAAATAAATCATACAACTGTTTTATCTTATAATCAATGTATTTTTAAATATAGTAGGTTTCAATGAATACCGAATAAAAAACAATAAGATGTGAGGCAGCCTGTCATTTCATAAAAAATGTGCAATCTAGCTCTGTAGGGTGGAGAAAACAAGCTACCTCCAAAACAAATTAAACCACTCCCTCTAGTGTTGTGTTTTATCTATGCACAGTCACCTCTCCTCTCCAAAGTAACTTTCATGGTTGTCCTTTATGAGCACTGGGTAATCTTTACTACTTTATAAATTAAAGTTGCTGAAACAGCATCCTTTCACTACTTTCTAATTGGTAACTAAATTACTAGGAGAATGATAATATTTTATTCCTGTTGCAAAAGCCTCCTCCCCCTCCTTTGCCAGCACATTAATGTACACCAGGATCTTCCTGTTTCTCGCAGCTGAGAGCTGAAGACAGGTCAAAGGTCGGGTCTTCAGATTAGCTGCTCAGTAACTACTGAAAGTATAACACATTCAATTCTGCATTTTGGAGAAAATGCAATTCCTGTTGTAACATTGCAGTAAAATGGGGCCCCAGACTCGTTTATGACCACAAGATAAGATAAGGACTCTCAATTGTTCCCTGTGTGAAGCCTCTTGTACATACTTACACAAGAAGTCATCTGTCCAATGTACTGTGGGGAATCGCGTGGGTCTCCTTCAAACCACCAGACCTATTCTTTGTGAAATAGCTCACGTTAAGTATGTTGAATTCCTGCTGTTGCTATAGTTTAAACTGCAGCTTTCAAAACTAAATCAAAAGGCAAAAAGCAGGCTTGCAAACCTTAAATCACATAATGTAAGTCAAGATGTAATGTACTTGGATATCATGACTGTGAAACAGACAAAGCAGCTGTTTTCTTAGCTGTTCATCCGAGGAGCAGGGCTGGACCTGATGTCATACAAGGTTTCTAAGCAACAGGTCCAGCGTTGCAGGTGTGTGGGAGGGTTGTGCAGCGAAACGTTGCACAGACATCAGTAGTAAGGGAGTGGCTTTCATTGGATTTTTTCTTCTTTACTTCATAATCATTTTTGTATGTTATTGCTTAATGAAGCAAAAAGGCAACAGTAAAAAAAATCCACTGCTGTTCCCAAAACACACCTCAATCCTGCCTTGAGGCTTAAGGAGGCACCCACAAATGTAATAACTGTCACTGCTGTGTTTGTGTTGACCTTCCCACTATTTCTCATTATTCAAGTTATATTTTTACAAGCTTGTTAAATGTAATTGTATTTTTACATTAAAATGGGTAAATAACTACATTGCACACACTTTTTTTAACCCAGATTTCATTGCTCATATACACTGCATTGTATTTTATTTCATAACTTCATCGTACATTGCACAATGCAAAGCATGGCACTTTTATCATATTGTTGCACTACATTAATGTGATGGTGTTTTCCAGTGACGTAGTTGCATGAGAGGGTGGTGGTTAAAAGACCCCACTGGTCAGAAATGTAATAAAATTCCGAAAATCAGTAAGTATTAATCCCCTTGTACTATACCTTGTTCACATCAGCAAATACTGATCACCAGTTGGAACCAAACACTCTAGGTCTGCAACATATCAGAAGCTGGAAAGAGTGTAAATTACTGATAGAAATTAAGCACAGGTTGTTAATGTCCCGAACTGCTGCAACGGTTTTATTTATTAATTTAAATTTGTTCAAAGGGATTTGCTTCTCTTTGCAACAAACAAAATTGCTGTGCCACCCCTTAACACTTTTTTCCAGAAGGTTTAACTCCTAACACATGAGGAAATAAATAATAATACTACACAACAATGTATATTATTGCATCGTTTTTCAAGTTTCGGTGAAAATCAGTTTAATCTACCATTATTTGTAATCTGACGTCTAAACGGTTACACATTGTGCATACACCGATCAGCCATAACATTATGACCACTGACAGGTGAAGTGAATAACACTGATAATCTCGTTATCATGGCACCTGTCAGTGGGTGGGATATATTAGGCAAGTGAACATTTTGTCCTCAAATTTGATGTGTTAGAAGCAGGACAAATGGGCAAGCGTAAGGATCTGAGCGACTTTGACAAGGGCCAAATTGTGATGGCTAGACGACTGGGTCAGAGCGTCTCCAAAACTGCAGCTCTAGTGGGGTGTTCCCGGTCTGCAGTGGTCAGTACCTATCAAAAGTGGTCCAAGGAAGGAAAAGCAGTGAACCGGCGACAGGGTCATGGGCGGCCAAAGCACATTGTTGCACATGGGGAGCGAAGGCTGGCCCGTGTGGTCCGATCCAACAGACGAGCTACTGTAGCTCAAATTGCTGAAAAAGTGAATGCTGGTTCTGATAGAAAGGTGTCAGAACACACAGTGCGTCGCAGTTTGTTGCGTATGGGGCTGCGTAGCCACAGACCAGTCAGGGTGCCCATGCTGACCCCTGTCCACTGCCGAAAGCGCCTACACCCTGCACACATCTGCGCTGCTCCGCCAATGGTATCGGTGGAATTATGCACATCTGCGCAGAACTGCGTAAATATGTGCTACCGTAACATGATTCTGACCCAATTACGCTTGCGATTTTGGCCCAATGACAGCTGCCAGAACCGGCCCGATGTCAGAATGTATGACGGCCCTGAATCACACCAAGAAAACTGGGCCAGACTCTGCAAATCCAAAATTGTTCCATGTCCCATCCTATTCAGGACTATAATACATTTTGACAATGGATCAGTTAAATTAAAACCTCATCCAGACCTGGATTAAAATTGATCAGGTGAAAACTGAAGTACCTGCAAAAACCCATATAAACTCTGATACCCATATAAACTTTGTCTTAAACTTGTATAAACTTGTAACATAATGTGTAATACTTACAAAGTACCATATATGGTTTGCTATGGAGATATAACTACAAAATATTTTTAAATTATTTTTTGAACAGTAAATGACTACAAATCCCTTTGCATTTTCAACCAAACATAAAATTAAGCACCACATTTTGAAAGCACTAAGAAAACAGTAATATATGTTATGAAATTTCAGGATATTGATGTATTAAATAAATAAAAATACAAGACAACATGATTAATAAACAACAATTTATTATAATTACAATGTGGAATATCTTCTGATATATTGCAAAGACAACCATGGCTACTATTGAACATTTATACAAGTTATTGAATGCTTAACAACATGAACTCTCCCACAACCTTTGACTTCTGCTTGAGTAAGATCATAGCAACATTACCCTACAGCTTTGTATGTATAATATTATCTTATTATTAGCTTAACCTTTAGCACTAGCCCTGCGCCTCAGAGCTGATGCCTTTCTCCCTCCATGAAAATGGTTCACTCCTAAAATATATATATATATTGTAGTGACATTTTAAAAGTCAGAATAAAATAGTTTTATAAATAAGTATTAATGTGTATCATCATTCATGCAGAGCTTATTTGAAGGGATTTCCTCTCTTGCTTTTGACAATGTTAAATAATTTCTGAGTAATTAGGTAGAAAATATAAATTAAACATATAAATGGAAAGTATACCTACATATTCTAAAATGGCCTGCTTAGCATTAAAAACAATAGAAAATACCTGCATTTTTATTACAACATAAAAAAATCGGTCATAGTTTAAAACTGTAGGATGTTAAGTAGTTACACAACTTTGACAAATGAATTGTGTTAGAATCACAAACACAAACACAAACTGCCACCATGACTGACAACAGACAGTCCAATGAAATGCGTTTAGTATTATAAACTGATAAAAACGAGTACTTTTATAAACACATTTCCGATATAAAAAATACAATGCTTTACTCAAATGAGAACTATCGCATTTTTAAATTTGAATTTTAGCCACGATTCATTCAACTCTCAAAAATATCAGAAATTGTGAATGTGTATATTAATTCACTAATAATTTTAAAAAAAGTTAGAATTGAAAACGTCATATACTTGACAATACAATAAACATCCAATACAATACACCTCCTCCCAACAACCGTCATGTATGGTAAGGGACGTTTATTATTTTTTAATTGAAGTTATACATGTACACTACAAAAATCTATAAATAATTATGTGTTTTTGTTGTGTAATTGAAGAATTAAATAAACTTACCAAAAACGTCGTTTCTCTGGGGCCGTCTGAGGAAATGACGTGCAGAGATGAGCGAGTCTTTAGGCGGGAAGGTTGTATACAGGCGGCTAATTTGCATAAACACGCCCACACGAAAACACATTAATGTATTTATAACTCATTCGTGTCTTTGTGATTTTATTACATTTAATGTACAACAAGAATTAGGGAGATAATAATGCCAGTAGAAAAATAAATATATATAAAAAATAGTTTCCCAATTTCCCAATCGTTTCATATTGACTCCGAAATGCGTATTTAGCGAAAAGGATTCGAGATTCACACTTCAATAAATAAATTAAATATAATGATCAACACCGACCGAGGTCTCTGCACTGATTTGTATTATTACTCAGCTGAAAAGGGGAAAGCAAGCTCAAATATATTGCACGATTTCTTTGGGCAGATTGAAAAGTCATAGTCATGCCATTCTGTCTTGAAATTAAATTCAATTTTGATATTTTCTGCAATAATGATTCCTCAGTTGCAACTGAAACAGATAATGGATTATAGCTTTCATATTAGTACGATTTTGAACTACTTTTAGCAGGACCACTTGAGATTGAGTTGGTCACATACGTTCATATTAGTTTTAGATAATGGAGAGCAAAGTATGTATTATTTATTTTATATGCAATTCAAATTATAAACCTTAGACATTATTTGAATAAGAAACAAAACTAACTCTACAAAGAACCTGCTGTGTAGTTTAAATAACCGAACGCAGAAGTAACATCTTGTGTTTCATGCAGTTTATTTCAGTTTTCCATTTATTTTAATCTCATTTTGCCATTTTAAACAAAAAAGTTTTTTGGTTTGTTTTTGTACAGGAGACCACAATAAACATGGGAGGCTCATACTGTAAGAAATTTAGATTTAATCACACAGAAGATTAATTGCCAGCCAGCCACCAGCTGTAAGGCTTTGGTGCTCTTTAAAGTCCATCGCACAGGGGCCTGTTCGGTCACACCTATTTCAAAGGTAAGCCCCATCTGACACAGCACTTTCCTTCAGATTATGAAAGAAGGAAGAGTGTCATAATCTGTACAAAATGCATGCTTCTAGGCAAAAGGTTAAGTAATCTGATTTAGTTTCAGCCACCACCTAACCTCCAGCTGTTTCTTTTCTTTGCCTCCCCTGAATTGGAAGGCTCCAACTACAACTCCAGTATATTAGATAAAAACTGCAATAAATACAAGGCTGAAGTGTTTAAAATGTAATGTATGCCTGTAGGTTTGACCCTGGTTGCACTGCATATAATTTATTTGAATAGTTTATACAGGACGGCAAATATGACTGCATTTAGAGATACAGAGGTAACGTTGCACAAACACGTGCAGCTTGAATTTCAGCTTGAACTGGATCAGCAAGGTCTTGCCTCAGCACGTCCAGTATTGGAGGATTAGACCACAACAGAATTTCACAACACTTATCAATGTAGGTCCTCTACAGCTAATTATTTTGAAATAATAAGACTCCGTACAGGTACTAGGTGACATGTGCCTGTGCTTTACTAGCATCAGTACTAGTTCTGCTGCTCTCTGTACCTAGACTCTGGTAAAGGCAGTTAACACTAAATATGTTCATGATGCAGAACTATCTGACATGTCTGACTAAATGCTTTTCTATTTACTAACACTTTTGTGTGCGTTAACCTTAAAACTGAATTATACATGTGTATGACCACATTTAAACAATTACACTCATTGGTTTTGGTGCCACACTATCAGGAAACACATTGGTGCTCTCAAAGAAGTGTGAGTGTGTGTGAGGGGGGCAAAAGAGAACCAGAATGATTGCTGAACTAGAAGATTGACTCATGTGGTACAATGAGAGGCAAACATTATAAAAGCAACACAAACGTGTGTAGTTTTAAAATGCTTTATTAACTACTTACCACTATAAAGAGAAACAAAAAATCCCATATAGGATTCAAAAAATACAAAATAGAAAACAGTTTAAAGGCCTAAAGGATGAGCACATTTTGGCAATACGGCACACTAAAACTTTTTTCTTTCTTCAAACTGTGCACACCTTGTTCGTTTAAGTACCTAGGAACTCATATTTCAAGTTAAAATACTGCTCCTGTAGTGTAGATGAAATTGTCAAGATGATGGTTTGAAAATGGAAGGCCCCCTAGTACCCCCAGCCAGTGTTCATCTCAAACTGAGCTGCATGGTACCTTATCTGAACTGCAGAGCATTAAGCAATGTTAGGGCACTGAACTGGTATTCTGCATATTGGAGATTTCCAAGGACTGCAAAACACAATCATATTTTCACCTCTTTACCCAGTATATGATGCACTTTAAGTCATATTGTTATTTAAAAAAATGTTATTTCTCTACTCAGTTACAGTGAAGGTGTTTTGATTCATACACAATACAGATAAATACTAAAAACATCCTGGCTTATTTAGTCATAAAGAGAGGGGATACCACGTTAAGTTACTGCATTTTACAAACATCATCAAGCCTTTAAACAGGCTATAAACACTGCCTGAGCATCTAAGTTCCTACTTCGGTAATAATATCTTCTCAGATAACATTGAAATAAAATGGTACAATAATATGGCACGCCACATGCTTTTCTCAAACTCTACACAATTTATGTCTCATATATGCATTTAAGCACACATTTATATACTGTATTTCTGTACAGGACTCCAAATTAAAAGTAAAAAGCATTGCTTCGTGTAACCAGCGTGTATTTCGCAGCCGGGCTTTCTTTTGAAAGGTCACTGTAGCAATATGGTGCATTGTGAATGGACACGTCATCTGCACTGTTTTTGATATGCATCTCCTTACTCTTTTCACCTTGTGTTTCAATTAGCATGAACAAACTGATAAAGCATCAGCATACCTAAAGTGCACATGGACGCTTTATCAGAATCGGCCTATCAACAGTGTACCGCAGGAAGGCAAAGTATACCAGTATCCACAGTAGCTGCTTGTTTCTTTCATGTACATTTTTTTGGTTGCTTCACATGAACAGGAAAGAACCGTTACTAGGGGGAATCCTTTCTCCTCTAAGCTTGATGGAGATATCAAACACTCTGAACTGAACACTAGGATGAGACGGCGATTCATTGCCTCTAGCAATACGGCGCCTTTTATAGACTACAATGTGTGGCTAATATTGTTCCCTGCAGTCTCCTTGACTGGCTTTTTACCTTCATGAGAACAATAAATGCCTACTACAGTAAATATATGGATCACAATAACCAATGTGCAAGATCAAGGAAATTCAACACAACTGTGGACTGTATGGATTGTAGTTTCCACTTCAAACTCCTGCCACTAACTATGAATCTTATGGTTGAGCTAGCAATTAGAGGTAAAGTTAGCCAAAGTGCTCATTAAGTATTTGGGGAAGTTTGCTTTTTATCAGTATGTTTCCTCTATTTGTTAACTTTCTCATAATGCCACAGGCATGTGTTCAAAAGTCTAGCATGACAGGCACATAATGAGTAAAATAAAATAAAATAAAATAAAAAGTAAGCATTAAAAGATGAACCCCCCCCCCAAAAAAAGCATGTTAAGCACAACGTTGTCAGTCCCAGCTGTGAACAATGGAGAGACACTTTTTGTTGTGTTCATTCTCGATGTTTAAGAGGGTATAAGAAGCAAATCCGAAGGCTAATCAAAAGAGGACTGCATTGCAACACTTTGTCGTTGTTCTGAGCTTTTGCATACAGAGCTTGGAGTGTTTGCACAGGTAAAAACAAGCTCCCTCCAGCCTCCATAGACACACAAAACTATGACAACTCAAAGCAGATGGACTTCGATCCTACTTCAGAATATTGCAGGTTGTGAGGGTAAGATTTTCATACTGGCCATGAGAGGCGTCTGTTCCGTTTACCAAGTACGGTAATATATGGCATAAAGTCTAGTATATGGCCACATAAAGAGGCAGATCTGTTTTGATGATTTCAGTGGTAACCCCTTCCAATATATAGGTTAAGAAATAAACAGTAGCCCTTGAAATGCATTCCAAATACAAAACCAAAATGAAACTAACTAAATGCAATCTACCTCTCTTCTTTGAATTCAATATAATCAAGGACATCTGGAGTATCTGTAAAATGTATGTTTGGGCAGTAACCAAGGTGAATAATTAAATGCCTTTTTGAAATTAATATTTCTAAAAAAAATAAAAAATAAACACTAATTCTGTTCCTCTATTTTAAAAGTATGACTTGACACTATCATCATTTTTCATGATTGTGTTCTTTCTTCCATGCAATCTGTTGACTCTCAACCCATATTGACAGAACTCTCGAAGCATAATATTTTACTTTTGGAATTAAATATGGATAATCAAGAGATCATGCCAATTAAATTCTCAGACTCTGCAGATTTTGCACAGAGCAGGATCATTCTTACACTGCGACATTTGTTCCTCTACATGCGAAGTGTGTCAGTTTGCCTACACATATACTTGTGAACAGTTAGCCAGTCTCCAACATGGCCAAGCACTTGGGCCATCCTTTGTAACAATAAATGGTATCCCCTTACCATGTACCGGCAAAATATACCAACTATGTCAATATGTTTGTCACAGCCCAGAATGCATGCATACTTAATCCTGTTAACGTATGCATAAGCAAAGTCATGCAAAAAATAACGTTATTGTTACCTTGTACACGCACATTAGTCATTGTTTTCATAGCAATTCATAATTTTGTGAGTGTTCCTCTTGAACATACACCTTAGTGTGTATATGCATGTTACTAAATATAGATTCACAGCAAACTGTGTGTTCTTTAGTCAGCATAAAACGTTTTCCTGATTTGTCTTCCAAATGTTATTTTGACAAGTCCCCACAAAGAGATGATCTCTGGAGTGACGCCTTCTTTGCTGACGAGGTTCAAATGCTCTGAAGACCAGTTGCACTGCTATGAATGTCCATTATTTGGAAATGCTTCAAATGATTTTATTACAGACGTCTCCCTTTTGACTTAATAGCGATGGTCTCTTCTATTAATGTTCACTTAAAACCAAATTAAAACATCATATTGTGCCCCAAACAGGGAAATTGTAAATTGGAATAACCATGATCTACTGGCTCAAAAATGGCACAATACTCTCGAAAGCAGGTAAAAAATATGTTCCCTGTATCCCATCCCATATATGGAACATTTGTGCCGTATGTTTTGCTGAAAAGAATCTGAACTTTCTACGTATTCAAACCTTTGACCCTACACTCCCAAACTATCAAAGTCATTCACCTGGAATAATGTTCTTTATTTGGAATGCATTACATAATCCAGTACATTTTAGGTAAAGATGACTACCCAAAACTATTATGAGCTTCTGCTGCTTATTTGGAGAAGTCAGGTATTGCTTTTCAAAAAGTAAACATCCTCCAGTGCTGGTTTCTATACTTGCTTTCAGAGGCAAGGGTTTCACGAAAGGCTCAACATTTAACAGCTGGAGTGCAGAAATAACTCAAGACTTTCATACCACAGAATATTATAAAGAAAAAAACACCTCAAACATGAATAACAATAATAATATTAATAATAACAATAACATTAATAATAAATGCATAACTATAAACCTCCTCTTTTAATGTCACAGACGTACAACATATGGACGGAAGATATCAATGCCTAGAAGTTTTTTTGTTTGTTTTTTAAAAGCTATTTCTGAGTGTTTCTAATAGAATTCTCTAGATATACTATTAACATGTTGGAAAATCCTTAAAAAAAAAATATATATATATATATATATATATATATATATATATATTTTTTTTTTTTTTCAATAGTTTTAAACTTTTTTTTAAAATATATATATATCGAGTTTACGCAAACAACATGTTAGTCTTCAGTAGTCTTCACTTTCATTTCTGGACGTTTTTTTTTTTTCTTTTTTTTTCTTTTCTTGAATAAGAGTCTCTCACTTAAAAACTAAAAAAATAACAACAAATGAAAATAAAACAACATTCATGCTAGAATTCACTCTTCATAAATACTAAAGTGTTCCTTCAGTGTTTTCGTGCAAGTCTTCAGTACGTCTGGTAGATGTCATGTATGGGGACCTGGAAGGTGGCCGTTGGGAAGGCCTGAGGTACGTAGCCCGCATACCCCCCATAAGCAGCGGCAGCTGCGGCAGCGGCTGCGTTCTTCTGGAGAGCCGCCAGGGTGGCTGTAGTCGCAGGTGTGGCGATGGGCATGTAGGCCCCCCCGTACAGACCGGCAGCAGGAATCCTCTGAACATTGTGGGCCATGGTGTACACCGGGGTGATGGGGCGGCCCTGCAAAAGACAAGGAAACACGGTATTTATAGCATCACATTTGGATGTTGTTGGGACTGCTCCTGTGTACCAGACCCATTTCAGTAAATTTTAGTACAGCAAGTGTAGTTGAGGGCTTACGCCATATGCCCACATAATTTGAAGATTTTGCGTATATCCTCCTATAATTTGTATAATGAATTCTGTCGTTCTTCTGCCATTCCCCTGTCAACAAGTAATCAGCCAGGTATTTACCAGTGAGCCAAAATCTAAATGTACCTTTGTACTTTGATGTACACGTTATAGGAAACAGGCATTTATGTGGTGCTTTTCAAACATGAATGCTTTATGTGTTACATACAACATATTAATACAGCCTTATTATCAGCCTATCAAGGAGTAACATTTGGATGTTCTCGACAGAGAAGTAACCATTTGTAAGTGCTATTGCCTATTGATCTATAATCCTTTATTGGTAGATTTTATGGTGGTAGAAAAACAGAAATATTTTTGGTTCACATCAAAGTTAAACTACTGTAACCACAATACATTTTCAGCATCAGTGAAGAGTTTGGAATAGCCGATACCTGAAATGGTGGGGGGGTGGACACGGTTGGGATGACGGCGGTGGCCGCCTGGCCGCCAGTGTGGTCATGCTGAACTGCGATGGGGTTTATTAGGTGCTCCACTGCATGCATCTTCCCATCCTCTATTAGCTTAGCTGCCTGCCCAGCTGAAAACATTGGGTACTGGCCGCCTAGTGTAGGGAGGCCCACTGAAAACACACAGGCACATTGTTAGCTCGAGAAAAGGTGGAGAAAAGTGTTCAGAAATGCACAGAAGTGTCACTGGTGCATGCACTTTTATGATGGAATTTGTAATAATCTTGGCACTAATTTCCCACTGTTGGTCATCATAGGCTTTGGTTCACTTAGAGTACCATGCTTAAACAACCCCTATGACTTGGCAGTAACTAGCTGTTTCACTCATATGCAAGCTTTTTTGGGGGAAAAACTAATGCTATACTCTTCTTTGTCTGCAAATTCTTATAGTAATTGACTTGAGATTATAGAGATATTGCATTTTAGATGTCTGAATTAAATGTTTTTACATATCAGTCACATCTGTGATCAGACTGTGATCAACTAAACAAAAGATGAGAAACAGTTTGTAAATGTAATATTTCACAAATTCGAGAGGTCTTGTGCCCTGTTTGCAACCAGTTCTAACAGTGTGTGTATTGAGGGTAATATGATATACTGTAAGTCCAAACTCTATCTGTTACTCAAATAATGCAGAACAATGTAAACTATTTTAGTTGGATTAAGCCAACAAGATGGGCAAACAGATTATGTAGGAATATATTTGTGAGAAAAACAAATGTGTTGAGAAAAAGGGCACACAGAAGAACATGAGAAACACTTGAAGCCTATAATCTAAACACAGTACAAAAAAGTTACACAATTCATGTATAATGGTGCCAGATTTGGTCAGTATGATTCAGCTTAGAGAATAACTGCTAGAAGGTTAATACGTTTAACAGCGCAAATAAGCCTTGAGTTAATTATTCAGTACAACAAAAGACTATTGAGCAAACAGTATGTCCTGTTAAGGACACTCAAATCTTTTCACTTTAAAGATCACTGGATTGTGGTCACCAATAGACAGGGGCACTTATTCTATACAGAAGTGCAGATGACAATGGTCCAATCTTATACAAGCTGATTTAGAATGAAAAATTCCATGATTGTGTTCTATTGGTGTAATTGGGTCATTAAGTGAACTGCATTGCACTCTAATACCATCCACCTGTAGTGGTGAAGATTGTGTTAATCAGGGAAGTATATGAATATGAATTGAAATGACCCATTTTGATTTAAATCTGGTCCTGAAAACATTGGAAGAAATCCATGAGCCCGTCTTTGATGCCCAGATCATGAAAATGCAGTGTTAGCGAGAATGAGACGGCACATAGAAAAGATTAGAAGAAGCCACCCTGTAGCTGTTCAGACAGTTAAAGGATGGGAAAAGATGTTATGGATGTTTGGGTATGGGATTGATAGCAAGCGGCTTTGAAACTAACTTGTGCCAGGTTTAATGCCCATTGAGTTGACTGCCGTCAGTTCCAGGCTGGGAACGAGCTCATAGGGCTTGTCTTGTTGTTTGGCCTTCCCTTCATGGTATCTGCTGTAGATGCCACGGCCTGCAGAGTATCCCCCCAGGTATGAGCCCCTGGGACCTGGGGTCCTATTCCCAGCCGCCCCACGCCCTCGGCCCCTTACAGTACCTGCTTGAGATACAAACGAGAGAGGAACGTGTTCAGAACCACAGCACGCTCACTTCCTGCGACAATATCATCAACACGGTTTAGTGAGAAACTGTGTCGTCCGCCACAAGTATAAATTATTCATTTTAAGGAATAATTTATAAAATCTGTATTTTTATTGATTTCCTCTATTTCTCTTGTGGCACGCCTACTTGTATATCTGCATGGTTCTAGATTCGTCCACTTAAAATGCTTCCAAGAGGATCTTCTGCTCGTGGGCCTTTTATCCCTCCAAAGTTGCCAAAAAACGGAAACGACGTCCTCTGCAACCATGTTATCTTTTCTTTAAGTCATAACTGATGCAGGAAACTATGAGCCAAGGAACTAAAAACATTAAGAACGCTGTAGAAATGCTCCGGGAGCCAGACAGTATCCTGGGTAGGTTTTAAGTGGACTGAATCAATAACTGTTGTTAAATCTTAGTTTTATGGATTTATTTATTTCTACAATTATTTTGGTCCTGAGGCAAAACAAAAAAGGACAAATGGCCTTAATTTGGGTTATGCCTTTTTTGTACTGGGAGCAGCTTATCACGTTTAAAGCCCAGAGTGATGGGTCTTTCAAGAAAATGACAGGACTGCTCTGGTATACTTGCCCTTGGAGAAATTCTTACGAGAGACAAACTTTTACTGTGTACGTCAGATGGTACTAAATAATGTGAAGCTTATAGTCAGCAGGGGCATTTTTAGTAAAACATATACTTAAGATGCCCTTTTACTTTTTTAATTGGAAACATCCCATAGATTAATGATATCAATGGAAATGCTGGAAGAAGGAAAAACATGACAATAGAGGAAGCTGTTCAACTTGATCGTTACCAGAACAGAAATGGGAGCAACTTAAGGGACAATATGAGGTTTCACACTATAGAGTTTAATTAAGTGGAGCTATCTCTTGTTGCACGTATAAATGCTTTCATATTGATATTTTTGGCATCAAAGATTTTCCATTCGATCAAGTCGAAATGGGCTTACTTGAAAAGAGAGTTAAACATAAAATGCATGGAAAATTTCCCCTGTTAATGCCCAGGCCATTGAGAGTCAGCATTTTGATTACAAGTCAGAAACACTTTATAAGCAGACAGCAAAGACACAGATTTCCCCTAAAAAAACTGATTTAAAAAAAAGATAAATCAATTTGATCTTGTAATGCCACAATGAATATATTATTTTAGCACCATGAGCTGTGTATTGTTCCCTTACCAATAAGTAAAACAAAGAGTATTAACAAAAGGAAATAAAGCCTAACCTTTAACGAAGTAATCTCTGTTGGGTCCTATCAGTGCATTGTAGGGGTATCCGTAATAGGTTAATGTGTAGGGGTCACACTGGTAAACATAGTTGGCTTGTGGTGTTTCTGGTGATGGTGTTACTCCCTTTGCAGCTTTCTGGTAGCGTGTGTACTGCTCCTTGTCCACCGGCTTGGCCAGGGTGACCTCGATGCAGGACCCTTCCACTTCAGTCCCGTTCAGGCTGTTCATGGCGCTCACGGCGTCATCGCGGTTGACGAAGTGTACGAAGGCATAGTCGCGGATCTTCTTCACTCGCTCCACGCAGCCGGGGTTGAACTGACTGAAGATCTTGCGAATGGTCTCCTCCGATGTCTCAATCATCAGGTTGCGGACATACAGGATCTTGACGGTCTCCATAACGTCCTCGTCCACGTCAATCTCTGGCTCCGCCCAGTCCACGGCGATCTGATGTCCCCAGAGCTGGATCCGGCCCGGCATGAGTTTCCTCCGGGCCATGGCGGCGGCCCGGTGGCTCTCGTACTCCACGAAGGCGAATCCCCTGTTCTTCATTTTGTCTGCCGCGCTGGCATACACGATCACGTCCAGCACGCCTTCTGTTACCTTGGAGATCTCCTCCAGGATCTCCTCTCTCTTCTTCATCTTGGGGATGCCCCCGATGAACAGCCTACAGTTGTCCACGCTGCAGCAGACGCCCAGTAGCCTCCCTGGGCGGATCTCGTAGTTGTTCAGCTCCCGCACAGCCCGCTTGGCCTCATGCTTCTGTGTGTACATGACAAAAGCGTAGCCCCGGTTCTTGCCGTCAAAGTCCATCATCAGACGCATTTCGTAGATGCGCCCCACAGATTCAAACACCGGCACCAGCTCGTCTTCGTACACATCTCTGGGAATCTTCCCCACGAAAATCTCACAGCCACGGGGGGGAGAGGTCCCTTCCCAGCCAGGAGGAGGGCCATACTTCCGCTGACCATTTTCCTGGACCATGCCGTAGCCGCTGCGCTCCATCAGGGCCAAGAGAGCACTTTCGTTTGGGGCTCCAGACACTCCTTCGGGGACCTTGCACGCAGATTTGTTAGAAGCGCTATTACTCATGGCAGCAGTGGAGTCTTCAGCTGTCATTATGCCACAACCATTCAATTTGTTCTGAGGCCTAGAGTGAGAAGAAGCAGAAAACAAAAGGAGGTCACTTTGGTTTGTCCCGATGCCCGTTTCCAGCGTAACGCACACAACCAATTTCCATGTGAAGTGCTCACGAAAATAAGGCCAATAAAAAGATAATGAGTTGTTATAATGTCTCAATCAACTCTTGTTTAATGCCACTCTGAGGAATCCTGTGCTGAAGGCTGTAATGTCTGGCACACATATTGCAGTGCCCTTACAATCAGACAAAATAAAAAATAATCTCAGGTAAACAGAATCAAATTACCGTTGTGCTTTTCAGAAGGCTTTGACGTGGAGCATTTTTACAATGCATAAATAAATACAATTGCTAAAGGAATTTGACACCGTACTGTTTCAAATTTGCTTGCTTTCCTAATATATATGTATGATTAAAAGCAGACAGTCTTGTTGTAAGAATTAAAATACATGAAGAGAATATCTATAATCTTAATATGTTCAGCATTATAAGTACCTTTGTCTTGAAGAAACTAGTACAAACAAGCTCTCACAACAGAGACATACCAAACTCCATCCCACAGTATGAATTAATCATTTCACGCAGACATGCAGAATAATTGCATGGGGAGATTATTAATTCAAGAGAGTTAAAATGACTTTTTCTCACAATTATATATTTGAGTTTCTATGTAATTTGTCTTGAAGTACCGACATGTTTGCATATAGTGCCACCAATAAAAGTAATTCTCCTTTATCATTGGTATTTTCTGACCTTGTCTAATCTGAAATCAATTTATTGCCTTATTTTGTTGGGCTGTGAATCAAAATTATTCACCTTTGCCTTTCTTTTTATATGGTGGGATATAAAAACCTATAAAATAAATACCTCAGGGTGCATTTATTCCTGTAATCCAGATCACACAGTTAAAACCGAGCACAGGAGAAAGGTCCAAAGCTGACAAATCTCTGAAAACATGTGACTGTCACCACACAGGATATTCTGTACAGTCAGCTGCTTAATCCCAAACGAAATGCTTACAGTTAATAACTTTACCATGGGAGGAACTAAGGCTTTATGATGAAACTTTGTCTTGCACTAAATGGAGCAGTCTGTAAAAGATTTACCCTATGTCCGAGTAAAATATTTCAGACTTAACTTGAGTGAGTCTATTTTATTTAACTATTTTCAAAGCAGTTAAACATTACAAGTTGGGCTCAGTGTTTTCTACATTATTGAGGAATTATTTCACGAGGACAGAAGTATAAAAAATAAAATAAAATCTTGCGAAGTTCTCAGGGTTAGCCGTCAGTGGGACAATTCATGGTCATGTTGAGCTCCATGGTAATAGCTCCTCGGCAACAACACTGTATTTAGCCTAAAGTGGAATTGATATCTCCCTCCTACACCTAAGCACCTTAGTCTCATTAGTAGATAGAGACTTTTACATACATGCCATCTATTACAACCATTTGTACATAGAAAGGGGAGATGGTGCCAACAAGGTAAACAGGTTTGTGGCAGGGCCGGACATTAGAAGGAAGCTTTAAATATAGAGTGTGACTTAAAAATCTTGGTACCACGCTGCTTTTTTTCCAAAGATAAAATAAAGCGATGATAACCGAGGGGCAAACAAATTAAACCTGGCCACAAAGTGATTGTGCTAACCAAAACAAAACCATGCTGGTCTAATGAGTCATAACACAACAGATGTATGCAAAAATACGTGAATCTACGCTTACTAACACACACAGCAGTAATGTGTTGTGAAATTCATCCAAATGCTCTTTAAATAAGGAAGTGGACTGTTTTTGCATATGTTGCTCTATACTAGGAAACACTTGAACAGCAATTTCAGTGTGCTGATAAGTCCTGGAATTCATTCAGCTTAATAAAATGGAGGAAGGGTTAGTAATTATAGTCATTTGGTTATTTTTGTTTCTCCCAAAAACCACTCTGACTTGGATTGAGGAAAAGACACAAAGCAAAACGTGATTGTGAACCCCTGGATATAGAGGGGAAAACATACTGTACACATCTTTAACATGTAGAGGTTGTTACAAAAAGAATAATCTCAGTATAGCAGAGTTATAAAACTTTTAGGCATCTCTGAAGTTGCCTGATAGTTATTTTTCTGTAGGGAAGTGTAAAGTATATTCCCTGAATTTAAACCACATACCACGTAGGGCCATATTCGTCACAGAGGTCACACTGAACTCCTTTCACAAAGCACTGAAATCTAGTTGGCCGAGACAATAAAAATGGCGTAACTGATAAATGAAAATTTGCAAAGACATTGGATATTTACAGATATTTACAAAAATGTATATTGTTTCTCTTGTACTATTATACATTCTCATTACATTTTTGAATAAGAGAATCCTTCCTCTTACTCCATAAGTTGTTTTACAATCCATTTTCAATTTAGTATACTTTCATGTGTATCTTGTGGGTAGTGTGACTAACCCAGTGATTTTCCACTAAATTGATCACTTCATGTTTATTGAGACAGTAACAATTTATATTTATAGTGCTCAGTTATTGCTGTTATATGTGACTCCTACTGTACATTTATATAAAATAACTCACTTTGGCTGGAACCTAAGAAAAGAGATGACAAATTGTAGACGGTAGTTTTTCAAGCTATGAAAGTATAAATTAGCAGGCATATATGTAGCATCAAAATAAATTCATGTTTAAATGAAAAACTTGACTACCCATGTTACTCTGTTTAAAATATTTTTTTAAATATTTGAAAAATATTGTAACTGTATGACTCGGTTATCAGTTAGTCTTATCAGTCAGAGATTATGAATGACAGTGCTGCAAATTGAATTAGGTTCGTGGACAGCAATTCTGATTATATTGTGTATGGTTGAATAAGCTGTGTATCCGTGGTCTAAAGTTTATTAATAAGTAATCTTTAATAAGGAAGCATGAATAGCTCTCTGAAATTTGTCCTACTTGCATGTTGATGACAAAGTATAACTTTACTTTATTATAAAGTAATTATATATTTTAAAAAGGGCTACTCAAGTCAAATGTTGCATGAAAAATCCACAAATAGGAAATACAAGCCAGATTAAATGTTTTACAAGTTTGAAGACACTTAGGTGCTGGATACATTTTACTTGTATTCAAAACAACTTGACAAGCACAAAATCCAAAATACCCTTATTCTCAGCCAATCTATTATTTATTCTTCAGGCATAATTCTTCATTATGCAAATTTCATAAGTTGGCTTCCGATTGAATTTCAGCAGGAAAATGGCCTAAATAACACATACAATATGTCCCTCTCTGTAAAAAGGCAAAGCTTATATTAAACAGACTGTAGTGACTGTTAAGTTAGTGCTGTTCATTCTAAGGTAAGTCTCACACTTTAAATAGAATTGTAATCCACCCATTGTGAGCTAGATAAAAACACACTGGCCTTATGCTGCTACTGTCCTCCATTTAAACAAGGGCTGATCTCTGCAGCTATCTCATCTAATGCTTAATCAGTGACATTGCAATCATGTGGGCAGCATTGTCTCAGAAATCATAAAAAAGGACTTGTGCAACAAGTGGAAGGCAAAGCCAGTGCAATCTGCATGTCGGTCCTAGTCACCTACAACACAATCTCCACCTCACACTCCAACTTGTGGTGCGACCTTTAACTAGACATACTCCCAGTTCAGTTTCAGAGCTGTAATGTTGACTGGTTCCATGTCAGTGGGTAGCCTGACATACTGTAAACCAAACATTTAAAGGAAGCCATATGAGTGAATAATCTACCTCAGCTATCATTGTATAGGCCTCTCCCTAGAAATGCCTCCTGCTTCCACCCCACAACAGCATTACAGTTACTTTAGTTTGTTTCAGTTTACTTTCCTTAATGCTTTTGTAATCACACGTTTTAAAGCTAGTCTATCAGACTCAGACCATTGTTTGCCATGTCAGAGAATGCATTGTTCTCTCCTCCAGGACTACGAGCAACAATTAGAAAGTAACCCAAGCTGTTGGCTTTTGATGAATCTGTTGAAAGGACTCACATGTATTTCAAGAAACAGAACCACAAACCTTTTGAAAGAAACACAGATTTAGAAAAAATAAAAATTACAATTATTGATCATTACAAACAGAGGATATAGTGACCCCTCAGAAGAGGAAAGCTGTTCAGAAAAACTGGAGAGAACTGTTCCACGTATAAAAGCATTGACTGACACAGAAACCAGAACCTGTGTGACTGATTTTCTCTCTTACTTTGTATACAGGTGACATCCGCCACACATTTGCGACCATTAATACATACCTGTAATTGAACTATTCTAAAATGGAAAGTAAATTTAGTACAATTCAAAAAATGTACTGACTGGCTAATATTTTTATTATTCTTGAAAATGCACAGTAAACATGCTTTTGAGAGGCAATTAAAACTGTCACAGGACACCATGATCACCATCTGAAACAATTTGCTATGTTGTGATTTTTAAATCTGTGGTACTTTATTTTACTTAAGATAAACGCTTTGTTTTTCCTGTAAAAGTGACCGATAAGCAGTGTGCAGCTGAAATATGATTGCACACAGTTTTTATATTTCTGTTTTTCTGTGATGAGCCACCGAGAATGGGTGAAGATTGCAGAGTAAAGTATTGTGGATCTGTGATCTGAAAGACTGCTTTTTATAATAAAATGATTCTTGTATATTATTATGATTATTGTTATTATTGTATCATTTGCTTTGCTATGTAGGAAAGGCTTCAAATTATCATGGGGGAAACAGCTACCTGTTACGGTTGGGCCTCACAGTAGTACAGTAGTACAGTACCCAAGCTAACATATAACCTGCCAGATTTATATCCAGAAAAGCACTGCAGCATGAATGTAATTTCATAGGCAGAGGATTATTTCGAATCGATGCTCAGAGGGGTTGTCCACAGTTTACTTTGTAATCCCAAGGAAGTGTGAGGTTCATACAGGGAAAACAGTCCACAACAATCTGAAAAATGTCAATGCACACATTGTTTTTTTTGTTAAATTAGTTAATTAAACCCTGTCAAAATATGAAAACAAACGTGCGCATTGTCAACCTGTTTTTTTGGGTGTGAAAATGAGGTCAGACGCAGGTCGTATGATAATAACATGGTGCTGTGTGACTGGCACAGTAATGGCTTTGTGACAAAAATAAATAAAAGACATTTCCTTATTATGTTCAGCACCAAACACCTGAAATCCAAAACCTCAGTCGTAGCCTCTCCTATGTGATATATTCTGAAAAAATAGAGAGAAAACACTGTTTATTCATACTAGGCATGTACCTCATTGTCCTCGTTTACCAGAAGTTGACCTTTATATAATCTGCACCTTGCACTAAGGAAACCTGAGGCAGCATGTAGTTGTTCATTAACTACAGGTAACAACATCTGACTCGCACAAATCACAGCCCTTAACCGAGGAGTGCTGGCAACACGTCCACAAACTGGCCACCGCTGGCAAGAAAAGCCAGTGTTTCTGTCAAGTCTACAGGACAGACGGGCTAAGTTATAAATTCATTCTAGACCTCTGAACCTCAGAATTGGCTGGAGACCTTTGCATGGTGAAACTGGGGGTTGGGGGAGGAGGAGTTGAGAAATTGGGACTTTTGCTGGTTAAGGAAATGGAACATCTATTGACCTTTGCTCCCAAAACATATTTCAGCAAGAGAGCAGTAAAAAACGAAAAAAAAAATCTACACTAGGGGACCTATATGGTAAAACAATTCTATTTTTTATTGTTTTAAAAATAGAATACATTACAATTTTTTTGCCTTTACATTTTATGGTGGATATACATGTTGAAAGTCCCACTGTTTCCATAGTAACAAATATGAGAAATCTAATATTTATCTATATCTAATATCTAATACCAGTGGTGTGTTTACAAAACAGGCTTGCTGACCATTACATTACGTTTAAGGTATAAGAACATTAATGCCCCCTTTATGTAGTGCGAGTGTCAGAGTTAGCGCAGAAAGTATAAACTTGTCAATGTCACGAGTAAATACGCAGAACAATGGACTATATTCACAATGCCCCCTAATTTGAACTTGGTACTCCAGTGTGACATTGAACTGTTTATGAATCTACAATCTCAGTCAAACATTGGCCATCTTGTACCATTTCTCTTTCTGGGGAGGTCTGGGAACACAGAAAAGTAAAATAAAAATATCTTGCTTATAAAAATAGCTTTTGACTGAATCCCCTTATAATATCACATGGATGTATCATGGTTTGCCTAGGTCTTAAATGGCAAGCAGTAGGGTTCAGAAAAAATATAGTTTTACATATTGCTTCTGCTGCTTAAATAGGGAATGTGATGTTTTTTTCCCCTCCCCCCTATTTTTATGCATCCTGAGGTGTTTTAATTCTGTCAGCTCACATCCTGAATGTCACTACAGCCTTACACTTTAATTATTTTAAAAATCTCATCAGAATACACACAATGAAAAGTAAAATTACATTCAAAACTTGGTGACATGGTGACACATAGCAGAACATATACCTCAATGAAGCACTTCTGAGAAAATACCCTCAGAGAAATGTTTCCTTTAATATTACATCTCAAAAAGACTTCTCAGCTAAATGTTCGTTAGTAAGTGTAGCAATGACATATTGCCATCTAGGCCTAAAATGAATAACAAATCATGAGCTTTCTCCATTGTCAGCAAGGAAAATAATCAGATAAAATGGAAATGAATGAAGGGAAACTTAAGTGAGTGTAGCTGCTGACCCTGGGGTGACAAGGTACTTTCAGCGAAACTGTTTTAACATTCGCTGATATTACTCCACCTTAATACAACATAACTTTTCTTTTCAGCACCTTATCTAATCTGAGTGAGAAAAGCATTTACTGTTGACAATTTAAAACATGCCCATAAGAATTCAGGATTAGTAGTGTGAGCAGGAACCCAGCTTCACAAACTACGGTCAGAGATTCTTCAATTCTTCAGAACGGCTAGGTTTTGAATGAGTTACTGTTAGATTTGTATAGATTCTTTATTTAGGGGCAGCATGACCAGTAATACATTTTCACCTAGTATTTGAAATGTGAGGTAATTCAACATCATGTGTTACTATTCCAAAACATTTACAATATCAATATATAACAGTTTGTAACAGATATAACTATTGAATAAGAAATACTAATATTGTATGTTACAACTATATACTGCTTAGTGATGTTCAGGGCTTATGTTTTTATGTCTTTATTTTCAAAGAAACAGCAGTAATTTGGTTGTGAGGTTTTCGTCTAATAACTAAGCTAGGCCATGTTTCTTCTTTGCTGATTACCTTCACAAACATATATCATTAAATGAAACTTAAGCATTAGTTTAAACTAAAGTATGTAAACAGGCCACAGTTACAAGCCTTCCATTCATACACAGCCAAATACACTGTTGTCCTTAATAATAATAATAATAATCATCATCATCATCATTATAATTATTATGTATTATTTGCATGCAGACCTCATTGCCATATTTCAGAACGTAGATGTCAGATTTAAAGATGGTAGATGCACAATATAGCATTTGTCCAAAGTAAATAATAATAATAATTAAAAAAGGTTCTTTGCATTTTGAAATTTTAGCTGTCAGCTAAACTAAGAGAGCACCACGAGAAAACTAAAATACACACACAGACACAAGAAAAGTATTAAAAGTTCTTGTGATTCATGGTGCCATTCTCCCAACTGACAGAGATGAATGTCATTGCATTGAGTCACTTAATCGAGAAGAGGCTGCTTTAAGATTGGGAAGATTGTGATTGTGTTTGAAAGTATCCTTAAAGAAATAACACAAATTACACAGCAAACTCAAGTTAACAACAAAACAGAAAGGTGACACTAGTTCACCTAATCACAAATGCAGTAAGATCTTCCACTGTACCTTTAGCAAGCTCTGTAGTCCTCATACATGAATGCGGGAGACTCTGTGAAAATTAGTCCACAGGTGAGAGAACTTTTTTCTTTTGGGTTTTATCCTAGTTTAGAACAGCTAAACTCTGTTACACCTGGCTTATTCTTCCTTATCTAGCTGGCTAGTCATTGACAGTGAAGAGAACTAATTTGCTGGGAGTGCCGGGTTAGGCAGCGCGGGTGGGTGGAGCAGAGAAGGGGGTGATGCTGAACTACATGCTGCATAAATCTGTGGCTGCTTGGATCATTCTGACTAACCCAAGTGGAACTAATGGATTTTCAGAAGGCCTAATCAGGAATCAGAGGAGGGCCAACTTGACATTTCAGTGAGGGGGACCTAATATTAAAAGAAAAAAGTTTGAATTAAGAATTTTCACTTCATATACTTTTCCTTTTCTATCTTTCTTTCTTTTTCTTCAGCTGTAATGCTTATTCATGTATTAATACTCCCTGGTTCTAAGAAATGGTGCAAAAGAGCTTGTGTTCATATGTGTGTGTGCATGCGTATGTGCTTCAATAGGACTGACGAGGAAACTCACTATAACATGTGAACGCAAGTACAGGGGAGTGGAGACCTCTCAGTCAAGCTTGCTGGTGTCTTTCTTCACTTCACTTTGTTATTTTATCCTGGACCTGTAGGTCTGGCTGGCAGTCGCCTACAGGTGGACACATATATAATGAAACTGAGCATACCTAGCTTCGAACACATTCGGCCAGAGACCAGAGACAATGGGAAAACACTAAAAATGGTGTGTACATAACAACGGTAAACGAGTTCCCAGCAGTACTTAAGCTAAGCAAATAACACACCTTGTCAAGCCGTTAAGGGCAGGAACAGAATGCAGAATTTACAACTCAGCGTGGGGGTTGCGGCCCAGGAACACTGGAAAGCCAAACAGCTTCTCACTTCAGTAGACAGAGGGAGAAGCCAATGGGAAAAGTGGGCTGGTGCAAGCTGTTATGGCTACCACTGCTTAAAGAAATATACGCTCCATTGTCAAAATTGCAAAGTTTTCCATTTCCTAATGAAGTTCTTTAGCCCTTTTGTTTCTAATGTTCAGATCTGTTGTTCTACAGCATCTGTACACCAGTCACATCTCTTTGTTATACATATACTTGAATAATAAACTTTTAGTTAGTACACTGGGGTGTATGTACTTACATGAAGGGAATACATGTGCTTCCTCACAAACTTAAAATTCAAGGCGAACCATATGGATGTTGATTAAATATATGTACAAAAGAACACATGGTACTGTTGGTGTTTGCGATTAGTATTTGTTCAATCCATCTATTTTTAGAGGTTAAAGTCTTAATACTTTATACATAATACATAATATAAAAAAGTGGATGGCTTTGATATCAACTTGAATCAAGCTTGATTTTTATCTATTTTTACCGGAGAGTGGTAGTTGGTAAACTTCAAATTTGAAAATAAACCTACAAGAAAACTTCACAGCCACAATGGCATGATTATTTCAGGACAACAGTATTTATTTTTTAAATGAGAAGGCTCTCTTTTTTAATTACAATTTTTCATTACAGTAAATTAAAGCCCCAGCACCCATTTCAACACGACATTCTTGTTCTTGATTTTTTCCCATCCCCAGCCACATGTAATCAACCTTAATCCATTAGGATTACAAGGAGTTCTGCTTGAAAAAGCACTGTATGTTTTTTACTACAAAGCAATTACCCACCCTGGTGATCAGACAGTTGAATAAGTCAGTTTCCATTTACTTAATGAGTCCCCAGTCAACGTTGTGCTGACCACTGTAGTATGGTCTTCCATTTGCAAGGTATTCATTCACTCTTGTGACCTCTGATAACCAAAGAACAACAGATGTTGTCCCTCACCCCATCCCACCCCACCCCACCCCCAGCACACCATCCATATGTAGTGGAAAACCTTACAACTATTTATTTGACAGCACAAGCAAAGACAGGTCCAAGATTAAGAATGCAGAGTGTTATAATAGTTATTATTTTCATGTGGAACATATTGCCATAATAGAGAAACTATATGTCGGATTACAAAGCTGGTAGATACACAGTTTAACACTTGTCCAAAGACCAATTGGAATTCCTAATGTTCCTAACCTTCAAAAACTCTTTTTATAGAGATTCCCATAAGTACGTTTGAGTCAAACCAATACACAGCATGCGCGTAATGTTCACGATAACAATTAAGAGAAAGAATATCCTGCATGCTTCGTGTTTTCAAAACGTAAGCTGTAGGGGTTCATGAGAAGAGTTTATTGGAAGACATGTTGTCCACACACTGAGGATTTGAATTTGGGCTTCCAGCAGCACAGTCTGTTATGGTGCCATTGCATGTTGGATATTGTATTAAGAGGATCAGATCCGTTTAAGAGGAAAGTATTTAGTGCCTTTCTCTTGTTAAGTCATGTAGCACTGCTTCTCCTCAGCAGGGGGCACTCTAATCATGCCTCCTTGTTGCCAGCCCACCAGGTTCACTATTTTGAAGGAGAAACCAAACACAAGATGTAGCCTAACCGTTTTTTTGAATTTATATGGTGATTTCTTATTTGTTTTCATGCTGTTCAGTAAGGAAAGGTAAATGCTATTTCATGATCAATCAAGAGACCAGCAGCATAGCCAGTCCTAGTCCAAGTTTAGTGGAAGGCAAATTAATAATCTCTCCTGGATCAGAAAAATATGTTGTCAGTTGCTGCAAATGAACCTCAATCTTTAATATGTACAGAGGTGCTTTATTGTTAAACCCTCCACACTAGGTAAATATTAGGTTTAGGGGTTTCCTCAATGCATCAACATATGAAAACATAAGAACAGGGCAGTTTCTGAAATGGTTTGCCGAGTTTTTGTCTGGAGAAACTTTGTTGAAACATTCAAAAGCTTCTCTTACATGGACATTGCATTTTAGTTGAGGGTGTTCACTGAGCAAAGAGCAGTGTGATGGTGCTGAGAGGTGAAACAGCGCCAGGGATTGTAACACCCTGTTTCTTATCAAACTCTCTCCCTCCATTCATTGTTGCTCAACTGTAGCACTGTAACTGACTAAATCCTGCAAACGGTCAAAATGCTGTACTGCAGATCAAACGTAGTTTGTGTTGTGATAGTGTGCATGCTGTTTTCAACATAAGCCTAACTTCTCTGCATGTGTTTAGGGAAAAATAGTTATGACCACTTTAGCTCTGTTCGTGACTCTGTTATGATACATTTCTCTAACGTATTTGACATTATGCTACAGTCGTATTGTTAGTTTATGATGCAGTTGAATATTTGTCTGGATTTATTATAGTATAGTATGCACAACAACATGATACAAATTTCAGGACTGCAGGATCTAAAAGAAAATATGCTGTTGCTGATAATTCTCTGGGAATGTTAAAGAAATACATACAGGGTGATTTAAAAAAAATGAATTGAACCATTTCAGTTGCCCATAAAATGTAAACATTCAGTACATACCTCGTTGTGTATTTACCAGAAGTACCATTATATATGGAAAATAGTGTCTTCAATGAGTAACTGGTTCAGAATGGCATCTGTGTGAGATGGTGTGTTGATGTTGAATAATGAAAATTCAGCAGCACAGCTTGCTAAGATTCGGTGGAGTCAAAATACACCTGTTGCTCTATTGCCTATAGATAAAATATTATGATTCAGTGATTCAGGATTCCAACACAGTTAGTGCTAGGAGGGTGTTACCTCACCCAACACAGTCTCCCACAGTTGCTCACAGTACAGAGGATTAGGTAGGGAAGGGAGGAGTTAATTAGACAATTAAACAATGGGGTGGGGGTGGGATTAAGGTAGGCCATACTCAATACTCCTAGACTGGACTTTAACTAGAGCAACAGTGTAAACACCCCAGCACATAAGAAAGGTGCCATACAAATCTTTTAGTACAATAGAGTAGTTGGAATCTTGATTTTATATCCCCTCCCGATCCAGTCCCCCTTCACAGCATGGTGATCCATTAGTCTTACTTGGGCTTTTTGGGGGAATCTGTGGTCCAGACGGAAAAGTGCCAACTACGCGAACTTTACTGGACACAGCAGGCAACACTGAGGTCTCCCCATTCATACCTTGTGGATTAGGATTAGGACAGGAAAATATATCAGACTTATTCAATGATAAAAGGACGGACTTGGAGTCCCAGACTGCCAATACAATGCTGGGTGATGCATTAAGAAACTGCAAACTGTAACTTCCCAGCATACAAAAAACATAATATTAAAAAAAAAAATCAAATTCTTATCGATGAGCTAAATTCAAGGTGTCGAGCAAGAGGACTGCCAAAGCCACAGGTCAATTCATATGGTCATTTGCCAGTAAGCTGAAGCCCTCGAATTCACCAAATCGTTCATGTTTTAATCCTCCTTTACTTCCTGTTTTTGTCATCAGGGGGTCAAAGATTAACTCGGATGAACTGACCTGTGCTGAGTAAAGGTCTGATGTGAACTGGCAAGATTCATGTACTGTATGAGGGGAAGTGTTAAATCATTCTACTGGGAGTCATTTTTGCTGGTAAATGTTTAATCCCGCAGGGAAGAAATAGTTTGTAGTTGGCAAACCTTTCCCAGATGTGTGAATAAGTGACTTCGTATTGTTTTAAAGCTTATTTTTTCATATATATATATATATATATTTAAATAGGGTTGTATTTAATCTCCAAGTATGTCTCTAAGCATGTTTTGCCTTCATATGATTTGGTTTTCACTTCCTTTCTTTTGTCACGTAGATCACCAGATATAATAAACACACGTTGGAAAAGCATAGTCACTTGAAACAGTCCCCTTCTTGACTAACATAATTCTGTAGATTATTTGGTAGAGTAACTAGGAATGTACTCTTTATCTCTGTTAAAGTCCCTGAGTGGCACTACAACTGGGTAGTCTAATGATAAGTTGGGTGTGCTAAATCGGCTAGGTTTCTATTAGCCAAGGCACAGGAACTGCTTAGGTACTTATTACTCCCTATGTTTCAGACTGAGATTTTACATATAGAGGTAATTTGAAAGCTTTAAGGACCCCAGATGGCAGCGGTCTATGAAAAACAAAGAATATGATGCACCAGACATTTGAATTCTTACAGGAGAATGAATATGATCCATCTAGATGTTACAGTATAAGAAGAATAAATGGATTTTAATTTGTTCAACACATTTCATAGCATCTCCGCTATAAGTCCCTGAGGAGCAGTCACCACCGTTGACTCTGTCATGGTTTTACAACAGTCTTCTTTGACAAACGTGGGAAAGCCAAGATTATTCAATCCAATGGAAAAATGTGCATGCCCAAATTCAAAGTCAGATATGTATAGGCCTTTGAATTGATCGTGCTCTGCCTGACGACAGAAATAACGCAGGAACTCAGGCATGTAATATTTCATTTCATCATGCTATAGAAAAACATCCTTCTTCTGCCTTTTTATTTGTCCCTGACAATGGAATATAAGATACATTTGCCATTAAATGTTGCTGCCTCAGCTTGCAGAGGTGCTGAAAACTTCCCTACAATGAGTTTCATTTCCTAACGGGAGAGTTTCATTTCTTTATGGAGATTGCTGTGGCCTGCCTCAAAATGTGCTGCTGAGGTTGATGTCAAATACTGATCATTTAAAACCTCTGTTTTCATAATGCTACACTACCTACTGGTACTATTCTGCTACGTATCATTAAGAATATTGTACAAATCTTATTCCAGTTCATGCAGGTACTCAGTTAGCCAACTTGCAGCTGAAGGAAGTCTTCATGTTTTTGAATGTTAATGAAGAAACATTAAGTATCAAAGGATCAGCATGCCTTCGATTATCAGAATAAACTCCTCCAGACTCAGACCACGGCTATGTATCCATACATTTTACGTCTTTTGTCATGGAGCAAAACATTAACTTGAGCCCTATAGTCAACTCGAAAGACATAAACATTGCAACACTACTTGTTGAAGCCTAATTGGATGTAGCTTTTTTAAATATATAAAGCACTTCCAACAAAGGGAAATAGCAATGGGTTCCCTTTTGAAAGAGTCCCATATGATTCATGAAAAAAAAAAAACTTACAAATTAATGTATAGCTTAAAAGGGTACATATGCTAATTGAGATTATACAATAGTGAGGATTCATTAACGGGTTTTCCTTTCAGCAATAAATAATCTGAAGGAGCAACAAGATACAGCCCTACAAACAAAAAATTGCTGATCTGATCTCTGTGATGGATGGCAATTTTACAGTGAGATTTCTCTTGACTTGTGAGAAGACAGTTGCTGTTTTCTTCTACTATTTAAACTCAGTGTCTGATTGATAGTTGTGAGAGATGGAGCATGAGCCTGACTGCCTTTGGTGCAGATTACAGTCCGCAGACATCACCACAGATTAGCACAGCTCACTGTATTTGAGAGACAATAAAAGATGCAACGCACTTGTGGTCAAATCCGAGCTTGTTTTCTAAGAGGAAAGGAGAACGATGTTCCGCATCAAGTTTCGTTTTCATAAAGCTGGTCTCAGTTCCACTGCTATGTAGTGACATTAACACACATAGAGAGAAGCCCTTTCTGTACTACTGCTTCTGTGTACTAGTGACAGCAACCTGCTGTCAGCTACTCTTTGCCAATCAAGAACTTTGGCAGTAGTATATGTTCTCATGTCCCTGCCTTCTTTGATTAAGTAGCCCCTCAGAACATGTTGTCAAATTCCTGATATCAGATAGATGTTTAAGTACACCTGTTAACTCGACTATCCCCAGCGATGCAGGGATTGGAAACTAACTTCCCCTCAGGAAGGTACACCATGTGAACATTATTTTGTTCCCTGGGGCTAGGAAGTTCAACAGGTCAGGTTGTTTGAAGAATGAAGAAAGGATGCCAAAAGGACTCAAAAGGACTGTGAGTAAGCATTGAGAGTCTCTGCATAACTAGTTCCCTCTATAGCCTAACCCAAGCAGGTGGTTTCTGATATAATTACAGCAGGTTAGCATCAGGTGCCATCTTGGCTCTAATCAGTAAACATGCTAGAACCAAAATGACTACCATTGATAGACTGCTAGGCCATGACCTTCCAGTTTGAAGAGTACACTGCTCCACAAATATCTGATTTTGTTTATCATATTTTATATTGTACACAGTTGAATATTTTGAAGACGCCATGTAATTTATACATTGTGTCTTCCTAGTAGCTGGAATTCCTCAAATTCAACTGAAGGTCATGCTGTTACTCAGCTTGTACTGTAACTTCATTGTGAAGATTCACTTGAACAGATGTTTTATATATGTATCACACAGCGTCTAATTAATTAAGCCCCTTACCCCTATATTATCTGTATGCTAAAACCAACATAGTGAACTAGCACCTTATGTACAGATATAGATTTAAAATTGTATAGATATATCATTATACTGCATGTGCTAATTGATCTCCCTTACTGTGCAGAATTTAGATGAAGACACCAGGGACATTTCCTGTGATTAAAATATGAAATGTTTTCAAACATACAATCCTAATGACATGACAAGGTGGTCTGCACACTCGACTTCAATAAAGCACATCTTTATCTGATTGGATCAAGCATACACAGTGACATACAAAGAATGTTTGTATTCCTCAGTCTAGGGAGACAGCATTCTTCTTCGCTCTTTTGTGCCAAGCTTCAGGGTGATGGTATGCGGACCTTTTGAGATAAAATATCTGCTGGTTATCATTCGAGAATATGATGTGAAGTTACCAGAGGTCGCCCCCACATTGTGAGGATCTGCTTCCTGTGAAAAGATTGCAACCATTAATAGGCACGTTTACACCGCCAGTTCTGATCTGGATCAAATGCATCAGCACATTAGATCAGGATCAGTGGTGTCGCGTCTATACTGCCATCTGATCAGGAACAACTTTCAGCCGCCACAGGGGTCTTTGCATGCGCACTAGCACGTAGGTCCAAACTTAATTAGTCCTTTAGAACACAGAGCTATATTAAAAACTGTTCTATCTCATTACAAATTTTTAACCTAACATAAAATTATAAATTACTTTTCGCAACCAAAGCATTTGAAATAAAAATACAATTATATATTTGTGCTAAAATAAAAATAACAAGCCATTTAGTGTTTTGTTGTAAGCCCAAGTCAATAACATGATTATGATAATTTGATACTTTGAATTTCATGAATAATCAAAAAAAAATATTGGTTAATTCTCTAGTTTAGTTCAGTACATTGTTAAAGACCTCTGCGTAATGCTAGATGCTTGTCTCTTTTTCCCAGTATGTACATCATCTTCCTTAGTTACAGGCGCACTGAACAGCGGGTAATATTTACGTTGTAAACTAAAGACATGGTTTCTGATATTTGCACTGAAGCCAACTTATAAAGGGGAAATCAGAGTAGGAGATTTCAACAGAGGCCTCCTTTCGTACACACAAAATCTTTGATAAATGAGGCCAGTGGCTTTAACCAGTAAAGTGTAACAGTACTGCATACCTGTAGACAAATACAGCTCTGGAAAAAATTGAGACCATTGCAAAATTATCACTTTCTCTGGTTTTTCTATCTACAGGTATGTGTTTGGGTAAAATGAACATATTGTCATGTTAGAGCATTTATTTGCAGAAAAAGTAACAAAATAACAAAAAAGATACAGTGTTTTCAGACCTCGGATAATGCAAAGAAAATAAGTTAATATTCAAATAACAACACAATAGTAATGTTTTAACTTAGGAAGATTCCAAAAATCAATATTTGGTGGACTAACCCTCATTTTCAAACACAGCTTTCATGCGTCTTGGCATGCTCTCCACCAGTCTTTCACATTGATGTTGGGTGACTTTATGCCACTCCTGGCGCAACAATTCAAGCAGCTCGGCTTTGTTTGATGGCTTGTGAACATCCATCTTCCTCTTGATCACATTCCAGAGGTTTTCAATAGGGTTCAGGTCTGGAGATTGGGCTGGCCATGACAGGGTCTTGATCTGGTGGTCCTCCATCCACACCTTGATTAGATTGTCAGAGCAGACAACCTTGTACATGGCTTGATTTATGCGTCCTTCACAAAGACAAATCTGCCTGATTCCAGCCTTGCTGAAGCACGCCCAGATCATCACTGATCCTCCACCAAATTTCACAGTGGGTGCGAGACACTGTGGCGTGTAGGCCTCTCCAGGTCTCCATTAGACGACCAGGTGTTGGGCAAAGCTGAAAATTTGACTCATTAGAGAAGATGACCTTACTCCAGTCCTCTACAGTCCAATCCTTATGGTCTCAGCCTGACTCTTCTTTGCTTCTCATTGATGAAAGGCTTTTTTCTAGCTTTGCCCAACTTCAGCCCTGCCCCTAGGAACCTGTTTCAAACTGTCCTCACCGTGCATTTCACCCCAGCTGCCATTTGCCATGTGTCTGTGTTGGAATTCAATGGACACTGGAATGGAATGGCTGCCATACATGTAGAGATGCTGATTAAAAAATAAATTGCAGTGGTTTCTTAATATTTTCCAGAGCTTTATATGTACACTTTCAGAATAAGCCCTTTACATTTGTATTACTTCATTTTATTTTAAAACTCATGTCACTGTTAAAAATTTGCTTATAAATGGAGCATCAAAGGCTACAGGCCTAGGCAATTTTCCATCAGCTGTAAAGTCAGTAATCCAGGAGATTACATCCCACTAGCATATGAACAAAAAGTGTGGGGCGCACCTTTTATCATATTGTACCAAAACAGTTTCCCCATAGCTGATAGTTTCCAAGAGATTCCCCTCAATTGCTGCCTTTGATTGGTGCCTGCTTGACAGCTACAATTAATTATAAGGTTTAAATAAATCACAATAAAATTGTCGTTTTTTGCTTTCAGTGAAATTGAATTTTATCCACAAGAGAAATCACCATCTATTTGTTGTTGTGGCTTTCATGCACTGTTTGGTGTAGGAACTGTTGAGTGGCTAATGAAAGCTCTATTGTATTTGACTTTAAACACTGGTGTCAACACTAACAAGCAAGATAAGGCCTGTGATCCAGGGTGATTGAATACACATTTCAGTCCCCACATGGCACTTGATAAGACAATGCACTTAGGAAGAATTTAAATACACTTACTGCACTCAACCATTCATACACCTTCCTAAGCTACTGTATTGTGCATTTGAGTGAGTATGATCTCTCTGACTGTGTTTCAAAACCTTTTGTTCTGTCGAGTACTTGTTTGGACTTTTAAGTAACGTTTGCAGTTCTCAGTTGATGGAAGAGAAAAGCAAAACGTCTTTGAAGAAGACAGATATCATTTTTTTATTTGTAATTTAAAAAAAAATGTGCCCTTTTTAGAGTGTCAAATGATAAAATCGGTTGCTTTTGTGACCAGCACTGATAACAGAACAAGGACATGCTTGTCAGCGATATTTTTTCCCAACTTTGTATCAAATTTGTATCGTTGTAATATGTATCACTTTTTATGGCTTCATAAAATAATGTTAAAATGTAATTGATGTAAATATGCTTTGATTATTCATGCCATAATTAAAGAACACACATAATCCATGAACAAACCAAGCTGAGGACTTCTGGTAAATACTGGTCAGATTTTTGTATAAAGTGTATTGCAATACATGTAATGAACTGGAATGCCAAAGAAACAGTATGACGATGTCTAATAATGCATGGCAGGGGTTGATCTTTTTAAAAGATTCAAAAGCAATGTGTAATGCCACAACTAGTTTCAGTAAAGTCCCTCCCTCATTCTTCGATAGTGCTTGTATTTTCCTCCTGTTACCTATACCTGTGCCAGTCTCCCATCTCGTAACTCCTCCTGAATTGACCTTTCCCTGCACTTTGATACTTCTCTTGTCTGTCTTTCCACTTGGATGGGGGCCTCTCTCTCTTGTTTTCACTCACAGCCCTTTCTCTCTATGACTATCTGTATGAGGATATGTCTATGTAAACATGGTTTCTCCATAAAACTTCAACTTGCATTCTGTTATAAATACAAACATACATTCTCTGGCTGCATGAAATACAATTTTGTTTGTATCAACATTGTTATTATTTTCACCTTCCAAAACCCTGAGAGTAAATGCCCTTCAAACTTCTAGCTAAGTTCCTCTAGTAAATGTTTTACAAGACACAAAACAAACTGACGGGCCCACCCCTAAAGCAAACACTGTTAAGTAAGAGCAAGGTGCACAAAGACTGAATCCATACAATTCAGCAACCCCAAGTACAACAAAAATAAATAAATAAAAACATTGAAAACATTTTCTTCAGTATAATGACAAAACATTTCCAAAAAGTCAGTACTGTAAATGTAAAAATGATCTATCCATAGTGAATGTCTAAGAGTACTTGATTTAATTTATCTAGCACAAAACATTTTACCAACTGCATTTTCAAAAGAATTCCTCAACGTTCTTACACATGTATGTACTGAATGTAAGAAGGTGCCACCACCATCATTAACAAAAAAAGTTACGCATATTAATGTTGTACTTGTTGACGTCATGTAGGTTGTTCTCGACTTTATGGTTTGATCTCACACGCCAACAAATACCAGTTCCACAATAAATCAGTGCCAAACACCTGACGAAGCGAACAATTGAAACAACACAAAGTATTTCTAATTCATTTTGTTTTAAACATCAAATAAAAACTCCCTCAACCAGCACTTTCCCCACTACTATTTGAGCATTAAATGCTGCTCCGGCGCGACGAGTCGTGTTCGATTACGTTTCTGGAACACCAAGGTTGAACAGAGGATGCACAGACTGAACCTTTCTACAAACCCAACTCTGCTGACCTAAAGTCAAGACGGCCTCCATGACCGAAACATACAGAGATCCTCAGCAAGCAACGCCTGCTCTGCTGTAGAATGCTTTACAGATGCTTTATAGAATGCAGGGGGGAGAAAAATACCTCTTCTTTTGGATGAATCATGGAGGCCCCATACGTATACATGGCATCCTGTAGGTAATTAACCCCGCCAACATCACAGCAAACCAAAAGAAGCTGGCACTGTACCTGTTCCCACAGGGCTTTGACAGACAGGGATTCCCGGCTCGCCTGGCTCGCTGATTCACACTTCTCTCAGCCTCTACAGCTAAAGTGTGTCATCAGCCCCAAGCTCCAAGGTGCTAAGGTACTCACTTGTTTACACAATGTAAAAGAGGTGGGGCTGTTTCCTTGAGGCAGCCCCCCTCCCTGATCTGAATGAAAGGACCAAAGTTCTGAGATTTTGTAGAATAGTGGATGGGTGGTGGTGTGAAGGAGGGGTGGCATTGTTCATTGACAATAGTTTAAAGTCCCTTTTGGTATTATGTGTGTGTTTGAAAATGTGCTGTCCCCGTTAAGCAAAACAGGACAAGAGTAGCGCTACTGTTTCCTTTGCCATTGCTCTCTCTTTGTTGAACCGTGCCTCAGAAGTCTTCAAATAAAAAAAAAACTGTCTGAGTGACAGGAACGTAATCATGTTATTCTTCTCGCAGAGCTTTTCAGCGCTTATTCTCTACTTCCTGACAGAGCCCACTTTCTTTAATGTTAACAGATTCGGGTTCAGGTTAACATGATGCCTTAGAAGTGGAAGGTTTGGTTTCATTCCACAACACAGGCTTATATCGACCTGCACAACTGGTTATCTACAAATAATAACAAAACAAACACATACTGACACAGTTAGTAGGAATATTCATAGTCATATCCAGAGTAACTTTCCTTCCTTTTTTCCTGCACATGAACTAAGATTCAGAAATGGTCTTGTCTGCAGCTTGTTTTCACATCTCTTTTGTCTTTACGTTCTTCCTCTATAAATAGAGCCCTGTGCAGGTTAAACAGGTGCTGCTTCTTTTCTGAAGTGGGGTTCAATACACAGTACCTACATTGCCATCACATCTCCATAAGAAGTCATCAAAACATTTTATGGACCATTCATCAGTATAAATTGAATAGGACACTTAAAAAGTAAACCTAAATTTTCATTTTGTTTATTTTTTCATTTGATGCATTTGACCTGAAATCTGAATCAAAAACAGCATGCATAATTTAATTTCCTTTTCATACCATTCAGTTTGAAAAGGAGCCAATCGCTTTCCACTTTCCATTTAAGCCTCCACACTGGCCATTACAGAAATGGGCAATGTCACTTCATCTCCTTCTTGTTGTGCTGTGAGCCCAGAACGCAAAACAGTAGGGCTTTGTGTCCAGGGCAGTACAAAAACAGGTTTCAGTGAACCTGTATAAAGCAGATAAACCAGAAACTGGACTTATTTGAGCGTTGTGAGCCAAAGATACAATCGCTCCAATCCAGCCAGAACAAAGCTTGGACAGTTTCGCAATGTCCCCTGGTAGCTCCCAATTGCTGTGGGCCCGAGGTACAGCCGTTACTGGAAACAGCAGCTTCTGAGCTACAGGGTCCAAGTTCACGCCATCACCGAAGGAGCCTTCCTGAGGTGGGGCATTTTCCAATTGTGTAATGGGCCTCATTGTGTACATGAGTTTTTTCATATGGATGGTGTAATGATCTATTACAGTGGGTGAAAAATACTAATATTTGCATGGAGGACAAAATGATATGACACCCCTTGACAATGTAAATTTTCAAATGTAGGACATTCTTGGACACTTCCACTCTGCCAACATCCATGCTTTGTGTGATAAATGCCTACACATCTTCCCGCAACTCATTCATACATTAACTGAGAAACTCATCAGTTTTCCTTATCATGGTTCCAAAAAGTTAACCATTTGCAGTTAATTTGAATGCTTTGCAGAATAAAAAAATGATGCACTGATAACTTAAAGCAATTTGCCACTTTGAAGTAACTTAACCAGTTTGAAGGAAGCTTACAACCTGGGCTTTAACCATGTAATTAGAGCTGCAATCAAGTTAACTTCCTCCATTCGATTTTAAATGCCCCTATGGCACTGTCAGACAATTAAGAGCCCTGGGGCAGTGCTCAGGACTCCACCAGGCCAGTTTTCTCACACATTGGGGTTGTACAGCAGGCATATGTGTCTTGGAACCACTGGGGTCCCACAGAACCTGCTTGACCCTGTTTTAGATTATTCTTTATGATGTTGCATGGGCAACACTAAACCTTTTTTTAAGAAAGGTCTTTTAGAAAATTAAAAAGTGACCAAGCCCTACATTTTTAAATGATATCGACTTCACATACCAATTTAATTTCCTTGTTTTTAAACTCCGGTTTACTCAGTTTTCTTCAGGTACTTATTTTGCTTCCTGGCTGTAGCAGACAGAATATATGCACAGCCCTTTTGTATTATGAGTGCATGTCGAAATGGACATGCTTCACAGATCAAAGCATGTTGACTATTTAGCACAAAATGTTTTTACTTGCACAGACGCTCAGGAGCACTTTAAAGTAATCAGGGCATCCCACCTCAACCACCTGGCACAAAGGTATATGAAGCGAGCAATGCCTGTCCTGTAGTCAGCCAGTAAAATTAAATGTCTTTCAGGGGTGTCGTGTCATTAGGGGCCAGTGGGGCCGGGCCTCATTTAGAAAAAAGAAAATAAATAAAACAGTGCTTGTACATTGCAAACTTTATAAACCGCATTTTATTGTAGGTTTCGTGGATAACAGTGAACAGTTCACTATGGCGGATGCTAATAACAGGAAGTAAAGAAACCAGAAGAGGCACATCCATGGCAAGCCATCAAGGTCATACGGCAGTGAACGCAGGCCAGCAGTCGTGAGTTTATCTGGTGGGGCCGGGCCCTCGTCCGCACTGAAGCAATGATGTTTGTACTGTACAGAAATACAGCAAATGTGGCCGATTGCGCATGCGCGTTACGAGTTTTAATGAGTTCAGAACGATGGTTCAGAAGGGGCACTTCAGCTTCGGACCCTCGCCTTACTGCGCATGCTCTTGTCATTTCCCCACTGGCAGTGAGGTCTCGTTCTTGTAGCACAGATGTCAGCAGTTCTGCGCAGATCTGCAGAACTCCACCGATCCCATTGGTGGAGCAGCGCAGATCTCCGCACAAATGCTGAAATCTGCACTACCAGTACGCGACCTGAGTTACCGCTATTTTGAGTCCTGTGCAAACGTGATCAAGATGAGCAGAGTTGATTTCTTGTTAGAAAATAGTTTTATTTTTTATAAAACGTCATCCCAGAGTGTTATTTTCAGTTAATTATTATACAGCTACAGTATTAGCTATAGACTAATTGGTAGAGCATGTTTTTGTATTTCAATCGTGGAGATATTTGTTTCTGACATTTATTTGTATTCTATGCTATAGCCTACTCGTTTTGGTAATTTTATAGGAGTTGTGATATAATTGTTGTTTATAGCATTGCTATTTGCAGCTTTATTACTTAGAATGTACCTTAAATGTACCATATATACTATTTACATATATATATACCAGGCGCCTCAGCACACAATTTACAATTGATTGTGTGTTTTTAAATATTTGTAACATAATTTGTATTGTCATTTACTGTTTTAATATGCATTCTCAGGATAATTGGTGCTAAAAAATTGCAGTAACTCAAATACTGAATTGTATAATTGACCTATCGCTATGCCATCTTCACTCAGTTACCTTTTAAACTTCTTACACGTTTTTGCAGGACTGTATCGACTGGCGTGCAAATGTGCATTATGTTACACGTGTTCATAGGTCTTTTCGTGTCCCACCAGTTCATAAACCCACTGATGTCTTTGATTGTTATTCAGATTTCTACCGTCTGTTACAGTTGCAGCTCAAACTGTAATCTCTTTTACAATGGAGATGTGATGTGATTTGATTTGACATGAGTTCGTTTTTCATGTCAAAGGTTAATTGCATATAATTAAAGCTAGTCAGTGAATTTGTATTTACCTGAAGCCCAGGCCAAACAAACAAGCAAAACACAATGTATATTTATATTTATTATATTTATTAAATCTAACATTTTACTTTTTTATTTTCATTGTTTTTTAAATATATGAACAATACAATTAGGGTACAATAAGTTCCTCTTTCTGAGGAATGGGAACACTTTTAGACATACTTCATAGTACAAACACAACCTGCAGAGGCGTGACTTCAGAAAGTGCATATAAGGTGACATGCAGTACAGGTGTAAGTTGCTGGTAGCTGGTACAAATCATCTAGCTTGTAATAATTTCTGTTTAAAATTGGAAGGTGTAAGTGAAACCTGATTCCTTGTTCTACGATATGTGATGCGCTGTTTTTGTTGGAAAGTCTCTGTTGTCTCCAAACAATATGGTACAGTGGAATATAACAATAAAGGCCTCAAGATTGGGGGGATTTTCCACACAGACAGTTTCAGAGGGTGGTGCAGTGACATACTGGGTATTTCATCACACACTGGACAGCCAGGATCTTAATTTCTAAGAAACCTGCTGATTAGTGCATGCCAGATTCTGCACCATTGGGGTTGCTGACACACATACTGCTTTTTTGATTTTTATCCTCCAACTGCAGCTAATACACAGTAGTAGTCACTATGTGGACTGTCTATATCTCATAGCTATAACTGATCCTAGAATTGTTCTAAGTGTTCCTATTAGTTCTTTAAATTAAATAATTGTTAATGGTCATCAGAGTTAGATTGTTAAACTGGTTCAGGTTCACAGTACTCACTGGACCCCACTAAACACAAACTTGTTTAATAACCTTTCTAAAACATGGAAGGGACCTGTGTTGTAATAACTAATAAACCACTGTATGCAATCAGAGTCCACATGCCTGTAGCCTAGAGGCTGTAAAAAAACATAGATTCCATGATTATCGTTGCCCTTCACCTTCTGTGGATTTCTGCTCTCCTGTTTTCTAAAGAGTATGAAAAGGTGGTCCTGGAATCTCATTTAACTCTCCAAACAGTGGAAGTAGCTGTTGATACCATCCCCTCCTGCTACTAGTTAAGCCTTAAATCTGTTAGCTTTTTAAAGAGCTTTTTTGTTTTTAATTTGTTGGAATAACCAAAGGAGTTTTCAATATCTTTTCCTATAATAAACCTTGATCCCAGGCCTCAATGGGTAAAGCATTAACAGGCAACTTAATGGCCCACCTCCTACCAGCCATCAAGCATGTGATGTGCTCTGTCACACTGGATCCACTCAAGACCTCTGTCTGACTGTGAGCAAAACACAGGCGGGGGGGGGGATTTGGGGCGGGGGGGAGTATTCAGTGTAAAAGATCCTCAGCTACAGCACTGCCTCCATCTAGCTATCTTGAGATGAAACCAATCAGATTTTATCTCAGGCCCCGTATATTCATTATATTGTTGAGGAGACAATTCCTATGGTCAAGGAGAGATTCCTATGTCATTATTTGCTATATCAGTGATATTGTTTTACACTGACAACTGAGAGTGTAGATTCCTATTCTTGTTTCTGAAAGACATACAACAAACACCAATTCCTGAATGTAACAAGTTGTCACTAAGTTGATCAAGATATTAGATATTACAGCTCCCTAATTTAGGGGTTTAGCAGCAGAATGTAACTCAGAAAGTTTTTTATTCGTTTTTTTAATTATTTGTTTTAATATATACCCCAAAACTTGATAAGAAAAGGCCTGGAGTTCAGATGGGTTCACAGTGTTGTTTAATATAGAAATGTAAAAAGGAAGGCCTCTTTTACCTGAAGTTGATCTTTTTCTTACGGACAGCTTTGTAGGAAACGTCTTATAAATGAGCTAAAACTGTTACAAACATTGATTACAAATTAAAAAACTAATTTAAGGTTATTATCAGCTCCTGTTGTCTAGCCTGGTACTGCCTTCTGTAGAAGAATTTCCTGTAATTTATTTATCTTGTTCAGAGTCTTTCCTTCTTTCGCAGTTCAATGAACTAAGATCCTGAAGTGGGATGTTTTTTTTTTAAATCTCATCTGTGCAGCACAAAGTCCACTTTAACAGTGCCACTCAGTGCTTGGTCGAGAAAATCGAAGAGGCATATATAAGATAAGCATTACGTTTCACCTAATCTCTGAATTTCATATCGCTTTATTGCCTGTTCCCAAGGCAATTTGTCTGTGGAACACCTTGGATTTATGATGACACACTCAAATAATTTGTTCACAGTTAACAGGCTCCTTTCTACCAGAGTAACCATTTGAACACAATTGTATCATTGTGTCATTAAATAAACTTCAAAACCTATAGCTCATGGATACCTACTTAAAAAGTTGATTGACGTATAAATGTTACAGTTTAATATAATTAAAAGAAAACTCTTGATATATTTATCCTCTGGAAGGGATACGGAAATTAAGTATACCTTGTAAGAGTTTTATTTTGGCATAGGTAAATAATATAAATAGTTTTTTTATTTATATGAAATAGTATAGGGGTTGTTACTATTTATACAGAGCAGGCTGTATAGTCTTTATTTGGTGCTGGCAGCATTCAATATTTTTTCTTATGGAAAGTGTAGTGATTTTGTCTGGACGAAATCAGTTGATTTCCATTAGGAATTACTTCACCTGACCCTCTTTACACAAAGTAAAAACCTGGGCTTACTGAGGTTGTTTGTTCTCATAGGTTGGTAGGTTTTAATCACATTTTAAGGCAAATGTTAATTGATCATTTTTGCTGGATAACAAAAAAAAGTTTTTAAACATTTTAAAACTTTATTCACTCATTCATCTACATATTCAAACTCATACTTAGATTTTTAGAACTTCTTGTTCCTAAAGGTCTAAAGCTATCAAAATATGCAAGAGAGAATATTAGCAAGATGTGTGTGTGTGTATTGTGTATATATATATATATACACTCACCTAAAGGATTATTAGGAACACCTGTTCAATTTCTCATTAATGCAATTATCTAACCAACCAATCACATGGCAGTTGCTTCAATGCATTTAGGGGTGTGGTCCTGGTCAAGACAATCTCCTGAACTCCAAACTGAATGTCTGAATGGGAAAGAAAGGTGATTTAAGCAATTTTGAGCGTGGCATGGTTGTTGGTGCCAGACGGGCCGGTCTGAGTATTTCACAATCTGCTCAGTTACTGGGATTTTCACGCACAACCATTTCTAGGGTTTACAAAGAATGGTGTGAAAAGGGAAAAACATCCAGTAAGCGGCAGTCCTGTGGGCGAAAATGCCTTGTTGATGCTAGAGGTCAGAGGAGAATGGGCCGACTGATTCAAGCTGATAGAAGAGCAACTTTGACTGAAATAACCACTCGCTACAACCGAGGTATGCAGCAAAGCATTTGTGAAGCCACAACACGTACAACCTTGAGGCGGATGGGCTACAACAGCAGAAGACCCCACCGGGTACCACTCATCTCCACTACAAATAGGAAAAAGAGGCTACAATTTGCACAAGCTCACCAAAATTGGACAGTTGAAGACTGGAAAAATGTTGCCTGGTCTGATGAGTCTCGATTTCTGTTGAGACATTCAGATGGTAGAGTCAGAATTTGGCGTAAACAGAATGAGAACATGGATCCATCATGCCTTGTTACCACTGTGCAGGCTGGTGGTGGTGGTGTAATGGTGTGGGGGATGTTTTCTTGGCACACTTTAGGCCCCTTAGTGCCAACTGGGCATCGTTTAAATGCCACGGCCTACCTGAGCATTGTTTCTGACCATGTCCATCCCTTTATGACCACCATGTACCCATCCTCTGATGGCTACTTCCAGCAGGATAATGCACCATGTCACAAAGGTCGAATCATTTCAAATTGGTTTCTTGAACATGACAATGAGTTCACTGTACTAAACTGGCCCCCACAGTCACCAGATCTCATCCCAATAGAGCATCTTTGGGATGTGGTGGAACGGGAGCTTCGTGCCCTGGATGTGCATCCCACAAATCTCCATCAACTGCAAGATGCTATCCTATCAATATGGGCCAACATTTCTAAAGAATGCTTTCAGCACCTTGTTGAATCAATGCCACGTAGAATTAAGGCAGTTCTGAAGGCGAAAGGGGGTCAAACACAGTATTAGTATGGTGTTCCTAATAATCCTTTAGGTGAGTGTATATGTATATTTATAGGCATAATGTTATATGTGTTATAACTCAGTCTTCGATTATGCCTAGTTCTGTGCCTTTTTTATTTTACTTTTGTAAATTGTGTACAGTACGTGCCATTTGCAGTTTACTGTCACTAATACTAGTGTAGAAGAGCTCCAAAAACTTGGTACTTGGTACTTCATACTACTAAAACAATAATGATGTGACATGGAAATCAATCTCCCTGACTTGTAGAAGATAACATATACATGGCCCAGACTGTTCATTTCACTAGAACAGCTCCGTCATAAGAATCAATACTAACTAGATCTGCAAATTAATTTCACTCATGTTATTGATGGCAGATGTCAACTCATATCTTGAGCAAGGAAAATGCTTAATAATTGGTATACATTTTTCCAATATGATAGGCTTATGTAATGTTATTTGTTTAGTGTAGAACCTAATTTGCAGACATTCAGTGAATTGACATTTAACTCTCCATTTAGGAATAAAATATAAATTCCCTAAAAAGGATCCTCTATTTCTACCAGTATCTAACAATTTGTTATACTGCTGCAGATGGACACTTTGTCACCAGTTTGTCACTATTCGCCGTATGACTAAATAGCTGCTTATTGCCCTTTCGAGTCTCAGTCTAACACTTTAAGGTTAGGTCAGGAATCATTCAAGGTCTCCTTCATTCCAACTGTGAAGGTTTTGTGAATGAGGGTTGAGATATCAGGACTTAATTAAACGTAAACAAATTATTTTTAGCAGATAGTTAAAGGTTTCTGTCTGTTTGGCTTTCTGATATTTTGGCTACATTGGGTTCATTCTAGCAATTCTTGCAGCCACAGTTGTTCATTTCTATTATATCAGCTTCAGACAAGCCAATCTGGTCACACAACAAGCACATGACTGCCTGCTGGAAAGGTACAGTCCAGGGAAAGCTTCAGTCTGCAGACAGACAGGCCCTCAGCAGGATATTCACGAGGACTGAGGGACTCTGAAAGGGACCAGTGCTGGCCAGGGGAGTATTTGCTAAAGAGAAATCAAGCAAAACAGCAATCAAAGGCAAATTATATTCTGCTGCAGAATACAGCAACGCCACAAGCAAGACTGTGTCCATAACTGCCCTCCATTTATTTTATGAGAGTGAACACATATTGATGCCAAAACATTATCAGACATTATCCAGCAGAGCAACTATCACAGTGTCAGAATGTAGGACACATTTGCTGGTCTAATACAGGATCACACATGCTGCTGGTCTGGGGAAGTGGAGGAACCTAAACATCGGCCAAGTACATCTAGATTAACCAGGAGTGATTTCTGTCAGTGGTGATCTTTCTAAAGAGGAAAACACTGGACAACTCTGCCATGATCTGGTCAATCACTTGAAAAGAACAGCTCTGAGAATTCAAGGGGTTTACATGACAAATCCCTGTGAAAGCATCTCAGTTCAGCCATTTCAGGCCCTGTGCAAGCAACACACTGTAATCTCTGAGACGAGAATTATTGATCATGCAATAAGGGGAACACTATGTTAGTCCCAGTTCAGTGCATGTTTTATCTAATAAGCCTAAACACACACAGTCTCATTAAACATAATTTAGGAAATAATTAGGAAAAGAAAAAAACATCACATGCTGAAAAGCAACAAAAAACATTCTTTCCAGAAAAGTAACACTTTTCATTATCAGTAAGTAATTTGGATTTTCATGTTCTCAGTTGTATTCCAGTAAGTTCCTTAGGTCACCCCATTATTTTATTTGCCATATGTTTGTAAGTGTGTATGCATGTTCCAAAATACAACATGCTCCTTGACCAGTTCATTCCTACCAGAGATTTCTTGTGGTTTTACATTTCATTTCACACATTATCAGAATTGGCCAAACAGTGACTGAATGCTGGAGGGGAGTTACAGGGTTTCACGCTGAAGGAGACACAAGGATACAGGATTGTGGCCTGCAGACGCCTGGGTGGGGTAGAACTTTGTTTTAAAGATGCATTGTGAGCCATGTGTATTAGTGCCTCCCTCTCCCCTCTCTCCTCTCTCACATGACCACTCCCTTGCAGAGAAAAACTTTGATCAATTCCAACACAAACCCACAGCTGCTTGGCTGTTGTTGTGTATGAGAAACTTCACTAATGTCTTTTCTCACTCCACTGCCCTCAATACCACAGCCTGAATGTCAGTCCCCAGAGGGAACCTTGTGTAACTAATCAACACTCCAGGTATCCAGCTACCTCCCAAAGAACAGGGGCATACTTCTCATCCACATATGTAGGCTTTTAAACGTTCTCCATGGCTGCACTCTCTGCAGAATTAAACATAATCTGAAAGGTTTCGTATTAGAGTTAAGTGGTGGTGTAAAAAATAATAAAATATCTACATATATATACGTTATTGGCCCATGTCACTGAAATTATTGATGTTTTACATTTCAAATTATCATTTTGTTCACCAGCTAGTTCATGGAAACAACACTAATAGCTTCCTATTTTCACAGCCAACATTTCGATATCCTATAAATCACATTGGAGAAACCAGCCAATCATAGAGAAGCATTTCCAAACATTCCAATTACTCTTATCTTGCATGTAAATGTCATCCTATACAGAGAATTATCAGTATTTAAAAATGTTCAGTTATCAATAGTGTTTCAGGACACTTAAATGCTAGTTGTGCAAGTTTCACAGGATGTACATTTGTTTTTAATAAAATGTTTCCTTAGTATTTAATTAGCATGAAAACACAGCACAGATCACATCCGATAACATCCGATCCTACACCAAAACAGGTTAGATATTTCTGGGTCTAATTCTTAGACATGTGATTTATAATAAATCTTATATTGATGTACTTTATAATAGGTTGTGTGAAGGGTGTCTGTTATTGAAGAAAATCTGTACATTTTGTGCAGGTTGTGTTAATTGTTTAGCCTTCAACCCAGCTATTACAAGACATCACACAAATTTCCCTACAAAATAAGATAATCACTATTGGGTTAATTCTATTGGTGAAATGACATTATCATTCTTTAGCCTTTAGTTGCATGTGTGAAATGACTTGCATATGTTGTATTTTCACTGACACATATTGCACAGTTTTTAATGATTTGGAGTAGAATAAGAAATTGGATAATTTTTGCAGTTTATTTTGAGTTCTATTTGATCATGTTCCACTGTATAATACAAATGAAAGTATAATGAAAAATATATTTTACTATTTATAAAGGGAGAGAAAACTGTTATACTGTATCACAAACAAAACCAAAATGGGGCAGAAACTAGATTAGCATATTGGGATGTAAACAGGAGCTTTATACATGTCAACATCTCCATTGTTCATGTTTAAAGAACACTCCTCATTATAGTCTGTAATATATTATAATAAAAAACAGCACTGCAAATTGATCATAACAGCTGAGGGATGAAGAGTCCTGTGCAAAGGATACTCAAGCTGTCAGTTGCTGCGTGTTTACACAAGGAGGTTTGTCTAGGCTTAGAGATATTTGTTTTCCACACGCTTGTAAAATGCTGTTTACTCACAGAAAATAATCCCCTGAATTTGGTAGAAACAGATATGGATTATGTATTTGTTCTGCATCCCCAGTTTCCTAACCATATATTTTGTTGTAAATCTATCTTTTCATGAACTGAACCATGACGATATCTTTGCTACTTCATTACATTACTTGAATGTATGACTTCAGAAATATTTATACATTTCTAAATCATTCAAGATTGAGCTCCAAGTAGTGTTGTCCTTCACCATTGATAGAGGATATGGAAAAAATCTAATGTTTTTGGCATGAAGCTATATTTCAGAAAATATGTTATCCAGTTTTAAAGATCCTGCTTGGACAGCATTGACATGGCTTTGATTGTCCTGTCCTTCAAAAGGACCACTGCCTGAGGGGCATGTGAGACCACTGATCAAAAACTGGTGAACCGTATGGGTTAAACTATGTGCTCTCCCTCTGTGAGTGTGGGGCCTTTGCAGAAGCACACTTTTGACAGTGATTTGTAAAGGAATTAATCAACAGGAAAGTTAAAGCAATCATCACATAACTGCTCAATCCAAAGGCTATTGAAAAACCTATTGAGAAGAAAGCTATCCAATGGCCCATAAATATAGGTTGAATAAACAAAACTAAAGAAACAGGGCAAAGTCCTTTCCAGACCCTGGCTTGCTTGATAAAATGTTAACATCATCTGTATTCAGACAATCCCTGAATGAAGTAAAGGTATGCTGATTTTAATGGCCAGTCTGTTTACATGTTTTACACTCTGTGCAATTTATAATGTACAAAACAACTCTCCACCATCCAGGATTTCACAACAGATTGGCATTGCCTGCTAGTCAAATTAGACTGGCTAACTGGAAATTCAGGTCTATCCGTCTTAACCTCAAACCTTATTTTGTGTGCTGCCATTTTGTAAAAGGTGTTTAGTGTTCCTCAAATTCCTTTAAAAAAATGTTCCTAATTGGAAGTATTGTATCCATGTAGTCTATCCATTATATCCTGATAACTCCACATTTACTTAAACACAACATATTATTTTATTGCTGATTCTTTTAATTCAACCACCCCTCCACACACACACATATCAAAGAACCATTAACAAGTCCATGGAATGAAAGGGCTGAAGTGTGTGAGAAATGCATTGTTTCCTCGTGAAAAGATACCCCCTGTGATCTCATATGTTAAATACAAGGTAATCCAAATGCAACTGCCTATTCCCTGGTCTCACAACAAGTTATTTGAGACTGCTGGCAATGCGAATGTGAAAAAGCAGCAGTGTACCCCTGCGTAAAGTGTTTTCTATTGCATAATGAGGCCAGGATAACAATAAAAGCATCTAGGTGACCGACAAAAGTATTGCAAAAAGCAAGAAAATAGATCAAACATCCTGGCAATGGATTTCAATATACTTTCTATTTTTATAGCCACTTTCCATGGTGGGCTGGGCACTATTCTGTCTTCAGGGTAATTTGTCTTGTGTGGGGAGATAAGTGGGGAATTCCACATCCTTTATACAGTTGTCACAGCTCAAGTAAGTGGCCATTCTGCCTCACCTAAATAGACTTCACAGAATGAATGCATGTGACTGGACTAATTTAAACATTTAGCCCAAACAAGTACTTGTTTGTAGAAACTTTGAAAACTAAGAGGATTACCAGTTTCCACGACAGCGAAAGAATGTATAGCTAGGCGGGAGTGTGCTGCTGAGATCAAAATTGAATATATTCAAGATCGGGGCATGCTGGCAGGCTGTCGTGACCTGTAGGGTCAGGGGCAGACTCCTTCAGTCTGGGTCCCAGGACTGCACTTAGGACCTGCCGCAATAAGTGCCAGCCGAGCACAGTGAGGACGTCAAGGAACCATAATTTAATAGGAGGCCCATTGATCATAGTTCTGACAGACAACAGAAGTGTCACTGTTAAAACTGGATCAACCCTGAGTTTAATTGACTGAAATCATTTACATACTCATATACTTATATCAGCCTAGATCTTACCGCCTTCATGCCAAAACATGTTTTACCAAACAAGCTAAACATATTCTCTTGTCAGGAGATATGTAATAGAGAAAAAAAATCAAGCATTGTATGTGGGAAACTTAAAAGATGTGTCTGATTGTTTTTGCTAGTTACATTACTAATGATTTATAAACTATAATGCAATCTTTGTTTCAGACAAATGGTTAGGCTTCTGTGTGTTTTCTATTTCTTAAGAACAATTTTCCTTTTCCTTTCTTCTCATTGATTCTCTTATCCTATCACGTATCCTATCGAAACGCAATAGGAAACAAACAAAAAATGCTTTTGATACTTTTGAACATTTAGTATGATTTAGTTTGTACAGGATGTCACTGATGTGTGGCATAGTGATCAGTTTAGTTCAAATTCATAGGAATATGCATGTAGCCAAATTAAAGCAACAATAGCCTCTGATGCCGTGTAACTCATTAACCCAAGGCCTCTGTTTATTGATAGTTTCGATGCAATCATTTCAGTCGAACAGGGTGTTAGGGGAATACAAAAGTACGTGGCCAATTTATCTACCAAAAGAGTGCTTAGGCACCTGTGTTCAAGAGCAGCAACGTTTTGCTCTAAGTCCCCAATGTTGAGAAAATTCCTTAGTGTATTATACATAGCAGAGTAGTGTGACAGGGATAAAGAGATTAGAACTAGTGTTGCTTAACTCTTTAGAAAACTCAGGAAAGAACTCGAATGTGGGCCCACTTCAGGAGATAGACAACTCTTTTTCTTTATATATGTAATTATTGTCTCATAAAGGGCCTTCCTGTCATCTTTGACAGGACTGTCATTGTGCAGGTGAGGCACACCGCCATTGTTACTGTGGTCTGATTGCCGTGTCTGTATCTACCAGCAAACCAGCATGTGACCGCTAACAGTGCAGCACCCACCTCCTGCCAGCCAATGAATAACTTTGACTCTTTGTTTTTCCAGAGTGGCTCGATACACGTTCAAGGTCAAGCCGAGAACAAGGAAAAACAATGAATCAGCCTTTAGTCTCACACTGGTAAGAAAATGACATCAGTCACTGACAGCCAGCCTAGATAGAAACCCATAAACTTTACAAGTGAAAAGATCTCAGTCTCTCAGTACAGCCAGGGGGGAAATGCCTATTCACACCTCACTTCATATTTTAGTATTCTCCATTCATTTAATTAACTGTAGTTCATTAAATTGCATTAAAATTAAGGCTTAATGTTGTTATGGTAATATTTGATTAAAAACAATACAATCGAACCTGATATGCCGGATTTCTCTTTAGATTCACTCTTCTGCTATCTGCTTTTCCGATTTAATTTTATCAACATCATGGGGCCGCAGTATGGCCGAAGGGGAAAGAGGCACTAAACTGTAAATATGTAAGGAAGAATATCTTGTTGACTAGCTGAAGAAGAATTATCTTGCCTTGCTGCACATGTGCTAGCTTCAAGTCTGATGGCGTGACTTGCTGTTGCATTGGCAACACTTCCACATTGTGTCTGAGGTGCACTGGCCTCTCCTGACCTTTAGATGCACTCCAGCCACACGGTTCTTGTCTGCTGTCTGCCTTTGTCACCAGTACACATGCACGGCAATGCAGGTGAAGCCTGGAAGCAGTCGTTTGTCATCTTAGATACGAGAGCTTCATCCCCAGAGCTGGAAATAAATCATCCCTGTGTCATTTTGTTAACTGACGGGAACAATTTCAAAGAGAGTGACAGTTCAGAACCATTTCACAACTCGGGAATGCAGCGCTGACCTATAAACACAGAGCAGGAACAATGCAGGTCAGCTGTAGAAGCTCTGGTGCAGTAAAACTAGAGGTTTAATTCCACCTTTTATACAATACACATCTGTAATATAAGAAGCATAAGCAAGGTTTTGGTTTTAACTTTTTGTGTGTGTTTTTTTTAATTTTTTTGAATCATGTTTCCTCCCATTATTTAAAGTGGCAAAAAAAAATAAAAAAAAATATATATATATATATATATATATATATATAAATAAAGTATAATAAATAAAATGTCAGATCACATGATACAGCCATCAAATGTCTTTAGATCTGGCTTTGGACAGAAAAAACAGCCATATTATATCTCTTCTGCAACTGTGTCAATTAACAACAATGCATTCCAGTAACTTTTGTGTTCTGAAATACTCATTTTATCTTTGAGCAAACAACAGAATCAATTGATTCATTCTTCTTCTTCTTCTTCTTCTTCTTTTTTAATTACAATTCTGAAAAATGGATCATGGATTGACAATTATATGTTGAAAAATACAAAATGTTATAAGGAAGTGTTCTGTATTGTGATAAAATGAGTAGAAAGAAATAAAAGGTTTAGTGAAATAAAAGATGGCAAATAGTTATCAAGTCTTCACGATCTGTCAGTTTTTAATGATGTGTTATCAGTTCTTTTAAAATGGCAGAATATTTTTCTGGACTCTTTAAGAACACAGCCCCAGATTAGACACACTAGCATTATTAAAGAAAAAGTGTGTCAAAAGTATCAAATGTGCTCTGCGAATACAGTTCTTAGAATTTACAGCAGAGAGATAAAACAATGGGTGAAATGCAGGCTATATAACAAACAATTTGGGATGATTTTGACTTGGGAAGGGAAGGGATTGAGTCCTTGCCAGCTGCTGCAATTTGTATTGTACATAAACATGCAGGTTTACTCTAATTGCTGAACAGTCAATTAAAAACCCAGTTTGTCTTGATTAACGCTCTTTTTTGTAATCATCGTCAGATTTGTAATCATCACAGATAAATCAGAACAAGCAATGCGGTACAGTGTTTCATAATATGGTGCATCCCCCCCCAACACACACTCACACACATCAGCACATGTGGATTACAGACTTCATTTAATTTCTAAATCAGAATGGAGCACTCGCCCCTTTTTCTCCTGTCTCTGTATAATAATTTATTTGGGCTGGCGAAACATTGTAACTCCCATCCTCAAGGTTGCCTGAAGTTCAAAGCTTGATTCTGATACTACATTCCTTTGAATGAAAGTAATTATATGGAGCAATAAGGTCGTCTACAATGTAAAAAGTACCGAGAAATGTTCCATGGGAGATAAAATGTAAAAAAGTTTAGGCTGTGGCGGTTTAATAACAAATGGTTCTGCTTCACTGAATATGCTGTGCCTCTGATACCTGCCACATCCACGACACACAAGGATCTCATTGTGTGCAGACATGTAGAGAAAGATGCTCCTGTTTCAGGCTAGTAACGCGTGTGTGCAGGTTACTCTGCAAGGCCCCCACATCAGCTGCAGCAAAGCACGTTTGAAACCGCCATGTCTTCTTTTTAGTTTTAGTGTTGTGGCTGTTAGCCCTTCACCTTACTTCCACGGGTTAGCTGGCTTCCCCGACACTATCAGCCCAGAAATGCAAAACACACTTAACTGTCTCCTTAATGAATGCAATTAATGGCCCTCTGCGATCACTTCAAAAAGAAACAATGTGATACCTTGGCAAGGGAAAAAAAAAGTAAAACCAAAGAGGGAAGTGAAATGAAGCATTATAACAGCATTAGTAATGAGTCTGGCTGGTGTAGCCATGCTGTTTTGATAGTCCTGTTAATGTGCAGACTAGAACAATGGTAAGGGTTTTGCTGTGGGGGTCGGTTTGATATTTTGAATACAGGCTTAATAAAAAGTCCTTATTGTATTAGACTACTTATTTCCCCTAACACCTCGTCTGAGCTATATCGATGTATGTATGTGCATGCCGTCAATAATCTTTGCCTGTGCTGTACTCTGTACATCTCTGTAGGGAACCCCTGTAAATGAGCCTTTGGTCTCAGTTGGTCCTTCCTAATAAGTCCTTATTAATTAAATTAAGAAATAAAGACTCCTTTGTAGGAAGGTTTGCTGTTCTACACATTTCCGAAAAAAGCTTTTTCAAAGTGCAGCCCAGCATAATGAAAGCATTGTGCAGAGCAGGTATGAATGGTTAAGGACAAAGAGGCAAATGGTGAGGTACAGTAAATTAGGGTAGAAGAGCAAAGTACAATGTAACAAGCAACTGGAGTACAACTTGTACGATGGTGGATTGATTACATAACTCATGTGATTCTCATTTCTCTTTTGAAAATGTATAACTAGATGTGCTGGCTGGAACCTAGAACTAGGTTTAATTTTTTCCACAGCTTTTTAACCAAAACAGCTGGAGGGATTTCTTTATATCTAGTTTAGCATTCAATCTGTTTTTTCACTAGCTTAATTTTTTACATGCTTTTCAAGTGCTGTCAAGTTATTTGATGCATTTAGATATGCAATCTAACCGTCACATTAACGTGTACTGAGTCTGCACGTATGTACAATTGGATGAAACTGGTAGTGTCTGCATACATTTGTTTTCTTCAATGTCTCTTAATGAGCTATTGAATTGCATTCAAGATACATCTACATTCTCAATGGTAAGTATGAGCCAGGTGTTTTCCAACTAGTAGCCTGGCTTTATCTCGATAGACAACAATGACTTTGAGCAGTTATGTGCCACAGGGTCTGACTGAACACTGCTTTCACAAATGTGAAAAGGATAACAACATAAAGATTTAATTTGAACGTTTTCCAAGCAATGGAAATCGGAACACAAATTTTAAGGTGATAATTCTAATCATAAGAAATTTCAAAGGATTGTTTCAGCAACTAAAATAGTCAGTTGATCACCATTAGATGTTGTGAAGGACCCTGTGGCTTAAAGGCCTACAGAAATCAGGCTCCATGCTAGTTATGCATATCATGTTTTTTTATTGCTCAAAATATGTTCTTCTAAAAGAACAATACAGATTTGCCATTTGTACTATAGATTTTCAGTGGCTATCAATACAGTATATCATGACTCTTTCTCGTTGGATTCGATCTATGCCCTTATACAAGTTTACCTTGGTACATTTAGCATATAATAAATAACATTTACCATACAAATAAATAATCTTTTGCAATAAACATTCATTAGACATATTTATCATGGTATTCTGGTATTCCCATGGTTCAGTGTAATAAAGCACAGTGAAGGCATACTGAAACCAAATGGTAAATTGATCTGGGTAAACTTGAGATAATAAGTTTAAAATAAGGATAATACTATTTATAGCTGTGTCTCTGCTTTAACCTAAAGACCTGCTAAATTACTACAACAACAACAAACCCACTCAATGACCTTTGGCACTCCTGAGGTGAATCAGAACTTTAATGCATGACAATTCATTAAAAACTTGCAGTGTTCAACTGTAATGGCTTTCTAGTACAGACTATTTTTTTTGCAGAGTAACTAATGGAGGCTTTGTAAACAGACCAATAGTCAAAGATGTATTAAGCAAGGCTAAACATGTATGTAAACAAAACGGGAAACAAAGAAAATTGCCTTTGTCTTTTCCTTATTTTTAATCAACTTTCTAAGGCAGCAGCTTTTGATTTAATTTCAGCCCCAGGATAAATTAAACCCATTCCAACAAACTGAAAGTATCCATATTCCCATGTTGAAATGTGATTTGTTAGCAACTGCTGAAATGCCATGCATTGTGAGTTGGCTGAAGACAATATCTCAGGGACCCCTTGTTAAATGGAGGGAAAAATCACTCTCTGAAATGAAGGCCTCCCCAATGTACATATTAATACATTGTCCCATATTGTGTGTCTTGTTTGCATAGTAAACATGGATAGCCACACTGTACGTGTATCTGGGCTTTTGTAAAGTCACAACACATGGTAATAGTATAAATAAAAAGCCTTGGTGGTGCTTGCCTGTCTTTGCAGATAGCTGATGATTCATCATGGAGGTCATGAGTTTTCAACAGAAACAAACCAGCACACCATCCTGGCATTACTGACTTTAAGGAAAGCTGGAAGTCTGCTTCCATCATACAGGGCAATTATACACTGCGTGACACTGTGTGCAAAAGTAGAATTATAAATAGTTTCAAATGTAGCTGAACTTATACAGAAGGATGTGTGATATTTTGATTCAGAGCTGCTATGGGCTGGGAGTTAATCTCACAGACTTTATCCATTGCCAAGGACAGTCAAGGTCACTCCCTCACTCCTCTGTTAAAAGCCATAGGGTCTCCTAGGTCTTCCTGTATCAATTCGGTACAATGCATTTGGCTGTATAAGTTGAAAGTATTCCTAAGATTCATAGTGATCATGTCGTTTGCACTTACACACTCTTCCACAGTTTCCACAGACAAACACGCTAAAGCACACACAAAATCTGGAAGTGAAATGTGTGTTCACAATTGAGCCGAGGTTCACATGACCTTTGAGAGGAATGGAAACTCTGAGTTTTAACAGAGTGCCTCAGTGTAGGAAGAGGATGTCTTCCTCAGAGCAGGTTATCCAGTAATTCAGGTCCTCGTCTTGACATCTTTTGATTGTAATCTCTGTCTGACTCCCGCTTACAGATGCTTCCAGTGTATTTAACACAGTTCTAAATAGCAGAACAAGCTGAATCTGGTGACTATATCTATATATGTCACTGTCACTCCTAGGAAGAACACAGGTATTATCATCTCATGTCATGTGCACACAGTCACCAGGATAGTTTTTATCAGACTACATTGCTTTATAAACTGTGTTTTGAAGGGTAATGGGGTAATGTGGACAAATTGCTACAGTACTAGACAGAAACAGACACAACAGAAAGAAAGCAAATGTAAATATTAAGTTAATCTGAGAGATCTAATTATGGATTTAAATTAAGCAAACTCAAAATAAAAAAACAGAATTTTCACAGTGTGATTTTTTGAAGAAACACATTAGTCTACAAATGTGTGAATTAAGTGTTTTCTGATTCTGCTTTTAAAACTATTAAAACCCGTCGCCAGAAAGATCTTCCATTTAAATTGTTCCATTGTTAAGCTGAAATCCCTAATGGCGTCCTTCCTTTTCACTCTTATCGAATCTGGTAGCCAGAATCTACTATAAACCACCTTGATTCCTGGGAGATCTGAGAAGCTCAGGAAGACTGGGCATCATCATAGTAACAGGGGACACACTCCTGTAGAAGATAGCATCTCTCCCAATGAAATTTAAAATAATGGCCTAAAAGTTTTAGTTCTTTAATGCACGTGAAGTGAGGTGGTAATCCTGGTGCCGCAAGTGTATGCTTGGACTCATGACATAGACACTCTGTCTCCCAAAGAATGGCACTACCACAGATCAACAGAAGCCCTTGATGTCAACCATTGATGACACAAGTGCAGATTCTCTAAGAAACATTTTCATGTTGTCCTACACTGAGACAGGAGGGGAAAGCATTCAGACAGACACTCAAAATGTCTTTAAAAGACTTTGTTAAATCTGATTAATACTGCACTGGGTCTGGCTGTGCTGAAATTAAATGAATGAATTAATACTATTTTAGTGTCAGGGTTACCATGGTGACATAGTCCTTATTCTCTCACAATCCCTATATTTATACTGTCAGTAAGTCCCAGGTGTTGAAATTCAACATTGTTACGAGCGATTGTGTGTTTTTTGTAGGGATACTGAAACCTTCACTAAATTATATCTGTGACTCTATTTTTACTTCATTATGATCTTAAGCAGGAACACCTTGGCATTTTATTTTATCATTTAACTACTGTAAATAGTCATTCAAGTGTTGTGTTTCTTTTTGTCTTTTTTCTTTTTTTAAATATGTAACCATGTGGATGTAACGTCTGAAACACAAAACCTCCTTGACTGGTTTTGCTGATTAGATTGGTCTGTATAGGATTCACTCCGGCATTCAATTTCACTTTAAATCTCCAGGCTTCATAAAAAGAACACACACGCAGGGATTTGGGACACCCTATAGATCGCAAATCCCTCCAGGAGGCCATGGCTGCCTTTCTCTCACAGCTTCCTTTCATAACGTAGTCTACCCTATACAATGGAGCTTTAGATTCCTTTTTCTCTGCTGAGAAATTGATATATTTGTTGGTTGTTTGGTTTCTTCCTGGTTAACATGCCCTATTTTGCTCACCTGTACACACCTTTGTTGAAATTATTTTTCTGATCACATTAAAAGAAAATGGTCCTTTTTAAAATAGAGCTCTGCCAGTATCCATTTTCTTCATGATTGTTGCATACAGTAAATCCCAATGGACAACATTTAAACCATTTTTAAATGGCTTCTCACAAAGGGACTTTCCAAGAAACTCAATGAGCAGCTTTCACGTAGTCTTGTTGTGTACTTCCACATCCCAAATTGTGTTGGGTGCCTACTGGTTTCACTTCCAGAAAATGTCACATTTGGTTAGTCACGAAGCAGCCTGCAACAGACTGTTATAAATTGAGCCTTTTTTAAGATAAAGCTGAGAGAAAAAGGTAAATGAGCTTGTTAGCAAAGCTTCTATGCTTTAAGAGACATAAAATACTGTTTTTAACATCATATTTTTGTCATGTGACAGAGAAAAGTGCTACAGTGTAATAGGCCATACTACTGTGCATACAGATTTATAAACAGTGTTATTTTACCAAAACAAAGTAAGCTCCTTATGTGAGCTATCAAAACTTAGGCCTAGACCAACACAAATCTTTCACCTACCCTTAAATCAAAAATTAAAAACACTACTGTGTTTTGATTTAATAAGTAGTAGAAAATGGCTTCTGACAATCAATTTCACTATGACACAGTACAGATTTGTATTTAGCGATTTGTATGTAGGTCTCATTTTTATTTGGTCTAGCCATTAGTTTTCTTAGTTCTCTGTAACACACTATCCAACAGCAAACATTTCCTTTTGGTGTATCCCTTCAGAGTGGTAACTAGAACAAAAATGAGAAGTCCTAAATATTCAAGTGTGCTTGCTCGTACAGTAAACAGTTGATACGGGTAAATTAAAACGAGCCATATTCACACATTCTGCCATGCTAAAATCATGATAAAGTTTTTGAAAAGCAAAAAAACAAAATGGCATTCAGGTTACAAAATAAAAAATAAAAGATCCCCTAGCAATTTTTCATTTAGAATCCTGAAGATTTATGAGACAATATACCACGTTTCATGTATTAAGTATAAGAGGCCTAAACACAGATACCGTAGGTGTACTTTAAATAATCTATCTCTTGGTTCTATGTACTGTACTATGAATCAATAAGATTCTTACTAGTGCAGGATCCAAACCATCTGCATTACATACAACCTATCTTTCCACCTATTACAACACCTGACAACTGTTCTGTCCTTTAAACGCAGAAATGAAAGTAAGAACGGCTTGACGTTGCACCTGTTCTTAAGGTAGCAATTTAAACTAAGGGAGAAGCACCCTCACAGTGTTTTGGAAACAGAAACTGAAATAATAAAGAAAAACTGAACTGAATTAGATATGTCAACAAACATTATAGGTGGATTCAACAAATTTAAGTTTAAGAGATGACCTCTGCCAATGTACTGGCATTTCATGGAAGATTTATGTTCTTAGTTATTTATAAATGTTTTAAAAAGACTTACTTGTGATATGAATTCACGCCACAAACATTATATTGCTTACTATTTGGAAAAGGTGTGATTGTTAGAAAGGTGTGCATAAAGCCACCCAGATGAGCATAAAAGGTGAATGACAACAGGTATTTCAAACTACCTTCACTATTGTTATTTTCTTGTGTCACGTGGATTCGGCAAAAACTCTTAATGGATAAATGTTGACTTTTAAATGGATGAATTCCAGTTTACACAGTTTGCCACATTTCCTGGTTTACATTATCTACTAACTTGTGCAACCAGTTTACCAGATTACATTTTTTTCACTTTTATGGTTAGAAAATTGAGGAATAACATGTTGTTCCTTCACTAAAACATTCACTAAACTTTAAGTCAAACAGCATGAAGGAAATAATCAGTGAAAAGAGCTCAAAAAACAATGTTGTCTTACCTGTTTGAAGTTTCTAAAATCAGAGAAGGGCTGCAGACGTGCGTGACACCATTTAATGAGGACCGCTGAGGGATTGGGGATCACACAGTTGCATCTTCTTATTTCATGAAGGTTGCACTTTTGGTGAGGAGTTTCCAGCAACTCCTTCAAATTGAATTTACAAAAGTCTTTTTCACGAGCCTGTTGCACAGAGTCCCTTCAGCTTCTCACTCGCATAGAGGCGATGCTGGAGCAGAAAAAAATAGGTCTTAGGGAAAGGCTGGTAATTAGTACTAGTTGAAGTAAAATACCTGACTCTCACTGACATAAGCTGCACATTCCACTACGCTGGAGAAAAAAAGAAAAAGGTCTTAAAGAATACTGGCAGCAAACACACAGGCACACACAAAATCCAATTGTCTTTTTCAAGTGTAGGTGCACTGCTTGAAGTAAGAATTCCCTCTCTTCCAAACAGGAACTAAAATAATAAGAAAAAGGAAAAGAAAATCATAAATATAACCAAACTAAAGAAACAAAACAAGACAAGTTAAAGTAACCCAAACCGAGACTGTAACACTGCAAGTGTGGGAAATGTTTAGTCTCTTCTCTGCCCTTCTCCTTCCCTGTGCTTGTCTCACAGTAGCAAGGTTGTCTCTTTGTGTACTCCCTGCCCCTAAACTCACCAAACCAGAATTCGGCTCCTAACACCGGCAACTTCCCATAATTCTGCATTGAAATTTTATCCTGTGTGTTGAGCCATGCCTGGCTGTGGGCCAGTTCAGCATTCCTGTTGTTTTGGGAGTGTATGCACCTTGTTTTTGCCCTGAAATACACAGAGATTAAATAGGGTGGATATAGTAGTTTTGTACTGAATTAAAACAAAAGAAGAAGCAGAAAAAAAGAGGAAGATCTTGTTTAACCTCAGCCGGAGAAATTTTGTGAAATAACATGGTCTTACTGATGTAAAAACATAAAGTTTATTAAAGGGAAAGTTTAGCCATCCTTTTATATTTTATAGTATAAAATAGAATATTTATAATATCAGACTAATTCTACAGGATTATAAATAAAGCTACTATTGGTAGTAGTACTGCAACTCATAGTATTAGTTGAATGAAGTTACACATTTCAGATAGTCAGTAATAACCCCATGTCAGGTCTGATCCTCTCTCACCTGCAGCAGAGCCAGGGTTCGGAAAGGGTATAGTGTCACTACTGGCAACACCTGACTGTTGTCGAGATTGGCAACATCTTCTTTCTGCTGTAGTTATGACATCACAACGGCTTTTCAGTTGCAGTTCACCAAGGAGCCCAAGGCCTAATTGCTTTCCTGCTCTGACCTTGAGTAACTGTTGATTTCTTAAAAAAAGGAAAGGAAAAAGAGAGAAGTGAAATAATGTTCAGTTTAGAGAAAGGAGGAAAGCTCTGGTATCTGGAAGCAAGACCAAAATGAAACAGTTATTCCGATATAAACCCTCCAAACAATGCCTCCTGGAGTCATTAACCCTTCAAATGTACTCATAATGATACCTTAAGAGTCAGTAGTCACCTGTCCTTGGGCTGGGATTGTTTCAGAGCCAGTATACAAAGCACGCAGAGACGTTCAGTTTGTCTGCTTGAGTACAGACCAACCTGGAACAGGAAGCAGTGTCTGTCTGAAATCTGAAAAAAAACAAAAACATTACTAATTCTTTTCTGTGGTGTCATGCGACAGAAGAAATTATGTGAGTTCTATTTAACCCTTTATTGGGCAAAGGCCAACTTGAACCAGAGTTTCATTCCTACTGGCAAAAGAGTCTCTAAGGCAACTTAACATTTTAGACACTGTTCTGGGCTTTCCTTTTATTCTTTTCAAGGTCAAAAGACCAAGCTTTCATTAAAATTGTACATTTTATAATAACTTGTACCATCCTGCCCACACATACAGATGAATAACCCCATGCTAACAGAACTAAAATAAATAGTCCATTGTGTCGTTTTTGCCTTTCAGCTTACCTCCGTTTCATTGGAATTTCACCACTTTTCCCTTTAAACCCTTGGATTGGCTGTTAATGCTCAGTGGCTATCATACCCACAGAAATGCATAACAGGTTGATCAGGTTATTTTTTTTCCCTGAAATTCATAATAGTTAAAAAGAATGCAAAGGTAAAGTGTGAGATGGAATAAAACAAGGTCAGTTAAATCAGCAAACAAAAGCACACGTCTACAATAAGAGCCAGCTTCCCTTTAACACATTGGACTAAAATTCTAAATGTTGTTAGATTTATTCAAGATAACATGATTCAATGGTTCGCGATTTCTACAGTGTATTTCTTTATTTTCTGAATTTGAAGACATCATGCTTCCCATCCAATACAGCACCCTGCAGAACCAGGATTTTTGTAAGCTTGAATGAGACTGGTGCATCTCTCTGATGTGGCACTTTTCTGTCAGGCACATGTGAGAGAGGCTTTAGGTTGCACATGTCTTTAACGAAATAAGGAAGACGTCCTCACACTGAGGCACTGAGACAGACACTGCTGTGTGGTGTCCTGCCACAAAAGGGACTGCTGCATTGCACCCCAAAACTCCGGTGCCTTGGAATTCGGATGGAATGTAAGGTGCTACTTCATGTTTCATTGTTGAAGTGGAAAAACTCTTCCATTATAACCAGTATGGTAGATACAACATCATCTGTTTTTATTTATTTTTAGTGTATTCATTAATAAAAATGGTGTGCAGTGTCAAATTACAAAATAGACTTCCCTAGCCTGTATGTTATGGTCTGGTTTAATGGTTTAATTAATGTATTGGTACACACCTATCAACCTTTTGAAGATATGGTGTGAGATCATGTCAACAGAATGGAGAGCACTGAGAGAATGAGTTGGACGTTGTAGAACAGGTTGGATCTGTGTGGATGTTTATTGTTTACTGTATGGACTGTCATTGTCCCCATGTCAGGAACCCATATGCAGTTGTGGAAGACCATTTTTTAAGTTGACATTCCTACACTTTATTCTTGGACTTTTCCTCATTTTGTGTGTTTACTTTAAGCACATTGGTCATGTATAGATTGAGAGCAGGCCTGCATCCTCATTTGATATTCAACCTGATGCTGAGTTATAAACAGCACCCTGTGGCCTTCAGCTCATGTTTTCATGATCTAATATGGGTGTTTCTACAGAACACAAACCACTGCCAGAGTGGACAAACAGGCCTTTCCAAAGAGTCCCAATAGATTGAAGGGAAACAAATTACTTCTAGCATTAAGATGAATACATCTTTGACCACTGACATTCCACATCTTTGGGAATCTAAAATTGTTCAATTTAAAATATAAAAGTATTATTAAAGTAATGGTAATGCCTTATAGGATACAAAAATCAATCCAAGTATGCACATTATCTAAGCTGAGACTGAAAATTAAAGTAAATGGATTTAACAGTCACTGGAGCTTTTTTTATCAGACAGCCCCACTTCTACTGCTGATACTACTAATACTACAAAATTGTTGTAGTTCAATAGAGAAATTAATGTATGTCTCTAGTTCAAAAATGGTTGTGATGTATTTTGAAAAATCATTTGCCTGCTCTTTGATTGTCATGTTTTGTTTAAATTTACCACTTTCAACTGAAAAATCTTAACAAAGAAATGACTGTGTCTGTGACCCAAATCCCACAACCCTCGACAAATCTGCCTTTATGGCAGGGTAACGCCTTGTTCTTGAGCTGTGTCACCTCAACCTGTCTATAAGAACATTCTGAGCCTTCCAACGGACCCTTTCTTATTTTTTCTGTTTCCTTTTTTAAAAGAATGAAAGGTTTCTTATCAGATCAGTAGCTAACAGCAAAATAAACAAAAAAGGGATGATTCCTGACAGCTTCTATTAACTGGTGTGTTGTATTGTCTTTTAGGATAGGATATGCTCTCACAGATACAATTGCCCCTGTCATCTCCTCTTCAGCAACTGAGCACCATGCCTCCTTCACACCAGCTCCTTAAAGCTTGTGCAATGAATGAATCTGTTAATGTGACAATTGAATACCACACAACTTTACAGCTTAATGTTCTAACCTTACTTTGTCTACACAAAATAGCCTTTTCTTAAGGTTTGTGCTCAGACATGTATGAATAATATAAATATACAAATTGTTGATTATTCTAAATACATTGGCCCTAAAAAACATACAGAGATATTAGGACATTTCTGCAGGGGATTAACCCCCATCCCCCAACCTCTTTATATGCTTATATATATATATATATATATATATATACACACCGATCAGCCATAACATTATGAGCACTGACAGGTGAAGTGAATAACACTGATAATCTCGTTATCATGGCACCTGTCAGTGGGTGGGATATATTAGGCAGCAAGTGAACATTTTGTTGATGTGTTAGAAGCAGGAAAAATGGGCAAGCGTAAGGATCTGAGCGACTTTGACAAGGGCCAAATTATGATGGCTAGACGACTGGGTCGGAGCATCTCCAAAACTGCAGCTCTTGTGGGGTGTTCCTGGTCTGCAGTGGTCAGTACCTATCAAAAGTGGTCCAAGGAAGGAAAAGCGGTGAACCGGTGACAGGGTCATGGGCAGCCAAGGCTCATTAATGCACGTGGGGAACGAAGGCTGGCCCGTGTGGTCCGATCCAACAGACAAGCTACTGTAGCTCAGATTGCAACAAAAAGTGAATGCTGGTTCTGATAGAAAGGTGTCAGACACACAGTGCATCGCAGTTTGTTGGGTATGGGGCTGCGTAGCCGCAGACCAGTCAGGGTGCCCATGCTGACCCCTGTCCACTGCCGAAAGCGCCTACAATGGGCACGTGAGCATCAGAACTGGAACACGGAGCAATGGAAGAAGGTGGCCTGGGCTGAGTAATCTCGAGTTCAAGGTGTTGACTTGACCTCCAAATTCCCCAGATCTCAATCCAATCGAGCATCTGTGGGATGTGCTGGACAAACAAGTCCGATCCATGGAGGCCCCACCTCGCAACTTACAGGACTTAAAGGATCTGCTGCTAACGTCTTGGTGCCAGATACCACAGCACTCCTTCAGAGGTCTAGTGGAGTCCATGCCTCGACGGGTCAGGGCTGTTTTGGCAGCAAAAGGGGGACCTACACAATATTAGGCAGGTGGTCATAATGTTATGGCTGATCGCTGTATATATATATAAGTGGTCTCTTAATTTTTTCCAGAGCTGTATATACATTGAATGACTTTTTGAATTTCTCTGACAAAACTGATAACTGATAACTACATGTAACCAAACTTCAAAACAAGAATTGAAGAGCGACTTAAAATTATAATGAAAATGGAAATTACCAATAAGGACTCTCAATTTAGCATATTGCTTACTTTAGAGCTTTATTGTTTTGTTTTGTTATTGTTGGGGATGATGGTGGTGTAATCTTAGTATGACAGAAAATGTTTTCTGAATGGAGTGTTTTCTCAGCAGTGAGCAGATTGTTATATACCAAGGAGCTTGTGATATCTATACAGACTATATCTAGGTACAAACGAAAAGGTTAAGGAATGCAAGATTTTGGAATGACGAATGCAGACAACTGCTGTCTGCAGGGAAAATGTATCAGGAGTAGGTCCTATGAGTCAATCGAAAAATCTGGACAACATCAATTCTCCAAGTTGAAAACTTCCTGTGAACTAGGGCTGATTTTCCAGATCATGTGGCATGGGCTAGCGATGACTTAGAAGATAAAGTTGTCAACACTCCCAAAATGAACTTGAATTGTTAGCTGTTATGTACTTTTTTTAAATGATTGGGAATCTGCATTTTTTAAATATTATTTATTATTCACCTCAGTGTTTAGAATAACTGCTTTCTAATCAATTCAGCTCATTGCAGCCATGGTGTCAGCACCAGAGACATTAAGGCCTTAACCACAACATTTTTACCCTGTGCTCAGATTGCAAATTACAAACCTCTACCCCATGACAGGTTCATTTGTTATTCTGAAGCCACTTTCCACTACTTATAAATAAGAGTTTAAAGAGCCCAGGTTTGAAACTTGTGTTTCACCAGTAGGTTAAAGGCTTAGTTTGGTCTAAGCCTAAGAAAACATACACACATGGTTTGAGACCTGCACCACCAGGCTGTTCCCACCCTTTCACACTGAGTTGAGGTAAGACTTTACACGGAGAACTGACTGAGGCTTTCGTAAAGATTACCTTTTTTCTCTAAATAATTGACCTTTTTTGACAAGATGTGACTGTCACAAACAGAAATAACAACAATCTGAAACAAATGCAAGCATATATACAGTACATATACATGTGATTTTTGTGATACAAAATGACCAACTAACTTCTGGTGTCTGAGTAGGAGTGAAATTAAACTTGATATTTTTGAGTCAAATTAGACACTGCTTTGACATTGTTGTTATGCAAATAGTGCAGGATTTCCTCAGTCGTGTATTTAGTCTATCTATGCCAGGAAGTGTGGATGTCCAGGATCTTCCTTTCTCTTATCCAGCACATTGTCATTCACATCACTATAAGCAGTATATCATGGTCTAATCTGTACACAAATGAGGCCTTCATTTTGCTCTTCAGGAATATCTCCACACTGAACCCCATATTACTTTCCGAGCTGTACCAGTCTGTATGTATCAGGCTTAATTAAACATCTTGTTTAGTTGGTATTGTGCTTGAGGCAAGTCTCAATTTCCAAGTGTTTGGGATAAAAAGAAAGGATTTTGTATTTCTTAATGAGTACCTTTTCTGCTCTTTTTCGTTCACCCATTGGATTTAAAGCTTCTTGCTGTTAGAATGTTAATCTGTCTAAATCCATTGAACTCCGCTCATTATTGAACTCAATCAGCTGGTGTTTGCATTTCAAAGCCCTGTTTGTTATCAGAGTCTTGCCCAGTTCCTGCTGCTCTAGGTGTGCAGTTGGATATGCCGCCTGCGCCCCCGACACTGATAAAGGGAACTCTGGGACAAAAACATGTCGATCATCTGGGAGAAACCATATCTGGGAATCATAATGTTTTATCTAAATCAGATACAAAATGTAGCCAGTCACTGGCTTGGTCATTTGAGAAACATCCAAAGCATTTATTTTCTCCTGTCAGATTAAAACAAAATTACTATTATCTAATATTTTTGTAGCAATTCAGATATATTTGGGTGGTATAAATGTGATACAGTAGCTGTATGGTAACAATTACCAGTGAAAGTAAAACATACTTAGTGTGGCTCCAGGTTAGCTATACATTTCCTGCCAGTCTTGCCTGGAAGCTCAGTTGAATCACAAATGGGTAATGCCTGGTTTTGGGAAGGGAAAATTGACAACTTAATCCACCTTGGAGAGACATACTGAAGCAATCCTCTTCTCCAGGTATTAAAAGCACAGCAACGTCCCCTGGCTAGATTCTCCCGGCTTAGGGCTTCTCTCTCAGTCCAACTGAAGCTCCTGACGTCCAACTCTTTCATTCATAAATTGATTGCGGCAACAGGATTTCAAATTAAGCTGAGTGGTCTGAACTAAGGGAAAAACCTGGAAAACCGCGTAAACTGTAAGTTGGATAAGGGCGTCTGCCAAGAAATAATAATAATAATAATAATAATAATAATAATAATAATAATAATAACTGAAAGTAAGAAATAAATAATTTAGCCTATATATGGTTGGTATTTTACCTCACAATTATACTGAAACGAGCAGTTTTAGTATTTACATTTTTTGGTGGAAGGACGCATCACAGTGAAACTGGTTTACATGAGTTACATGCATACATGCAAGCCATAAGACAGGTGTTATGTTCTTGTGATTTCATATCACAGTTAGGCCTACCATTTTGGATACCATTTGTACAGAAGCAAACAAGATCAGTGATCATGGCACATACATCTTGAATCATTTCAATTTTGTGATATTTTAAGATTTAAGTAAATAAAGAAATATGGCTAAAATAGATTAGAAGGTTTTGTTTGTCAACCAATCTTAAGAAACCAAGAAGCCTCCACCTCAATGAAAGCATAGGAACACATTTGTCATTCTGACATGTGCTATGTGTAATATCACAGAATCAATAACAGGAGACAAACTGTAAATATGTTTACATAACAGAAATATCGTTATGGATTGTCAGCCCTGATTCTGTAGTGAGATACCTTTTGTTATCAGATGCCTTTGACTTCCTTGAAGAGCCTACTACACCTTTTGATACATTCAGGGCTCATGATATGGGGTATTCAGATTGCCAGGATGTGTCTGACAAAGCAGGTCAAGAAAGAGTAATGCACTCATGTAAATTAGAAGAAATTTAATGAGAAGAGTAGTGCAGGTTGGAGCTCCCACTTGGATTCAAACGGCACACTCTGCACTCTGCACCACACAGGTCCAACCAGCAGAGGATAAACACACCATGCCAAAAGACCAGTCTCCTGACAATCTACTGATTTCACTGAGGGGTTACATCACTGCAACACAATGAGCCCCATTACATTGGCATTTATAAATATGTTTTAATAGGATTCTGTGCTTAATCCTTTGAATAAAGGATGTTGCCCTCTTCTTGTACATTTCTGTTATGTTAATTTTTTTCTTACAACTTATATATCTTATCACAAGAATAATTTTACAAATACAGGTTGCCTTTAATGCAGGTCTCACCACATATCAGCCATTAATAAAGGCACATTGCAACACATAACATAAACTGCAACTTGATTGCTTAAACTAAATGGTCAGGCTTCATGTTAACTGTTAATGTTATCATTGTGTCTGAGAATTGCAAAAGGATCAAATTATCGTGCTTCATTTGCCAGTTTGAAATTTTAATTTCAGAAAATGTCAAGCAAGGCAGGATTTTTTCTTAATCAGCAACATCTATGATGCAGATGGCCAAGTCTCACACATATTCTGGCCTGGACAAGACGTATATATCTATAGAGAAGAATAATAGCATTTGTACCTTCTGCTAAAATGTGGCTTATACAGGCCTCTGCTGCTGCTCTTCTACTTTTTTGTTGTGCATTGCGAGGTGAAGCAGATATATGCATCCACTCACAACTGTTAGTCTTGATTTTGTTGTTGGTGTGTTATGATTGTGAAATATTTTGAAAGGACCTGTGTGCATGTGTTGCATGATTTTTTTTGACATGGCACACATTCTGCAGGCTTGCCGGTAAATGTCAATAAAAGCTGTAAATTCATTCAGAATGATTACTTTTTAAATTATTTTTGAGGAGATTTATAGTGTAGCTGTCTTTATTCGACAGTCTCCTGTTTGTTTGTGTCGAGGTTGCGGAACAGCAACTCTGTAGGTCGTTGTACGGTGACTATGCCCTTGAAACAAGCAACTAGTTTCCCAGTCTACTATGTAAATCTTGTCAGTATTAATGTCTCATGCAATGTGTTCTGATACCAGTATCACATTATAGAATTTAGTAACACCATCTGGTGTGTTATTATTAATGATGTTGCAACTGGTTACCTATGGGTTTTTTTTCTTTTCCTTTTTTTTTAAACATATTTGAGAAAGGACATTTTCTATTCACACATCCTCTTTCAGTTTTGGAAATGAGCTTTGTGGTCAGGAGAGGTCATTTCTTTCTTTCTCAGGCAAAGGGGGTTGAAAAAGGACGCATGTCTCTTTAAGTTCCTGCTTTAAGACAAACAATCACAGGTCTTACTCAGCAGCTTCCTGTAAAGATTAGAACTTTATTGCTAAAATTCCAGATCAGCTTACAGCCCCTCAGCCATTTCATTGACAGCAATCACTAACACAAAACTATTATGACAAGGTAACACGGCAACCAGCAATCCACCTCACATAAATGTGCCGTACCCGGATGCTTCATTCTGTCACGTGAATGGAGGAAACTAAAATACTTGATTTGATATCCCTTTATAATAACATATATATGCTAAGATGTGTACTGTGACATTCCCTGAATTCAGGAAGAATTCATTGTGTGTGTGTGTATTTTGTTTGTTGTTATTGTTGTTGTTTTATGTCTGGTTAAAATTTACATATAAATATTGTTGTATAATGGTTCCCATGTAAAGTTATACCGCATTAATTGAATTCACTTGAAAGTATCTCCTTAGTAATGTACATACATATGCTATATTATATTGTATTGACTTACACAGACCCTTTACCATCTCACTGAATACAGTACTTGTGCTGCTGACTGTCATGTCAGCCTCATTATACTGTCTCATCTTCTCCATATCACCACAGAAACAGGCTGGGGTCCTCTTACCATTTGACAGGCAAGTTAATTGAACAAAAATGCTCAAGAAACACATTTGTTTTAATGGAAATGCTAACAGTATCTGTAGACACTTTAGAAATCGCATTTGGCTGCTGCTGATGGACACATCATGGGTAAATCTTGACTTTTTTTTTCTTAAAAACCTAAAAGATTTTGTATTTAGATACCGGTGTTTGGAGAACCATGAATCTGTACTGATTCCCCAGTCATCACAGGTGTTTAAAAGCTAAGAGGTACTGCAACTTGAACCACCGTAATAATCCAACAGGGTTTCAAGGTCACCTTGCAGTGACACTTCATTAAAGGAAAAAAGCACCCTTGTCATTAGTGCCCCCTGTCACAGATCTGTGTCTATATGCCACTTGTACTTTTCATATACCTGCTGTACACACTGACATGTATGCAAGCTCAGTACAATCTAAAAAAAAAATTAGTAGGATATAAAATGGTGGACAGAATTATTGCAGTCAGTTTCATTTTCAAATCTCATGTAATAGTGTGGGTAAGAGCAATCCAACACTATACTGGAATTGTCAGTCTTTCAGGACAATTCAGTGTATTATTATTATAACATATACTTCCATAACAAAAAGAGAAACATATGTTGAAATGTTGAATAGATGTTTCTCTTTTTGTTATACATGTATTTTTATGATTATAATTAATACAATACAATATACCATTTTAGTATTGTTAACACTATAACATTAGTAATGGTAATTGTATTAGTGGAAGTATATGTTATAATAATAATACACTGAATTGTCCTGGAAGATGCACTGACTGACAATTCCAGTATAGTGTTGGATTGCTCTTACCCACACTATTACATGAGATTTGAAAATGAAACTGACTGCAATAATTCTGTCCACCATTTTATATCCTAGTGATTTTTTTTTTTAGATTGTACTGAGCTTGCATACATGTCAGTGTGTACAGCAGGTATATGAAAAGTACAAGTACAGAATCTAAATATACATTTACATGGGCTATACTTACATTTTCAGTGCCAGTGCTAAAGTCTTGGGAGAAAAGCTTCTAACGTGTAGTAATTATTCTAGTCCTTTACTGCAATGTTTACATTGGTTTCTAGAATGGAATTCTCAAGTCATTTCACCCATATTCTCCCCCAGTTTCATATATGGGTAGTTAGATGTTAAAAATAAGGAGCCAAATATTTCACAATATAGTGTTTCATAGACAGCAAAAGTACTCTGTACTTCAGTTACACATATCTAATGCCAGTTTGATAATTATTTAGAGTATTGTCCACTACTCAACATTTCCATGCCCCCATTCCACAACATGTTATTAATCCTGATATAGCACATAGCCCTGAAACACATAAATAACACAAACAGAATTGAATCAGAGCATGGAAGCAACGTCCAACTTCTTAGCGACCTTACTGGTACAGAGCAAGGTTTTCAACTGCATTCCATTCATACTTCTATCATTAATCTTGCTTCTTTAGCAGATCTTGAACCGAGAGCTGCGTATCATAAACAATTTACATTTTGAGTAAGTCACCGAACCAGTCTGTGTGGAATCAATCAGTCATTCTATAGTCTATTTTTCAGTTATCTATCTTTTTGCTGTTATCTATGGTTTTCCAAAATATCTCATTCACACCCAGGAAAAGCAACAAGTACCTGGGAATGAACAGAAAAAATGAATGAGACCCCACCTATGTTCCCAGATACCACTAACTTTGAATTATATTCATATAGTTAATGATAGACATCCTGGATTCTTCCTTAAAGTTAATGTAAACTTGTAGCAAACTGAACTGCTAAAAATGCCATACATTTTATTGTCAAAAGTATAAATGTACCAGTACTTTAAAAGGATAACCTGGACCACATCTATAAAACATTTACTACCAGGTTAAGGTTACTCCTTGGTTGTTTTCCAAAAGCTGTATAATTTACTATACTGAAATTTGTTATGTTATAATATGTTATTCTTTCCAATAATTTTTCAGAATTGCTGATACTAAACAAGCGAAAGATAGAAGAAACACCAAATGACCAATATTTCCCAAGTAACAATTTGGGGCTGACAGGATATGCTTCAAAGATGCAGAATAGTATATTGAAAATGTGAATTTGTGACATGCATTAGTTTGTATACACAGTGTCTCAGTTGTGTTATACAGCACGGATCCTTGAACATCTCTTCATTGCATTTAATAAAATATTTATTTCGATTTCAGCAGCTCTGCGATCTTTAAGAAGAGAAAGGGTCAGAAGAAAGACTTTGATAACACACCCGAGAGGTTTGAGGTTCACAAGGTCTATAGAGCAAAGGTTGTCAAGAACCCCCGATCTGTATATTTTCTTTAGTATATGTATTTACCTCACAACTCAAGGGTAATTTCAAATGGCTTTTGAAATTATCTACTCTTTGTCTCACACTGACCTCTTGTGGTCTATCCCCACGTTTTTATTTTTTTGACCGATGTTGGTTATCCATTAACTCTAATGGCAGTGTGTATGTAACATGGCTCCGGACTCGGCTCCAGAAAAGTTATGGTAAATAAATAAATCAACTGATTTCCACCTTGTCTGCTGAAATTAGATTACACTTAGTTTGTTCTTTTAAATGAGAACAACCTACTTCCCTTCAAAGAAACCATTTTAAATACTTTTTAAAAAAAATTATTCATATGCACATTATACAGTACATCTGTCAGCTTTAGGAGGGAGTTGGTCTCAATCTAACTACACCATTTTAATGCAACTCGAGTCAGACCACCAACAGTTATAGATCACAGCTGGTTTTCAACGTGGCCGACATACTAAGATGGTGCTGTAAAGAAGGCATCTTGAGCAAACCAGCAGCTCATCTTTTAAACTCTATCTTATGAGACCAATAGCATTTCAATCAAATGTAACCTTCAGTTTTTTCTCACTGAATATTTAAAAATGAAAATCCATCTGCATTTCCCAGATGTATAATGTATTATTTGTACCCCATCCTGGAAAGAAACAACACCCCACGCACACAAATTGCATTTTAATTATGTCATATTTTGGTGTTCTTGTTCAACTTAAATTTCCAATATACTGATTGTTTATGTTCTTAAACACTTTTGATCATTTGATGCAGAATCTTTGAATATTTGTGCTATTAATGATGCCTGTGACTTCAAACAAAGAAGCACATAGTATTTGTATTGATATATTTCTTTAGGCAGGTTTTCTTTAGTGGTACTTAATTAGTTCATGATAATTCTTATATATTTTTTTAATTTTTAGTTACTGGATTTGTGCGTTTTAAATATTGAAACATTTAACATAGTGAAGGGCAAATGTAGTTATTGCAAAGAAAAGATTATCCTAAATAACCATACAATTTAAATGATTTTTGTTTCCGAAAAGTAAACTAAGGGTTTAAAGTGCAAATGTGATAATGTAGATATGGGATAGTTAAATATAATTATATATATATATATATCGTTTCCATTAAAATAGTTTATGGAAATTATCAGTTCTTTGGAGTTAAAAAAGAATGCATTGCTGGAAATGAAATCTCAAACTTATTCAGTTTAGTTACTTTTCTTCTGCAGGATTAGTCCTTAGAAATATTTATCAGCGGTCCTTCTTTAAAAAGCACAGTTTGACTTGTTGCCCTTTGTCTTATGTAAGCTTCATACTGTGTCTGTACCAAGCAGAAAATTCCACGTAAAGCTCACAGAGGTGTAAAATATGTTTTACTGTTTGTCTATAAACTATTGTCTCATTTTTTTTTCTTACAGCTATATCATATTCAAGCCTTTGAGATCCCAACGTTTGAGATCTATATCACTATTCTAATCTGAACCACATGATAAACAACAAGCTTTAAATAAATACAAGTAAAACCAGAATTAAGAGTGTGAAAGTTACTTTATAGCATTTTGTAATTATGGCCCCAACACTCCTGATAAAACATGATTCATGGTTCTGAAAAGGCCAGGACACTCATCTAGTTTCATGTTTTGCTGTTTTAATGTCATGTTGGATCCTGATTTAGATTCCAAGCCTTTCATAGGTCAGTAGTTTCTGTGACTTGTTGTGGGCTGCGTCTCTTTCATATCTCTGTCAGCATTCAGTGTCTAGTTTGTTTATGAATATTAATCCTAGGGACAACAAATCAGACAAGCAGCCATACAGAGTAAATATTGTCTGGGAAACCTTTGCTGGAGCTACATTTCTATCAGTTGTGCTTTGTAAAATATCCAGTCATCAGGCATTACAGTATTTCTATGCTTCTCTAAAAAGAAGTTAATCTCCACTTATAAAATAATACTTGTATTTTTAATTTCCCCTCACTGAGACACTTTTTTACTCTGGACATACAAATATACTGAAAAAATAACATAGAAGAAAAATAATAGAAGAATAACAGCAGACCCAATATTGTGGTTTTCATAATGTCACTGACCCCATTCCCTCCTCTCGTTAAGACAGATTAAAGTTCAGTTACAGCATACTGTAAGAACCATGTAGAAAGAGTCACTGGCAAAGAAGTGGAGCAACCAAAATAGCAACTGTGCTCTACTAAATGTCACTTTCATTAACTTCATGATAGGAAATCAATTACAAAGTCGGGAGCATGATGCTTTATGACAGATTGGCTGGATTTACAGAAGCCTTCAGTTAATCAAACGGCATCTATAAATCTATATTGCGATATATTTAGATTATCTGTACTTTATTCACGTGTTGAAGGTTTATTATCAGGAGGATCGGATGAAGGGAGAACAGCTACAAAAAATAGTAAGGCTGCTGGAGAATCCTAAAACTAGAAGTATTACATTTTTTAATTTAAAATAGATTGGAAATCCATCAGCCTGCTCTTATAACAAGAAGAAAATCTCAACTGCAGGTTGTTTTAAATCATTACAGCAAATGTTTCTTTTCACCTCACTGTCATAAGAACATAAGAACATAAGAAAGTTTACAAACGAGAGGAGGCCATTCAACCCATCATGCTTGTTTGGTGTCCATTAATAACTAAGTGATCCAAGGATCCTGTCCAGTCTATTCCCAAATGTTCAGGTTCAACCACATCGCTGGGGAGTTTGTTCCAGATTGTGACGCCTCTCTGTGTGAAGAAGTATCTCCTGTTTTCTGTCTTGAATGCCTTGAAGCCCAATTTCCATTTGTGTCCCCGGGTGCGTGTGTCCCTGCTGATCTGGAAAAGCTCCTCTGGTTTGATGTGGTCGATGCCTTTCATGATTTTGAAGACTTGAATCAAGTCACCACGTAGTCTCCTCTGTTCCAGGGTGAAAAGGTTCAGTTCCCTCAGTCTCTCAGTAGGACTTTCCCTTCAGACCTGGAATAAGTCTGGTTGCTCTCCTCTGAACTGCCTCTAGAGCAGCGATATCTTTCTTGAAGTGTGGATCCCAGAACTGTCCACAGTATCCAGATGAGCTCTGACTAGTGCATTGTACAGTCTGAACATTACTGCCCTTGTTCTCAATTCTACACTTTTGACAATATACCATAACATTCTGTTTGCCTTTTTCATTGCTTCCCCACACTGTTTGGATGGAGAAAGTGTGGAGTCCACATAGACTCCTAGGTCTTTCTCATGCATTACTTCATCTAGTTCTATTCCTCCCATAGTGTAATTATAGTGGATATTTTTGTTAACTGCATGTAATACCTTGCATGTCTCTCCTAAACTGTGTGTATCCTTCTAACTTGTATTCATCCCCATCGTTTTCTGTAAGCCATGTTTCCGTAACTCCTACAACATCATAGTCACATGCCAGCACTGTGGCTTCTAAGTCCAACATCTTGTTCCTTATACTCCTGGCATTGAGGTACAAACATTTCAGCACTTTCCTACTAGCGGGTTCCCTTTGTTTTCTTTCCTTAGAGGAACATCTCCCATTGTCAGAGCTCCCTGCCCCCCTGGTCCCTAGTTTAAATTATTCTCAATTTCTCTGCCCATATGCTCTCCCAATGCATTAGCCCCCCTTCTGTTTAGATGTAGACCGTCCGGTTTGTACAGGTCCCATCTATCCCAGAAGAAAGACCAATGCTCCATAAACCTAAACCCCTCTTCCCTACACCAAGATTTCAACCACGTGTTAAACTTTCTAATCTCTGCCTGTCTCCCTGGCCTGGCCGTGGTACCGGAAGTATTTAGGAGAAAACTACCGTGGAGGTCCTGCTCTTTAGTTTTGTTCCTAACTCTTTAAATTTGTCTTGCGGAATCTCTGTCCTACCTTTTCCTATGTCATTGGTTCCAATGTGGACCATGACCAGTGGATTCCCCCCGGCTTTAGCCAGTAGCCCGTCTACTAGTTTAGGGAGATCTGCAACCTGAGCACCAGGCAGGCAAGATACCATGCAGGTCTCCTCATCACTAGAGCACACTGTGTGATCTACACCTCTAAGAATTGAGTCTCCTACTATAACTACCTCCCTCTTCTGGGGGAGCACCATGGTGCTCTGGTGCTCAACTGCCCCCCCATCACCCTCTGAGCTGTCATTGTCCAACTCGGTGTCCAGCAGTTGGAACCTGTTGGGCAATTCTAGCTCTTGGGGTGTCTCTAGGGGTTGTGCACGCCCTGTTCTGCAGTTATGACCTACTGTAACCCAGAAGTTATCTACACTGTCCTGTTCTGAGGTCTCAACTCTCCTAGGTTTTAGCGTGCACACCATCTCTCTCATGGGCTGATTGACCAATTCTTCTATATCCCTAATACAGCGCAGATCGACAAGCTGAGCCTCAAGATAACGAACCTTGATCTCTAGGATTTCAACCTGTTGACAACGTTCACAAATGAAACCTTCTTGGATGAGATCATCCAGGAAGGCAGTCATTCTGCAAACCTGACACTGTAGTGGCCACATGCTTCTAAATGTTAGGTTTTTTTTGTTTTGTTTTGTTTTGTTTTTCAAAGTCCCTTGGTTCCTGTTGCCTAGTCAACTGCTTAACTTTTGTGACCGAGAAACCGCACAGCTCTTTCTCAACAACTGCTTTAAGTAGCTTTTGTCTACCTACCCCCAATTCACACCTAACTGGCCACACCTGGCTCCTCCTGGAACAGACTTCCAGCTAGTCCTTGACAAAATCTCCTTTCTACAGCCTATTTACTTTCACCAACTCAACAGCTGAACTGAATTGACTTCAATTTAGGCAAACTACAGACAACGCTAACTTCAATTTAGGCAAACTTAAAACAAAATGAGCAATGCTAAGACTGGTCTGAAACTAGTCAAACAACAAGATGGCTGCCTCTCACCTGTACATTCCTGTGTCTCTCTGTGGCAACTTGTAAATACTTCTGTTTATGTCTTGGTCTCAACAGCAGCTTTAAGTGCTCCACCATCATTGACCTTTGACCTATCTCTGCTGTACTTGAGCTTTTTTATTGAATTATCTCTCCAATTATGCATGTTCTCTGTTCAAGAGATATTGAAAGGAATTGTGGAAAACTGCATAAAACTGTGACTGGTTTTGTCTGATGATATTTGGGAGTCTGTCCATATGGGAAATGTTTCTGTTCAGGAAGGCCAAGTGCAGTGCTAGCTATCGGGTATATGTTACACAAATGAAAACAACCAGATAGCCAGAATAACATTTGGAACGGTTGATTCGATTTCCGATACATTTATTTGATACTTTAATTGCAGTAAATAATCATCCAATTTTCACAGGTATGCAACTCTTAAATTGAATTCAGTCCTTTAACATTCCTTACCTTAGAGGTCTTAGACAATACCGAAACTAGGACGATTTCCACACGGACAGAAAAGAAGAGTCATGGGATTACTTTGGGGGTATATCAGTACCTGTCCATACGGTATGTCAGAACTTGCAAGAACAGCTCCAGGCTCTCAACAGACATCAACTGCACCATCTTGGTTTATTTGGATTGTGGCATCATGGAGGTGTTTTGGAACATACTATAATTAAATACAATCACAGCAGTAACATTAGAATTGTTTGTTTTATTTGTATATAGCAGAGAGTTTCCCTTTGAGCAGAATGTGTAATATTATAGATATGTATATTCAAAAGCTGTGTTTTACATGTTTTATTTATTTTACAAATTGAAATGAATCGTGCTGTGAATAACTATTAAGGAAGGAACTTGTTTTGAAAATATGTATGGCATTGCTTCAGAATGTATGTTATCACTTTACGATCTGAAGCCCTTAAAAGTGCTGTAACAGGGAACATGATTTGTGAGAGTGGATTGACTAATGAAAGGCAATTGTCCATAACCTCTCTGAGTAGGGGAGTAAATCTCGTCCCTGGATTGACTGACTGCAGACTAAAGTGTTAGTTTGTGTTAAAGGCTCTATGCATAATTAAAGAGTTACTGCCCTAGTTTAGTGTCTTGATTTTTTTCATGGCTGGTCCGTGCTATTAGTCTGCAGTTCCTCTGTGTATTTTAGATAATTGTTAAAGTAAAAGGCCAATGTTTCATTAATAATTCATCAAAAACAAAAAACAAAAACACCATTAGCTTTTACTGCAGATGAACATGGTGTCCTAACAATTACCCATGTACTGTAGTTCACAAATAAAACAGTCTGTGCAGCCCTTTGCAAGACCACTTTCAATAACTTTTATTTTAAAAATACAATTACAGTCTCAAAATGTTTGTAAGCCTTTCACTGTATGTGGCAAGACAGTAAATCCTTCTGAACAATGCTCTCATTGATTCTACTATAGCAATAGATCAAAGCTCTGGGCTTAGACCACATAGGCCTATCAATGGATGAGCATCAAACTGTCAGCCACCTTGATTCATGGAGAAGTCTTCCTAATCACGTCTCTTTACTTCCTAATGCCTCTTGTCATTAAGACACTGTTCCCTCATGGCCATATGAATAGCATACAAAGTGAAAATAAAGTTTCCCTTTTTCCCCAAATGTACTCTATCTGCTCATGAGCTTTTTATGTTTGGTTTGAAGCAAAAAACTAAAACAATTAAACATTCCAACAAGGTAAAGAAAAGGTTGAATCTGGGGCTTGTTTTTCCACTTCTGGACTGCGAATCTCTGGTGGCATTTAACCCTAAGATACAATGATGTGATTTGAAAAGCCAAACCATGCTGAGAGAACCAATACTTACAGTTATACATGGTCTGATATGAAAGTTGTTTTGATGATCACAGGCTATCTTTGGATTCTTAAGCAAGCTTCTGCAAATAAATAATGAAAATCCAATATGAAAGGAAAGCCATTCAGCATCTTCCATTTTGTAGTCCTAGGGAGCCCCATACTTTGTTATTGGCTGTAACCTGTCACTCATAAAAGCAAGCAACACTTAAACAAGCAATGATCATTAAGTTTTTATTTGTTTCATTAATCTCACCAATCTTCACTAATCATAGAGTACTAGATTGCCTGTATGTGTTGGTCTACTTATCGTTTTTTTGGGGTTATTTATACTTGAGTGTCTAAAGTGCCACATATATTCTCTAAGGTAGATGCTGCCATGGATTATGGTCTCAAACCCAAAATATGGATTGAATACAAGTGTTTTGAATCCCCTGCAGTGATTCTGTGGGTGAACCTTTGCTTAGTCCAGTTCAGAGAAATAAACGATGTGCCATACAAGATAGGCGGTACATACTGCGGCCGAATTCGAGACTCACCAGCTGCACAAGACACGCACCAGCAGGCATTTTCTTTATCTGGGGACAGGCAGGTGTGTTTTGCTGTATTTACAAGGCTGCAATATTAAAATTAAATGGGAAAAAAGGTGACAATAAAGGTCATATTGTCATTCCTATACTCTGGTGTTGCTGTTCAATTTACAGGTACAGCTGATAACAGAGTCTTGTAAATGTAGTATGCTTCTTTTTTTGGAAAGGAAAGTATATTGAAATATTGATTTGGAAAAGGTTTCTGCCTTTCACATGACTGGCTCCAATCAAATTTTACACATTACACATGAGCCTCAGGTTTTGAGTTTAGGTCTTGACTGACTTGCTTTCCCTTAAACCACTAACACTTTTAACACTTCCACTTCTGGAATATGTCATGAAAAATGTAATATATTAATATATAAAATATATTTCTTCTGAGGTTAAACAAAACCTTTTTGCCATGGCTTGTGTTCATATTGACTGTCTCCCTTTCTGTATAGCATGCAATAGACCTGCTGGCTTCTGCGTGATGGCCTCGCTGATATCCGTGTTCTGATGGGACCACTTTGTTGTGTATAGTGTCGATGCCAGTGAGTGTGACAAGTAGATATTCTAGGCAGAGATTTGGTTTAAAAAGCAATGAAACAAACTCACATTTCTGTTGTCAGCTCTGATGTTCATATTTGTACTTGTCACATAAAAACAGGAAGATGGGAACAACATAAAACTGTATTTTATTGAATACAAGTGCTCACTATAATTCACTGTAACCAGTCACAGCCCAAGGCTCTTACACTGCTCTGGGGAATAATTATCACCACGAGCATAAAAACTGCACTGTTTTCCAGTGGAATAATCATGACTAAACTTTTAATCACAGATAGATTATTACAAACAAAAGTCACAATCAGAAATGTAAGTGAGTGTACACTGCGTTTGCTCTGATAACTGGATATATGTTGTATACTTATATATACCATCCACTACATCCCTGGTTTGGCAACTGCAGCCTTGTTTATAGACTTCAAATAATGTATTCCCAAGAGACAGTTTGTCCTGGTATGGTTGCACTTTTACTGTAATATTTCCCTTCATTTTATCCTAATTTACAATTCTTTCAATATGCTTTCCTATCCTATTTTTGCTTATATGTTTTACTGCATTACGATAAGTACATGCTATTTATAAGTACACACTACTGTAAATCTTGGTGTTATCATAGACTAGATTAGTAATTTGGTAAAGGCATAGTTAAACCATAGTGAAAGCCAGATAACTGTCCTATACTTGATTTGATGAGGGATGATCGGTCCAGTAACAATGCCAACCACAGCAAATGTTCGAAAATGACACCCCGCTATACAGAGATGAACTCTGTAACATCCAAAAGTTACAAAATAATAAACTGAGGGCTCTTTGACAAGAATGCTGCTTGGACTGTTAATTAGGGAATATGACAACCACACGAGCAGCAGTCAATTGCATGCATTGCCAGCAGGGGGAGACCTGCTCAAGTCCTCTCCAGTTTAACTGTGATTTGCAATTGCACCTCTAGGTTTGAAATACAGTAGCTGTTTCGAAAAGGAAATTACCTTCACATGAAATGATCTTGCACCACAAAAGCTATATTTCAAACCTGTTTTCGTAGGGGGGAACTAGTGAGATGTTTAATCATTTGTTATCAAACTAAGCAGTCTCTGGACTTTATCCCCATTGTCACACAGCAAATAATTTGCACATTCCTTTTACTGTCACATTAATCTTTAATATATTTAAACTGTGTCATTGAAATACAGGTTTCTTTACAACAGACAAATTACTCTTTGTTGATACATTATTTTTTTATTTTATTTTATAAAGCTTCATACTCAAACCATTCAAAACAACAATTAATTTAATACTACTACTAATAATAAATAGGCTATCATATGCAGGGCAGGGATTTATCACTAGTGATATGTTGTCTGCATGTTTTTTACAACACAGAGTGAAAACACCTTTCGGATTTGTGTAATTGTACGGACTGTTTAAATCCAACTATGGCTGCAGTCACATTAGTTGACTGCTCTTCTTATTATCCTTATATGTTCATTAAATAATGTTTTACTTATTTATTTAGTTGTTTGTTTATTTATGTTTGACATTATGAACACTTTAAGTAAGCATTGTGTGGGTTTTTAAACTATCAGCATCCTGGAATCCTTGCTATGAACACTGTTTGCCACATTTTGGAAGATGGGTGTTCAGGTTCAGGTATATGAACCAGAACAGATTCATATTTTGGGCATATCGTATAAATGCATATATTATTATATTTATTTATTTTTAATAATTGTACTTTTCAGGTGTTTTCTGCAGGCCTGTTCCAATGCTGTATACAATGCCGAAAATGCCAAAAATGTGTGCATTTGACTTATTTGTCTTTCACTGTCATTTTTCTTATTTTCTCAGTTGAGTGAGAAAATGAAGAAAACATGATTCAAGGGCAATGGAACAACAAACCCTTCTGTATTTAAGAAGCAACACAAACTTCTGTACAAATGAGCCTCCTTATTCTTGATTGGATTCCTAGAGCAAGTTAATAATATTAGAACACAATTTTGCCAGTTCTCTATCTTGCTGGTAGCACATAGATGTATGTCTGTTTTGGGAATGTGAGATTATGTCTGCCAAGTTATATTTTATACAAAAGCAAACTTAAATTAAGAATGAACTATAATTAAATGTTGTTTTGTTCAGTCTTGCATCCAGGAAGCAAGCCTACAATAGCTACAGTTGTGTGAGTCAGGTATCTCTGAAGAAACACCCAAGTGACCGTCTCATGTTTTCTTTAAATGCTTTTCACAAATCTGTGCTGTTGTTCTTTGGCATTAAGGCTGGGAAATTATCAAATGCACATCCACTTTTTCTGTGTCTGACACTCAGTTTGTGTTTCACCCATAACCACATTATGGTGGATCATGTAGTATTGTATTACATCACACAGTGGTGTCTCTGCAGTTGAGTACCATCCCAGTGATGCTTAATGCTACAACATACAATAATATTCTAGATGATTTTGCACTTCCATCTTTGGGGAAGGCCCTTTCCTATTTCAGTATGACAAAGCAAGATCCATACAGAAATGGTCTGTCCAGATCGTTGTGGAAGAACTTGACTGGCCTGCACAGAGCCCTGACCTCAACCCCATCGAACACCTTTGGGATGAACTGTGAGCCAGACCTAATCACCCAACATCAGTGCCCGACCTCACTAATGCTCTTGAGGCTGAATGGAAGTCAATCTCCACAGCAATGTTACAAAATCTAGTGGAAAGCCTTCACCGAAGAGTGGAGGCTGTTATAGCAGCAAAGGGGGGGAACTATTTCATATTAATGCCCATGATTTTGGAATGAGATGTTCGACGAGCAGGTATCCACATACTTTTGGCCATGTAGTGTGTATGTATATATTAAAAAAAAAGAAAAAGAGATGAATAGACATGTTGTTTTAAGTGTGCTCTTCACCAAAGTAGTGACGTAAATCCAACTGCACATCCAATGTTATCATTTAGTGAAACTTAACAATATAATTTAATGTTTTATTTACATTGCACTTTATTATTCAGGCTGAAATTAAGTTAGAGGGCTTGAGATCAGTGAAAACAATGTAATCCAGCTCCAATTGCACATTATTGCACATTATACATTTGTGACCACCTATAAGTTTTCTTTGGAAATGCTTGCAGACCTGTATGTTGTAGCTGAGCTAGATTTTAAGAGCTCTGTTAAATTCAGGTGAACATTGATACAGAATCAAAAAGGTGAAGACAAGGCTAGCATAGAATTGGCACACTGATCACATATCCACAGCAAAGAAGCTAAGCCCCTCCTCAAAGTAGATCTACCCTGTAAGGTTCTAGATTTTCTCAATCACATTTCAGGCTTGACAATTTTAAGTAATATCTTGAGAAACTTGGTAAATGTTTACAGTCTATTCCTGTTTGACAATGTGATACTCTGCTGCCAGTAACAGCGATGCACCTCTATGTCTCCTGATGCCGGTTTGAATTTTATTTTGTTTATTTTGAAATTCATTTTTCTTCACATTGGCCACTACAATAGGTTAACGACTATGGGACGTGATTAAACCTTTTGATGTTCTCTGGGTTAAGTAGTATCAATTGAGTTCTCATACAATTGAATTATTAATTAGCATGTCTGAAGCTTTCAGGACTGCCATGTCGATTTTCTACTGCATAGGCCCATATTTGATGTGGAAAAATGAATTCCAGCTTCTGAGAGTTAATAAAGCGTACACACCGAGATTGAAGTTAACCATCATTTCATAACATCTGATTCTCAATTATATTTACTTCTACTGCTTGTGTCCTCAAATACAAAATCCTGATTAACAGTTTGTATTAGTTCTTGGCTTATGCCATTTCCATTTTAGTGGTTAGTGACATAGGAGATGAAAGGTACTGCATAAATATTATAAACATATTATTATTATAACCCTGTTGATTCCATAAAGCTGATGTCTTATTGAACTGTGGTGACACAAAGAAAGGGCTACATATCTCTAAACTTCTCTATCTTTTAGGGACATTTATGATTATGTTCACTTATTCATATAATCACTTATGCTTCTTACCTATTACCTATCAGAAAGTGCCCCTTGATGCGCCCGAAGGCACTTAAGAAGTCTATGCTCTACTTTATTGTATTTTATTTTCATTTTTTCATGTTTAATGTTCATTTGAAGGGGGATGGCGGTTGAAATATATGTTGTATCACACTTCAGTGAATATTTAGGTCAAGAAGGAAAGCTATTGTAGTGGGGATGTGAGGGAACTTCTCAGGAGGGGTTTTGGCAGGTTCCTGTGAGCAGCGACAGGCTTGTTTCCTGTGTGAAACATATCCTGTGGAGCTCATGAACGACACAGGTATTAATTCAGCTAAATGAGATGACAAGACCTGTGTGGCACGGCGTTCTGAATAATTGCCGTGTCTTTCTACCGCTGAAAAGGCAAATACAATGATTATAGATTTGGTTCGCCATCTCCAGCAGTGTAGAACACATATTATGCATGGAAAATGGGAAGGTTCCATACAATTCTGAACACATACCTTAATATATTTTCAAACACCTCCTTTTAGTAGTGCATGTAAGCTGTTGGGCATTGTCTTGACATCCTGAGACAACGGAGAGCAGGGAGAAATTGTTTCAACCATAGTCTATACTAGGCATGTATCATTACTGAGCAAGGCTTGAAGTCTATTGATTTGTAAACATGATTACATGAACTGCGATTACAAATTTGCTCATGACACTATTTAAAGAGGACAGCTGACAAGCTGTTCAATTTAATGTAAGATACAAATACTGTTGTATTAATGTATTATTGTTTTACTAATCTTTTTATTCTTAGGACAATACAACATTCAGAAAATGCTCATGCAGTATGGCAATTCCCTTCAGTAGATGACTAATATATCTTTGTATTGTGGATGTTAAATGCTATACCTGATTTAATTATTACTGTGTGTATTTCTAAAAATAAAAAGGCAAAACACATCATACATATACATCTTTCATAATTTATTTTTTAAGTACTAGGCAATCACAAATCAGGACCAGTTGTGTTCTCTTATTTTGCTCACAGTAATCTATGTTTGATGGGAAATGTTCTTGCCTCGGGAGAAAGCACATTAAAAAATAAGTGCTTTTAGTGTTTTATATATATATATATATATATATATATATATATATATATTAAAAAAACATGGATCTCTGAGACTGTAGACCAAGCTATACCATTTCACAAAATGGAGTATTTTAGATGACATCTGCAAAATTTGAATTGCTTTGCTTAATTCATCAATTCATAGGTACATGCGTTAATGACCTGGCAGGTCTCTTTTCACACAGAATTTGCATTTCAATAGATTTTAGCCAGTTACAAGCTATCGTGAGAAAATGATGCGTTAAAAAACAAAATGTTCTGAGGGTGCAGGTGTAATGTTTTTATTACAGCCAGTACCTCTGCAAGACTGATTGCATACATTCTTGCATGGTATTTTCAACAATTACAATCCACATTACAGGCTTTCATGCCTATACAGTTACATTTAATGTTTGTTTTAACTACTTGTTTTTAAAATATGATTTATTGCAAAACTACAGCTGGCAGGATTTCTACTGCAAACTTACATTCTGTTTATTTTTTGTTGCCTTATTCCACGATATGTGATACATTGTTTTGTTTTGTATTTCATTCTTCTAAAAAATTGCTAAATATCAAAATATTTTACAGTGAGGCTGTTACAAATTACAGTAGGGTAGTTTTTGTTTCAATAACCACAAATATTTGTGAACAAAATTCAAGTTCTGTTGGATTTCTGTTTCTTGATTGATCTTGGATTGCTAAACTATAGACAATCTCATCTCAGATCTGAAATACAGGGCGAGATGTGTGGAAATATATTAGTGTTTAACCGCACAGCAAGGTGCCCTTCCAGTTTGTATATAAATAATCCTTGAAAAAAGGACAACAATTAAGTGCTAATATGCTCTGACCTAAGGCTCAGGATAAGTAGATGAATGTACTTCTGTGATTCGTTTGAAGGCTTCACTCGCACATCCATATTTCAGAGGCAAGTTACCACAACAAATGAGAAAAGCAAAAGTAGCAGTTCACCAATAACACAAAAGACTCCCTTTTGATCATATACCAATCTAATCTAATCTGTCACTCACTGAACCTGTATAAATTAAACTATTAAGACATGCTTTTGTTCAAAACTAGACCCAGCTTGAAAAAAAAAAATTCTGAAGAGATCAGACAAAATTGGTGCTTTTGTTAGTGCCATTGCAATATTTTTTCCCTCCTCATCTATTTCCCATGAAGCTGAATATTATCCTGCCCGACCAGCTAATTCTAATGTTCCTAATGTAAGGATTGACTAACTTGTTATAACCTTGAATGTGTACCCTCCATATAATCTTCCAGCAATGTCAAAATGACAAAATCCTCATTGCAAACTTCTAAAACCTTCACATAGAAGCTCAATGGGATTTGGCCATTGCTGTGTTGGGGCTGTTGGCCAAAGACTATGTGGTGGAGGAATGTGGCTGATGCACCTTAGCTATCCAACCTCCTATGAGTGCAATGGATTCTGTTATACTGACTGAGAAGGGTGGAGGGATGTCCGTTAGATTGTCCGTTAATGGCCAAATGATGTATTTTGAGTACTAAATCACAGGCAAACTACCACATGCAAACTACTTACTGATAGTTCAGTAATGATAAATAAAAAATGTTGAAATAAAAATATTAGTAAAATAATAATGATATTAGTGTAATAATACCTGTACAGTAATAATACCATAATACATTACAGTACTAATACAGTAATACAGAACTGACCATTCCCACTTTAATAAAATGCACACCCATTTCTGATGACAACATTAGTAGATAGTAGGGTTTTTTGGGCGCGGTCTATTTTGTTATGACGTATGCCCTAAGCTTATTAATATTCCTACGTCATAATTGGGGGGCGTGATTTTAGGTAGATTTATTTCCTTAATTATTCCTACGTCATATCCGTCAGAAAGTGTACACCCATAAAACCCTGAACAACAAGGCCGCCCATAACCGGTTGTTCTTGTTGTTCTTGTTGGTCAACTGTAGAGTGTGAATGGGTCGGCTCTTCCTGTAGTGGTTGGGGGTCTTTTTTAAATATGCATGTAATGGTCCCAGGTCTTAACAAGGCCTGTTTTGAATAGTGCGTTTATCATATTCACACTGTCTATGTCTCTGTCTGTCTCTCTCTCTCTCTCTCTCTCTCTCTAGTCCAAGCATTTTATAAGATCAACAAGTTCTGTTGTCTGTAATGGTCCCAGGTCTTAACAATGCCATTTTGAATAGTGCGTTTATCATATTCACACTGTCTATGTCTCTGTCTGTCTCTCTCTCTCTCTCTCTCTCTCTCTAGTCCAAGCATTTTATAAGATCAACAAGTTCTGTTGTCTGTAATGGTCCCAGGTCTTAACAATGCCATTTTGAATAGTGCGTTTATCATATTCACACTGTCTCTGTCTCTGTCTGTCTCTGTCTCTGTCTGTCTCTCTCTCTCTCTGTCTCTCTCGCCCAAGCATTTTATAAGATCAACAAGTTCTGTTGTCTGTAATGGTCACAGGTCTTAACAATGCCATTTTGTATAGTGCGTTTATCATATTCACACTGTCTCTGTCTCTGTCTGTCTCTCTCTCTCTCTGTCTCTCTCGCCCAAGCATTTTATAAGATCAACAAGTTCTGTTGTCTGTAATGGTCCCAGGTCCTAACAATGCCTGTTTTGCATAGGGTACTTATGTTAACCCCAAGGTATATGGCTCTGTCTCTCCCTCAAATTTAATTAAAAATAAAATTAAAAAAAGAGGGTGGGTGGGTGTGTGGGGGTGTTGGTGTGTATAGGTTAATTGTTTTTGTAAAAAAAAAAAAAAGCTGTGGTTATATTTTATCTCACACATATTGTGTTCATTCGTTTTACTTAAATACATTCTAGGGTCTTAAAGCTCATAAGAGTTAGACTTAAGATAAGGATATGTTTTTAAGGTATTTTAGCAGTCTCAATCCCTGATGATAAGGAATCATTTAAAAAATAAAAACAACTGATCACTCAATGCTAAATAGATCACAACACTCAAGGCTAAATCACTCACACCATGGGGGGGCTGGGGGTGGGCTCAGACAAACGTCGGTATGGCGTGTGTTATCAAAACATTCAGAATACTTTTAAACTATATAATTTATAAGCTTTGTAAAATAAACCCAAATATCTCTTTTGCGGGGATAAACGCTGTTCTGAGTAGTTTGTGACTTGTTTAATACCAAACAAAGCATCGCTATTAAAAAAAAAAAAAAAAAAAAAAAAAAAAAAAAAAAAAAGCTGTGGTTATATTTTATCTCACACATAATGTGTTCATTCGTTTTACTTAAATACATTCTAGGTTCTTAAAGCTCATAAGAGTTAGACTTAAGATAAGGATATGTTTTTAAGGTATTTTAGCAGTCTCAATCCCTGATGATAAGGAATCATTTAAAAAATAAAAACAACTGATCACTCAATGCTAAATAGATCACAACACTCAAGGCTAAATCACTCACACCATGGGGGGGCTGGGGGTGGGCTCAGACAAACGTCGGTATGGCGTGTGTTATCAAAACATTCAGAATACTTTTAAACTATATAATTTATAAGCTTTGTAAAATAAACCCAAATATCTCTTTTGCTGGGGATAAACGCTGTTCTGAGTAGTTTGTGACTTGTTTAATAACAAACAAAGCATCGCTATTAAAAAAAAAAAAAAAAAAAAAAAAACGCTGTAAAAGCGCTACTTATTTTAGATCTTTATAGTTATTTTCTTGGCACAGGTTGTTTTTTAGCGCGTATAAAGGCCTGAAATATTCTTAGTGTTTATTGACTACAGGTCTTGATGCTTAAAAATGTTTTTTGAGAGACCAAAAGGTTCTAATAAAAGTTTAGAGTAGAGAGGAGAGAGATCGTCGCCATCTTGGTGTCTATTTGAAATTTGATGCAGGGTCATTTTATTGGTTGTTTTTGATATGTTAATTGGTAACAGGATGGCACAAAGGCCAGCCCAGAACAATGCCTTACAAGCAGATCCGGCAGCTGGCCGTCAGTATAAGTATGAAGGTCTGGTCTTCAGCTCGACAGACTCGTACTGACCTTTCGATTTAAGCCTAAAGATCAACAATGTCCGGAAACAACATCAACGACTTCGATTTAAACGAGTTTTTAGGTAAGTCTTCAAATTATTTTCATTGACTCAGAGCGTGTTGTGGTCATGTATTGTAAATAAGGTTATACCATCTGTTTTAAGTTCTGTAAAATTATTTTTCAGCCAGTCAATCAGTTAATTCCCAACGCTGAGGATATCATCTGGAACAACGACGGTAAGATTTTTGTGTTTGCGCTCAAGGGTTCTTATGTATGGTTGTGTGTGTGTGGGGTTTTGAAGCGGCTCATTAGAGTTATGAAAACGTTTTAATATATATTAAAGCCAGTCTCTTTAATTACACAGAAACTATCGAAAGGCCTGTGATTAATGTCTCCGAGGAGCAACCAAGAGAAGTGGTTGTCCCTAGACAGGCTGTCTGCCGTCCGGGTAAGAACTAAACCCCTGTTTGTTTGTATAACGTTTCTGTAAGATGTTTGAGCCCCGTTTTGTTAATTTTAAAAAATTATCCTTTCTAACAGTATTAAGAAACGTGGTTCGAGACAACGAAAGGCCTTCCACATCGAGGTCTTGTTTCGTTTTACATTCGAGAACCGTAACCTTTCAAGAATCTGAAAGGCCGTCAGCCCCGGTATCTGATAGCGGTGAGTATATATCTGCCGCTTGTAAGAGGTTAAAGCTTTTTATAAAGCGGGAGTGGTTAAAGGTTAAACATGTCTCTTACCTCCACAGAAGTGCAAAAAGCTAAACCAGCTGAAAAACATAAGAAACGATTATTCTTTGGAGGTAAGTAAGATCTTTCAAACTTTAATGTTTTTAAAAGGGGTTTGTTTGCCCGTTGAGGGCTGATATTTAAGCGATGGGTGCCCATTTCCTGTAGGGTGGGGGGTTCTGGGAAGGATCTTTAGAAGTCCGGACAGGTCTAGGCTTGTTTCTGGGGCATGTGTTTAGAAATGACCGATTGTCCTACCGTCTGGTTAGGAAGTAAAGCTGGCCGAAAGGTTTTAGTAAGTTGTTTGGCTTATCTTCCGCAATTATACTTCTGTTTTAAAGTGGCTGTAGGAAAAGGCTTGAAGGTGTTCATTGTATTTAATATTTAAACAGATCGTGAAAACGTTTGTGAAACAGGAAGTCCCGGGATCAGGAAGCGTTTACACTTGGAAGGTTCGTTTAAAAATGAAATGTGGTGTGGGTGTGTGTGTGTATAAAAAGTTTTATTAACAATATTACAGTTTTTAAAGAAACATTTAAGAAACCGTTTATTTACAGAGGCTTCTCTGTTTTACATTTATTATCAAGTCCTAATAAATATATTGTCTGTAAATAATAAGGCGTTGTAGTGAATGTCTAAGACTATTTTCAAAGGTCTAAAAAAAGCTAAAGGTTTTGAAGGTCCTGGATATGTTGTTTTAAGTTTGATTTCTGTCGCCGTTTAAAGATGTAAATGTAATGTATATTTTTATTCTACCCAAGACTCTTGGGATAGTCATTCTGTGGATGAGCTATTGAGGACAATCACCCCGTCTAAGTGGGATCAAACATCTTCCCCGGAGAGATCACCGAGAGGATCCCCCACGGTGGTCTTGGAGACCCCCCAACATCTACTCAGGCCACAGCCTTCTGGGGGTAATTCAACAACCCAGATTCAGCCCGACGCATTGTCGGTCGGAACAAATACAGGCAACCAACAACCTCAGGGGTCGCCGTCAGTCAGGGTTGACACACCACCCAACGACGGACTGGTTTCAACATCGCCCCCCCATCCCCGTTTCTTGGCTACAGAAACGCTGAACAGTACACCGCGATTGGCCAGGGTGTCACCGCAAAGGCCTTCTTGGTCTCCGTCCGTGAGTATACGCTCGCACCCTGCCTCCTTCGACCGAGATTTACCGGAGCGACCATCCTTTGAAGCTGTGCCAGGACACCATTCCCCGGAGCTACTTCCTGAAGGTCGGCATGAGTTGCTACGTACTTTGTTACTAAATCAAAGACTTGTGTTAGTGGGACAAAACCTTGTGATAGAGAGCCAAAACACCCTTATTAATACCCTTACTAACGAATTGTACCGTATTTAATGTTTTAATAGATACAGAACGCCTTACTATTGTGATTTGTTGGAAAAATAAGAAATAAATAAAAAAATGTCCGGACTTGGTAAAAGAACTCACAAACTAAAGGATTATGATCAAGTTAGGGCCCCAAAAAGACCTTCCCGAGAGAACATCCCCGGCCCTGTTGTGAACTCCTCTGATGTCCCAATGAACCAGGAACTATTACAAATGATAAATGATTTAAATAACCCCCAATCACCCCCGATAGAATGTGAATTAACAGACTTACCGGTGAACCCCGACCTGTTACAGATGGTCAATGATCTAAATAAACACCTCCCAACGGTAGAGCTTATAGAGGTTCAACCCCTAGTTCACCCCGATTTGTTTGAAATGGTGGAGGCTTTGGAGACGCTACCCCGACCAAATTCTGCCCCTGTTATAAATGATTTGAGACAATTAGAACACAGTACGGCGGCAGAAGCAGCCGTCACTATAGAGGAGGGTCTTGACATTAACCGGTTGGATATCTTTGAAGGACTTTTACGGGCTTTAAATGAGCCTCCTCAAAAAGGGGGTTTTGTAGATGTCAGCAGTGGGGGTGTTCGGAATGTGGAGGGTTCTGAGACTGATAAGGTTGTGGAGGACATGCTCTGTGAGAATGTAGGGGTTGAAGGCTTTGTTCAAAATGATGATGTGGCCAAGAGTAACAGTGATCCTGTGATTATAGATAGACCGGCCTATAACAATTTTGAAATGATTCAGCGTTTTAATTTTGCAGAACTTTTAAATTGTGACAATTATGCAGAAATATTTGTCAACATACACGAGGCCTTGCAAAACATGCTTGAACAGGTTGCTGAAAGGGTCAGACCTCGAGATGTTGTACAGTTAGAACTCAGAGGGGATGATTTGTTTAGCAACCTATCTGTAATGATGAGTGGAGATAATTTAGATGTTGATGAATTTCTGGCTAAAATCGAAGCGTTATTGCAAAGTAACGCATCCATCTTAGCGGATGAAAGTCTGTCTCTGGTAATGAATGTGGTTCGTAACCCTGAGGGTGGGGCACTTAGAAGACTGTCGAAATGCTTGAAGAACGACATAATTAGGAACAAGCTCAGGCAATTAGTGGTGAGTTCCAATGGGGACAATAAGCTCTGTTTTGCTTACAGTTTAATAAAACTACTTACCCCCGACATGCCTGAACCCCAAGCTATGCAAGAGGCTTTAATGCTTCATCAGAGGGCTGGCTTAAACTCTCAACAGATGGTTGCCTTTTCAGACATTACCAGGTTTGAGGAGTTGTTGTCTTTAAAAATTGTTGTGTGGTACCGTTGTGAGGTAAAGGAAGTATTTGTGAAATTTCAGACACATCCTGAAACCCATACACAGACACTGTTTCTCTTCCTAAGTGATAGTCATTACTTTGGAATAAAGAGTTTGACGGCTTTTTTGGGTTGTTCGTATGTTTGTCATTGGTGTTATAAGGCCTTCAATGATAAGCTTAAGCACCGCTGTGACGGTTACTGTAACGTCTGTTTCAATCCGCAATGTCGTAAGGGTTTGGCCCCTACCATCCGATGTAAAGATTGCTTAAGGATTTGTCTCTCCGCGTTCTGTTTTTCCGAACATAAGGTACAGAGGGCCGCTGCTGAGGGGGTTAAAAAACGGAGTTATTGTGATCAAACTAAATATTGCCCGCAATGTTGCCTCCAGTACCGTTTTTATGAGGCTAAACCACACAAATGTCTGGAGCCGAGATGTAGGATCTGTAATGCTGATTTAACCCCGGGGTCTGAACACCAGTGCTTTATTCAGCCGGTTAAAAAGGAGCCGCCGCACAACCGGTATGTCTTTTTTGATTTTGAATGCCGGCAAGAAAACGGGGTCCATGTTGCTAATTATATACACTGTATTGACATGTTGGATTGTGAGTGGTCAGCTAGCGGTGAGAGTTGTGTCAGGGATTTCTTTACGCGGTATCGCGGTCCAAAATACATCAATTACACATTTATTGCCCACAATGCTAAGGGTTATGATTCTTACATTTTGATGAAGTATCTGGTGGAAAATGGGGTGACCCCAAAAATAATAGCTCAGGGTAGCAAGATCATGTGTTTCACCGACGAAGCTTTCAATCAACGTTACATAGACTCGTTAAATTTCCTCCCCATGAAATTGAGCGCTTTGCCTAAAGCTCTGGGTTTTGAGGCTCAGAAGAAAGGTTGGTTCTGCCATTTTTTTAATACTAAGGACACTCAAAATTATCGAGGGTCCTACCCGCCCGCCTCTTATTATGGGGTTGATACTATGATGTCTCATGAGAGGGAGGAATTCTTTAAATGGTACAATACGGTTAAGGGAGGTGTTTTTGATTTCCGCGAAGAGATGGCCGCTTATTGTAAAAATGATGTGGTGATCCTTAAAGAAGCCTGTTTGCGTTTCCGCGCCGAGGTTATCAACACATCGGGTCTCGACCCTTTGCAAAGTGTGACCATAGCGTCTCTCTGCATGAAAATGTATCGATCCAATTTCTTGCAGAAAAACACTATAGCGGTCACCACTTCTGACAACTATCGTGCTAGACAAAAGAACTTTTCGACTGTCTCCATACAGTGGCTGGAATATCTGAGTGCCCGGGATAACATCTTCATCAGACATGCTTTAAATCAAGGGGAAGTCAAAATGGGTCCTTACTACTTAGACGGTTTTAGCGACGTGTCCGGGCGGCGTACCGCTTATGAGTTTGCTGGTTGTATTTACCATGGCTGTCCTCAGTGCTTCGACCCAAACACCTTTAACCCCGTAACACAAAAACTCTGCGGTGACATGTACTATGATTTCCAGGAACGAATTGAAACTTTAAAAAACACCTATGGTTTGAATGTGCTGGTGATTTGGGAACACGCGTGGACGACCCTGAAGCAACAGGATGTGGGGGTACAACGGTTTATGGAAACCTTGGACTTTCCTGAACGTCTAGAGCCCAGGGATGCGTTATTTGGGGGTCGTACCAACGCCCTCTGTTTACATTATGAGGTAAAGGATGGTGAGAGAGTAGATTACTATGATTTCACCAGTCTGTACCCTTATGTCAACAAGACCAAAATGTACCCGGTGGGGCATCCAACCATTGTTTATCGTGACTTTCTCGAAATCGGACAGTACTTTGGTTTGATCAAAGTCACCATGTACCCTCCTCGCGAGCTGTTCTTACCCGTGTTGCCTTACAGGTGTTCGGGAAAATTGATGTTCCCTCTGTGTAGAACGTGTGTGGAAACTGAAAATCAAAATACCTCTTGTCTGCACAGTGATGACGAGAGAGCGCTGACGGGTGTCTGGTGTAGCATTGAGCTTGACAAGGCGGTGGAGAAAGGTTACAGAGTCGGTAAGGTGTATGAGGTTTGGCATTTTTCTGAAAAATCTGATACTCTTTTTGCTGAGTACATTATGACCCATCTGAAAGGGAAACAGGAGGCATCGGGCTATCCCTCATGGTGTGTTGACTCCGCGGCCAAAGAGCGGTACGTTCAGCAATATTTTGAAAAGGAAGGGATCCGTCTAGAGCCGGGGAACATAACTGTAAACCCCGCCAAGAGACAAATGTCCAAACTGATTTTAAACAGTTTGTGGGGTAAGTTTGGGGAAAGAAATAACCGTCTAAACACAACCTTGATTAAAACCCCTGAACAGTTTATAGAATTTATGTTTTCCAAACAACATGCAGTATCACACTTTCAATTCTTAAATGACCACGTGGCACAGGTCCAGTGGAGGGCCCCTAAAGATTTCCCCACCAAACAGGGAAACGTTAATGTTTTCATAGCGGTTTTTACCACGGCTTACGCCCGGCTTGAACTGTACAACTTAATGGATCAGCTGCAGGAACGCACGCTCTATCATGATACTGACTCTGTAATCTTTGTCACCAGGCCAGGGGATTGGGTCCCTCCCCTCGGGGACTACCTTGGGGAGTTAACGAGCGAGCTAGATCCTCAGGACCACATAGTGGAGTTTGTTTCAGGGGGTCCTAAGACTTACGCATACAGAACGGCTGCGGGTAAGACCTGTATGAAAGTTAAGGGTTTCACTCTGAACCATTGTAACAACAAGCTCATTAACATCAAGTCTCTGACGACCCTGGTACAAAGTTTTGTAACCGAGAAAGACGCGCCTCCTCGCGAGATTATTACAGCCGGAAATCAGATCTATCGCAATAAAAAGGGGTACACATTGGAAAATAGATCACTAAACAAACGGTTCAGGGTGGTGTACAATAAAAGAGTGTTGAAGACTGATTATACCACTCTGCCTTATGGATATTAGCAGTGGTTTTGATAACCGCCTTCAACACCCTTTCTCCTGTATTATAGCCGGTCCCTCCAATTCGGGTAAGAGCTATCTTATAAAGAACATCATAGAAGATGTGGCCGCAACCGTGTCCCAAGCTCTTGACAACATAGTGTGGTGTTACTCTTGCTGGCAGCCTCTCTACGATGATTTGGCATCAAAAAAAAATAATCTGAAATTTGTGCAAGGTCTCCCCGCCTCGTTGTGTGACGATGACCTGTTCCCGCCCGGACAAACTAATCTAGTGATCCTTGATGACCTGATGGAGCAGGCCGGTGACAACAGTGAAGTGGAAAAAGCTTTCACAAAGTACACTCATCATAGGAATTTAAGTATTATTTATTTAGTTCAAAATCTATTTTTTCAAGGTAAAAAAAGCCGCACTATTAATTTAAATGCCAATTATATAATTCTTTTTAAAAACCCCAGAGATAAACTACAGGTCACCGTCTTGGCTCGTCAAATGTACCCTAACCAGACCAAGTTCTTTTTGGAGGCATTTGAGGATGCCACCAAAAAACCCTACGGGTACTTGATTGTGGACTTAAAAGCACAAACCCCAGAAGACTTTCGCCTCAGAACAGGTTTGTGCCCGCCCGATTGGCCGGCAGTGTATGTGCTAAAGAAAAGGAAATAAATAAGAATGTCTGTTCGGATTAAAAGAAATCTGCCGCTTTTACAAATGTTATTTGAGGGGAGCCCGCGCCATAGGAAAGCTGTGCTGGCAGGGGCCCCCTCGGATTTGATCGAGACCCTGTGTGAAATAGCTTTTAACATCTTACGCGGTAATATACCCCTAACCCCTTCTCAACATTCTAAACTCAAAAAACAAAAAGCGGTTATCAAGATCATCGCTAATAAGAAGTATTCTATTAAAAGAAAAAGAAAGAAGATTAATCAAACCGGAGGTTTTATAGGACCGCTGTTGAGCATAGCCGTGCCTTTCCTAACCAGTCTTCTAGCTTCCAGAGTGAGTTAATAATGGAATATGCTCAGAAAATGTTTTTGATCCCTCAGGAGCAGCTTGAGAAACTGAGAAAAAATGTTGTCGGGCCAGAGCCCATTAGACAAACGGCCGAAAACAACCTGGACTCTGAAATGAAAGCTATACTGGCCAGGGCCGATTTAAATCAGTATTCCAAAGCCCAGATGTATAGCAACACGTTACAGCGCTACCTCCGTCTGGTTAGACAGGGTGAAAAAGATCAAAACATTTTAACTTTAACCATGGCCTCTCAAGAAAATGGTTCTGGGGCTGATGCGGGGGGTACGGTTGATAAAGATGTTGCGGTGCCCGAACCTGTTGAGAGTTCAGAGGGAGATGTTGTAACGGATGTTTTGAGAAACATGCCGGCCAGAAGCAAAAGACATGCAGAATATATCCTGCACAAAATGGTTCAGAAACCGCGGGTAACGACTTGGAATGAACAGGGTGAATTTGTTTTTAAAGGACAACTGATCAAAGGTTCACACATGTTTGATTTGTTGAAGAGTGTCACTAGCACTAATAAGGTACCCGATAGTCGCCGACCTGTAGGCTGGAATGCTTTCCTACAGGCGATGGCCTGTCTGAACATGCCCCAATCAACAGTCCCTAACCAGGAAACGCGACAAAAAATCCGTCTGTGTAAAGAGGTGGCGACTGATCTGCCGCCGATATCTCATTACTCTGACCGGGCTGAGCAAACATCCTCAGGATCTATCCATCGTTGGGAAGCTTATTAATCTCATGTTTTTATTTGTCTCCCCTGTAAATAAGGAACCGACAAACAATTTTTTATTTTTTATTTTTATTTTCAAATGTTGTACATTTATTTATAACATAACCCTGCTTTGTATAAGAATTGTGTTGAATAAAAACAAAACTAATGATTCAAAGGCTGTTTTCATTATTTTTTCACTTTAACACGCATGACATCTTTTAAAATCCTCACAAGAACACCCCATCTGTATACATGGCTGGCTAGGGTCGTAAGTAATTGTGTTATAAGGAGGGGTCCACAGTGTCCTGACAAACTCTGCCACTTTTTTATCATTTTGGCCTAAATCCTCACTGTACAAGGACATAATATCGGGGTATGACCTTCCTTTAGATCTATGATATAAGAAAAACACACAGTGTTGACCACAAGTGAAGGTCTGAAGACTTTGTACTTGACGACCGCTGTAAATGGTTTCTTGACAGTTGTTGAGCAGAAAGTTATTGATCTTCCGAGGGAAAGGTCTGAAATCCGGGGGGTTTCCATAGGAATCAAAAAATTCCCCACAGCGGTCCTCCCTTAGATAAATAGCCAGCCAATGTTCTCCGGGCATATTTTTAGGGTGTGTGTTGATTATGTACATTGCAGGTAAATTCTTGATCTTAAATTTAGGCAGCTGGTCGCAGGCGTAGACTCCTTGAAACACTTTCCGTGAGCCGGCCAGGGCATTCATGATGTGGTTGAGCTCTCTGGTGTTCATTTTAATAATAATCATACAGAACGTTTCTCCTCTGATTCACCTCAATAATGTTGTCAAACACAGCATACACGACCATATTTACAGTGCGTGGTAGAGGCTGCTTGAAACGCATCTCCAAACGCATATTGCCCGTCTTCATCAGTGAAAAATGTTGTCCACACTCTTCGTCAGGGGTCAGGTTGAAACCGTACAGGGTGTAACCGCTGCAGTATTCCCGGCGATCGATCAGCAGAGGTTGATCCTTGAGATGGCGACCCGTAGCCAGTACTAGACTGTAATATTCACGAACCGCGTTGCCGTTTTCAAAGTCAGGTTGAAAAGGTCTGGATGGAACCTGCACACCATCGACGTACAGTGCTATAAATTCCGCGTTATAATGTTTAAAGTTAAAGGGGTTCTTGTTGTAAACCCCGGTAAATGCATCATTATCCACGAGACCTATAATAACCTGTTTTGGGAGCTGTCCTAGAAACAGATTTTCCTGGTTCATCACCCGTGTCCCTGCGGGGATACTGTGGACTTTCATATAGACTCTTTCGATCGGGTACTTGGCGTTTGCCGTCATTAAAGCCTGTGCATGTCCTAGTTTAACCGCCGGGGAGACGGATACTTTTTTCACAAACAGCGAGGCCGATAATATGGTCAGTTTATATTTTTCAGTATCAGGGGTCATCAGACAAAAAGCACTTTTACTACGGATCATTTTAATTTTAATGTCTACCCCGTTGAGCATGAGTTTTTCTTGGAAAAATATGTCTGCATGGATATGTCCCATTAACTCAAAGGTCCTCCCTTCTGTTGAAAAGGCCGTTCTTTTTTGCAAACCCTTATTGAGTCCCTCTGGATCCTGGTCGTCCATAGCTTCCGGGGTGTCTTTGAAGAAAAGGCCGGGGCTGAACTGTTTGCTTAGGGTCTCCTCACTATAATTAAGGATACACTCCATCATGGCCCTATAGGGGTAAGTATTGCTGCTTTGACTAATGAGCCGATCTCCCAGGGTCACATCCACCTGTGAAAACATGGTGGCCACCGGGTAATTGATGACCCCCGCGTTGGCCGTCTTCTCGATTGCATCGCCATCCTCATCAGTCACTTTACAGTTCATTAAAATAAATGTGTTATTCAAATCAATATAATCCTCGCCATTGCCAGCTATAAAAAACTCCAGAGGGGCCGTATCTGAAATTGCGGAAAGAGGGGGTATCTCTACATATATGCTCTTATCTATACTCGTTTGAGTGTATGGAACTGTAAACAGATCCAGTTCTGATTTGACGCATTCTTCCGATAGACTGTGGACAAAAGACATTTTTAAAAGATGTATCCTGAGGCTCTATTTGTCTTTCTTTGCGACTTTCTTTTTGCCGGTTTTTTCTTGTGCTGCTTCCTTCTCCGAGTGTTTCCACGATATGTTGGAGAATGAGAGATTCTTCGTTTTTTGTTAGCCACGGATCTTCGTCGCCCTGGTGGACACATACTGTTTCTTCTTTTACCCCCCCTCCTCGCCATTACCATGAGACCCGAACCCTCCTGCTGCTCATGGCTAGCTGCCCGGTTCATAACATTGGTGAACACGTCACTAACAATATTTTTAGCCGCTGATTTCAAGTGGGGTCTGGCTATAGCAAAGCCTCTCTTAAGCAGGGGTACGGCCATTCTAAAGAGACCACGAAAGAGTCCTCCTAGACCGGCTCCATACATTGTAGGGGCTCCTACAAAACCGGGCAAGCCGTTCCCGGCTTGCATCTTGTAATAATCCACATAGGCGCTAGGATCTACATAACCCCTCGAGGTAGCCATTTTAATAATGTACACACTGTTTCAGGGGTCGAAAATGTAGTTTGACAATAACTTTACCGAAGCGGAAGGGCACGTTGATATTCTGATCCGATTTTACTTCGATCGTGATGTTGTCAAAGTGGGTCTTTGAGACTGGTACGTAGTGTGGCTTGTCATAAGTAATTGTGACCATGTCATTGCTTTTACCTTTAATAAGTACATTTCTCAAAAGGGGGACATAGCTATCCCCGACCCTCTGGTGTGTTATGATATCCGTATACACATAAAGAGTGTAAAAGCCGCCCCTGATGTCGGCCGGGAAGGGGGCCACCACTTCTGAGAACCTGCTCTCTGTGTCAGAATAGAACCCTAATATACGACCCAGTTGTCCGTTGGTTTGAATGCTAATACAAGGTTTTGACACCTTGTACACTCTGTTTTTAATAGGGTTGTAATATAGCTTGATGTTGGGGGTGCCTTCTGAGAACTGTTTATGCATCTCATCTAATATTGTATCCACATTGTCATAATAACCTCCTTGTATCGTGAATGTCCATTGACTCTTTTTAACATCATCAAAAATGGCGAAGGTGGCATCCTTATCTTGTAAAACAGCCCAAGTGTAAGGATACTGTATTTCCGCCAACCCCACTTCCCACGAACCCCTTAGATCTATAGATTTTCCAAATTGTACCGTGTAACTGGATATTTCATTTTTAGGGTATATATCGAGAGAGGCGTTACTGGGTAGAGTCACGTAGAAGCCTCCTGATTCCATCTTGAGTATCGAAAGTAATGACCCCACCACCCCCGCGGACACGTTGTTATAAGGCTTGAATATCACAAACCTGTTGTTCCGGGACCCAACTATTGAACTTTTCAGGCCATCCAAGCCATTTCACCAACACATATTTTTTCCGGTTCTGGGTTTTCTCAGCTAATATCTTTTCAACTCTGTATACAATGTCTTTACCCACAATAATTTTTTGTAACTCGGCTTCGTAAAACGTTCCTTCTATATCCTCCCCGTCATAGTCTTTTAACCGGTACACGGGGGGGTCTCTAGCCACCTGTTCGGTAACTGTAAAATATTCGTCAGAAAATGTTTGTTCATAACCTTTGGCAAAAGTACTCCTTAGCTTTGAAACGCGAACCACATCGCCGATGTTGAACTTATAAGTAGTTTTCCCCTTCTTAATAAATGGGCCGTATAATTTTTTATAGACCTTAAAAGAATTACTTTGATCAACATCTATAGGCTTCATTTTAATACTGGCGTGATACCCTTGGTTGTAAGCATCGATAAAATCCTGAACTTTATCAAAATACTTGAACGTGTTGACCGCTGTAAAATATCTCCACATTTTGGTCTTTATGGTGCGGTTAAACCTCTCCACCACCGATGCCTTAAGCTCATTACCGGTGGTGAAATGATGTATTTTGTGTCTCTTCAGTAGATTCTGAAATTCTCTGTTGAGAAACTCTTTTCCTTTATCAGTCTGCAGTTTTTTAGGACATCGGCCCTGAGACAATATATCCTCAAAGGCTCTTGTCACCGCCCGACCTGTTTTATTATGTAGAATGCGAGCCCAGGCATATTTTGATAACACATCGATACACATCAACATAAATTTGTGACCATTGTTATGTTTTGATAAATTTGACATATCGACTAGATCCATTTGCCATTGTGAGTCTATGTCAGTTGCATATACGCGGTTTCTTTTAAAGTTAATCCTGAGAGGTTTATGTAAGGTATAGGCGTCTTGTTCCCGTAACCATTCTGAAACAACCACATCATTAACCTTCACACCGGCCTCAGCGAGCCCTCTTTGAAAACCCTTCTTACCCGCCAAACCCCCAATCTTTGCTGGGTTGTAGTATAGTTCATGCATTTGGGGAGCTTGCCGAGTCATTCTGGCAAATAAACACACAGACCCACACTATGCGCCAAAGTTTTTATACAAGGTTTTTTATTCAACTTCAGGAGAGCAGATACCCCTTTTTAGACATTTGAGAAAAGTATAACATACACAACAATTTTTTCTACGGTCCAGACAAAAAGAAATCATATGATTGGTTACTTGATCTATATCAACAAATACCTGTTTCTTTATCTTGTAGGCACACACCTCAGTTACATATGTAAATAAAACAACAATATGACCTATTTTAAAAGTAAACAGAGGGGTATTAAACATGCTCAGTAAAAGGTCATACAGATGTTGATGAAATGGCCTAATATCATTCTTGGCCCCCTTGAGCGCTTCATCCCAGTGTTCGTACCCCCCGGTCTTTGTTACAGCAACCATTAACTTTTCCAGGTTTGAAAGTTGATCCTCATCGATGGTTAAATCTGTAGAGAAAAGGCTCGCGTTGGCTACTTTTCTGTCAAGCACATGGTGTAATAGCGCTCTCAGGTTAGCTGCAGAGTGTTGATGGCAGAACCAGTTGCAGCAGCAGTCCAGAACATTCCCCATGTTCAAAGTCCCTTAGTTCAGGTCAGAGTCTGAATCAGTGGCGTAGATGTCGAATTCTTCGTCGCTGCCCCCAGCTTTAACTTCTTTACGGAAGAAATAAGCTTTTAGCTTGCCAGCGGTTTTTCTACTTGGCTCATCCAGGTCATTGAGCAGCTGCCCAAGTTTCTCTATTATAAACGGCTCCTTTTTCAGCTCCAGCAAAATCTCATCTATGATTTTCTGGACTTGTCCCGCAGTGACATGTATGTGGGAGTAAGACAGAGCCTTGATTAGTGCCGGTTTCAGCCACGGTTTGTTCAGTCTTCTGTAAAACACGTTGAAATAGAACAGGAAATAGTAACGGTCTGGTTCAAACAAACAACTGTGTCTCAACTGACTGGGGTGATTCACTTCACACCCCCGACAGACTTCTTTCAGAGCTCGGTCGATGAGAGCACTCAGAATATACACCAGGGTGCTTTTAACCACTCTGCTTACTTGGTCACATACCCCGGGCATAAATCCTGCGTCTTCATCACGCCCCCGAGACAGTCCGATGCTCATTGGGTCGCCTGGTGGTTTGTGGGGTGTTTCTACATCCATTGGACTGACCCCCTCCTGAGACGCACAGACGGTAGACAGTTCGGCAAAATCGAGGCCCTCCAGGAGCTCCAGAGGCTGGGGATCCACGAGACTCATTTGGACATCCATCGCCCCGCATGTTGTTTCGTCCTGAGGGACCGGGGTCTGAGGTCTTGGAGGGTAACCGCAGTCAGAGGGTTCCGGTGTGTATACAAAATCTGGGGAATAGAACCAGGGTTGATCCCGGGTTTGAAGAGGACTGTAGAGCCTGTCGACGTCCGCAGCTTTCGGGTAAGACATTCTCTTTAATTTTAAACCATGAATGAATTGTTGCGCCTTTTATCCTATCTCTTCACTACGTCACGACACACCGCCCTCTTAGAAGAGAGTAGACCCTGAGCCGTCAGACCCCCCTCCAAACCCCCACAGGTCGTCTGTTTTATCATCGTCGTCGTCATTCAAGGGGGCTATATAATCCATAATCCAGCATATTCTCCTTCTAACAGAATCCAGTTGTGAACATTTGGTCAAGATGTCAAAACCATCATTTATACAGTTTATGACCTCTTTCAAGAACGGCCAGTCCACGGCGTCAAACATAATTTCAGTAACCTGTTTTTCTGGATCCTCCACAACCCCTTCAATAGGGTTTGTAATCAGGGTACTGCTAAACAAAACCTTACGATCAGTAGTTAGAGATAGACTCTTCACCACTGTACCATAGTTCTGCAAGCTTTCCCATTCACACCTTTCAAAACTCTGCGTCGGAGACTCCGTTTCGCCTTCTCTTGGAACCTCATGCAAGCCTTCTAGAGTCTTATCCACAAGCCCCTGGTCTCTCCATGCCATCACCTTCAACCAGTCCTCATAAGAGTATTCAATCACCGTCTCAAAAGGTTCCAACGTACCCTCCTTCTCTCCCAAAGCATAAAGCTCCACTCCAACATAGCTGGGATCCCTTTTAAAGCGGTAACCCCGTCGACCCCCCCAGAACAACACCCAGGAGTGTTCAATCTTCAAATTGGTGAGTACAGGAACCCTTGCCCGGGATTGTTTCTTGCGGGGTTTCATGTTGATGTCGCTGGCCATGTTGAAGAAGCGGGATGTTTCAGATGCTGAGAATTAAAGAGGTATTGCCTAAAAGCAGCGCGGGTTCTTAAATAGAGAGGAGAGTTTCGGGGCGTTGCCTTCAGAGGGGTGGGGGTCTTTATGGGCGGCCTTGTTGTTCAGGGTTTTATGGGTGTACACTTTCTGACGGATATGACGTAGGAATAATTAAGGAAATAAATCTACCTAAAATCACGCCCCCCAATTATGACGTAGGAATATTAATAAGCTTAGGGCATACGTCATAACAAAATAGGCCGCGCCCAAAAAACCCTACTATCTACTAACATTCATAAGGTTTACACTGAAATAAACAACTGTTCATGCACTGTTAGGGTATATATGTGAACAATAAGTTGTATTACTACTAATCTTCTGCTTCTGAATAAATTAGATTATCATGAATTTTTAAATATATGTATGAGGTGCTACAGATGCATACAATTGTGTTGATCGTGCAATTATTTACTTTTTGACTAATTTGTTTCAATATAATATGATGTGTACACCTGCATTTTCTTGCTAAATCAGATTTTGCTTGCACTTAATCTGTGGTCTGAATAAATTAGGAGGCTACTGTATACAGTGAGGGAAAAAAGTATTTGATCCCCTGCTGATTTTGTACGTTTGCCCACTAACAAAGAAATGATCAGTCTATAATTTTAATGGTAGGTGTATTTTAACAGTGAGAGACAGAATAACAACAAAAAAATCCAGAAAAATGCATCTGAAAAAAGTTATAAATTGATTTGCATGTTAATGAGGGAAATAAGTATTTGATCCCCTATCAATCAGCAAGATTTCTGGCTCCCAGGTGTCTTTTATACAGGTATCGAGCCGAGATTAGGAGCACTCTCTTAAAGGGAGTGCTCCTAATCTCAGCTCGTTACCTGTATAAAAGACACCTGTCCACAGAAGCAATCAATCAATCAGATTCCAAACTCTCCACCATGGCCAAGACCAAAGAGCTGTCCAAGGATGTCAGGGACAAGATCGTAGACCTACACAAGGCTGGAATGGGCTACAAGACCATCGCCAAGCAGCTTGGTGAGAAGGTGACAACAGTTGGTGCGATTATTCGCAAATGGAAGAAACACAAAATAACTGTCAGTCTCCCTCGGTCTGGGGCTCCATGCAAGATCTCACCTCGTGGAGTTTCAATGATCACGAGAACAGTGAGGAATCAGCCCAGAACTACACGGGAGGATCTTGTTAATGATCTCAAGGCAGCTGGGACCATAGTCACCAAGAAAACAATTGGTAACACACTACGCTGTGAAGGACTGAAATCCTGCAGCGCCCGCAAGGTCCCCCTGCTCAAGAAAGCACATGTACAGGCCCGTCTGAAGTTTGCCAATGAACATCTGAATGATTCAGAGGAGAACTGGGTGAAGGTGTTGTGGTCAGATGAGCTCTTTGGCATCAACTCAACTCGCCGTGTTTGGAGGAGGAGGAATGACCCCAAGAACACCATCCCCACCATCAAACAATGAGGTGAAAACATTATGCTTTGGGGGTGTTTTTCTGCTAATCAAAGACCTTACCATCTGTGTACCGTATTCATTCAATCAAACATACAGTAAAAGAAGAAACAATTCACACAGTCTTCAGAGGTATCCTTATCTGAAAGCCTCATGGTGACAGGAGCACCGCGATTAACAGATGGCTCTGCTGAGTTCTGGCCAAGATATCAGGCTTGATGTAATTCTGATTTTATTTATGTGTTCAGGGTAATACATTACTTAATAAAGTGGTTTTGATATCAGATATGAATGTGGTGTTTACATTAGTTGTATTGCAATAGGATTAACTTTAGAGGTTCATGGTCACCTAAAGCAAATATGACTATGTTGTTTTTAATATCTATATATTTCATTTATTTATTTATTAGAAGATGCCCTGCCCCAATTTAATACTTAGATAGTGTTTTAAAAATAAATTTTGACAGAAAATAGATGGATCTTATCCAGGTCACTTTGAGATAAAATGCTGCTAGTTACTTAAGTTAATTCAGGGGGAATAGCAGAATGTCTGTGATCTGATATATGCCTAAGAGCAAAACACATTAGAGACTAAATGCAGCTTATTTCTCACAAGACAATCTGTAAGAAGAGGAGACATAAAGTAGGTTTCTTGAACATCTCAATTGTTCATTGTTTCTGCTCAGGGAGAAGAATGAGAAATACTCAAGTACTCCTGAGACATTTTGATTTCCTATGGTGACTTCTAACTTTCAAACCCAAATGTACTTCCAAGTGTACCCTCTGGCTGTGATCTCTGAGCTGAGCCTGGAACAGATGCTGGGTTAATATAGACAGGAATTTTAAAACCTATTGCAAGTTCCACATAAGCTTTCTTTGTGCACATTGCATAAATAAATAAATAAATATTTGGTGTGTGAAAAACATATTTCCTTTTGGATATGAATATCTATAACCTTCACTGGGTGCCTTGGTGTTACAGATAATTGCCTTTTTGTTACACCTTTAGAAGTATTCCCAACACAATACCAGTCGTGTATGAGCTTCACTGCCACTAGAGTAGGTGAGACTATGCATCTTACGTTATCATGTTAAAAATGAAACCGTGAACATTTTATTTAGTTTACTTAATCTGCAAGTGATTAATACGGACGTCTCGGTTTCTCCAAGTCGTAACAGGCAGATCTGACAGCACCACACACTGAGTAAAGAGAACTGAACATCTGTCATGTAAAAGAACATTATTGCCAAAGTCTGAGGCCCATTGCTGGAATTAACATCATGGTTGATTTAAATGCTGAACTTGATATATTTTCATTGTTTATTTATTAATTTTTAATCTACAGCATGTTTTGCATCATAATGAAGACATCAAAGGAAATGACATGCAATTCATTTAAACATCTTCAGAGCACAGGACAAACATATTAGTCACCTTCCACTTGTAATTTCCATGATAGCAGTAACTGTCGATACCATGCAATGGAAAAATAAAACCCTGTTCTGTTGCGATGAATACCAATTATTTAGGCAATTTATTTATCATCTGAATGCTTTTTATTTACCAATTGCCACAGAAAGCCTGTAATTTAAAGGTCGGGTCAAATTCAAAATTTGAGAGTAATTAAGTTTTGTTAGGAAGGCGTAAAAACTGCTATTAATGTAAGAGTGGGATTTAAAATGGTCTTTTTCATTAATGTATTCCTTACTCAAGATAAGTTTGTAATGCATAGAACCCCCCCTTCTACATTTATGAGCAGTGCAGTACATACAAGTGGCTTATAATTGAGTTTGTTTGGAGAATTAAGGTTGATTGGTGTAAAAATTGGTGTATCCATAGCAAATTAAATTGTCTCTTGTGAATAGGAGAACACTTTCTCAGACCACTGTCAGCTTGTGTGGAAGTGTGGAAGGAGCTTCACTCTCCTCACTTGTTTCAGCTGACTGTGAACATTGTGGTGTGCATCAGGGGTATGATCAGGTCCTATTCTATTGCTCCCTTCAGTTCATCTCAAATGACAGGTAATCTGTGTGTCTGTTACCTGCTCAGAAAATATGAGTGGCGTTTCTATTAGTGGTGGGGTGAAAATCATGCCAACTTAATGTTAATCCAAAACCAGTGTTGCTCAAAACATTAAAATAAACTCGATCAATAATACATTAAATACTTACAATGAGACCACTTTGAATCTTTGTGACACCTTCCATTGTATTTTTGTTTTATTTCAAATGAAGGGCCTTGTGAAAAAATAAATTGGAAAAGGACAAAAATACAGGCTAATAATGTTTATACAGCCTAAATAGACATTTATGTGTTTCCAAACTATATTTTTCTGAATTGAACAGTGAAACAATGGGACTATGACCACATTCTTTAAGAAAATTATATTGTAATGTAATATAATGAATGCATTAACTATTGCTGCATACAGGTTCCCTTAACTTTCAAGGATATACTACAGTATATGCTGTAGGTTGCAAGTAGGGCTGGGCGATATATATCGAGTTTTTTGCGATATATTCAATATATTATTGTTTGGAATGTGGGAGGAGTAACTGTCAATGTTTTTATGCAGCCAACCACGTTGCAGGAAAATGCTTGTCAAGCATTTTTCATGCAGCCAATCACCTCGGAAGAGGAGGGAACAAATGTGTCTCGTTGTGTTGCTATCAAATAATTTGTGTTGATGTTAGTAAATGAGTAGTTTTGACGTCTTTAATTAGGAAATGCAACTGCTTATAAAGTTGAATGTTTGTTTTACAATCATGGATTCGTGGGATTACGATCTTGAATGTTACACTCGCTATATTAACCTTTTTTTAAAGCAATGGAAGCGAATGAACAAAGTAATGAAGTTACCTGGTGTCAATTAAATGTTTGAATTACACACTAAAAACAGAAGCGAATAGTTTTTTATATATTCAGGGTTTCCCGCAGCGCTATTCAGGTCGTGCGAGAAACATACCTGTCTAGCAAGGTATGTCTACCATAAACCTAGATGTGGTCAGCGCATGTGTTGCGTGATTATCACAGTATTATTTACTGTCACATAACAACATATAGCTATATTATTATGTATTTCTTAACAGACAATGTGTGTGTGTGTGTATGTATGTATATATGTGTGTATATGTATGTATAAGTATGTATGTATGTATATGTGTGTGTGTGTGTGTGTGTGTATATATATATATATATATATATATATATATATATATATATATATATATATACACACACACACACACACACACACACACTTTTACATTTTCTGTGGGCTTCATGAAGTCTATTCTGCAGCCTTGAGTGTGTATTCTGTGCTTTTAAAATGTTAAAATGTAGTTTGGCAGCAAGAATTTGTTATTTTGTGCATTGTTATTTTTATTTAATGTATTCATTTAAAGTCAGGTAAAACAAAAATCATATTTACCATGACAGCCTGGCAAGTGGTATTTGTTAGTTTTGCATATTTAATGATTAAAGAAAGACTTGTTTGAATTATAATGTCTTTGGTCTTATTAGCTTGTTTGAAGAAAAACAAGAAATATTGAGATATATATTTTAGGTCATATCGCCCAGCCCTAGTTGCAAGGCCACACATATTGGTCTTCGAAAACATTCAATTATATTCCTCTTTAAAAAGTCGACTTATTAATTTCAATTTTTATGAGGATTAGAACTATAACTTCAGCAGTGTTTAACTAAACCAGCGGGGTATTTATGAGAAGCTGTAATATTAAATTAACTTAATTTAAATGTACAAATATATAGCACTGGACTCTGCTTTCTGAAAGCAAACACATTTATATTGTCTTTCACATATACGCTTATCGAATGAGTTTTCTTTGAGTAATTCTGACTAAACTATTGGTGCTGGATGTACTTGTATGCCTGTATTTCCACCAAAAGCTTTATTAAAACCTAAATATCCCCCCCCCCCCCCACTAAAATGTTGATGATATTTGCTCGGTTTCATTTTGCAGCCTGTGGCAGGACACTTAAGCCTTTCGCTTGAAATATTAACACTGTCAGGTCTGCCACTTACGCTTAAGTAATTGCTGCTAGTGTAAAACAACAACAACAACAGTGTAACTCTAGGGATAAGCCTGTTAAAAAAAGAAAGCTCTTATGTCTGGGAGCAAGGATAACATTATTTTACTCAAGGTATCTGCATATCTAGTGTAAATAGGGGCTCTAACTCTTTGCTGATCCTGTAACTGCCTCCAATGTATCCCAAATTAATAGGGCAATCCTTAAAAAAGGAGGAAATAAAGAAGGACAGCACTAGTTGCTGCTCGGCCTGTCTCTGTGAAAGGCATTACTGGGTGTTGCTATGGAGCTGTGGCTTAACCATGTGGGAGTACACGGCTCATAAAATTGACAGATCATTCAAAGTAGAAATAAAAAAGTTATGTGCCAAATTTTAAATTTGTTCCCAGTTCCCAAAAAATCTAATTTCATTGCCACAATCCTTGCATTTATGAGTTTTCCTTCACTAAGAAATACTGTACATTGCAAAGAAGGAATGATAGCCTGTGCATATATTAGCTATATTGAGTCTGAACTCAAAAGTACAACAGTAAGGCAGACAACAGATAACAGATGTTTTTGTAATAAATAGCTGCTTATTTTTAGGAGCTTCAGAAATCTGTTCTTGCACCAAGTTGGTAGCCAGCTGTTGTGCAGTGGAGCTGTCTGTAGCTACTGTAAACGTGATTTATTACTGCTGGGACAGTCAGTGAAAACAAACAAGGCTATTTATTAGCGTGAGATGTCTTTGTTATAGGCATGTTTGGCACAACCATTTTCATAAAGTTTCTGTCCCACATGGATCCTCCCCAGCAGGAGAACACAGAGCATCTACTCATTTGCATATTGTTGCCATAGAATTAGAAGCTGGGCTGTACCAATGTGGAAAAGTTGGAGGGGAGGGGGGGGGACTTAATAATCGTATTGATACGGAACACTTCCACCAAAACTTTTGTTTGGATATAAGATTATATACGCAAGTGTATTAAAATATGAAATCACTGTGTTGCACTGATCAGTTAGGATTTGAGTGAGGTGACTCAAGTATGGATAGAAACGTGCAGCGCGGTGGAGCAGTCTGGATTTGAACCATGCCGCCCCTGGGCCTGAGTGGGACAGATTGAGCCCGGAGGAGGGAGCGTGTGGGTCCCGGTCGCGCCTCCAACTCGCCGAGAAACAGCGCAGACTTTAGACACATCACAGAAAAACTGCTGCCATTTCTGAAATCGTGTGAAGACACCCCTGGTAAGGTTTTGAGATTCTCTCCAAAATGCACCACACATTCACACATGTTTGGGAATGTGGTGATTATCTATATTCATAGCCTAATTGACAACAACAACAACAACAATAGAGGCCAGTGAAACATGTTTTGATTTTGTAAGTAAAAAGTTTTATACTATGTTGATGGTCTTTTCAACAACTTTTATTTTTAAGCATATATACAATATATTAATAATACAATACAATATACAATATAGGCTACATTAAGAGAAGGCAAACCCGAGAAAGGGGGACACATCCATGACATGACGTATTTGTTTCTCTGTAAATAATCCATACAAATCAATACAGTGGGCATCCCTAAATTATTTGACTAAACAGCCTACTTCAGTATTTAGCCCACTGTTGCTGGATCTAAGTATTATTACAAATGCATAATTTGTTAGAAATAAAAATTACATTCTTTAAGATTAAATCAAAAATAATATTAAAAATTCAAGGACTTCAACATCTACTTACTGTAATTCAGCTTCTTTTTCAGCTGTCAACTGATCATATGTAAATGATTGTTGTAAGTTATGTCAACATAAGGGATTGTTTCCTTTGTATGACAATAAGCAATGTTGCTTTTGTAAAGAATATCAAAATACACACAAATATATAGACATCTAGTAATAAGAAATATACAAGTATTGAGACACATGCACACAAGTATGCATTCAAGTCCAGTTTTAGTTACTTGACAGAAGGTATCTCAAAGTTGATTCAGCAAAAGAAAATGCAGATGTACATGCAGTAGTTTGTTTAATAAAAAAAAAAATTACACTGATTGTACTCGTGCATTTTCTCGCCAAATCACATTTTAGTTATACCCTCCATCAAGGGTCTGAATAAATGTGGAGATTACATTGTATCGTACTCGGCTGGAATAAAGTGAAGTACCCCAAATTGTATAGTCATATCTACAGTATAACCAAGGGACTATGGTACACTGAAGTGGGAAAAGGCACCTTAACTTTAGATACTTACACATTGCTCAGTGTAGTGCACCAAACAGATAGGACACAAAGACCGGATACATTTTTGCCATAGCTGTGTAATTCTTTGCAGGGCAGACACATTAATAGTACGAAATATGTTAATCACACATGCTGTTCATGGGTTTTTCAATATATTTTGTTTGGGGCTGTTTGATATCTGTGGAAAAATGTCAGTACTCTTTTGTTGCTTCTGGGAAGTGACCAAATTAATAAATAAAGCTTTGTCCTTTTGCCCTCTTTTACTGGTGGAGAATACAATATCACACACCAAACAATCAAATTGTTGATGCATTAAACCCATAACATAACATTTATAATTTTCTGCCATATTAATGAAACAAGCCTTGACTTATAATATATTATTTATTAAAATGTTCAGCTCTACTGTGATAATTTTTTCCCTTGGATTTGTATAGGCGGGGAATGCAATCACCATTACGTTTAATTGAATAAATAAACTGGTCAAGCAGTCTTAATGCAATAAAGAGCACCACAACTATTTCTCTAGCTCAGTGAGTTCACAACTTAAAACTGCAGACTTGCAAAACTGATAAACTGCTGGCCCAGTCACACTGCAAGTTAAAGTTTACACATAAAAACTACTTTCAGTAAAATTGAGAGAGAGCTGTTTTCTGTGTCCTGTTTTCTCATGGAATAAACCCATTTGCAGGGGTGGGGGGGATCATTGTATCATTAACCTTCTTTTATTCAACCAGTATTTAAATAAACCCAAACTTTTTATTATTCAAAGAATATTGTATAGCAAAAATGTAGCCATTGTCTACATGCTTAACCTAGATGCTTCAGACATTTATTGTAAGTATGTCAGTGTCCAGACCAATCAAAAAAATCTATGGTTTTAAAGTCTTTTGTTATGCCATATGCCACTCTCATTCCTTTCATTCCTTTCTGTTTTTTTCAGTGTATGGGCTTTTACATGGCTGATAAGCTTATCATTTGAACACGGCTCCTGTGTTTTAGATCTCCAAAGATATAGTGTGTGTACTCAAAGTCAGATACATACCTGCTATCATATTCCTAGCCGTGCCATGATGGATTCCTTTTTTAATGTTCCCTCAAAGATGAAAAAAAAGTACTCTTCTATGGAGTGCAGTTAATTCTTTCAATCAGCAAATAATAATCATATCCAGTCACTGTTTGATCCTGTTCATTGGCTTCCAACTCTATTAAAGTTGAAAAGAAAGATCACATTTTCACTACCCCCAATCAAATAAAGCTCTGCTGTAATGACTTTTGGCTTTTTGATGAATGTAATCTTTAGAGAGTGTGTAGTTGATGTACTATATGGCAGCCCATTTACCCAGAGATGTGTTTATGATTTATATGGGAAAAATTGCATTTTGTCTTGTAAAATAAAAACTTTAGTAATACACCCTTCTTTGTAGATAAACTGTGAATAATATATTTTAGGGACTGGTGGAACTTTTCTGATTGATAATTGTGTTCTTCAAATACATGATTTATTTTTGCACGACTGTCCTTGATTTCACAACAATTATTGTATGTAGTGTATAGTAGGTGCCGTTTCATTTTATAAGTACTTGTACTTGTTCTTAAGCTGATATAATATGTTACCGCCTTCCTACATGTGTCTGCCAGGTTTTGATGGTGGAGCACTTCACTGCTGCAAACCAATAAGTCAGCTAAGACAACTGTGATGATAACAGTTGAGCAGTAAGATTTATCAGTTGAAGGCTCTGTGAAAGAAAATGTGCTGCTACATAATGAATACCCAATTGTTTCTTTTTGCACTCTCCCCCTCCTTCCCCCGTCCTGCCTACCTGTTCAGTACTTTAAATCCCCAATCATTAAATCTTCATTAAAGCCCACGCAATGAGAGAGCAACTGTTATGAAGTTTTATAATTCCATCTTCAATACTGGTATGAGGTTTACTTAAATCATGTATGTATAATTGTATGTTTTTTACCTGATACTAACTAGAAACATCTGATATTCCATAGTCCACCCCTGCGCATATGACTATTGGGCTTTCATTTAAACTCTTCATTAAAGCATTTCATAAAAAGAGTGTACACTAAAGTAAGGTAACATTAATAACACTGACAGCTGCAAAGAAACCTGCAAGGGTAGCTTTCTTCATCATAATCAGTTATTATCTTATCTCACAAGTCAATAGGATAGGTTACATGTTAGGTTTCCTTTTATCTAGTAGCCTAACTGAACTATTGCCATTCAATGAGCAGATTGTGGTGATTTTAACAACATTGGACTGAACCAGAATGTTTCCCACCTTGTCTAAGAGGCAGCTGCTGAGCATGGGCCAGTAGAGTAATCTGGTAATGCATAGCTATTTTCAACAATAGTTGGATCAATGTGTTAAGTGTTTTTTGTTTCCTCTGTCATTTCAGAGTACCAGCTCTTGCCCAAGCTGGGCTGAAGCAGATGCTGACATTGAGGAGAGGAATGGAGTTCCAGTCTTACGGCCACCAGATTACACGAGAGATCTCACGCTTGGAAGGCATGACCATTTCAGAGAAGAAAGTCCCTCCTAAGAAGAACTCGGAGAGCTTTGGTTTCCCAGACCACATCTATGTCCACGCAGCCGCTGTTTTCCAGAGTTTTCATGTCGAGAAACCCATCGATCGAAGGCTAGTGAGCTACGGTAACAAGACCGGACTCCCTGTGTTGGAATCCAAAGATGAAAAAACTCAGCATTGTGCCTATGAGTTGGCATTCAATGCGCTGAAATGTAAGTAATTGGATTTTTCATGTATGGGCAGCTTTCAATAAGATATGCTCAGCAGCAGGGACCATGAAGTATTTAAAGTGCTGATTTGAATGAAGTTCTCCAATACGACAGAGTGGAAGAGTACAGCAGCCTAGATTTAGATTCCTAGATTAGAACCACGAACACCTCAAGCTGTCAATCAAATTGCGCCAGTAAAATTGCTCAAAATAGTTCTGGCCAATCTGGGATGGATATGCTTAAAGGTAAAGCTTAACTAGCTTAACTGACTGTCTTAGTTGCAGCAGGCAGGTTATTAGTTGATTGTCTTTAGATCAGTTTCTTGGAGTGGCACAATTTTAATGTTTTGACTAGGGACCAAAAAACAGGCTAGTCAGAACATTGTAATGTACAGCTTTATATTTCCAGGTTTTATTTATTAACAATTTGTTGCCTTTATATGATGCTGCTTCTGAAATCATTAATTTCAGTACAATCACAATAAGAAATTAATAAAAGTAAGACAAAAATTGAAAGTGTAGAACTTCCAGACCTACAGGAAAAAATGCAGTAATTCTGATAACTGTAAAGAAGGAATTTGCCTTTATATATAGACCTATTAATCTTAGTGTTTACAAATCTAGGTTTGAGACTTGTTTTCTTAGTGTGGTTAAAAAGTGTCAAGAAGAATCTCTAACTGAATACCCAGCCCGTTTCCTCAGTGGAGGTGTTGTGTTACTGTTTTCTTTCACATTTACTTTGACTTCCCTTTTGACGTCGCAGTGTTTGGTTTGCGTGTAGGTGAAAAACACGATCGGCAGCTTAAGCCTGTCCACTTCCTTAATCAGCTGTTGTAGTACAAAATCAATACCTACATCTGTTCACCAAATACATCCCTCCGCAGAGTGCTGCAGACAGAAAAGACCATCGTTGAGCCACAGCTGTAAATTAGAATGCTTAACCACAAAACCCATTACAAAATATAAATGTAAAATAAAAGTTTTTTATCGATTATCCGATTGTTCTCATTTGTTCCACTTTAATCTATACATAGAAAAAAACAATATACCCTTAGCTAAAATCCATCACACAGTTGAGCAATAGAAACAGACAGTTAATATGAATTTAATGATTGTCCGGAATTGTTGGTGATATTTACTGCGATTGCCCTGTTTCTCCAGCTTTTGCAGAGAGCAGTCTAGACTAGGTCTACTTATTATGTCTGCCTGGCTTGCCACTGTGTTTTCTCAGGTGAATATGAATCTCTAAACCAGTTGCACTGTTTAGTTCATTGGCCAGGGGGTATATTAACAAGTGAAAGCATACCTCAAAAAAGCAACGATGGCTGTGCTATTACACTATTAGATTTCAGCCGATGATGACCGTTGGCATTTGCTTTCTTGATCTCGGGATACTGTTTTTATGCTGCATTTGAGAAAACGGTGAGGATGATTATAGTTGCATGTCACGTCACATTTTCCTCCTTGTGTTTTTATAACAGCTGTTACACACAAAATGGTGTTTATATGTTGCATAATGGTTTAAGACTACTCTGAAGGTTTTACTTCTATTTTATTTAAGTACTTAATATACTTGCATCTCTTTTCTGGTTACTGTTCATCGTGATTTGAATAATTTGGTTATTTTTTATCCTGTTTCTCCCCTCACCAAGGAGTGATATCCTTCATGCACTACCCTTTTTATTGAGGCACTTACATTTGTAAATAGGTAAATAGTTAATTGCAGGAAACCAAACAACACAAACATATGGAAAATGAATTGAGTTCAGTCAATTTCAGAGGCATTGGAAGTAGCATTTTGAAACACAAAAACATTTGACAATCACATCAGTGGTGCTCCCAGTGACAATGGCTGACATAGTGTAACGTTCACATGACATCAGTAATGGTTTATGACGTTGAAAACATTCTCCCACATGATACCACACCTAGCACAGCCCTCTCAGAGGTCTTGAATTCACCTTTACCCATAGATTGACCATCCAGCTCAGCTACCTGGAAAAATGGGCTTTAATTTCTTTAAGAAAAGTACGTATTTATTGTCCCAGTAACACAAAGCATTATTATGCTTTTAGGTTTTACTAAATTAGTTTACACCAGTGGATACTATTTACAATTTAAACAATTAACATAATGGAAAAATATATATATAACTATATATATATATATGTATAAATAATCGGAGGCATGTTTTGTGTAAGGGTTTTGGAGCTGTGAACAGGTAGACTCATCCATCAGAAAGCATAACCCAGATATGGGGTTATTTTTAACAGAAAGGTAATATTAGTTAGCAGCTGACCTTTAAAGAATGCCTGCATAATGATTTCACTGAAATTCAAAGAAAAGGATGATGATTTTGAATCAAATGTTGAAAAGACTTTGCTTTGAAGCTTAAAGACACACATTTGACTTTAGAACTATCCATTGGACTACTCTTTCAGCATACAGTAGGCAACGATTCGTTAGTGTCTTATTTATGTGGCAATGCCATTGAATCAATGGATTTAAATTACCTGCATTTCCACCTTGGAACGATACCTTATCACTGCAAGCCAGATCCTTGGATCCTTGGATGGTGTCCATCAGTATCACAAAGATCCGAAATGCCACCTCACACCTTCTGAAGACAATGGTCTCGAAGTCTACTATCCATATGAAAAATCACTGTATACAATTCTGAAAAGCAGTTATGATCACATGCCTCTTCCATTTACAATCATTGTCTTTCTAAGACTAGTTTCTTTTAAAAATTCACAAATGTACTTTGTAATTACACACATTATTGTAAATACTTGCCTGAAGAATACTTGTCCCAGATAAAAACTGCCATGTTTTAAATTGATTTACTAGAAAAAGAAAAAGAAAGAAGCTGATGGTTTTTAATTTGTACTTTTTCATATTTGGAGGTTTGTGTTTTTATAAACTACGTTCAAGGTGTTAAGCAGTGTGGGTATTCAGACCATTAGCATGAGATACAAAAGACATGCAATAAGCTACACTGTACCTTCTTTTGTAATGTGTGTATTCTTACTCTAAGTATGCCAATAAATTTAGCAGACAGGAATAATGCTGGCTTTCAGAAAGACTGAGAAGTATGTCGCTCCTCCATTTGGGCATTGAAGTTGCTATATCCATGTACCAAATAGCTTTCACAACACACATCTTTGCTTGATACTAACCATTTGCTATAATAATTCATTTAATAGTATTTGCAGGACTCAGAAATGATTACTACTGTACAACATAGGTGCTGTAAATATAATAAAAGCCACCCAGGTAATTCAACCACTACTCCCTATTTTATGATCACCCCCAGTGTGGAATGAAAAGATTTGCTGATTAAATCACTCAGTGTTTTTTCTTTCCATTATGCCAGCAGCATAATATTGGAAAAATTGGAGAAAAGATTCCACAGAAGCTCATTCTCTCCACATATAATGCTTATTTCCCTCATTAACATACAAATCAATTTATAACTTTTTTCAGATGCATTTTTCTGGATTTTTTTGTTGTTATTCTGTCTCTCACTGTTAAAATACACCTACCATTAAAATTATAGACTGATCATTTATTTGTCAGTGGGCAAACGTACAAAATCAGCAGGGGATCAAATACGTTTTCCCTCACTGTACTTTTAACCTCTGAGGGTCTGGCTAAATATACACTCACCTAAAGGATTATTAGGAACACCTGTTCAATTTCTCATTAATGCAGTTATCTAACCAACCAATCACATGGCAGTTGCTTCAATGCATTTAGGGGTGTGGTCCTGGTCAAGACAATCTCCTGAACTCCAAACTGAATGTCTGAATGGGAAAGAAAGGTGATTTAAGCAATTCTGAGCGTGGCATGGTTGTTGGTGCCAGACGGGCCGGTCTGAGTATTTCACAATCTGCTCAGTTACTGGGATTTTCACGCACAACCATTTTTAGGGTTTACAAAGAATGGTGTGAAAAGGGAAAAACATCCAGTATGCGGCAGTGCTGTGGGCGAAAATGCCTTGTTGATGCTAGAGGTCAGAGGAGAATGGGCCGACTGATTCAAGCTGATAGAAGAGCAACTTTGACTGAAATAACCACTCGTTACAACCGAGGTATGCAGCAAAGCATTTGTGAAGAGGTGAGTGGGGGCCGTCCCTGTAGCTCCCGGAGACAAAGGCATATGCATTGAGCCTTCACGATATAGCCCCCCATTGTAGTCTATGGAACAACTACTGCAGGTCCCCACTAGTGGCATAAAAACACTGCTTTATCCTATGCTTTCCCAGCCCCCCAGAAGCTGGCATTCACTTGTTTAAGCCTTACATCTCGCAGCTTCCAGGTGTCGCACACGGCATGCTTTAGCCCACAAGCTCCGCACCCACAGAAGCCGATATTCACTTGCTTTAGCCTTATTCTCTCAGTTCCATGTGTAACAGCGCTGCATTTGTCACCTTTCATTTGATCCCATGGATAGGCAAATGGATAGGCTACATTTTAAATGTGATGTTTTGAAGGAGCCTTTATTTATACGTTTGTGTATTTATTTATGTATGTATATGTAGTGTAGAGGGCAGGTTCATGCGCTCTGTATGGAAACTAGGTGCCAACTCCAGAAGCCACGATACGCCTGCATCAGCCTTATTTCTCGTAGCTCCCAGGGGCTGCACACTGCATGTTTTAACCCTCCGGCTACGTGCCACTAGAAGCCCATATTGCTTTAGCCTTACTGGTCTTAGTTTTGTCTCCTACAGCCTTCATTTCTCGCATTTTATGTGTTCCTATCAAGGGGAAAAATTGACAGGATACGACTATAGTCCCCCATGTAGTAATTTAAATGGTTGCCCATATTTTGGACCGTTTCACAAAGAATGAACACCTCAGAAAGTTATTTTTGAAATAATTATAGGAATGCATAATTAAAACATTAAAATCAGCCAATAATTACATTCGTGAATAACATTAAGTAGTGCTCCTCCACTGTTTAACCCTTTACACCGTAGTAGAGGTTCTCTCTCTCTCTCAATGTCTCGATGTAACCATAAACGTCTATATATCTATATCACTATGTATGAATCTATTTCACCTCACCCAATTATATTATGTATGTATTAATTTAATGTTATTGATTTTAGGCTAGCAATATTGGAATATCTGCACGTGTCTGCATCTCTCGCTCTCTGACTATAAACAGGGTGTGATGTCATATATCTCTGACAGATATGGCCCAATTAAAACGCGAGGCTGTTCTGTGGTTCCGACCCAAAAACCAGGCCACTGTCCTCACGCACATGGACAAGCAACTTGTTGTAATGGAAACAAAGCCTGATGCTTCAATCAGTGCAGAAAATTCGGCTTGCATAATTATAGTATTATTGATATACTCTTGAAAGACACAACAGGGCATCGATGGTAGAAATTGGATGGAAAACAGGGAGACGTGCAGAGGGGAGGGGGGGAGGGCAGAGGCCGTTACTAGCCACTGCTGATTCGCCTAACAATTCAGGTGTTTGAGTCTCTGCACGGCCCTGTTATTTCGTGGTCTTATAAATATATACACATATAGGCTACATAAAGGCACCTTCAAAACGCAACATGTTAACAATCTAGACTATCCATTTGCCTCTCCATGGGATCAAATGAAAGGCAACACAGCGCTGCATTTTACACATGGAACTGAGAGAATAAGGCTAAAGCAAGTGAATATCGGCTTCTGTGGGTGCTGAGCTGGTGGGCTAAAGCATGCCGTGTGCGGAACCTGGAAGCTGCAAGATGTAAGGCTGAAGCAACTGAATGCCAGCTTCTGGGGGGCCGGGAAAGCATAGGATAAAGCAGTGTTTTTATGCCACTAGTGGGGACCTGCATAGACTACAATGGGGGGCTATATCGTGAAGGCTCAATGCATATGCCTTTGTCTCCGGGAGCTACAGGGACGGCCCCCACGATTGCATAAAATTATCTTCTACTAGGCACTTCGATGCATGTAGAATCTCGAGGATCGGGTGACAATCCAATAAACTGTCCATGAAGGAGTTTATGAGTATAGATGCACTGTGGCAGATTGACATGCATATTTCTAAATCAAAAATACCTGAGCTGTATAATATGGAAAAATGTAAATTTATTGTGTGTGGGGTTGGGGGGGTTGGGGGGGTTGAACGTTCAATCTCTTAAATAATAAATAGCATGATGTCTGTTACCTGTTCCCAGTAAAGTACCTAGAACTCTATCTAGAACTGATCCCTTCAATTAAAAGTCTCTGAGATTTGAATGATCTGGTCTGGGCAACTTCCATTAACAACAGCGTCTGGAATATGAAACTTTATTCTTCTCGCCATTACAAATAATACAGATACAAATAGGAGTCAAACCAATAATATTTTGGAGGAGTATGCATTGCAGAACCATGATTTTGTTGTTTTTACAGTTAATCAGTGACCTTGGGTCCAGCTACTCCTTGGTTACTATGATGAAAATTGTATCTGAAAAATAATTCCTGGCATCACATCGTGACATGTATAGAAAATTCACAAAGCTTTTGGTGAAGATTGAATTTTACACACTGCTAACAGTACCACAGGTGTTTAATATACTGAAGGCTGAATAACATTTTACTGTGGACGAGAAGATAGAAATATGAATCCATAAGAATGCAAATCCCAGCAATGACTTACACTGTGAATAAAGAACGGTTAGATAGATTCTTATAGGAGCTACTTTATACATTTAGTGAAATATATATTTTTATTTTATCCAAGGTTCATGCAGTGCACTGTACTTTATTGAATTGTCTTTTAAGGTAATTTTATTCTATTATTTTAGTCATAAAGTGTAAAGAAGATTGCTGTGGTCTTACTTAAGTGGAAATTACAGGAGCACAGTAGAATGGTGTGTGTTGATTTGTATTGTATTGAGAGGGTTCAGAGGTGTAGATATATCCACCTTTACTTATTCCTAACTCTCATGGAAACATTACAAGAACACAAGCAGAGCTTGGTGTTTATTTTTGTAATTTTCCTTTTTTTCCCCCAATGCACCATACATGTGATTACATCTTCTCCACTTGCCCCCCTGTGTACTGTTTCTATTTAAATTGTTCAGAAATTAAAATGATGCATGCATTGTCTTTAAGGTGCATGAATTTAAATGGAAAAGGCATCAACCTTTAGAGCAGTATTTTTAACGCCTCAATAGATTTAAGTTAATATTATAATTCTGCTGAAGATTTATGTTTCAGGTATTTAAATAAAATGTATTGATAATTCACACTCCTTACTGCTTGCAATTTTGTGGTGAATATTATAGCATGCTAAATAGATTGATAGCCTTGCATGGTAACTGTACTTATTTAGCCCATTTTTTTTTTTTTTTTAAATGCTTACATTTTCTTACCTTAGAATATGTATCTATCAGATGTTTGAATAAGGTTAAATAAAATAAGCTAGTTTAAATTAACTGTGCATAGCCTTACCAATTACATAGATGAGTAAGTATGTATACAGGTATTTACTTTACATAACTCACTAGCTTCAAATAGAAAAACATACTTTTACATACATTTTCTTCTGAGGAATTGTGTTTGTAATATGAACTAACATTGGCAATATTAAAACTGTGGATGCATTTTCTCTTAAGTAATAATGGTTAAAATTTGGTTTTGTAATCTATAAACTTTTATTTAAACTTTAGTTAATGTATAATTGCAATTGTTTGACTTGTCCAAAAACAGTACGTTTTCTATTAACTTTGAGGCTACTCAATCATCACAAAATCTCTGTACCATTTATCCAAACCCTCAAAGAGAGACATCAGGAATGCATTGTGCATTGTGTATGTCTAAACATTGTGGTCTGTATTTCTATGAGCAACACTAACCCTAACCCATACCCATACACAGTTAGGTCCATACATATTTGAACAGTGACACAATTGTCATAATTTTGTCTCTGTACGCCACCACAATGGATTTGAAATGAAACTTAAAGATGTGCTTTAAGTGTAGACTTTCATCTTTAATTTGAGGGTAGTTACATCTAAATTGGCTGAACGGTGTAGGAATTACACCCATTTTTATATGTGGTCCCCCCAATTTTAGGGGCTCAAAAGTATTTGGACAAACTAACATAATCATTAATTAAATTGTGAGTTTCAATACTTGGTTGCAAATCCTTTGCAGTGAATGTAAAGTATTGAAACTCACAATTTAATTCATGATTATGTTAGTTTGTTCAAGGACTTATAATGCTTTCACAGTGCAGTGCAAAGGTAATTTGTTTCCACAGCAAAATTCCTCTTAATTATCCTCAAGGAATTTTATAATACATTATGCAAATAAATAGCAGAAGAAACAATGCCAGTAATAAATAGCAGGACAAGGAGGTAAAGCAGGAGGCAGTAGTATTACTATTCACTACTATATACTATTCAAAAAAATAATATTTTCCCTTTATTTTTCATGTAAAATTTAGATATTTTAGTGGACCCGATCTCAGAAAGCTAGAACTGGAACAGAACAAAGTGTGCTGTCCTTCACATTTTGCAATTAAATAGATTTTTGCCAAATTCTATTGCTAATTGTTTTCACTTTTGCAGATCAAGACTTACTGGAAGATATAATGATTGACAGCTGCCTTTACCTATCTCAGTCCATGGTAAGTATGGAATTCATAGATGTAGTGTACCCATTGTCATTTTTCAAGTTTGAGTTTTTAATAGTTCCATGTCTTAGTATTCTTTATGTATCTGTGTTGACTTTTTATCACTTGCCATGAACTGAGTTCTCTCAGCAGAATTACCTACACTCTCAAGATATCCAGTCAAGAAGTGTAGATAGTGTTTGTATCACATCCAACCTTTTTGCCAGTTCATAAAGTATTATAGTGGAACACAAACTCACTGGTTTCTATGCAGCTTCCACTCACTCATCTGTGTAATTTTGTTTATAAGTTTATATGCAAACATAGTTGTAATTCAAACAGCTGCTGAAAATATCACCAACTGGGCCATGTCATTAAACATCTTTCTTGAAGGCTGAGAGAATTGTAGGTTTTCATGTTAACATCCATTTGATTTTAAATGTTAAATTATGGATTGGATTGAATACTTGTATTTTTTGTGTGTGCATTCTTTTAACCCTTGCTTGGAAGAATAGGATCAACTTTTCAATACATCTAGGACAAACCTAACTCAAATGCAGGCAAGTCGGATACTGCAGCTGCCGTGCAGACACAGAGAGTCCTTAGCAATATAATATGAAGAAAATGTATAATATGATATAAAACTAATAAAAATAATTTAGTTTTATAAGTAATACAAGTAGTGAGAGGAGTGGAAGGATGATCTTTGAGGCTGCTCTCTTGATGAGCTTTAATTGTGAGTTTGGGGGAATTTTTCACTCAAAGTTCCAGCTGGTTAAAAAAATATGAGCCCGCTCTCACAGATGTGCTTGAAGAAGTGCGGTTTCAACAATGCTCCAGGAGCACGGCCGGATGGGGTTTCATTCACTCCATTTTGTACTCCACTTGCAGAGCTGTCAATTCACACTCCTTCCAAAACATGGATACAGTATCAAAATACTGTATTTATGTGGAAAGTATTTTACTTGCACCTGGATGAATGACAGCTACTTGTTTTGGCAGCATGGTGCATTGATCGTAAATTAAAAAAAGATGAAATGACAACACTCACTAGAGTCCCATAGACAGATGGAAATTAAAGTTTCATATGCGAAGATGTTACTATAAGTTAAAGTCTACAGTGCATAACAAAATATATTTCGTTCTTCACACAACCAAAGCTCCCTTAAGATTTTACATTTGCTTTATGTTTTTAATTTAGATGCATCCTGTAGAGTTTAGCGATATTAAAATGTGGAGAGAGACTGCTGTGATGCTGCTGTGTATCCAGTGTTGTACAGGCTCTCAACGGTGTGTGAGCGTTTGTTACACGGACACTTTGGCATTACTTATTTGGTCAAATCTCTGCTCACCTGAAGAAATCCCTATTGTTCATTTGTAAGGGAGTCTCTGGTCTGTGCACATCCATTTTTAAATTTCATTTTTGGCCTGGAAATTTAAGGACAAAGACCTGGACACGAAAACACACAGAAAAAGCCAGGTCTATGCCTCTACCCCTGTTAGACAAAGCTCTTTTGCTTTATCATGGAATTCATGAGCCAGGGTGTAAACAATTGGTCATCTATATGCAGCACAGGGAGCTGAATTAATTGTACATTTTGCGATGATAAATGACTAATGGCACTCTACTTAGTCTGACTGTTTACCCAGGGACATATGAAAAAGCAATGTGAACAACTATAATGACTTACTGCACACAGATGGCCCCCAGTGCAAACATTTGCACACAGAAGTAAATAGCGTCCTGTTAATTTCATAACGGCTTCTCCATGGACTAATACACATGCTAGCACATATTTTCATCCAAGAGTACACTTGTGGAAATGCGGTCTTCTTAGTGTTTCACAAATATATGTGTATATTTTTAACATTAATGTTGGCATTCCTGTGCTTCTGACTGTAATGTTGTGAAATTAGTTGTCAGTATTGACTACCTGCACATGGTCTATTCATGAGATGGGACTGAAGGTTCGTCAAGCTCTGTATGGGGATCTGAAATGTACATTTAAGAGCTAGGTGCAATGTTCTCAATTATTATAATCCCACTTATTTAAAGTAGTAATGCGCAGTTATTAACATGATCATGTATTTAATATACCAATATAACTTTAATGGTTCAATCGTTGGAGCAGGCCAGGAGCTGGAACAGCAGAATCTCTGCTCTCTTAATCTACATCATGTAACACTGAGAAACTGACCTAACAAAACAGCACTAATGTTTAATTGATCAGCTTTACAATAGGAATTTGTCTCACATTTGTATCACCCGTATTCCCCCTTGTACCCAATGACAAGAGCAAATTAATATAAGATAGCCTAGCCTTTGTGGTCCCCGTGGTGACCCACAGTTAGCAAAATTGACCTTTGTGACATACATTACACTTCATTACACATAATTTACCCGTGTACCTCTAAATTAGTGGATATGAACTTACTGAATAAATATCTAGGGAAAATTGTATTTTGTTCAGACACAGAATGTAGGTGTAGCTGAGCTAAATTATTTGACACAAAAGGTCAGAGGGAATGAAAAATACACATAAATGGTATATTCTATCGCTCCAGCCTAATACATAGAATATTTTAATTATTAAAACAATTCAAGTTACAGTGCTTTAGCAAGAATAATATAACACCACACCCTCCAGCAAACCAGACAGTAGAAATAATTAAGTGTATTTCTTAAAGAATCAACATCCTTTAAATGTAAAATAAGTCCAGGTTTTTGCATACGTTTGTAAGTGCTCATATCTGTTCTGTTTGTTTCCTTTCGGGCCTCTGTAGGTTCCATAAAAAGAGCAGGTGTCATTCTGCTGATGCCACCATATTATTAGTTTGTGTGTTCCCAGTAGAACTGTTCTTGATTAAACATTACTAAGATATTATAAAATACATCCTTATCATTGAAAGAGTCTCTCTATGAATAAGTTAGCCTTGCCCGTGTATCAAAGACAGCTGCCTGGAATAGAGAGAACAATGTTTAAGATGTTCCTTACTGAGAAATAGTTACAGAAAGCCACAGTTGTGATTATCAGGCACAGGGAAATGTTTTTAAATCACTTCATATGTCTAGCAAAGCCAGTATAAAGCAGTGCTCTGTCGATAATGAATTGGCTTATGTTGTTGGATGACAGGCCATTATTTTCCTTCCTCCTTTTCTTCCTGAGAGCATAACAATAAAGTTAGACACAATTAACTATTCTTTAAAATTCATTTTACTCCTTTACTGCACTGGCAGCCATAAAGTTCAACCTTGACAAGCTCTTTGTGTGGAATAAGGGCAGTAAGTCTTGCAGCAGCACAACAAAACTGCATATTACAATATTAATTTCTATATATAAAAAAAAAAGGAAATTAAGAAATTGCAGGCTGATGCTGAGATGTATGGTGCCAGACACAGCCGAGCATAGGAATCAAAATAATCAGGGGCAGATGGATCATCCTGTTTTTGATGAATGGAACTATTTTCTGTGAGGCAAGCAACATTCAGACAATTTCAGAGGATAAGCATGAGACCTTTCTGAAAAAATAATGTATAACCCCAAAGGATTATTAGGGCTTATTGAAGCATTTCAATTTAGTGTACGAGACCAAGGGAGATGCCAAGCAAATACGTTTACAGTGGGATTTTAGTCAGGCTGAACAGCAAACATTCATCACATGGAAGGCCTCGGGAACTGTCCTCAATAAAGGAGGGAGAAAATGAAAGTCATTATCTGCTGCATCATACATGTAAGAAAAACCCTAAGATTACGAGTGCTTAAGAATCCGTATCTCATTTTGGACTGGTGCTCATATCAGTGAAAGTGTCTAAATTAGCAGCTCGATGACTAAGCCAATTACAGATTCCATGACCCAGCCCAGGTTATGTCCGTACCAAGAACGTCATTTAATAACCTACTCTAGTCTGTACAAATACCGATAGAAAGTGTGTAGAATCAGTTGAATGAGTTGAATGTTGATGTACAGAATAGATTGAAATTCTGTTAGCCTAGCCTATGTGCATTTTTTTATATAGGTTATTTAGGCGTATTATCTTATTGTAATGGAATTTAGTTGAGTTGGTCAAATCGCCTTTTAACATAGCGCATTCCTTAGTTTAAGATAACCAACTCGAAAGTAAGTCTCTTTCTTCTATTGGTTTTCACTCATTTAGCCCGTATTTGTTTGGTTTCTAACTGTTTTTGTTTAACAATTGTGGTGCTTATCATGCTTTGCTGTTGTTTATATTTGTTTAAATTAACTTATCAAAGAGTTATGATGTATGGAATATTAACTTACAGACTCAGGAAAAGGTCTATTCACATCAGTTATCAGTTGAAGATTGTGTTGGCCGTGACATAATATATTGTGTTTTATTTTCTGAAAATGTTTGATTTAAATAACAGATTTTTCTTAGGGAAACACCTTGTGATCATACAGAGCTCTATGGAGTCTGACTCTGCACATTGTTTATACCAGAGATATCCAGTCATGCAGAATGATTTGCTCTAAAAATAAATGAAATTAACTTACCTTCTTAGTCGTGTTGTGTTTTACATTGATTGTTCTGATGACCATTCACTGTCTTACATGAAGATTTTTGTTCTGGTATGAAATGGTTTTGCTGTATTGCTGTTTCTGAAAGTTAGCTTTTTGGGAAAATGTCAACTAAACATGACTGATGTTTTGAAACCGTACACATCGTAGATAACATTTTCAGATGTGTGTTTTGTATTTTCTTGAATTTCATGGCATATGGCAATGACCCTTCAGTTTGGATTAGTTTAATCCAAATTGATTATTAAATACCATTGCATTAAAGGAGCAGTCAGTTATACCCACAAAGGTTTATAGTACAATATGGAAGGTAATTAGTAGTACATATTCCTGTATATGAGGTGGTACAGGTAAGTTTCTTGAGCACAATTTTGAGCATTGAAGATGACTTGGTTATAAAAAATGTATATAAAAGTATAATGAAAATGTGTATAAATTGTTTTCCAAACAAATGTTTGTTTTCAATATCATAGGTTGTCCTGTAATCTTTTCGAATAAGGCTTGGTCAACCATCGTCCTTCCCAATGCTTTTTATAGCCAGTTGAGCCCCACTATTTTGTTAATTGTTTGACTAACACTGTTTAAATGTTCACCCGTTTAAACCTGTGTATGGTCACCTGGGATAAGGCTTAATTTTGTCCAGTTGCGCAAATAATGACTTAGTTAACTGTGAGATCATATGTAATAAGAACCAGGACACCCAGCATCCCTTGGGGACCGGAGATTCAATGCCTGGTTCATTGCTTTCAACAGGATTTGGTCTCCGACATCATAACCCTGTCTGGTATTGTCCCTGAAGACACTGCCTGGTACTCTGACCATTGGAACCAGCTGTTCCAAAGCTAGAAATATAATTACAGAAACTTATTATGACAAGACGCAATTAATAACTTCCTGGAAATGTAAGGAAAAGTGTGATTTCCACAATGCTGTTCCATTCCATTACTTTTGGAGCTGAGAGACAGCAATCTGTTGTGGTTAGACCATCTGTTAATAATGTGATCTTTGTCTTTCAGCATGCAGACCCATTGAACACACAACTTGCAATTAATAGATTCCTCCTGAGTGTAATTAAGAAACCATGTCAAATCAAATTTTATTAAAAGGCACATTGAACAGAAATGCGCAAATGTCCTCTGTGGTGTTGCTGTAGAGATCTGTTAATCTATTGGCATATCATGTACATAAGGGATATATCATAAGTGCACATTAAGTGTGTGTGCGCTAAAACCCTGCACACACACAATCACCAAAGTCGTACTGGTCTAGTACTACACATTTGCATAGGGATATATGAAATATTGGAAAACTCTTTTATTCTTGTCTTACTACTAGAAAGATGAGTGTGTATGTGTGACATATGAGTTTGTGATGTAATCCAGTAGGAATACAGGGGAAATTATGCAGTGAAGTTATATTTCACCGTATGCATGAAGACATGAACCATCACTGATTGTCAGGAAAGATAAAAAATACATATTGGGGAAAAAAAGTGTTTGATTCTTCTAAATAATTTCATTTGATGATTACACAGATAAAGTAATATTATGCAAAGGCTACAGTGACATCATATTGGTTACGCTGCAGTAGGTCAGGTCACTTAACGTGCTCAAAAGCACCGTAGTTGAATGACAGGACCATTTTTGAGATGCTAACAATGACTACAATCGGCTTGAACACATCTGACAGTTTAACTGAGACAGACAGCCATAGTAACACTAAAGCTTTAGTTAAAAGGCGTAAAGGAACATATTTATTCCCTATGGAGGACAGAAAATCTGTGTAGAAAGATATGAAGATCTATAATTGTCTGTTAAGAAATATGCTTCTAAACGATGGAGATAAATACAGAGATGCTACCCTTTTTCCAAATGCGGCCAAGCCTGTGGAGTAATTGAGCATTATTAATGTAAGGTATGTGCTTAATTTGCCATGCCTCTGTGTTTTCCAGCCTGATGAGCTCACAAGCCTGGTGGTCGTCATGCTGTATGATTTTCAAGATCGCAAATTCTTGCCGAGAAGCTGCCCCGACAGGGATGATGAGATTGAGGAAGTGAGGGAAGTGGAAAAGTGCCTTTTCAGGTCTGTTTATCGCCTAGTCCTCCTCTACTCTTAGGTTGAAGCCCTGGTGTGCAGGTGTTGCCACGAGATTGAACCCTGGATGACCGACCTGAACCAGAGAGAAGTGCATTGTATGGTTTCGTGGATCAGGGGGATCTCTGTGCCATGGGAAGACATGCAGACCCCACAGGGTTTCACTTTGTTTGCTTTCCTCAACTCTATAATGTCAAATCAGGCCATGTATAATAATATGTGCTAACATATAAAGTCGTCTGTGAGACGGTTTAATTTTATATTCTCAGAGGTATCGTTACACTGTTGTTCAATTGTGTTCCAACAAAAACGCTTCCCTATGTGTTCAATTAATTTACTTGCCTTTGCTTCAATTACATAACTGATATAGTAGGAAGGTAAGACTATTACAGAACAGGAAGTAGCCTATAGCAACAATAAGTAGCTTGTATTTTAAAATTCATTTTTATTTCCACATCTGGATAAGTAATAAATAACCAAAGGCAGAGAAGGTAATCCTAAAACATATAGTCCAATACAAAAGTGTTTGCAGGTGACTTTGAAGAGGTCAGATTTAATTATTTGTGTCTGTGGGGGTGGATGTGTTGAATATATGAAGTGACACTATAGACGAACTCATTCTGTGTGCTGTGGATGTGCACTTTTTACACCGCTTTCAGTAATGGGCTGTTACATGCTTTGAAGGTGCTGCATTTTGTACGTTATGCTCCTTGCATTTTGCTTTCATCTGTGATTTCATTTCCATACAGATATAAAACTAAACTTGCTGCTTCCCTGGCCCGCTGTCGAATCAAACACGACCTTCTCACCATTGACTTCATGTTACCCGAATCTGTGAGGAAAAAGCAAGAGCGAGCCAGCTCTCTGCCACTGTACGGCTGGGTGAACACACTGAAAGCCAGGTAATTTATTTTCATTTGTCACCAACTCATAATGATGTGACGTTCAGCGAGGGTTTGTTTATGAGGTCAGATCCTGCTGTTCAGTAATTGCACTTTGTATACTCCCTGAGATGAAATTGTTCAGTACTTGGCCTGCAATTTTTGAAAATAATCACATTCAGTTGTATAAGAATTATGATTATTTCACAAGGCTGCACACATGTACATGTAGATAATAAAATAATAACAAGAAAATGAATAGGGCTACTCTGTAAATCAACCATGTGGATGATGCCCGCCCTTACAAGGACATTTACATGAACACTTCAGGTCTCACCCTCAGTCTGACTCGTTAAGTCTTGAGCAACTGTATATATACAAATATTGGGATTGGTGTGTTAAAACAATCAAATACTTTCTGCACAGAAAACCAGGAAGGCATCATAAAAGGCTCAATGGGTCAAGGAGGTGTAATTTTACTAAAGTTGTTCAATTGGTGAAAATAAATTGCAGTATCTACTGAAATAATCAGGATTCAAAGTTATCAATGACCTTTAGATGCATTTTCAGATGCATTCTCTGGCTTTGTGTATGTGTGTGTGTGTGTGTGTCTATGTGTATATACGAGTGTGTGTTTTCACAGGGGGGTTCTGAAAGGCAAAAGTGATGTGGGAAATGGCCTGCTGTGAATTAGTTTAAACAGAGAAAAGAGCGCCGTCTTAGGCCCGTCAGGAACAGCATGTTTTACTGCACTGCTGACATTTTAGTCCATTTCTAAGCCTTAACAACAAAATGTTTTTTTGAGTCTCGGCCAGCATGGTTCACCTCTCAGGTGACTGTTGCACTTTATGTGCTTTGCAAGGGGCAAACACAACCACCAAGGCAAAGTACTATAAAAAAAAAAAAAAAACCTGAAGCTTTTATATGCCTTAAAGATTTTAAAGCCAATTCCTACTTGAGATAGAAAACTATAACTTGAAATGTGATAACAATTCTTACGTTAGAAAACCAGCTTCTTTATATACTATTACTATCTTTATATAGCTCTCTTCATCAGACTGCTTGTGTACTATGAGAGTATCTGGAAGTAAAGATGTTGTGAAAACCTAGAAAGGAATAATGGCTTTTTTTATGTCCCCAAATTTACAGAGCCCCTTGACAGAGTGGTTTACATTGAATGATTTTGTTCAATAAAAGCAAAGAACACTTTTGTCATGAATACAGATAATGAAAAACAGCTATACAAAATACAAGAAAATACAGGAGATCCAAACTAAGTATTAAAACTTCTAGAATTATACTAATAAAATGATCACATACTTTTGCAAGTATCTCATGTTTTTTTTTTTAAGGTAAAACTTAAGTTGCAGTACCGTTAACTATTTGTTGAACCTACTATCTTCTCTATTTTATTTTATATTTACATACAGTATTACAAAACAGATGTTTGTTTCTTAGTTTTCACTGGAACATTTAATTTTAATTTTAAGCAATTCCTCTTAGCATCCTTAAGCAATGTTTTTTCTTTTTAAATTGTGGAAGGCTACAGAAAACAATTTTCTATAATCTAGGGGGGAGAAAAGATTTAACTCGTGTGATTTATATTACTAGCCTTGAAGATGTGGTCAGCTCCTTGGAGAGAGAGGGATTTTCAAAGGTAAAATCAATCACTGAACTTGAGGGATTAACTTTCTGTCAGGACCCTCACTGTCAGGATTTGTTGGTTTTTCCACCACACCTCAAAGCTGACCTTTACAGGACAAAGCTCTTAACCGACTACAAGCTTGTTATTCAGGTGAGTACTGCCTTGACTTGCTGCTTTTGATTTACACTGACTATAAACAAAAAGGGTTAGCAGCTGCCTTACAGTTTGCATGGGAATCTTAGAAAGTTCAGCTGCTTTTCTGCATATTTCACAAGTTCCACTTTTAAAACAGAATGGCTTTTATAAGTGCATTAGAATACTACACATGTATTGGCTTGGTTATGTTTTATGATTTTATTTTATTTTTTAATCTTTAGGTAACTCTTAAAAGCCTGACCACAAGCATGTGTTGAAATTGTTTCACTGAGGAATAAACAGTGTCTTAACAGCCCATAAAAAACTTTCAGTTGGCTTTAAAACTCCTGAAGCCAGTGCTCGGGGGACATTTTATTGCAATGGCTTAGACAACCTTGGATAACTTTAATGGTATATTCTCTTCAGCACATGTGCTGCTGTGCTGTGAAGTGTCTTTTCAGGCTTCAATTAAAACTGCTTCTTGGCCCATCTGCAGCTTGTGAAGGTTAACATAACCTGCGTTTGCCCCGTATATGAATATCTGACACCTACACAGTGTAAGCCTTTCTATTCTCTGTTTGAACAAAAGCCAAAGTTGTTAAAGGACATCTAATTGGTCATGTCCTTCACATCCCCACAGCCTTACATGGCCTCATAGTGAATCTCTTCTATTAGTTAAATGTTCTGTCTACCTTTAAAGTTAAAAGGTTGTTGTATCAGATTTGACATCATAAAGTAGTTGATGGAATAGTCTCAGCACTGTACCATGATGGTGTTTACCATACATCTGCTGTCTCAAAGCTGTAATTAGGGACAGCTTTATGTGATCAGTATAAAATCAAGTCAGCTGCTGCAAGAATAAATAATATTTTACATCAGCTTATTTTCTTAGACATTTGAAATGAAGCAGCAAATTGAATAAAATTACAGATTACAATAAGTGTCATATTATTTTATTTAATGCCTGAACTTTCCCCATCAAAATTATGTTAAATAATTGAGCTCATCAGTAATTTGTGGATCAGTTAGCTAATTCTAGGTGTAGGATGAGCATCCCAGAGCAGAAAGGACTCTTTTATACCGAAAGTATTTGTAAGCACTCAATGCAATTAATTGAATCTGCAATTACCAAAGCAAAAACATATTATTTGATATGACACTCGGGTACATTCAGGTATATGTAGAGAACAAAAGAGATATGCTGCCTTTATCAATCCAGTAACAGTAATATGGAAAAATGGTACTGCATCACTTGACTAGTATTACCGGGAAATAACTTGTCAGTATCTCACATCAAGTGCAGCCTGGGAATAGAGTGACTGTGTGTTCTGGTTATGATTTCGACAAATATTTATAAGTGGAAAAATTCAAACAAGCTTATTAATTTATGTTCCTGTTAGAGTAAATTAAATGAACAGCTCACTAAGCCATTCTCTCTTTGGGAATATCCAGGACAAGTCTCGGAGTCTGGCTACTCACTCAGCGAAGGCCTTGTTGAACCCAGACCAAGATGTCATAATTGCGAACGCGGCGTCCGGCTTCACCATCGCCCACATGGCGGCTCTGACCAGCCAGAGCGCGGGTCGGGTGCTCGTGTGTGGGGTGAAGTCGCCAGCACTCAGAGAGGAGCTGCAGGACATCCTCTCACACATGGAGTGCAGGAGTATGTGGCTAATTATCATTGATTCGCCCAGTGTGGCTCAGATTCATCTTCATTCAAATGTAGAACGCTTGCTCACTGTCAACAGACTCCTCGAAAAGCCAATAAAGGGTGGAACGTAAGGAAGTACTGATTTTTAATTATGGCCCATTCTTTAAAGATAGTGTGGTTATCTGGTTTGTTGTATGCTTACATTATTGAGTGTTTATACTTTATACATAACTGTTTAAAGTAAAGCATTCAATACAGGCCAGAACGATGTATCACTGAGTTCTAGGTTCCACGCCAGTGTCAGTTCTGATATAGGCTTCACAATGAGTATGCCGTAGTTTTGTCTTGAAGTAAACCTCACTAGGAAATCCTTTTTTATGGTAAATGAGATATAAAATACATGGGAAGAAAAAACGTTTCAGTTAAATATGAGGATATACTTCATGTTTCCTCTTCTGTCTGTTCACTGGTTAATGTCTGATCCTGGTTTTCACGGCACGGCTCAGCGGGTGACATTGTAATCAACACAAATCTGCGAATGCCTGCATTATGCTGTTTTGTATGTCTTTCTATTTTATGGACAGATGTAAAACTTCTTCCCGAGAATTTTGCAGACATTGAACCTACAGACGTGCGACTCCAGAAGGCCAAAGTCATCCTGCTACTGCCTCCATGTTCAGCCTCGGGTGTCAGTAATCCAGTCGACTTCATCCTTAATGAAAGTGGAGGTATGACATTTGGTGGGCATCATTACCAAAGCTATTCATTCTGAGCACTATTCATCAATTATTTTGAAGCACAATGGCAGGGCTGCATTGACAGGTTGTGATTAATTTGTGCAGACGCTGGTCTTCTCCGGGACCTTTCGCAAGGATCAATATCGGAAGAGAGGTTGAACGCCCTGGTCAAGCAGCAACTGCAAGACGTCTTGCTGGCTGTGAAATGTAAGTTTGGGGTGTGAGGACAGTGTCCTTTGCATTCGTAGGTTCACAAATTAAGGGAAGTTAATAAAACAAAAAATACAACCAAAATATATGGTCAGTGCATACTGTAATGTCAAGGGTTCTATGTTACATTATGTGTATTTTCTTTTTTTTTGCCTTTTTTATTTTCTTATTTCTACAAAATGAGGTACACTGTACAGGCTGAATTAACTTTCAGGGGGAAAAGATCCGTATATATTTGTATTGGATATGTACAAAAAGCAATCTCGACACATTGACATGGCACTCTGTATTCTATGAATAATATAGTATAGTAATTTAAATAAAAGATGAGACTTTCAATGCATCTTGATCCAATACCAATTTCACAACTATGTTCAGCTTAAAGGAGAGCAACGGCACTGATCTGTAATGCAACTTGGGTAAACAAGAAGATTAATCCAGTCAGTCCTTTCTCACATTTAATTTTACACATATTTAAAGGAAAAAAACAAACCATTGTTTTATAGTTGCTCAGCATGCTGTGAAATTCAGCAAATTCATGTTGTCTTGAAATCTTTATTGTACCATGTCCTCCCCCCCAAAAAAGCTGCTTTACTTTTTTGCAACCTCCAATAAAGTATTAGTTTGGGAAATACTTTCGAAATAAACAATGTTCATTAAAATGTAAGACATTACAGAAACCACTGAGCCCAAATAGCACACACCTGTAGTTTACATGAGCTCGTTACAAGTGACGTAACCTCTCTGCACAGTGATAAATCTCCCACGTCGAGAGAGACAGTCTTTTGGCGTAATGGTCTTATTGCTATACTGGGTGGAGCTGTGTGGTGCGAAGCACTGGGAGGAGCATCTGTTATCTACACATTACAAGGCTGCATATAATAAGAATGGCAAGCAGAAAACTACATTACATTTGTGAATATTGTATTACATTTTAAATGATATAGTTGTATGCAATGCCCAGAAAATATTTCAGATGCCATCACTTATTTCACTGACCCACTGTATAATTGATGATTAGGTACAATATATTACTAGAACATGAAAGATCCAGTCTGTTAGTACAGAAAGTAGAGGAGGTTGTTTCAGAGTCGTATAGTCCCTTATAGTGAAAATAATTTGGGTTAGTATGTAAATCCTTTGTAGTTTTCCACTTTGCAGAGTATATGAAGACATAATAAAGAGAGAGAAAATAGTTTTCTGTTGTTTCAGTGTGAGCTGATGTCTGTAGTTCTGTGCTACGTTTTCTGCAGTTTCTCTTGTCTCAGTGAGAAAAACTGCCTGAACATTGTTTATTTCGAAAGTATTTCCCAAACAAATACTTTATTGGAGTTTGCAAAAAAGTTAAGCAGCTTTTTTGGGGGGGAGGACATGGTACAATAAAGATTTCAAGACAACATGAATTTGCTGAATTGCCATCTTGGGACACAGAAGAGCGGACAAAAGCTTGGGGATTTGCATGGATAATTGATATGCAGCTTGTCAGACAGTAATGGATTTCTTCTGTAAAAGCAAAGGGGATGCTCCAGCCTAATGCCTTTTTTCACACCATGCTAACATCGTCTACAGCCAATACTGGATCTCAAAAACCAACAGCGGCCTGTTTGTTGTCAGATTTTCTACATGGCTTCCATATGCATACATTCAAGATTAAACCTGGGTCATGAAAGATGCATCTCCTGTTCTTCTTATATAGAAGTTATATGTGGTCTGAGGTTCTTGAGTCTCAGCATCTCACATATATCAAATGCAATAGGATGCCCTGTATGCCTGTCTGTCAGCTGTTTTATTCTCCATGTGTCACAATAAATGTATTAATTATGTTTTTTTTTATTATGGTGATTCCTAATATTCTTTTAAGCAATTAGTATTTTCATATCCCATTCACCCTGCCTATGTTACCCATCAAGAGACTTAGATTATGAACGCCCACCAGCATTAATTATCTACATTGATTGGCAGTCAGCTAACACAGTGTATTGGGGATTGGGTACCCGTGTTGAAAAATGCCAGAGTAGCCGTGTCCTTGTATAGGTAATTGATAGAAAAGAACATTTAATGAAATGAAAACGTGCATTAAATTAACCATGCATATTAATATTGTATATGTAGAATGCATAACTCAATACATTCATTCACATTGCTCTCATAAGATCTGCAGACGTGTTTACCCTCAGAACCGCACAGGCAATAACAAAAAACTAAAACCGCCCAGATTGTGTAAAGTTACTTTCAGATAAATGCACTCCCAGCTGTGGGATTTAAACAGCCGGCTGCCCCGGCTCTGAAGCAGTGGAGCGTAGTGTGGGATTTCTTGTGCAAAGTATACTGCGGTTTTCAAACTCTGTTAAGCATTTGTTATTATATTTATTTATATTTATATTTATTATTATTTTTTATCAAAGGAGTAAACACAAGTTTCCCTTTTAATATTCTGTATTTCCCTGCACAAGTCCCCCGAAGACCACCATTGTAAGAAAGAAGAAAATGTAAATACTAAAATCTATAAGCAAAATGCATAGAAGTCAATAGGTGTAACATATACAATGAAACACATCAAATAATAAAATGAAACAAAAAATATTAAGAGACAAAATACAAAATTACAAAATACTTCAAATAAATCCTCATAATCATAGTCATGAAGGTTGCACTGTTACTACAGATATGGTTTGGGAAGCTTTGCCCAAAAAATATATGCAATCTGGAGCAAGCCATTTTCCATCTTTGCGATTGAGAAGAGAAGCGAAAAATCCTAACACTACATGAAACTTATACCATGATGGGGCGGTCGGCATTGGATGAGTGGGAGTTAAAAGAAATTGTCCTGAAATTACCCATTCCACTGGAGTAATGTTTGTGTGATCAACTATTACAAAGATAATTTCAGTGAAAGGTATTTTTTTCTCTCTCTAGATTCATGTGCTTAGCTGTAAGAGTATTAAAGATCAAGTTAACATGTTTTCTGTAGAGATCTTTGTGGTTTTATTTTCAGATTTTGAGACTATAAAAAATGCATACAAATATGTAAACTGCATAAAAGCACTTTTTATGGAAATTAGTACTTCTTAATTAGTTGAGACTTAGCAAAGATGTGCGGTGCGTTTTTTGTCATAAATAATGCACACAGAATGGTTAGAAATGAAAAATGCCTTCAAACAGGCAGTAGGGCCAGCTTCAAACTGTTTGAAAACATTTCCTCCTGAAATGGTATCTTTCATGATTTGATTTGTATTGGCACATGCAAGCTTGTTAGCTGATACACTTGGGTTAGTACATAAAGAATCTTAATAATGTGTGATTTTTTTTTTTACTCCAAAACAAACTACCCGATGAGATTAGAAATATGAGTGTATAGGCCTCCCCTATAGCAAGCTAATACACTGACAATAGGCTCTGTGTACATTTCTCCACTGTTTCCAGGTGAATCATCTTTGTCTTTATAACCAATGTAAAATGCAGATGATTTAACTGTAGGATTACATATTTTTAGGCATTTCCTTGACATCAGTTTTTCATTGTGACATGTTTACTGCACAGATCACTAAATGTCCGCTGTTTCCCAATGGCTGGAATCGTAAGATAAGACCACAAGGAACAATATAAGTGACAAACCCATTTAATGTTCAGGCCGTTAATCATGGCACACAAAATGACTTTCTTTATTTGATGTGTTTGCACAGAGGGCGTTTCATTTGATGTTGTCTCTGCTGTTGATGAATGGCCTGTTGCGGGTACATGCGGTTTTTGCAAAAGCACAGGGGAGGTCAGATCAATTATTTCAGAAAGTGAAACAACCACTGTCTGAATGAAATTGATTCAGTTTTATTAAAACACGACCTGTACCTAACCCTCTCTCTTAGTAACTAGCTGGGTATCTAAATTACATTTTGAGTGAAGTGGATATCTAAGTTGTACTACTAGTTTGACAAAGCTCACCAAACTATTTTATCATTTTGAACTTCAGAGGTTTACTGTTGTTAAGTTAATACAGCAATTAAATACACTTCCTTTTAATTCCAAAACAAAAATCGCAGTTAAAAGAATAATGTTATGTATTCTTATCCTTGGTCAGTAATGTCAATGTTACTCATACACATTCAATAATGATATTCCTAAAGGAATTTGGATTGAATACCTGAAATGATACCAAGACAATTCTACTTCTGGTTAAAATAGAATTTGAATTATTATTGTTAACATGGAGGGAGTGAGTTTAATTTTCCCAGAATTCTTATGAAATTCAAAGTTGTCCTTGTAACTAAATATTGTCCTCAACAAGGTGAGTTTTAAGAATGTAATACATTTCTGCTAGGTCTTTAAATGAATGCCTGAAGTCACCCAATGAAACCCTCAATGTTAGAAAACTGGAAAAATGGGGGTGTTCTAAAACTTAGTGTATATGATCTTATAGAAACATTAATAAACATGAATAACATTTCAGAAGAGTTAACCTTCCTGCAGACTACATACATTTACAGTAAGCTTATTCTTTGGATAAAAAATCTTTGTATCACAGATCCTATATTAAACTTGAAATGGAAAAGCTGTCTAGATCACTATTGTGTCTGCAATTTTTATTAAGTTAAAACTGACAGGAAGGGGAAAACATTGGTATGTATGTATGTATCTTTCTCACTTTATGAAGGAAGCTATTAATCCTTTCAATTAAAGTAAAATGGCCAGCAATTTAAAAGCAATTAAATGGCAGTTGATTAAAATAAAAACTGTACAGATTTATAACGTTAATTGAATCCAAATAGAAATTGATTATGTTGAGTCAATTAATTGCATTAACATGATTTCCCCAAGCTTGAGCCTACTGCCTTCTGCAATTTGTACATGGTGAGTGTTGCAACCTTCACACCATGGTTATTGATTGTGTCTGTCTTTGGATGTTAAATAAAATGTCTGGTCAGCACCTAACATTAATTTATAATGGACAATATTATGATATTGGTGTTGTGATGGTACTGTGGTGTCAGCAAAATACAAACAAAAAATAGGTCTAGGTTTGTATGTTTTTTAGGCTGAAAAATGCAGCATGTAGCCATCCTTTAAGTTTGCTAAATGAACATTACTTACAGGCAGACAGACGTTATGAGACCAGACAGTACTCTTGAGCGTAAACTAAACTAAACTACACTAAAGGTCTCAGATTGCATTATTGGATGCATTGATGTCTCAGGTAGTCACGATTAACATGTTTTTTACTGATTATTGAAAACCACAATATAATGTGCTGAAGGTGAGGGACTAGACCATGGGAGCAGGAAATCATCACACTTCTCTTATGATTTAAGGGAGTTTGTCAATGAACAGGCAAACCTTAACAAACCTTTGCTGTAGCATTGCAGAACAGTTTTCACATATCTTTAAGTTCTGCTGACTAGTCCTCTGTTGAGTTACATTTTGACTGACTGAAAATAACTAAATGTGATTACATTTTATCATAATTGGACTAATGGACTAATTGCCTGGCTTCACAATAAAAAAAAAGAAAAATAATACTTCTCAGTATTTGTGGAAAGAATTTATGACAATAGAAACATAAATGGTGAGCTGTTTTATATATACTTTCAGAATACTTGTGTGTATGTATTGTGTGTGTACAATAACTTGGCAAAACATGTTTTGTATTAGCACATACAGACAAGCTACAAAATCTCCAGACTTTAATATGGCCATGAGAGTGTGACAGATCACATGTGGCCAAAATTATTTATGACATTTGTATAATGGGACCTCAGGTGCTTTACTTGGACATAGTTTGCATTAAAAAAAAACCAGCTGCTTTTGTTACAAATTACAAACTGAAGATGCTGAGTTAATAAACTAACCTCTGGAATGTCTCTAAACCTGTTTAATAATAAATGCTGGATAAATAAATGTCAGTATCTTTTTGGCAGCCTGGCTTAAGAAGAAGCCTGTTAAGGGAATAAAAACCTCATGGCTGTCATGTGCAATATGTAGTTACTCAGCCAGGAAAGCTACCAAGAGGTTTATGTAAAAAAAAATGCAAGTCACTTTTTATCCAGCTGTATACAGATGATTCTGTGCGGTGCATTTAGAGGTTTATTAATAGCACAGGGCCTAGCACCACAGAGATCACTGACACTCTGAAGGCTGCAAGCCACCCTGTCTCCTGACAGTGTCCGATACTAAAGAGCCTTAAGGAGCTCTTGGTGAATATAGCGATTCATTTCTTTGAGAGCAAATGTTCATGTGAAGTTGGGCTTCTTATAAGTTACCTTACTCGGTAATCAGGTTCGCAGTCGGACTGCGCAGGCATGAAAAAAGGAAACAAAAATGATCTGCTGCCTCATTCATGTTTTCAGTCATTGCTGCACATAGAAACGTGCTGAGGTGGTACTTTTGGAAAAGTGAAAAACAAAACAAAAATTAAGTTTGAGTTAGTACATTGGATGGTTAGGATTTGACACCTTTCCCACTATCAAAAGTGAATGGAAAGTGTTATAAGATTCATCCCTGAAATGTGAAGTGAATACTTCTGCATTACAGCTGAGTAAGTGTAAGCACCGAACCTGATAAATGGCCCTCCGTGCCAGATCTCTTTCTGCAGTCCTGGGTGTTTTTGATCTCCATCTGTTTCGTGATTATTGGATTAACACCAAATTTTCCAGCTGGTAAACTATGTCAGAGCATTTTACAGGAAAGGCATCAAAAAAACTATGGAAAAACAATGAAAGGACTAGTTGCTACAGGAGACACTTTTAAAAACTTAGCCAAAAATAGCATAGACAGCTTTCCGCTAAAACAAAGGTCTTCTTATTGTGGTTTGGCTTCTTGTAGGGATCTTGATCTTGGCAGAGATGTTTAAGTAAAGAAAAAGGTGATGTCAGTGTAATGGTATTAGGTATATGTGACTCTTGCAAATGACAAAGGTCTGGTGCTGCACAAAGTATGCAAACACTAGGGGCCCGCCTCTTTGAGCAACCAAACTGTTTCCATTTGCATTACATTTAGTAGGAGATGAGTAGAATGTAATTCACTGATATTAAAGTGTGGAGAATGTTGGTTGGTAATGTTGGAGAATGCAAATCCCATTATTGGTTATGGCATTCGAATATGGAGCTTACCAACCATTAAGGCCTTTACTTTAAAAGGGAAATTAAAATAAAGAGATTAAAAAAATAATGAATAACTTTGGAAAGAGTTATCCTTCATGGACAACTACCAAAATGCACAAAATAGGCCAGTGTTCTTCAAATCTAGTCTCCTCAAGTGCCAGGGCAGTTCTTTAGGTTCCAACTGAGTTTTTTTCAATTCCTTTATCAACCAATTGAACCTCTTTCCTAGGTTTAATTCAGGTGTTCATTTCAAGCAGCTTCTGAATTGTGGCCCTTGGGGACTGGGTATGAAGAAAACTGGCGCAGACCAATGGCTAAACTGTTTTCAAGGTTAAACCAGATTAAGGATTGAAATCCAGACTGTGGTGAACTGTCAGAATTTGTTAGAGCTAAAACCCCTTCTCTTTCACCCTTCACTTTCACAATTTTCACCAAATATTCAAATGTTGTTTTTTTTTTACATTCACACAGAAATGGCCTTGAACAAACATTTTGCAAAACCATATTGTCGAAAAAAAACATGATTTATTTTAATGGACAGACTCGATTTCTTAAAAGGTTATTGAAGAATATCTACTAGATCATTCCAATTCCCTTTCCTTCGTATAGCTAAGCTCTTATTTCCCAAGGTATGAAGGAGGATATGAATTATAGAAATCTGGTAAGAAGTAGTTCAAGCATTGCTGTATTGTTTTTTATTTTTTCACCCAGACTTTTGTGAATGTTGTTAAAAGCATCAGTGGAAAAATGTGAGCTTTGCCCATGAGGGGGGTGAGCATTCGAGGTGAGCTTTGAAAGGGGAAAAAAATTATCCCGTGCAATACCTTTGTCCCAAACGAAATGAAATTCTCCACTCCTGTCCCTTTGCTTCATAAATCTTTAATAGGATTGATATTTATAGGTCTAAACTCATTTATCAGGAAGGCCATCATTTATTTATCCGATTGTCCCACAGTAGCGAATGGACCTAGCCTTCTCACCCCTCTTCAATTAAATACAGATCACTTTAAACTGTTCTTATTTTGTGCATTTAGGTTTCATTATACAATATTTCTTTGAGGAGGAAAAAAACACCCCAGGCTCCGCTTTGAAGTCATTGTTATAAAGGTGCAGTTTTGTAAATCCCAAGTATGCTGCAGAATGTCAACTCCTATTGATCTAATGCTTAATTTTGCACTGCGTGAAAATTTTAGCTGAACATGACTACATTGTAAAAGCTCCCCTGTGTGGTTTATAACCCATCGTGGTCATGAGAGCCACAGTGAGCTCTATTCTCTGTGCCTTCCTCAGCGCTGGAAAAAAATAAGAAAAAAAGACTGGTCATGCTGAAAATGCAGACTTGGAAACATCTATTGAAATTAGTAAATGTAATATTTTTTCTGGACTGTATGGCACAGAATGGTATGAATAGAAATAGATTCAGATGGAGCTCAGAATTGGTTAGTTATTTTCAGTGAACAGTTAACTGGAATATTATGACTCAACTGTATTAAACAACTTCGACTGTCACAGCTGGCAGCTGTTGCCACGCACCATTTTTAGGTATCTCTAAACCGTGACGTTTCTAGAAATCTCCTGATAGCGACTGTTAAAATAGCTTTCAGCAACAAGTTTAGACATGAGCTTTGAGGGGAGAAGAAAAACAAACATAGAAAAGACGTTATCTGCAAAGGTAACAAATAATCACGCTGACAGAGGTGAAATAGTGTAGCACGCTTCATTGTGATCAGAGGGATAGCCCTTTTTACGACTAGATCTCCAAGGAGTCCCTAGTAATATTTATAATGCCTGCACAGGTGTATTGTAAGAGTACAATAGTGAGTTATTGCATTTGTGTAGTTTTAAAATATTTTTAATCCTTCTGTAAATATGCATTGCTTTTACTTTATTAAAGTGTGTAGAGACAGTGTATTGAAAGCCAAAATGAGAAAGATAGCTTGTTGGCAGGGTATGTAATTAGGTGTGGGCCAACCATGGGCTGTAGTAAGAGCTGCACTGCGTTGATAGATGGACAAACACTGTGCCATTCCTCTCGCAGGGTTATTTGTGCCGACTGCAGATGAGCTTGTCAGTCAGACGGATTCCTGGTTTGCTGTTCTAGTTCATCCTAGATGTTTTACACAGCAGACTTGTTCAATCGATCCAGCTGGCAGCTTTAAATTTGCACTCATACATTGTGTATAAAACACTTGCACACCACACATCTGAAAATACTTGAAAGATACATCAGATACTCTGTTATAGAGGTCAGGATTCCGAGGAGGCCAAGACATGGTTCAGTACGATTACTATACTCTATTTTGTGACTGCATATTTGTTTGTGTTGGTAGATGTATGTCTCCTCACATTCCATCAGTAGTATAAGTGTGTGGAGGTGCAGTCTCTGTACAACATGATCCCTGATGCACGCTACACTAGTGTAATTCCGCTTTCCAGTTTGGCACTGAGCAGCCACATAACAAGTCCCCATGTAGTCTCCTCTGTTCCAGGGTGAAAAGGTGAAAATGGCATGGACAAAAATGAAGGGACCCTCAGCCTAATATTTTGTTGCACAACCTTTAGAGGCAATCACTGCAATCAAATGTTTTCTGTAGCTCTCAATGAGACTTCTGCACCCATTAACAGGTAGTTTGGCCCACTCTTCCTGCGCAGACTGCTCTAGCTGTGTCAGGTTTAATGGGTGCCTTCTCCAGACTGCAAGTTTCAGCTCTTTCCATAGATGTTCGATAGGATTCAGATCAGGACTCATAGAACGCCACTTCAGAACAGTCCAATGTTTTGTTCTTATCCATTCTTGGGTGCTTTTAGCTCTGTGTTTTGGGTCATTATCCTGTTGGAGGACCCATGACCTGTGACTGAGACAGAGCTTTCTGACACTGGGCAGTACGTTTCGCTCCAGAATGCCTTGATAGTCTTGAGATCTCATTGTGCCAGGCGCAGCAAAACAGCCCCAAAACATAACCGAGCCTCCTCCATGTTTCATTTTTTCGTCTGCAAATATAGAGCTGATGTGACTTGCCAAAAAGCTCCAGTTTTGACTCATCTGTCCAAACGAAATTCTCCCAGAGGGATTGTGGCTTGTCAATATGCATTTTATCAAATTCCAGTCTGACTTTTTTATGTTTTTCTTTCAAAAGTGGAGTCCTCCTGGGTCTTCTTCCATGGAGGATACTTTCACTCAAAAAGTGACGGATGGTGCGATCAGAAACTGACGTACCTTCACCTTGCATCTCTTTGGCAGTTATCCTTGGTTCTTTTTTTGCCATTCGCACTATCCTTTTGTTCAATCTGAGGTTGATTTTCCTCTTGCGGCTGCACCCAGGGAGGTTGGGTACAGTTCCATGGACCTTGAACTTCTTAATAATATTTCAACTGTTGTCACAGGAACATCAAGCTGCTTGGAGATGGTCTTGTAGACAATTGTCCTTTGCTTTCTCTGGTCCATGTTCAGTGTGGCGCACACAATGATACTAAACGGCACAGTGACTACTTTCCTGGATTTAAATAGGCTGAATGTCTGATTACAAGATTGGAGACGTGTGATACTAATTAAAGAAACAAATTAGTTTGGAATATAACTATAATCCAATTATTTATTATCTTTTCTAAGGGGTACCAACAAATGAGTCCAGGCCATTTTAGAATATCTTTGTAGAATGAGCAATAATTCATCTCTTTTCACAGCTTCTTTGCTTTATTCTATAACATACCAAAGGCATGCAAGTATACATGATGCAATCGCTTTTAATTTCATCATTTTTCAGGAGGAATGAAGCATTATTCAATGAGCTGTAAGGGTACCAACAAATTTGAGCACGTCTGTATTTATATTGTATTCTAAATATATTGCAAATATTTGAAAGCATATACTTTACATATATGACTTTTCCATATGTGTTTAAGATGTTGAATTAAAAAAATTGGGAATATGCATAACATTTATCATTCATTATACGTCCTTTCTATTGACTGTAGACAGAAGATGATTTGCAGACAAAGACGTGCAAACAAGATCTGGACATTTGTTTCAGAATACGCCAGTAACACTGGATGGACTCATTGGGAATAACCGACTGTGTTAGTTTAATTTGTTTATTTAATTTGATTAGTGTTAATGATGTGTCCTGCAGACAGGTCCTCTTAAATTGATTTTCAATCCTCCAACGAAAAAAAGAGTTTCAAGGGACAAAATGTAATTCTTTATTAACATTCTCAAAAATATATAGTTTTTTGATATTCAATCAGGTATACTACACATTTAATATAACATTTTGTATGCATATACTACCAGTCAAAAGTTTAAAACACCCCCATTTTTCCAGTTTTTATTGAAATGTAAGCAGTTCAAGTCCAATGAATAACCTGAAATGGTACAAAGGTAAGCGGTAAACTGCCAGAGGTCATTCAGATGGTCAGTGTAGTGAAGAAGAAGAAGAAGTAGTTATTTGTCTTTATAATGAAATGCAGAGATGCCTTTATAAAATCTGTTTAACAAGATCCTTTATTTCATTACAAGAAATACAGCATTTCATGTTTCACATCAGCCTAATTGATCCACTAATTATGGATAATTGTGAGTAAAACTATACAGACAAAATCCAATTAATTTCAAAATAGAGAAATCTTAGTTGTAAAATTGCACCGTTAACAAGAAAAAGGAAACTGGGTATTACTGCCTGGAATGAAAAAGATTCAATCAATGCAAAATTTCTTCAAAATATAGCAGTTTTGTTTACTTTTACTTTAAGAGTACCTGTGCAATAGGTATGCATTCTTTAGGGGCTTTAACATTGCATCACTCCCAACTCTCTATGGGCTGTAGCTAAGGATACTTTGCACCAAGAGATTGACTAGCAAGGTGCACTATAGAATCACACAGCATCGAAAGTGTCCCCCTGCAACCAAGATTATGCTGGAAGCATTCAACTTATTATTAAAATAGAATACAACATAGTCTTCCAAATACAGCAAAACTTATTGTTCTAAATGTCCAAATAGAATTACAAGGGTTGTTTTTCTGCCCTACAACCAATTCCCTATTACTCCACCCCCTTAACTAATGGCCAGCATATACACTCTTAGTGTTTTCTACATGTTATTTTGTAGAAAGGTCTATTTCAGCAGTAGAAAAAGATGTTGAATATCAAGTGGTGCATTTATCCTGACAGCAGTCTTGCCTTAATACATTCTGTGACTTCCCTGGTCCGTAGTTCTGAAGGTGCTTGCCGTGGTATACTGCACGTGTTCGCTGTATCCGGAGGAGAACGAGGAGGTGGTGAGGAGGGCCCTGGAGTACAAACCAGAGAGCAGCAAAGTGCAGCCTTATAGGTAAGATATTTGGAGACACCAAGGAACACTAGACAGGAGTATCAACTGATTCTGCAGTGCAATTACAGCACGGAAATTGGTTGGAAACCACTGCTATGCAAATATTTAATTCAGACCATAAGAAAATAAGCACTGACTGAATGTAATAAAGGCAGAGTAGTGTTAGGTACTATTAAAAAGCAGCAGGCTGACCTTTTAAATCCCTGCATAATAAATTACTGCTAATTTAATGACACATATTTAAATTTTGTAGGATGTTGGCAGTGCTATGAATACTTGTGGTTTTCATTCTCACTTTCACGTCAGTTTTTACCTTCACCAGATCTGATTACTAGTAAAATTAAATTGCTTTCCCAGTCTGCCATCTCAGAACCATCTGCCAGGGGGTAACAATGACAAAAAACCATCTGGTATTAGACATAGCAGATGCAAGACCACAGTCCTAGAAATGTGAAAGGATCCCTCAGAAAAAATGCACCATTGAACTTGGTCAGCTTTTAAAATGTTTAAACCCATACAAATGTGATCACTGTAGCAGTTCTCTATGCTCTATGCATTGGTAGCATTTGCACAGCAGGATAGTTGTACCCACATTTATCATGGGAAGCAATAAAACACTCTACTTGCCAATAGAAAAAATAGCCTTAAGCAAAACAGTATACGTTAAAGCACTACGTTTGCTGAATATGATGAAATGCAATACATTTGTAAATGCATAATAAAATTCTCTGTCTCATTAAGTCCCATTCATGAAAAGTGATTGTAGAGGTTCTGGTATCCTTGGCTTCTTGAGATAATCATTAGAAATTGATGGACATAAAAAGAGTAGTCTTGGCCTACCCTAATGATTTTTCATGGATTGTACTACACAATGTATATTCCCCCCAAACAAAATACCTAGAAGAAAATATAAAAGACTGCATAAAAGATTAAATAACAAGCTCTGCTGGCATGACCTGGAAAAGAGATACTGTACATTGAAACCCTACCTGAAATGGTGGCAGCTTTTTAAGCATTTCTTACACCTTGTGTGGATGGTCTTCATAGTGCCAGTGGTTTCTTAGCCTCCACTGTAACCTTATACTCATTTGAATCTTCATTGCTTACTTATATTGACTTTGCCTTTGAACCACTTCCCTTAAATGCTACCACTTGGGGGGGTGCTTGTGATGGCAGTTCATTTTAAATTCTAGTCTCAGACTATGTTGATTTTGTTAAAAATATATGCTTTTTAAGGTTCTTTACTCAGACATTAGATGTTAAAATGGGAACTAATATTAGAGACTCATGTGTTAAATAGAGTACACACTGGAAAATGTATTTTATCACACAGCTTATGGTATCCATGTTTCATTGATTTATATGTTCTGTATGTTCCTCCATTGCTGTGATTAGACTCGTATTTGTCATTCATGTATTTCATTCATCATTTTGTAAATAACCTGTTGATTGTGTTTGGGTTGTTATTTTGGGTTGTTATTGCTGACCATTTCCTTTGAAGCTGAATGTGAGCAAACGAGATAGGGAAGCCGGACACTTTTCCAGAGACTGGCTTGGCCAAAAGTATTCAGTGCACAGTGGGATACTAATTGAAAATGCAGTATATCAGTATTGCACAACAAAGCTTTACCAACACATAGGGGCACAATGATCTAATTCCCACCTCAGTTCACCCCCATCTGCTTTGAAACAGTTTCTCTAAATCCGTATTTCCTGGAAATGTCTGTTTACGTGGAAAGAAAACAGATTAACCGGATACAATAATGCACTGGTCCCACAGGTTAAAAGATATGCAAAATTAACAACAACAAAAAGACAGTTTCATTAAATGTGTATTAATTATATGTGTGTATGTATTATTAGATATGAAATCTTGAGACCTGGTAAACAGCTTATGAATATATTCCCAAGATCTGAATATCTTTTATCTTAAAGTTATTGTATAGTATAATATCTGGAAACTTTTAACAGCTTATGAAATTCAGTAACTCCTGAGATCTTAAAAAAACAAATACTCTTCTTTGACCTAATTGCCATAATGTTTTTAACATTATTGTATCTGTATTTTGTTGGCGTTGTTTTTGTTTGTTTTTAATGCAAGAAGAAAAACTATAGCTACTTTATATGTAGTCATACTGAGATTTCCTGCTGAGGTGCTGGTAATACATTATCAACACTGCGAACACTGTAGACTTACTGGGAAACAAGGTGAGAATATTGAAAACATATGATTTACCACAGTGAAAGTGACGCTGGCAGTAGTGTTGACTCTATGGTTTCAGACACTACCGAGCGAAGGCAGGGTTGTGCTTTCAGCATCGGACTACTAGTGGGGATCGCGGCCTGCATTCAAATCTCTGATTACATTTAGAAAGGCTTTCTTTTTTCATTTTATAACATTTTTCAACCAAAAATAATCTTGTAGTTTGCTATGATTGGTCACCTACATGGTATTTTGGGAGGGCAGTATAATTGGAGGTCAATACATGGGAAACCAGGAGACAACACTGTACTACATTTAAATGGATTTAAAGTTTTTGAATTATAATGAGGCAGGAAAGTGCTTCTGAAAATGTTTAAAAAGGGTTTATTATGGCTATTTTAAAATGATGATTTTCAAGATTTTATCACACCCACTTATCCAGTTTAAAAGAATCACATTCAAATGTAATGTTTTGAGAAGCCAATTTTATTTAACATTGTTGATTTCCTTTAGTAAACCAGGGGAATATGCATTTTAAGCAAGACAGGGAGATGTTATTACTTTTAAATGAAAAGTAGCAATTTTCTTTCTGCTTCTTCATGGCACTTGGGTATTTTTGTATAATTTTCACATTTGCTTTTATTGCCTTCAATAAAACTGAATTGAAGTGTCTTCAGATATGAGTTATATTCTGTGCATCTCTATTTGTTCTATACAATGTATTTTTATTATTTTAATCTTTTTTGCACGTTTCCAATAGACTCAGTCCTCCACTGTGCTGCACGTCAGAGATAAATAACGCAAGGGACGGGTTTTTCAGAGTGGACCCATCTGAGAAGGCCAATGGCTGCTTTCTAGCAGTGCTGAAAAGAGAGGTGAGTGGACACCAATCACACCCGGTGTTCGTCATTATTGGTTCATCACACACTGCTGGTAGGACACATTCACAATAAGATCAATACACATAAACAGGCTGAAACCAGCTTATAATACAGCTTGTCCTGGGAGGGATACAAGAGAATAGAGACCGTAGGCATTAATGAACCAAAATATGTATTTGGCTTTATCACACTTTGAAAATAATGCCATCGAACTCCAAAAAAAATGTATTAAAGCAAATTCAGACCAACATTTCTATCTATACAAGATCTTCATCGGGATTTGCTTTATCCTACAACCAGTATGTGCAGATAAATTCCCAACAGCGCACACAAATGTAGTCTTAGGGAGGTTGCAAATGGTGAATTGTGGTCTTGATGCTGTTACCATGACTAACCAGTTACTAAGGACAAGCCATCCGGTTTCCTGCGCTCTTGACACAATGGCTCTGGAATCTCTGTGGAGAAAAATAATGTGTTTATATTGCAAACTAGGGAAGCTTCATGTTTAATCAAATTAGTTCATCAGAGAATAAAGCAATGGCCTTGCAGGTATGCGATTTGTAATACCGTTACCTAAGATGGTGGTTTCTAAAGTGTGCCTAAACAATAGTTGTCACCCAGGTAGGATTAAATTAAAATGGAATTTAAAGATGTAAAAGAGTGAGTTGCTAGTAACTACAGCCCTGTGCCCTAGGGAGCTCATGGAACAATGTATACCTCTTCAGCACCTGTGGTTTTCATGGTTCCATGATTACTTACTGCCTTCTACAGATTGCAGTCACATGTAATAATCTAGTTCCCCATGATGAGTTCAAGGAAGATGTGCTTTCTATGCTCTATCAAATACAAATTTCAGAAGGAAAAGATGAATGAGATGTTGGACTGCAAGAGGTTTATGAGAGATTTAATTCCAACTAGTGGAATTAATATAAAGAAAAACCCCAAACTCTTGTAATTTCAGTCTCTGAAAAATATCCAGCCATCCATCCATTTTCAATAAGCAAATCACCCAGTGTCTGCAACACGTGTTTTTTAAATCAGAAGACACTTTGAACGCTCAGAGGAAATCTCCAATGCTTCTTGTGGATCGCTTGACAGTTTTAATGAGTTCTGATGCAAACTCAGCTGCAAATTGGCGTCAGACTGTTTCTCTCGAAATGTGTCAGAGAAACCAGGGATTAGACAGATTTGAAGTCATCCATAGGTAATCCATCCTACATATGAAAATGTAATTTAAAAAGATTGCACGAATACCACCAAAGTCTTTCGTAACTGATACAATCTTTGGACATGATTTTTGTGAGCCCTAACATTAATGCAGAATCATCATGCAACTGCTCCATATATATATTTTAATGTGTCCCACTCTTGTGTGCCTCCATTTTATCATATTGCAGGTCTGTTCATACAAGTTTTTTTTTTTTTTTTTTTAATGGTTTTAGACCTTTCATTTGCAATACATTTATACAATGTGCCGTGATGATTGTCATCCTGCTTTACAAACATAGATAAGTTTGTTAAGTTGCCTCCAGATGCATTAATAACCAAGTAGTATAGATGAAAGCTGAGCTAGCAAAGAAAATGGAGTTGAATATTCAGTCGTTGTAGACCAAAATTAAATGGTTAAAAAAATACGAATCTTTATGATGTTTAGAATTATTCCCAGCCTAACAATCTGTATTTCCGGGATTGTTCTGGAGATTGAGAATAACACATACAGAACATAGATTTGTTTTGGTCTCTCAATCAGACAAAGAATGGGATTCAAGAAGCTGTGAACTGGGATGGTCACCTCTTATGACTGTTTCCTTCTCAGATATTTCGAAAATTCTCCAGCTTTTCTAATTTTCTCCCCAGTGGAACGACCAGATTACTGAACAGTAGAGCTAGATTACGTGTGTCTTTTATTTTCAAAATGTTCTGCATATGGATGAGTGGATTTACTCGTTCTTTTTTCATGCTATGGCTGTATACAATATTCATAAAACATAGGCTACAAGTTAACTTTGTCAGGAAATACTACACGTACACCTAATTTTCTGTGCAAAATCAACTTTCAGTTATAATTTTTCAAGAGTATGAATACATCTGGAGGCAAATGAACAGAATTCTCCATTCAGAGGATAGTTCCTTTATCTTCATTAGGCCTTCATACCTAAAATGCTGTCTGCTGAGTCATGGTTTATGTCTCTCATGTGTGCACTTAATTGATCAATTGCTCACCCAATGGAGACACTACATTCTAAGTTATTTGCTTATATAGCAATAAATCAATTAGGGATTAGACTCCAATCCTGAACAGATGTTGCACCTGCCTGCCGAATGTGCATCTTCATCTTACAGGCTTTTTTTTATAAAGTAATTTAGAGATCAGTTTCTGGAGATATACCATCACTTGACAATTTCTTGCAAACATTTCTAGTCAATTACATTAAACATTATTAATGCAAACATTTGTTTTTATTCCTGATGATGCAGAAAATCTTGCATTAATAGTCCAAGTGACCACAAGGCTGTCAAATTGAGTATAAATGTTATTTATGGGAAATTTCAGGATTCAATATTCCATATTTATTTATTATTAATTTTTTTTCAATCAAAACAACCATTTTAGTTTGATCACAATATCATCACAAGCAATACTTTTCCACAGAATCTATCGATCATTTGTGAAGTTTGACAGTATATCGATGCTGAGTATAGAGAGTTAACTCACAGACTGCAGTAGAAAGAAGCAGCACACTTCTTGCCTGTCAGGTCCCATATAGACGTGTGCGGTGTGGCCAGAGGAGGGCTGTGCTGTGACCACTGCTGAGTGTGCAGGGTGTCAGCACACACCCATTATGGACAAATCTCTACTGCAGAGAGTCCCTCAGGCCTGGGTGTTACTGCAAATCATATTAAATCAGTGCCACATTGAACAGATAAATAAACAAACACACTTAAAAGAAGCAGCATTTTAGCATTCATCTTCATGTATAATGAAATATTAATGAGCACAAATTATTATGCTGGTGCTGCTGCTACAAATATGATTATTCTTCCTTTCTTTATTTCTTTCCTTTTTCAAGCCAAGGCTTTTAAAGGGTCAGATTAGATTGCCCCTTTCTATAAAATATAACTTTGTAGCATCATGACTAAAATATGTAATCACTGAGGAACCTCCTCTTGATTATAATCGCTCTTTTTAAAGAGTAGAAAAAAGTTTCTAGTTCTGCTCCATGTATTCAGTATGTTAAAAGTTAAAGAATGGCTGACATTAGTAATCTAACAATAATCGCTCAGTGATTTCAAAGGGACAGCTTCCTCTTGAATAGAGCCCCTTCCACCCCTGTCCTCTCTTCCCCTGAGACGGAGTAGAAGGGGCTTTTAAAGGTTAAAGACTCATCATTTAATCTGGTGTCCTCCTGCAAGGGTGAATAATTTATGCACCATGCATAAGGAGCTCGTTTTTGAAGGATGGGCTGTTGGCGGGAGGGTTTTTAAATTGTTACATTTAAATGCCAACGAAGGGCTTTCACAAACTGCAGAGTAGAGGTCCAGACCTTTAGCCCCTGAGACCTGCAAGATCTTACAGTTTCCCATCGCGGTCTGAGCTCTAATGATTTAACTGAAATCATTAAACCCTCAGTCTTTTCGTATCCCTTATTTCCATTTTCAAATCACTCCTATACCTTTGAGGAGGGCACTAGTTTGACCATCTGCCCTGTTATAGGGAAGTCCCAGTTATTTTGTTTGTAACCTGTGTATACCTGCACCAGAGGATGTGAGCTTTATGGAGATAGATTAACCTGCTTACAGTTTATAGCTTTGTGAAATTTTCACCTTTGTTTTGGCATTGTTAATCAGCACAGCAAGCATTAATGAAAGCAGAAACACCAACTGAACACTAATGCTGATATATAAATATATATTTATTTAACCTGAGAAGTGGATAAAGCATTAGTTACAGAGCCCTTGTACCTCAAAACAAGCAGCCTTGGCTTCAGCTGGGAAATAAGCAGGAAGTTAATGGAGCAAACACAAAAATAGCCATATCTGGTAGCCTTGTGCCTCATGCAGGGCCTGAAGCAGACGATCATGCAGAAGACTGATACTTATAATGGGGGCTGTGAGAAAATTGTCCTGTTCTGCTCTTGTATTACAAAGGAAGCAGATCTCGGCAATTCCAGTTAAAGTAATGCATCTCTCTCAAGGGGAAATAACCTTTTTTTTTTTTACTGCTTCCCGTTATTCTTTATTTCAAATTATATTTTCTATGTCTATACTCTGTAAACACAAATTTGACTCCATATTTAGTGAAAATTACGTTATTTTGATTTTGTACAACAATAAATATATTATCCCATGCCAAGTGGGAAATAACTCACATTATTGTTGCAATATTAAAAATGCTTCATATCAGTTGTAAATGCAGATAATGTTATATAAAATGTAATATCCCTAAAAACAAAAAGGACAATCCGACAACAGGACATCATCATCTATATGCTACTGAAACTGCACATGAATGCTAATGCCTAATTTTAGGAATATAATAAATGGTCTCTAAATGGATAATAAAATATTTTTTCAGGATAAAACTGATGTATGCAATACCATTTTTCTTGTCTTGAATACCATCAGTTGGCTGTGTTTCTGTTGGCCTAAGGCACACCATTTTATAACGCATCTGGCCGTTCTAAGCGAATGGCGCAGCTGGGGAGAAATGCTGAATAATTCACCGCTGTGTCTCTGAACATTATCGTCAGCGGATTAACCTTAAATAATATCTTGTTAAAGCTGCTGCTCCACAGTAACAAGCCCATTCCAATTTCATTGTTTTTAAATTATTTAGTTCGTAAAAAGTTGCAATTTGAAGCTCATTTTTATGTGCTGTAGCAGATAATAGCTGTTCGATGCACAACTGAGCTGCTTCACTCCAGCGGGGATTGCAAAACACACTTTAATAGGCAAAGTGGTAGGTGCTATTTCTCCTCTTGAGAAAAAAGAACAATAAGTACATACTCAAATATTCACTTGCCATTATTTCATTAATCCCATAGTAATCAATTAACTTCTTAATGATTACTCACACTTTACAGCTGTCTCCTAACAAACTAACAAACGTTCCACATTTTAAAACTATACTGACAGGCCATTTTAATTTGGGTTAATTTAAAATGGTTATAAATAATTGCACCCTGTAGTCATAGGAAGTCAAACTTAATGCCTACAATTGTCAGTTGTACTTGTTTTTCCAAGCATTTATTTAACAAATCAGCTAATTCAAAAACTATGTGTTTACTTAATTTGCAGGTTGAAATGGAAAAGAACAATCAGTTCTTGTACCAGTGACTCTGTGTTTAGCCTCCTGTGAATTGCTGGATTGCCTCTCAGGGATTATGGCTATCAAATCACCATTGCCCTTTACAGCATCTCATTGATTTGGCTTTTAAATTAACACTCTAGGTAGGTAGTTGCCTTCTGGGGTTGCACAATCAACCTCCTAGAAAATTCACTCAAAACTGCATAAAAATAGGGTGCTTTTAGTCATAACGTGTACAGACCTTTGTATTTCATGCTAAATAAATTTGAGAGGAGTAGTGTTTCAGTAATCCTCCTTCAAAGCGAGTCGCTCTCTTAGGCTCCTGACATCAATAGCTAACGGCAAAAAAAAAAAAAAAATGAAAAAAGACCTGTCCTCTGCATGTTCTGCTTCTGAGTAAATCCAACCTCTACACGTTTCTTTTTCAAACACAGTGACTGACATAAGCATGTCATCCAGCACTGAGTCAGTTCTGCTTGATTTAGACATGCATGTTGAGTGAATCTATTATACAAGGGCTATGTATTGAAACGAAATATCTCAGATTTCTAATTTTCTACATCATAATACAGTCCTGGCCAGACTCGGGCACAGATGCTTCTTTTACTACCCCTCAGGTTCAGATTTAGAAGGCGTGCTCCACGATTCATTGGACCCCAGAGCCTTTTTTTGGATATTGGTGATCTACTCTCTTCTATACTCGTAGTAGACGTTGTCAGCATTTCCTGTCATCTTAACTCACTTGACAAATGAAAGTAAACGCGCTCAAATTCACTTTTGTTACAGGATTTTTAAAAATGTAGCTGGATTTCGCATTCTTTGTGAGGGTGTACTATGAATGTACTATGAGCCTCATTTCCTTGAAACGGTTCCAGTTAAAAACTTAAATTTCCTCATGATTTTTTACAGCTTCAACCAAATCCACAGAAATGAAAAATATAGATGTATTTAAACCTTATATGTGTAGGCTCAACTGGATGGTCTTCTAGAGTAGAGTCAGCAACTGAAAATGCTAGCTTTTTTCTCTTCTGACACTTATGGATGACAATCAAAGAGTTCAATGGAGAGGAATGGAGAATGGAAAGAACAGGCATTGTTTTGTATCTTGTGTAAAATAACAGTGTTCCTAATCATCTGCAAGCAAGTGCAGGTGTGAATGACAACTGGGTGATAGTCAACTTGTTAGCTTGCATTCTCTTGTGGTGTGTTCCTCTTGCTGCTTCGCTATCCAGAAAATGTTACTGCTCCCCACATCCCCCCATAAGCTCTAGCCACACAAGCACAAATTATAGTTCTGCCAAAGGATCATACTACAGCTTTTATGAGAGCGCGGTGTGGATGGACTTTTAATGAACGATCCTTTCTTAATTAACAGGCCCCCTCTGGGACAGTTGCATCGAAGGATGTGCTGGCTCGTGCTGCAGCGAAGGGGCTGCTGGAAGGCATTGGATCAGAGAAGCACACAAAGAAGGAGAAGAGGCGGCCCAAAGTGGCAGTGCAGCCGGTCACGCCAGTCAACGAGACCCAGGCCCGCATCGCAGAGTTTCTCACAAGAGAGAGCGGAGAGAGTGCTGCTGTGGACGTCACAGAGAAGGCCTCCGCAAACCCCACGCTGAAGACCACAGAGAAGGGCATGGTGAAGGCCACGCCGGGGGCCACGGAGAAGACCACAGCAAAGTCCATGACGAAGGCCACGGTGAGCAGTTCCTCCTGGTACCGCGAGATGAGTAAGAGCAAGCAGACCCCCAAGTCCACGGTCTCCAGTTCTGTCTCTAATAGCATGAAGAAGAGCCTGCCTAAATTCTCCCCCACAAGCCGTTTTTATGAGCAGCGCATCTGTCCCCCAAAACCAAGACTGCAGGAGAAGATGTCTGTGCTGAAGCCAGTGGAGCTGGTGTTCCCCCCAGTCATGTTTCCCAGCTTCAGCCCCCTCATGAACAAGAGCAGGCCCCCCCCGCATCTCTCCGGCTTTCTCTGGAAGGGAGCCAGAGTCACCCAATACTCTCTCACTCCATCCACCGCCAGGGTCAGCAGATTTAGAGAGACGCTCCCTACAGCCGTGGTGTGGCACCCGCGACCGTGGCTGTGAATCTCGCAGGTCTACAGTCCTGCAGAGTGCCATGCATTATTTAATTTCTCTTGGTCTATTTATGTCTCCTATTTTTCTGTTTCACTCCAAGAAAACAAAGCTTCTCATTTAAATCCTGTTTTTTCTTCCCGTTTTTGAACTCAAATGGTTGAATTTCTATAAAACGGTCTGCACCCGCTTTAGGCAGTGGCCAATTGACATCATACTAATGTATGTGCATTATTTAATTTCACACTGTTCTGGAACAGTTTGTAAAATTGCCAAAATATTCAGTATTTCAGATTTCACAGATTAAAATGCTAAATCAGCTAAGCTAAATAAGATCTATGGATTTTATTTTTGTGGCAGTGGATTTTTTTGTAGGGGTTTGTGCCAGGAAAATACATTTGCAAAAACAGGTACATTTTCCTTACCGAGGTTCTGAAAGAAAGGCTGTCCTCACAGGGCTAAATGTGTGGGAGACAGAGGGTAGAAAACCATTACATTTCCTTTGTTGTTTTTGGAAGATTAGGGTAGATATCATACCTATCTTTATGTTACTGTTTATTGTTATTAATCAGTCATGTCAGCCTCCGGTTAGTTGTCAGGAATGTTTAAAGGCATTTTTACAGGAGGTATAAATTGAGAAGATGCATTTTACAGTCTAGCTCATCCCACCAGCACATCATTTTAATTGGAACCGTACTTAACCCCAATAAGACTGTTAGAAAGTAGAATTAAAAGTAACTTTAACATTTCATACACCTATGTCCAAAACTACTAAGCACAAGATAAATCTACATAACTGTTCGACAGATACTTAGATTACTCCTTCAGATGATTCGTGTCCTGGGTTGTGCCCAGCAGTGTCCTGAAGATAAATCTCTTAATTCCTGGGGACTCTAGGACAAACCTGGGGGGCTGGAAACCGCGTTGTGTGCCTCTGAAGCTTTGACAGCCCACTTCTTGGGAATTACAAAAATGTGTCATTTGAAATGCTGCTAGTTGGAGCAGCTGCAGCCCTTATGATAAAAGCTGTGAGATTAGCCTGTCCCTTCAGCCGTGCCATGCTTTGTCAGGTTCTGCCCGTGTTTCTGGGAGCTCAAAATACAGCATCAGACCCACATTTCTACTGTTTCTGAACATCTCTCAATACCATTTTATCTTTGGCAGTGAGAAATTGGACTGTTTCAGTGTTAGCAATCCATAAGAAATGAATGTGATTCTAAAGCTATGGATTGGTTATAGAGAGTCATCAAAATGGCAGTGAGGAGAATAACTTTTCTGTCCAGCAGAGTATCAACAGATTTTTTTGTATTGATTTTTTCAATTTATCAAGATTATCTTTTATCATTAAGGAAGAGTGACCTTATAAATGGACTTTCAAATTAAAATAAAACCATTTTAATTATTTTTAATGAAGAAATTATTGCATAAGACATTAAAACAGAAGCTGACTGCTCTTTAGGGCTCAGGTTTTATTGGTGTTGTGGTTTTATCATCAAGATTCCTTATCAAAGGAACACAATTACAAGAGCCTCGCAGTGCAATTACCTGCGTTCTTATCACATTTACCCATAATAACATTAAAGACAGACAAGATCAATAAAACACTGAAGGAATGAAGAAGAAAGTGCCTCCTTAGTCATTGATTCTTAACAATGTGAGACTCCGATGCCTAGGAGGTAAAATTACACAATACACAGTAAATGTTAAACATTTATAAAATCTGACCCTTTTGAATGTTTTATCTACAATTCCACAGCAAGACAGCTTTTTTGTCTGCAACAGCAAGCCTCTGGGTTTGGATAAGATTTGTCCAGGCATGAACACGACACACATTTTGTTTTTAATTACCAGTCAATCTCACATCATCTTACAATTTTGAACAAATCCACCTATGAATGACTGAATGACTGAATTAATAAATAAATAATGCTGAACTCTGTTGTCTTTCATAGATTTTTATGTGGTCTAATAGTTTAACTATGAAGATAATACTGATTAACCCTGAGCCATGTGGACTGCACAGGGTACGCTTGAGGGTTTGTATGGTTATGGTTATGGTTTTGGTTTTGGGTGGGGGGTTGGGGCTTTTAGATTTAGATTTAGACCGAGTCACTGCATGCCCCACAGATGGAATTTTGAAAAGCGTTCCCTCTTCTCCGTGACACAGAGATGGACATTGCACTTCTCTCAGGCCCGAGCCATGCAGCCATATGCGTAGCATGTACACCAGCCATTCCTCAATCTCGACAGCCAGATGTAATGATCAGACACCACACACTGAGAACCACCAGAGGAAGAGGAAATAATCCAAGAAGAGAGTGTTACAACCCAAATCACATCAATTATACAACAGCAACCGCAGGAACATGCACATATACATCATCGTGGATAAAGCTTATCACTATCCTGCAGTGACACTTTCCAACTATTTAAAGTATCCAGTAAAGTCCAGTAAATCCAAGGAAGGAATTAAACGGTTCTCATATTTATTGATGTTCTTTGGGCAAACTTAAAGAAAACAGTCAAGCATGTGAGACAACACTACTATTAGGTAGATTCTCACATAATGGATTCAAGTTAGTATAGCAAACACATGTGCTCTTGACAGGGCAGGGGCTATGGCAATTCACTGTGATGCCTTCCAGCTCTGCAATGCCCCTGCCACGTTTCAGTGCCTAATGGACCCTGCGCAAGCTCCTGTGCCCTGCTAGTGCACGCTCCCTACTCGACTGCATGCATCTGAGCCGCCAGACGTCATCTCAACCCCAGGAAGTGTGAATTGCTCTGGAGACAGGTTGCTTTCCTGGGGTACATTGTCAGCCGGGTCGGCGTGGCCATGGACCCAGTCAAGATGACCGCCATGTGGGGTTGGCCGACCTCTGGGAGTGGGACTGAATTCAGAAGCTTCCTGGGGCTCGATTCCTGCTAGTGTCAGTTTCCCCATTCCCTGCATCTCCCTACAGAGAAGGGGTGGCTCTTTGACTGGGGACAGGATTGTGCCGCTGCCTTCTCCCAGCTCCGTGAGGCGCTGGTGCCTATCCTGGCCTACCCTGACTGCTGTCAGCCCTCTTATATAAATACAATCAGGTACAGCTGTAGAGCAATTAGAGTGTTAAACCCCCAATAATTCAATTATTTGCACAGTTCCACACAAATGAGCAAAAAACCTTTAAGAAAAGAAACCCACTGAAGCATCAAACCAATAAACACAATTATCGTATCATATATTTTATGCAACTAAAATGCACACCATTACAAAATCATTTAAGGACTCTGTGTAAACCATCATTAATAATTCATTCACCACACAAAGTGAAATATCACTATATCAAAGAGAATAAACAATTGGAAGTTTTTTGAAGTCAGGTGTAATTAATCCAATTTAAAACTACTGACATGTGCCTATACACATAATTATACTTTATACCATAAAATAAGTAAAATCACAGATCCTCAAACACATGACATGAAGCCGTCACGACCTGGATAACTGCAATAAGAAAATGACGCCGGCAAAGAGCAGGGCTAGACTTTTTGCATTCACCACTATTCTCCAAAACATCCCGCTACTCTCCAGACTTTTTTTTTCCAAACCTGCACATTTCCAGTTCATTTTGGCAATTATGGTGCTGCGGCCTCACCGTTTCCACTGCTGGCTGTCATTACTGAGGCACAGCACAGATCCATGCAGAAATGAGCAAACGCCAGAAAGGGTTAAGAATCAGACAATATAGGAAACCAGGGACGCTTAATAATACTCTGTCAATCGGTTTATTAAATTTTTTAAGAAATGGCCTTGAATCCAATTTTTTACACAGCAGGGATTAAGCAATAACTACTTCAGATGAAATTGAAGGCTGTTCAGAGTCCAGGCCATGCTGGTATTCCAGGAGTGGCTTGGATGCACAACAATGCTTCATTAGCTTCACAATTCCTCCGGGTCAGGGGAGGGAAAGTCAGCCGGTCTATGGCCTCCTCGGCAGCTCTCTTTTAACAGCCAGAACTGCACTACAGAGAGAGCGGCCTGCGCCTCCGGTATGAAAGATAATGCAGTGTGAAAACACCTATTAACAGCAAACACTGTGTTTACACGACATTAGCACTGCATTAGATGGGAAACGCATACTTAGGTACTGAGCACAGTTTACTTGCCTGAGCTAACCTTGCGTATCTGGGAACGTATACAAAACTCCTAAGCAAGACAAATCAGATGGACTGCAGAATGTACATTTGCCACAACCAAAGATTATACCAAAAATTGACATTTTCTACTAGCCACTGTATTAGGAAATACTTACATGTATATTTACCCATATAGCACGTAGACACATTTTGTCTGCCATCGAACTTGAGCTGGGGATTCCCGTTCACCTGTGTGTGGCCTTCGTCTCTTCATTGTCAGTGTGTCTGTACTGTGAATGTCTGCATCACGTTTCTCGATGGTGGCACAGACCATGTGTGTTTTAAAATAGAGCTCTTTTACAGCTAATAAAACCCTTCTTAATGTGATTGCTACAGTAGTGTGAAATGTTGCCATGAGAATATACTGATCTAAATCCCCACAAGACTGTTAACATTTACAGGGAGCCAGAGCCGGCGACACAAGGGTGGCCTGGTTTGCAAGTGTGGCACAAACACATTGACATCCTCCGCAAGTGAATCTTGAGCGAGGCCTGCATTTTCTTTTGAAATGGTAGGATTATACAGAATCTCCATATGTTCAACATCAGAAGTGCATTATCTCAATACACCTTGCGTTAAAGCGCTTTTGTGGTTTCATTCCCTGCTAAAGCTTGATCCAAATAGAGAGTTCGTCTGCAGTAAGGAGTTTCAGTCGTGCACCCTCGGGTCTGTCAACAGTAAAATGTGTTTATAGTTGTGGCAGCGGCTCCAAGAAAAAAAAAACATGATTTCGGTTGGGTCTACAGTTAGTGCAAACAAGCCAGGGAAGCCTTTGCTATTTGCTTCACTTCGTAATTTATTCAGGATACATCTTAGTTTCCTTTCATTTTTTGTAGCACGTCGCAATCTCTGTACTAACAGGCTTTCACCATTTGTGCTGATGGACCCCTTTGTTTAAAAATGTACAGCTGTATTAATATTTACAATGTTGAATAATATGGACACGTTTATATGATTTCATCACTGAATTCCCTTCAGGGTGCTTGAGTCGACTCAACTATGCAAAATTAAAGGCCCTGAAATGGGGGGGGTATAAAAGATGGGCAAGTGCAGGACTCGTGGCGTTGGAATCTGTTGTGTGAGGTGGGAAGTATTGCAATAATGTGTGCCACGATTCGGCGTCCAATTCATTAACAGTGCTTAAATCTACGCACTCCCCTGGTAAACATATACCTGAACATTGCCCCATCTTGGTATCTTTTATGAGAATTGTAAATCTCCAGCTGTTCTGCTGCTCAAGGTTTTTCACTGCAACATGATTACTTAATCTAATTATTTGCTCAAGAGGACACCTTTTTTTCCCCAAGGTCTTTTTCAGGAGATTAAAAAAAAAATGCATTTGATTTAAAGTGTAGCAAATGCTAAAATATTTAGAGGCCTGACAGAGGAGTTATATTAGTCCAACTCCTCACATAATCACAGCACAGAGGTCATTGCCGCCCACGGCAGAACAACGGGTGGAAGAGCGAGGCTGTCTGGGAAGCCTTGGTCTGTCACAGCCAACGTCTTCACTGTCCTTAATGAGGTCTGGTCACATTCCCCGATTGGCTTGTTGTTGAAGTTCTGTAGTGTAGCACAGCTGGCCTGGGACGGCTCTAGTCAGCTTCCACTGAGGATGTCAGTTGTTCTGCATCGCTAGGCTGTCAGTAGGTGACCCCACAGGTTTCTGCGGGGGCCGGGGTGGTGTCTCTGTGCAGACGATCATGGCAGGGAGGTGTCTGCGGCTCAGGCCAGTGCTGGGAATTGTGTGGGGTTCAGCAGGGAGCGCTGTCATGTTGAAAGGCCATATGGGGATACACCCAGCCTTGCCCCGGGCAGTCTTGCAATGATGAGGTGATTCAGGGCTATATCAAGTGATCTGAGGACTTCACTAGCCTGCAGAATTACTCTCCCTCCGTTTATATTCAGGAAACGTTTTATTTGTTCCAGAGAACTGCTCAAAAATGACTTTGGAGAAGGTAAATCGCTGCGCATGACCTCATTCTTATTACAGGCAGTGAAACAACGTTCGATTTTACTTATTTCAAAGTATGAGTGCAGCTTAAAATAAAAACAAATACATACAATCCACTTGCAAGTGAAAGAACCATCTGGGACAATGTTGTATTTTAATATGCAGTTTATTCTCACAACAGATTACATTTATATGGTGTAAAATTAGTGAACAGCAGAAGAAACCAACTTTTATTTTTTACTGTAAATCAGCTGCATAAAACTCTAGCAGGCTTTTCTTTTATTTAATCATTATTATTATTTGAGCACTTAACTGCTACTACTTTATCCAAGAGCACGTTTTGGCCGGAGCCAAATACACACAAGAAAAAATATGACAATTCCCACCGGAGTGCAGGACTGTAAATGTACTTGGTTCACATTTTGTGATATGCTTGTTAATCACAACAGTTTGAGTTGCACAACTTATTGAAAGGTCTTTGTGTTATTCATGGCTTCACAAAATGAGGGTAGGGATGGTTTGCTTCTCTTTTTATTTTTTATTATATATATTTGTTTGCTTCTAACAAGAACCTGAAAGCCGTGCCAGTCAAAGGTACTATCAAAATGATGGCAGTCATGCTGAAAATTACTTTCTGGAAGCTTAATCCCAGCATTTGTTTTCTTACCTACCCCACAAAACCCTAAAAGACCTGTACTGTGGCAGAATTACTGAATTAGTTACCACATTCATATGCGCTCAAACATGCACACCCACTGTTGGATGTTCTTGGGCTGAATTCACATTGTGTTTGTCGTGTTGTTTTTAACCCCCACTCTTACGGTGACCCAATAATCACCAGGGAAAGTCCGTCTTCGGTACCAGTTGAACAAACCGCTGTGATCTAGTGAACACAAGGATCCTACGGGCCCGACGCCTGTCCGAGGAGGACATTCGAATCCCCAGATCATGTTTTGCATTTGGAGGAGCACAAACAAATGCCACAGTTCCCTTTTCCTACACTGCAAAAAAAGCTTTGGCCCACTCTGGTTCAGTTATATGTAAATGATCCTTTATCTGCATTACAGCTGGACTAATACAGTTTGAACATTGATTAATTTAGTGCTGGCTACATTGTGAGAGAGATAGAGCATACAGTCAACGTAATACCTCCAAACATAATAAAACTGGTATACTTCAATATAAAATAGAATAAATAAAATAAAAAATATTTCTCTTAATTTTTTTTGTAATTGTCACGGGACATGCAAGGCAAAGTGACATGGCTGTCTGCTTTGAGAACCGCTAGATATAAAGAATGCATAGATAATGCTTGGTTAACGCTAGTCTTACTACAACTAATTGGCCTAACCACAGTAAATAAAATCATAGACATTTTTTTTCTTTTTTTTTTTTCTTTCTGTTTATCTACAACACGGACATCTAAACATTACACTTTGGCCATGACAGAATAAAGTGTTTGACAAAGATGTTTCAAGGCTTTTAAGTAGAAGAAGAAAAACAAAAAACAACGCAAAATAAACAGCTTATAAAGTGTGATTATATGTATGCAAAACAGTTTTTATACACAGAACCTATTCACATTGTTTCAAACCTTTCAGCTTCCTTTGGGAAAAGAAAAAAAAAACATTTTGTTTCATTGCTGGTTCAACAGAGGGAGTGCACACACTGCGGTGAGCGGGAGCGAGTGTCCAGATATGCACTAGAAGTTCAAGTAATATTAATAAGGTGACGACAACCATTTTCACGGCTGCACTTCAAATCCGACGTGTTATTATGGAGTCAAGCCTTAACCATCACGTGTGGAGTGCCAAGCGTCACGGTGATGCTGCATGGAAGAGCTGCACGAGACAACAACCCCCCCACCCCAGGAAAAATGAAGACACAGAGGTATATTAGAAAGTGGCTCGTATGATTTTTAAGATGGGAGACACGAAAGCACCGTACAGACCTCGACCAATGAAGATCATGGAGTTTATATCAACCAGGTGGGATAAAAAGAAGAGATGACTTAATTTACGACCCGTCCCACAGGATTTCCAGCAAACGGAGATCAATCTTCACATAAACTGAATGCAGGTAGTTGTAGATCAGTGTGGTGCACATGATCTATGGAATTTAAGCACATTAGCCAACCGAGACCTTGTGCAACCAGCTCCACTGTCTTCTGTCTAACTGAAGGCCACCTGCTGCAAAAAACACCAGCAGTTATCAAAGCACCACTTTTGGTCACAGGACGAGCGATATTTAAAGACACGACATCCACCTGTAGCAGGACAGACACTGAGGACCGACAGAATGCTAGTCTGCTGATTTATACTGACATTGATTTACTGAAATTGTTTTTTTTGGAGGCAAATAGGTACGGTACTGAAAAAATGTTGAGAGGAGCCAGAAGTGAGCAGCAATGGTCTCAGAAACTACCTTGATTCATCATTCCCTATCTACTTCAGTGTAGGTGACAGAAGAAAAAGTGCTCTCAATGGAAGGCTATTTCAGAACGGCGGGGGGGGATATGGCATGAGCGCCCCACATCTGGAAGACACTCAGTCCGTAAAGCTCACGAGAAGAACAAAAAAAAATCCAAAAAAGGGACTGGCTGTTACTTTTTCAAACAGCAAAGCGAAACAAAACAAACAACAGAATCAAAAGAAAGACCTTAAATCATGCGTCTCTTCACATCACATCATGAAGGCTAGAATGTTAGAACATGCTTGTTGTACACATAACAGGATAAAGCACTGGAGACGGAGAGTCCGCAGCGGAGGAGAGCAATGCTGAATGTCAGCGTGTTCCTGTGGTTCTATGAAGTATCCTCACACACTGGCGCACTGAGCACCCGGGCGATGCACTTTCCCAGCTGCGCCGTATGCACATCGACTATTGGGGCAGCTCCGGTACGGGCCTCTTCTGTTTCAAAGTGTCAATGAGGGATAGCACTCCTCGTTTCACGCTCGTCGTCACCCTCCTGGTTACAGAGTCCGAGGGGGGGGAGGCAGAGCAGGCTTTCTGTGAGGGAGGTCGGGCCACTAAACACTTCTGGTACCGCAACTGCAACAACACACACACACACAGACACAGACACAGACAAACAAGAGAAGAGAACAACGCTGAGCATCTGTAACTGCGCGGACACAAGAGCAGGTGACTTGTCACAGCAGCAGGGGACGGGAGGGTGGGCTGGAGAGGGAATTGCAGCTGCTGCTTCTGCACAGGCTCTTCCCAGCAGGATGCAGGTGGGTCCTGCCGCTTGAGAGCCCATTATTCAGATTCGGCTAATCAGCCTTTGTTTTCAGGATTAAAAGAAGCTCAGAACTTCAAAGGGATGTAGTATCTAGGGCTGCTTCTCGGACTCCCTGACTCGGTACACAATACACATATTTCGATGTATAGTCTAAATGGGCACTGTTAGATTTGTGAGAAAGAGGTTACTTTAGACTACAACACCAGTAACTGAGAGAATTGTTGGGCACAGCCTGAATAATAGATGTGGCACAGTATGGCTTTCACTGCTATGGAACCCACTGGGGGTGGGGGGTGCACTAACACAAACACTTCAGCAGGCCTGGCCGGTCACGTCTGCGATTCATCCGAACACCAGCACTGCACTTCACCCCGGCCACCCTCGCGGCCGGTATAGACGGATACACCGCCTAGCCGACGGAACAGCACTCGGATTTCGATGGGTGATGCGATGATATTCTGGTTTGTTTGTGCAGGCATAAAAGTCCTGTGATAGAACGGTCACAAAGGACTGGTGGTCTCTGAAGCGCTGCCAGGGCCTGTTATGCGGACTGCACCACTGGGAGCATTGACCAAGAGTCTGCATGGTGTTCCTACACCATGAAGCTATTTCACAGTGAGCATCCATATACGGCTCTGGAAAAAATTCAGAGACCACTTAACATTGATACCTGCACTTGGGAGTTTTTTCCAGAGCGGTAGAGCGATATAGTAGAAAGTATTCACACCCTTTATCTGAAACAATGTTATCTGGTGATTCACAAATATTGTTAATTAAAAGTATACTTATTTACCAATTCGTTTTTTTTTTATTGAACACTGATTCAACCTGGAGGAACCCATAGAGATTCCCATTGACTGACCTCAGTTGTGTGGAAATGTTTCATGTCTTTCTTGTGGTTACTTTTATAAAGGAAATACTTATTTTACTCCCAAACTTCAATCGGAGAAACGCCTCCTCCATTCAGCTGTGTATTATCAAGATATGTGTAACGATCTTCCCACCATGTAAAATAAAGTCATTAATCTGACAGCAGCTCCTGGCTTGTGGTTGCTGGCTGCTTATGTATTCTCAGACGTGAAGTCATATTTACACTGAGAACAGCGTGCTGGCGTGATCAATACTGCAAAGCACGGGAGGGAGCGTTAATCGATATGCTAGAAGATATTCATACTCGGGCATCTCAGGAAAGTTTATTGCCTAAGTGATCTAAACGCATAGCTCACCCACCTTCCCTCCAGTGACAGTAAACGTCCATATCGAGCAGCATTCAAAGCAATCTAGGATGTTATTTTAATTAAAACGTCGGCGAATATAGCAGACACAAGCTCCATTTAGTCTCAGTCAATTACAGGTTATTGGTTCAGGTCCACCGTATTTTAGATTTGAAAGCCATCCTGTGAGGGTTTAGCTTTAAATCTTTAATATGAATCTCCCTGTCAGACACTCATGGGGACAGCGTGCTAAGTGGCAGCCTATGTTTCGGTGACACAGTGCAAACGCCTAGGTCTCTGGGAGTGTTGTTGCACTCCTCAAGGAAATCAAACTATTCTAAGATCCTAAGATGAGTCCAGTTTAAGTGCTCCACAAGGACAACACAGTGTACATCTTTGGTTTATGCATTGCATCAGACTACATCTCCCCAAATCCAGCCCTTCAGGAACCAGAGAGAGCGCAGGTTCTTAAGTTAGCGAGCGCCTACTGACTTCACCAAAGTACAGTATGTGGAAAAACAACAATATGATCTGGGGACCTAAAGTAAATGTGGGAATTATTTATTGGGGCTATAGAAAAGTGACTAATCATAAATAATGTTTGAAACCATCAGAGAAGCAAAAGCTTGGACTGGTTCTGACACACAACGTCCCACTGTTAACCGCTACTAAATCTATCCTAATATATCCACTGAGTGTCGGCCAAGTGGAAGTGACTTACCATGCAGGCTGCCTGGACTGCCTCAGACACGTTCCCCGCGTTGGGCTCGCACCAGAACACATGGCACTCAAAATGCTGATTTCCTGAATCCATGATGAAGGCAAAAGTGTGTACGTCTCTCCCAACGCCCATGAAGGACAGGAAACGCACTCGGCACTCCACCAACACCTCCTCCTCCTTCTCAGTAGGTTTGGAAACAAACAAACAAACAAACAAACAAACCAGAAAGCTCTTAGTGCACATGCTCTTTTATATTTCATGAAACAGAAAAATGTCAACCTCGGTCCCAGTACATTAGTGCAGCAGGCAAGCAGAACCCACAGGGCAAGACCTAAAATTAATGTCTTTAAAAGTGAACACTCTTAGAGAAAAACATGCAAATGGATTAATTGTGTTCCAATGACGGTGTGTGTTATTAAGACCAAACATTTATTCATTGATTCTAGGGTGACAATCGCAGAGACATCCTAATGCTGGAAACTTAAGGCCTTAAAGACTCCCTTGTGTGCGTGAGCCTCTTACACTTCAGATGAGAAATGTTTATGGTTGAAAAGGCCAGTCCTGTGGTTACAGCTTACCTTTTCCTTGATGACTGTAACAGTAGCGTCCGCCACGTTCATAATGACTGGCATCCAATCCTCCTTGATAGCAGAGGCCACGAGACTGTCGATGGCACCATTCAGTATGTCCATACCTACGGACAGCACAGACGTGAACCAGAGAAGAACATCCTGCACCGTGCATCTCACTCATCTCTCCACGGGGGGGAAATGGTCACAGGTCAGAGGGCATGGTATTGTTAGTTTAATGAAAGCTCCTCACAGCACCGAACTGCCGTCACCGACAGGGTTCAGTCCGGGCACCTGAACAGACTGTGGGAGTTGCTGTGGTGTGGACAGCAGGCTGGAGGCACAGTGTATGACATCGCCTTGCTATTTAGCTGAAGCTGGGCATGTTGATGCTTCGCAGCTCAAGTTTCATGTTTCAAGGTTCATGTTATTAATACAAACCAATAAATTCCTTTCTGGTGCATCTTCTAATGGGGCGAGAACCCAACCCAACCAAAGCTTCAAAGAGCAAAGGGCATAACTAAGGAGCAGCATTCCTTAAACATTTTTTGTTAAGTTATTAGTTGCATTATTTTGGGGTCATGTTTTTATTTTTTTCCTTCATACAATATAATTTGTCATGCTAACTTATTGTTTAGTAAAATAGCTGGCAAAACTCCTAAAAGAAGATCAGCAGAAGTGCACAGAGGAAGATGATTACTGTGGCACAACACCAAAAAAAAATACATTACCTCTTTTATTTGAGCTGTTTTTAGTGGAATTCTTGGTTGGTAAAACAAAATGATATCCCATATTGCTATAAACCACTGAACTGAAGTCCCTGTAGATTTGATTTGTATTGCATCACAAAACTGTTCATTTTTAAGTGCTTTTAACATGTTCTTTTTATTCCTATATAATTGTCATATTTTTACATATCAGAATTATCTGCTAAGATACATTTTAAATCCTGAATTAACACATTTAAATAGGATCTTCAATCTTATGCACTGCAAACTAAAATCCGCTGGAGTGTGACATCTGTGGTTAATAGTTCAGGTGATATTATAACACAAAAGGCTATAGCAAAGAAAGGGTTTATTATTATGAATTTGAAAGATTTCCATCAGACAAAATGAGCTGCCAAAGCCTGAATCTTTTTTAAATGACTTTTTTGATTCTTTTGTTTTGCTTTAAAAGAAAAAAAAATGGTGCCAAAAGAGCAGGTGAAGATGCTACTTCATGGGATACTCTGAGGGGGAAGTCTTTGAAAGCCTAATGTGTTTGTGATTCCACTGGTATGGACAGACACTTGATTTTACTCCTTGGAGGGAAAATAAAGAAATATATTTACTGGAAACAAGCATTCAGTTTTGCAGCTACCAACGCCCTCCCCAAAGAAACAAAGGAGAGAATAGTTTTTACAAGAAAAACAAACACTATAACATTGTAATGGATGAATACTTCCACAAACACTGAGGCCAAACTGGTAATGGGCAGGGAGGTGGTTGTCATTGGGGTACTGACCAAAACGAGCTCTGGATTTTACACAGGCCTATAAAGCCTGAAACTAACATGGGTTACAGAGCTGGACATCCACATAATGTAGAACAGTATTTAAGTGTAGATAATCCTAAATGCAATGACATCAATCTTAGTTTAAAAACAAAAGAAAGCAAAAGACACCACAGCTCTGAAGCGGTTTGGAAGAAGAGAGGCCTGAAATTCAAATATGGAGGCTCTATTGAATTGTGAACAAAGTTCCTGCTGCATTTTATAAACATGAAAGAAGAAAAAAAGAAAAATGTAATTTTAGTGCAGATCACCAATAATGCCCTCAAAAGCTGTGATGTGCATAGCTCCGTGAGACGTTAGAAAGTACATCAAAATAATGGCAATGTCCTTTCTTTACAAAAAGCTTTGTCTGAGATGTGGAGATACTATTTTCCTTCTAATGCCAAATTGTCTGTGTTACGGTAAAGCGGTTTTGAACAGTGCCTTCAAAAGCTTGACGCTTCTACAAAAGCCACAATAAAAAAACAATAGAACATAACGTTCCAATTTTATTTCAGGCTGCCCCTCGGAAAATGTCTGAATTTCAGCTCGGTCTCCGAACCAGAAAGCTACTTCATTGTTAGCCATTATTCCATTAAGGAACATTACTGGGACGTTCCAAACATACACAGGGTGTCTGTGTGTATATTTCACAAACATCCCCTGTACAAGTCTTGCAGGTAGGACTCCAAATCTGTCCAGCTGAAACATGCATTTAAAAGTCTCACTTATGGTCACCTTGAAAGGAAATATTAAATACAAAGGCTTACCTATCAGGCTCTCAATTTATGTGAATATCCCTTCTTGAACACAATTCTGTCTGATGAAAATACATCCGTCTCAATAATTACAAGACCAGGTTGCACTGCAGAACTGATCAGCAACCATCACAGACTTTAATCCCTAGCATTGACCTCAAAGTGAACCATATTTCTCAAACAAAGACTAGCAGGCAAATACATATTGTCAATAAAATAAAAAAAAAGCTAATAAAAGAGATGAACAGTGCAATCATAACCTGGTAATTTGGTAATAACAAATCAAACACACACAAAAAGCCTCCTCTTACTGTACCAATGAATGAAAGTCATACACAACTATAATTGAACAGACAGCCAGTGCCAGAGCAGAACAGACCCCCATAGATAGCCTTACTCTGATTTTAAAAATCAAGAAGAGAGGGGAGTTCTGTATTAGAAATATGAATGGCTTACAAGTCTGTTGGATATCAAAGTTATTAGCATCAGGGGATCAGTACTATGTAGCAACTATGTAATGAAGTGGCAGAGAAAGATGAAATGACAAAAGATATTAAAACAAACTGGGAAGCCTGATAAGTAATTGAATTTGAGATTTCAGTTCGACATGACCATAATACCTTTCACATGATGCTTTTTCACAGCTGGAAAAGAGCTGGAGAGCAACATCTTACAAAGTACTGAAAAGCAGATGTGCGTCTTCACATAAAAGACATGGCTGATAAGGAAGTGGAAGCACGGGACACCATGTCACTGTAGTCACAGTAGACGTCTCTATTGATGCGTTAGAAGCAATTTCCTAGTTCCCTGCTTACTTTTTTTTTTATTATTATTCATTACAAACAGGCACTTACTGTTTATAGCTACCGATTGAATTTTCTGGGAGTTGTTGCCTCCAGGTTCTTTAATTATGAAAGAAACAAGATATACAGTCTTTAGCACCAAGATTGGGACAAACAGCACATGCAATAATTCAGCCGTCAACAGATACCCAGATACTTTCAGTTTATCCCTGCTCTTCTGAGTTCCTCACTCTGCATGTCTTCTGCTGTTACTATCTTGAGAATCTAAACCAATATATTAATTTTGTCCCGCAAAAAAGCAATCAACTAACAAGCAAAAAACAAACAAAACAAAAAACAGAACAACTTAAAAATACACCTTCACAAGCGAAGGAAGCGAGCAGTCTTGGTAAATCTTCAGTTACGATTCACATTTACCTGTTGCTATGAACTTTAACACTTGATAAACCTTATTGACTCCTTTTCTATCAAATCTTATTAAGGTAGTGTAAACATATAACACAAAATAAATATACAAATTAATAACAGTAGAACTAGTTTACATGATGTTTCCTTACCTATAGGCCTGGCCACAGGCATCATTCCCAGGTACATCACATGGAATTTCTGCACCAGCTCGGTCTTTGGTGTCGGAAAATCTGTTGGACAGAGAGCGAAATTAGCCTGGGTTTTCTTGCTGCCACACAATTACATAGTTTTAAACATGGCCATTGTCCAAGACATTAATGCATGAAAGAAAGCCAAAGAAATGGCTATTGCAGTAGTCAGTTGGATATTTTAATTAACTGTAATCCCTGTATGACCCAAGCACGACAGCTTTCAACATATAATACTTGGTTCTGGATTAGGTCAATGTGATGCAATTGCTAACCTCTCAAGTCACCATCAAACACAAACTGCCATATTTAGAAAGATGCCAGGACATCACATCCTACCATTACTGTCTTTGTGTGCAGAGAGAACTAAAGTTACTGTCCCAAGAAGAAAGATTTTTTTACCTTATTTTAACTTTTTAGTCTACTATCAAGAAGAATAACTCAGAACTGAGCAGCTGTTTAAAGCAGTTTACACGAGGTAAATTAGTTGAAAACAAACAAAACACTTTTAAATGGCTCCAAATACTATAAAGTATTCCCCCTACTGCTCTGGGAGATAAGGAGGACTATCATGTGAGTAAAGCTGTCATCAGGGACAATGTAATCATTTAAAACATGTATACAGGCATAAAATAAGAAAATAATAATCAATCGTGTTTTATACCTTCGTAAATCACTCAGATTTATTGGCCAAATTTGTAGGCTCACAAGTGATACAGAAAAGAGGCCATTTTGTCCCACAAATTATAATCATGAAGGAACATTTTATCAGGAAATTCCTCACAGTTTAAATGATTAACTTTATTGAGTCAGCTCATAAAATCAATTTTTCTTACTCTTTTTTTATATGACTGGACAAATGTAGGTCAATTTTTTTGTTGGAATTTTTCACTATGATGAATATTTAATGATCTATTAGCCAAATATGACAAGGGCCTCTAATCTTTGTTGTACATTTGGTTAATGTTCTCAACCTTCTGCTCTGAATAATGCATTAACAATGTTGAAAGTGTTGATGACTGATTAACTTTGTTGCAAGCTATTGCTCTCGAACACTTTTCTTTCATTGCTTTTTTAAACAATGTCATTTGTAATACGGATGGAAAAAAAAGAACGATAAATTATATGCTCATAGCCAGAGCTCAGTAGGACAAGCCACAGACACCAATCTCAACTGCTGAGGATTTGATTGCAAAGCCATAATGTAGAATACAAGATCATGTGAGGACAAGGTATATACAGTAGTTTATGTTTCCTTCTTTCAATGAAGAGCAATCAATACAAACTACTCGCTACACACTGCCATCAGCGTCACTTAACTAAATGTGCTCAATCCAAATAAATACAAATATATATTGTTTCCAGTCGGCACCACATTCAGTGACATTCAACTTGTGCCCACTTTGTTCATTTGAAATCTGTAGAAAACACTCTTAGATGAGGAAAAAAACATAATTAAGGCTCTAGGCAGGAAAAAAAAACTACAGAAAGAATCCCCCTCTCACTATTATATGACAAAGAAAGGAGTTGGAATAACGTAGAAGCTACCTGTGTCAGAGAAAGGCTCAATGGTTATCTTGGCAAATTAAACTTCAGCTGCTATTAATCTTAGAGAAAGATTAAAAGGGTAGTGTGTCCCTGTCTTTCAGCTCTGAAGTGAACTGGCAGGGCAGCAGGGACCATGGCTCTGCAGAAGCTTGACTTACCTTGGAGAGGAACATCCAAGCCCACTTGAATTCTCTCTTGCAATGAGCTGCCGGCTACAGCTTTGGCATTCTTGCGCTCCGCCATAATCTGGGGAGAAACAAGAAAGTCGTCATTTTGTATGCTCCAGTTCACAACACAGAACACGTCACCCGTCCACTGGGAGGCGGCACTACCTGCCATCACACAGGAACAAACAGGTGACAGCCAGAAGGCTTCACGCAGTAAAGTACGGTACATGTGCAGGTTCTGGAGGGAGGTTGGCCATTTCAGAAGACATGACGAAATGAGACTTGACTTGCTATGTCAAGGTCAGGCTGAAGAGCTAGGACTATGGAGAAAAAAAAGAGACCTAAAAGAAAAGGTGCTGTAGATAATCCTGAAAAGTTCTCTATTTAAAAAATAAAAAACAACAACACACATTTTCTCCATATGCTCAATAATTCTTCCCACAGGTAACGTGGCTGATAATAAAACTTATGTTATTTAACAGCTGTGTTTTAGGAGTCAGTTGTCTGTTCAGGCATAAGCTATCCAGGAAGTAGAGAAAAGAAGAAACAATTTTTCTGTGCTCTTTTGCTTCCAAACTTTTGATCTGTAGTGTGAGAGTGTATGTGTGTATGATGCACATATACATACATACAAACAAACATGCATGCACACACATACATACACAGTAAATAGATATATGTGTATTTATGTATAAATATAGCCAATAAATCAGCTTGAGACAAACTTATGACATTTCAGCATCAATTACTGGGAACAGGCACTGAAGCACACACTCTCAATAAAATTTACTACACAAAATAAAAAAACCTGACGTGCAGAATTTTTCCTCAAGGTCATCAATATATTACCCCCTAATGAAATTAGGGATGCGTCTTGAATTCAGTATGACTGTCTACCATTTTTTGCTGACATCTCTGGCTTTTTTAAAGAAACCACACAGAGTACATGACAGCTCCCAGCATTCTTGGGCAGTTGGATCAGACTCACCGAGTGAACGATGAGGAGGCAGATTGTTTGGGAAATGCTCAAAGACAAAGCCTATTTATTCTCACGTCAGACAGAGGCCCACGGTGATAGTTTTTAGCAGTCCTTTTACAGAAATATGTTTCCCTAACCCTCTCAGCTATGATCAGACTTCAGACATGGTGGTCCAGTGAGGAGGAAATGTCATGTGACAAACACCCGTTTCGCGCACACGGTCAATCTGCTTGGAGAGGGAATGCACTTTTGAGGGATATTTATAGCATAACATTTTATAGGACATTGCCAAACATTCTTTGATTTGCTGTATGTATAAAAGTATATCAATTGACAGTTTAAAATCACTGTGCAATTGAAATACTATATTTGAATGAAAGTCAACAGGAGCATAAATCCTGAGACCCGGGTCTTCCTCAGTGTATTTCTTTTCATAATGTAATCAATATGGAAATGTCCCATTGCATAAAATAATTTCACACTTACATAATATAACCTTAATCAATACTGTACATATGCCTGCGGTATACTTGAACAAATATATTCATAGGTTAAATAAATTGAGCTTGAATTAACTATATTAAAAAAATAGAAAAAAAAATGCATATCAAGCCTTCCAAAGTACCTAAATGATCCAGCCATGTTTAACAATGCCATTTGTTCATCAGCAAATAGAGCTGATCAAGGTTTTAAATGTACTTCATGTGAGGAAATCCAACCATATCCACAGAAAAATACCATCAGTGAACAGAACAGCCTTTTTTAGTCTGGCGATGCATTATACATGTCTGCGGTGTTTCATTTTAAATGCACACATTCAAATACAGTCCAGCTCTGAGCAGAGTGATCTAATTCTGCAGAGCCTCTTAAAATTTCTTCGTGCCTCCTGAAGTGTAAAATTTCAGCTGCTAAAACAGTCACTGCCTGACAGTTTCCATAAGCTTCAAAATAAAGCATAAAGAACAGGCAGAGCACAAGTCTTTTCTTCCATATTTTCTATAAATAAACTAAACTTAATTTGATTCTTAGTTTACTTACATATAGTGGGATCATGCCTATTTGATTAGCAACTAGTGGCATCTGCAACAGCAAAATTGGAGGAAACTGGCCATCATGGTGTTTCTGTTTTCCAAGGCCTGAGTCCTTTAGATTACTCACGCTGGCTTCGTAGCATGGGTGAATTAGCCCAGTAGAAAAGATAATATGATTTTCTTTGGGCAAACCAGTGATGGCTTTCGTGTATGGGGCTCAGGGAGCTTAATAAACAGTCTGCAACTAGGATACTCTAACCATTTGATTGAGGAAGCCATGAAACTGTGAAAAAGGACCACCTCAAAGTCAACACTGAAACAAGAGGAAAACAAAAGAGACAACGGGAAGCGAAGGGCAAGTGAACAAAATGTCTACTGAAAGGGCTGGGGATGATAATTCATTGAGAAATGGTCTTTCAAGTTTATGAATCAAGAGTCCCACTGAAGAAAAGGGGATACGTTCGGCACATACCCACCTTGGAACAGATTTCGTGAAGACTTGTTGCAATGGCTTTTGCTGGGGTGTCACATCGGAACACATGACATTTTAGTATTCGGGTGTCTTTGTCTCTTGCTACATAGGCAAAGTCCCTATAAAGATAAAGAGAGGCAAAATTCAGTTAACTTAAATTAACAGAATGATTCAACTGATATCTGATATCGGTACATCGAATTGATAAATGGGTTTAAATAAAGCTTGTTTAGGACAGCTATATACACTCACCTAAAGGATTATTAGGAACACCATACTAATACTGTGTTTGACCCCCTTTCGCCTTCAGAACTGCCTTAATTCTACGTGGCATTGATTCAACAAGGTGCTGAAAGCATTCTTTAGAAATGTTGGCCCATATTGATAGGATAGCATCTTGCAGTTGATGGAGATTTGTGGGATGCACATCCAGGGCACGAAGCTCCCGTTCCACCACATCCCAAAGATGCTCTATTGGGTTGAGATCTGGTGACTGTGGGGGCCAGTTTAGTACAGTGAACTCATTGTCATGTTCAAGAAACCAATTTGAAATGATTCGACCTTTGTGACATGGTGCATTATCCTGCTGGAAGTAGCCATCAGAGGATGGGTACATGGTGGTCATAAAGGGATGGACATGGTCAGAAACAATGCTCAGGTAGGCCGTGGCATTTAAACGATGCCCAATTGGCACTAAGGGGCCTAAAGTGTGCCAAGAAAACATCCCCCACACCATTACACCACCACCACCAGCCTGCACAGTGGTAACAAGGCATGATGGATCCATGTTCTCATTCTGTTTACGCCAAATTCTGACTCTACCATCTGAATGTCTCAACAGAAATCGAGACTCATCAGACCAGGCAACATTTTTCCAGTCTTCAACTGTCCAATTTTGGTGAGCTTGTGCAAATTGTAGCCTCTTTTTCCTATTTGTAGTGGAGATGAGTGGTACCCGGTGGGGTCTTCTGCTGTTGTAGCCCATCCGCCTCAAGGTTGTACGTGTTGTGGCTTCACAAATGCTTTGCTGCATACCTCGGTTGTAACGAGTGGTTATTTCAGTCAAAGTTGCTCTTCTATCAGCTTGAATCAGTCGGCCCATTCTCCTCTGACCTCTAGCATCAACAAGGCATTTTCGCCCACAGGACTGCCGCATACTGGATGTTTTTCCCTTTTCACACCATTCTTTGTAAACCCTAGAAATGGTTGTGCGTGAAAATCCCAGTAACTGAGCAGATTGTGAAATACTCAGACCGGCCCGTCTGGCACCAACAACCATGCCACGCTCAAAATTGCTTAAATCACCTTTCTTTCCCATTCAGACATTCAGTTTGGAGTTCAGGAGATTGTCTTGACCAGGACCACACCCCTAAATGCATTGAAGCAACTGCCATGTGATTGGTTGGTTAGATAATTGCATTAATGAGAAATTGAACAGGTGTTCCTAATAATCCTTTTAGGTGAGTGTATATATATATATATATATATATATACACACACACACACACACATACATAAACACATTTCTCTATAGTCTTTGAAGTCTCCCTTCTCAGGCAAAACTGGAAAACACATTTTTATTCAGAGTTTGAAGTGTTTATGTTTTGGGAATGAGTTCTCACAGTTACGGATGAGAAAAATCAAATGGGAAAGGTTAGTTTATTTCAGCTTTTATTGAAAGAATTGATTCTTGCTCCCAATTTTAGTTTCTCAGCATCTGTAATTGAGGGCCTTGGTTTTATTTAATCCTTGATAAAATCGCTCAAGGCCAATGGGACGTGACTAACAACATGTTGTGTTGCATCACGTTTTAAATAAACAAATATTTTTAATGCTTAAATCACATTTTGTATTGATTTGGATTACTGTACTTTTGTAATGCTTGTGTAAACTAAGTTGCCCTGGATATGGGTGTCTGCCAATAAACAAATAAATACTAACAACAACATCTGCAGTAGTGTGTGCCCCTCAAGAGAATTTTGGCCTTGAGAAACCTACAGATGAAAATAGGAGGGAAAAAAGGCTTATCTAGAGTAACTAATCCAATTGTCATGGCCAAAATCCACTGCAGTTTTCTAACATCAGGACTTTCCAAACCTCCCCGTCACCCAGCTAATTTTCAGAAAATCAAGTATTTGGACCTGCACCACCGCGACAGTGTTCCCTAACAGTAGTGTCAGGTTCCATAAACAGAGGACTGACTGAACAGGCACTGAAGCCCTCACAACTGTCTGTCTCATATACTGCTCTGATAGTAGTATACGGTCAGAGGCCTAGCCTTGTCAGGGAAATACAAATGGGTTCAGGGTAAGTCTCCTTCTGTAAGCTGACATTTAAGTAGAGTCAAGGGACTGTGAAGCATCATTTGCATCCGGATAGACTGAAATGGTGCTTCTGTGCATGCATTTAGTGTGTGGACTGCTGCATCCTACCCGCCAGCCAATGGGATCCTGTAATATCAGGAGTACATACAGAATACAATAGGAGCATCTACAAAATATTGAATATTGAGCTTTGACATAGGACCAGAAAAAGGGGACATTTTAAACCGTTACTTCTTCTAAGTTGACATCCGCCATAAGGACATAAGTACATTTTTTACATGTGAATTCAGAATAATTAGATTATTTTAGAGAAAGTAAGAAAACAAAATTGTTGTGCAATAATAAGGCAACCTGTGCAAAAATAAGATTATCACTGGAGGGTGCAATGTTAATGGCTTTTTCCCCCATTGCAGTTTAAATCAGTATTTCCCCTAATCAATAGCCTACTGCTCTGTTGATGAGTTAATGTATTCAGTTGGCACATGTGTCCAACTAGGTAGTATTTAAGACTTTTATAACAGTATTCAAACTGAAATAATGTTTAAAAACAAATAAATACCAAACTATCTGTCCATAATGGAATCAGGCTTTTTGGAGACAGTAGTACAATCAGTTTGTGTCGTTTTTTTTTAATTAATCAAGAATCCACATGTTTATTAGTGTCTGTGGAAAAGAGACCAAACCTTGAGTCACCATGCAGGAGAATAAAATAAAAGCCCAAGCTTAAAATGTATAATATCAGAAAGCAATTAAGGACATGGTTTTATATACCTACACGAGGCCTGGAAATGGCAAAAGAATGACACAAAATTATGGTTAGGGCTTGTATTCTTACTAAATAGCTCCTGTTTTAACATTGGTGGTGTGGAATTGATTTCACCATTAAGTGATAAGAGTAATCATAAAAACTGTGAATACTTGGTCCTTGAATCAAGAAATTAGTAGTAGGAAGATAAGATGTATAATCCATTAACTCTTCAGTTGTCAGAAGTCACCGGCATATTCCGTTTTTAAGATAAGAGGTTAATAAAGACATACTTCAATGTCACATCCGATGACCAAGATCTGATTTAAACCTTTTACTTTGATATAAAATTATTTGAAACTTTTATATTGTTAGCTAATAAGCTGATCTTTTTAGTCTTAATATAGTTGTAACCAACAATGCAAACACAAAAAGAACAAAATCAATTATAGTAAAGCACAGTTAGAATTTGTTTTTTTATTATCTAAGAATGAGGAGAAAATATCTCCAAGCAAAACTGCAATGTTATTGTACATATCAATACAGGTTTGCTTTTAAAAACAGAAGCTCCTGCAGCTGTATTGAGATGAGTAAACTGCAGGCAAGTTTATGTATCGGAAAGATACTGAAAAACTTTGTCACTTGCTTGGTCCTTAGGCAAGTGAGCAACTGACATGGTTTTGTGCTTTTATAGCTGTATAATAAACAGCAAGCTAATCCCTGCAAAATGCCAGCAGGGTTTTTGTATAGCTCATCTTAAGGACTTAGCTTTAATCAGTTAAATTAGTGACTCTGTCCAGTAATTACAGATGTTAAGGACTGCATTTACACAGATTGGCTATTTTGTGTAAATTTGTCAGAAAATGTATGAAACATTATGTTAAACTAGCATGGAAAACACATTTAAATTCCACTTCACAAACAGTCCACTTAAGCAACACTGCTTTACCCAAATTGATTCCATTGTTTCCATAAAATTCAGTAAATATGTTGAGACAGAATTCAGAATGATGACAAATCACGGCTAAAAATGTTAAAATTAATACACTGCAAGCCCATGTAGGTTTACCGATATTTATATACATAATTGGGTTAAAATGACTATGTTCAGGTTAATTAAAGTGCAAATTATAAGAAAAATGCACTGAGGAATTTTAATTGATTTCTTGCATCCTTAAGCTGACCCAGAAACACTGTGACATGACTGAGGAAAGCAGTGTAAAAAAATTATTATTTCAAGATTAGTCAACTACAGAGCTTTGCACACCCTCAGAAAATATCCATTCACGAACAAAATGAATATTTTGATCTCCAACGTAAGTTAAATTAATTTGAATTTCAAGATACACAAGTCCATTGCTTATCCCGTCTTGGCCTGCCCAACACTAATGCAAGTCTATGTGCACTGGTCAATCTAACCCTAGCCCTACCCAGGACTGAACCCTTCCATACCAATGGTCAAAGAGCACAAGTGCAGGTATTCACTTCCAATACCGATGTTCAATTGTTATAACCTAACGAACATGAATCTTTATGTGACAGAAATGTAGAGTACTGTCCCGAATTATTCGTCTCCTGCGTCGGGCGCAGCAGTAATTCAAGAGGTAAGAATAAAGTTGGAGAGCCCTGTGAGAACATATTTACTTGATTCTGAGAAATGAATACATCAAAACTAGATTATGTTTCTTTCTGGATGGAACAGTAGCATAGCATGGACTAATACACTGCAGTACTTCAGATGACCCATGTTCATGTTGTGCCTTTTATGATGTGAGCCCATGTGCTCTTTTTCCTCCCGTCTTAAGTCCTTAAATTACCAGCAGGGGTAGCATAAAAATGTCATCACTGAGGCAGCAGTTTGGCAGCTTTGACACTTTTCCAGTATTTTAAGTCAGGGCTTTGATTTCATATGCACAGCGAGTCCTGAGCAGAGCGGCAGTGTGGTGTTGTAATAAATCTGAGTGCTGCTGTGTGTGAAGAGATAACAGCTGGGCCGGGGTGACCGGCACGGTTAGCACTGCAGCAGCCAGCGCGAGAGGAGTTTCCCACCCCGGCCCTGTGTCACTCTGATTCACAACAGACTGCTGCCTCTCAGTTACAATTCCTCAGGGCCACAAACCAAAAGGGTTGCTTGCTTTGACCTTTTCATTGAATTTTAATGGAAGGCATTATGATAATGTGTGTGTTCACCAATTCTCTCGGGACTTAAGAAGATTATAATTTACTTTCTGCATACAACAAATTCATCACAGCCTAGCAGTGCACAAGCGCTCTAATGACGGAGGCTCGTGTGCGTTCCAGTTCCAAAACAACAGAATGGTTGCCGGCATTCTTCTCAAAAGCTCCAAAACAAACCGCTGGTGAACAGATATCTATCAATGTGTTGAAATGTGCATTTCCATTCTCCTACGTTTCCTCAATCTCAACTAATGTTGCTAACATTAATTTTGATATCAATTAATTCCGATGCTAAAAGTCATGCAAAAACATTTCACCCAATACATATAAAACGAAACTGAAAACATGTGCCATGACCTGGGGAATGTGCATACTAATAACCAATATGAATGGCTCATACATAATATGCACTTGGAAGAAGCAAGAAGCAAAAAATGCTTTATAAGCCGAGTGGAACAGTTAACCAGGCAAACCATCTTACAAGAGGGAGCTTGTGTCAGCAAGAACTACAGGTGCTTGTAAAAAGACAAGAATACTGATCGATGGAAATCTGGAGTTGGTTCCATAACATTTATATTCCTTAACACGGATGCATGAAGAACTGAGCTCTTGCCAGAAACAGAGGCTACAGATGAGCGGTTTCTGGCACCTATCTTTGGAAGGTAAAGGTTAAATCGCTGAATACAATATCAGCGGGCTGCCCTGGGTCGGCAATGCCTCAGACGGTACCATTAATTATTTTTCACTCATGCTATGTCCATGTGCCGGAACCGTAAAGCCAAGGTTAACGAGATTTAATCTTCTGTGTTTGCTCTGGTCACTGACAGTGCACAGCTATTGCAGCCCCCGGGGACCGCTGCAGAACAAGGAGTGAATACTACACAGATTGAGAAAGTCGGAGGAAAATAAAGAAAGCCGATCTAGCAAGCAAGAAATTGAAAAGATTTACCTCTCTCTGAGTCCAGGAAAGCAGTGGAAGGAAAAAAGAAAGCACAAGTACAGTCAGCATAATCCCGGCAAAACATAAGAGATTTCAAACAATAGCTATTTGGAGAAGAAGGGAAGGGCTTTTAAAGTCACTTCTGTTTGAAAATGTATCTATAGATCCATGTCTACAGAGCTTTTGTTTCATTACCATTTGAGAACCATCAGCATTTGATCAGACTCTATTTGTTGTTAGCGAAACTAAACTGTTCTTTGGTAATGTAACCCATTATGCCTTCCCTTCTGGCCTGTAAGGGGAAAAAAACTAAAAATTAAAAAAGTAATTCAAGTTTAAGGACAGTTTCTTCAGTTCAAACCGTGACAAATTCTGAAAACGAAAGACCATCTGTTAGAGGAAATTAAAGAAAATGTTAAAATTACGCGTATTGATCAATTTTTGAAGATTTAATGCTGTATTCCCAGTTCATTGTGACAATTGCAAAGAGATATAACAATGGAAACTGAAGTCTGTTTTGCAACCATTGATCAGAAACCGTAGGGGCAGATTTGTCAGCTATACTGCGCCAACATGTCTCGACAAATTTACCAGGCCGTTGAATCTCTGTGCCCAATATTTATTTATGTATTTATTCATTTTAAATCAGTAATGCCAATAACGTTACAGGAAGTGAGCAAAATCAGGGATGCTGTGATGCTGAGCGACGCCCACTTAGGGTTCAGATCTTGCTCTTCCCAAAATTAGAGACAATAACCCTACACTGCCATAAGGAGACAGGAAAACACAACTGACAAACTAGTAGTAGTACTGGTAGTGTCACCTTTCCTCATTCATTTTAAGCTCTGACCTGAGTACACGCTAGTTAAAGTACAGTGTGAGGGGCATAATAGGACCTAATACAGCTTAAGCACTTACAAAGGGCAGCTTTAATAGTTCAATGCACACATGCACTACGGAATTATGAGTAGGAAATGCTTTAATTTTTTAAATAAACGAATCAGTTCCCCTTACCCCTTAATTTATTATTGCTTTAATTTCTTGGAAAAACAGGTTGACATATTCCAAATTTGTTAGTTTTCAGGGACAAAAAACCCACACAGATTACTCTAGCTGCAAGCCCTATTTAAAAGCACATTACCCGAGGGGCCAATTATATGCTGTTACATCCTGAGTAAAAAACAACCAAAAAATAACTAAGTGGAGCCTCTGGCAAATCATTCATTCAGGCAAATCAACTCTGAAAGCTTCATTAATTAATGTATTTGTATATTTTTAAGAATGCAAAGATATGCCACCCGTAACACAACTAACAAAAGCAAACTTAAAAACAAAAAGAGGAGTATTCATAAGACCCTAACGTCTTGTATGCATTGGTTTGAACATATTTCTTCCAAGGGCCGGTGTGGTAGATGTGTGTAAGGAAGGTGTTCATGGTATGTATGTAAAGAAAAGTCTTACAGAGAGAGTGGAGAAAAACAAAAACATTTCTCTCCCAAGTTGACATTTTACATTGTAAGAAGCAGTATGGTTGACTGATCTTCAGCCAAGCAACAGAATCTCAAGACTACCAAAGCATTGTGAATGCAGTTCGTTTTGTGGAGAGAACCATTTACTGCCTTTCCCCTCTGTATGTAGGTCTTCAGCCAGGTTTAATTTTAATTAAAATTCTGCTCCTGGACTTGCTCAGCTATTCAAGCTTCCAACTGGATGACAAAGACTCAGACATACGCTAAGAAAGACGGCCACGCAATATGTAATGGGATGGGAATTTCAAAATAGAATTTTGAGGTCATTTATAACTACCGTCTATCTGACCTCTGAGCAAATTACTCTGTTTCATTTCACACACGTGCCAATAAAGTTTACACACAAAAAGTTAAAAGATTGGTGACAGATCTCTGGCACTTTCTTGTGTCATGCCAATTCTGACCCCACTGTTCACACGTGGGTTTATTTTAAATCTGCATTCCAAATGCAAAATACCTCATTAGCAATAAAGTATTGTAGGATTTATTAAAATATCACAGTACGTGACAAAAATAGCTGTGCATATTAAATTATATGTCATTCAAATAATGAACAGTAGATTGCATGAGGTGGTATACCAGACAAAGAGGAAAGTGTCGGTTGATGATCATCCAGCTGTTTTGTGTTCATGTTTGTAGTACCTGCGTCATTTGTGTGTGATACGAAATGAAAGGGCGATGATAGTGTGGCTATCAGGAGGTTTCAACTTGTGTGTAAAGTCTGCCAATGTTTGTTGCTTTAAAACCATTTCAGGTCAACAAATCACCAACATATGCAAGACAAATTGACAAAACTCATTTGCCAGAGTCCTTCATTTAGGAGACTTGTAGTTAGTAAATGTGTTAAGAGCTGTACACAGCAACCAAATATTTAACTGGATTCGTATCACAAGAGTTAAAAAAAAAAAAAAAAAAGACTGATTGGGTAGAGACTTTGCATTGATTCCCAAGTGTATCAGGTTATTTTAGTTAGGCAATCAAGTGATAATTACTATTTTAATTGAATCAGTTATGGGGTTGATAAGGAACCACCAAAAGAAAACCTAAAAACACAGAGGCTGTCTGAAGATTTTTTTTCCCACTCTAACCAAAAAAATAAGTGTCTTAAATTTCTGTCCAGAAAGCGATGATTAGTTCATACAAAACCTTACAGCTTTTCTTTGTTTTTTATTTCCCCTCAAAATAACCAACTTTAAAGACTAATGGCCCTTTTTCCACCAGTGGACTTTGATGATCACAGCCATGTTGTAGGTTCCAACAGATGGCCAATGATCGTCTTACACCACAGAGGCCTATACAGAAACCCAGCCAGACAGGATTCGCAGTCCATCCATCCAACCCAACTCATGTCCATCATAGAGAATCCATTAAACAGAGTTCGGCAATAAGCATTTAAAGACAAATGACAAAAACGTAAATACAAACACTGAACAAACAGAAATTAAAATATGTGCAGAATTAAAATACTATTCTGTGTATTCAATAACAACAATAATAAACAACAACCAACAAAAAAAACACATTAAACCTAAATGTTCGTATTAAAAAATAAAATACTAGAAAACAAATAAGAAAATTTACTTAAATTTATTTTAAAATGTCAATATTACAACACAAAGGAAATGTATTATGTCAATGTATCACTAGCTGTTACTTGCCAATACATGTGCCTCCTTATATCTCATTGTCTATATTTGTATATATACATATATATATATACACACACACACACATATATATATATATACATATATATATATATACATATATACATATATATATATATATACATATATATATATATACATATATACATATATATACATATATATATACATATACATATATACATATATATATATACATATATATACACATATATATACATATATATACATATATATACATATATATATATATATATATATATATATATATATATATATATATATATATATAATACGCACACATTATTTGTTCTGCCGAGATATTTAACAATAATATGGCATTGCCCAGCTGTAGCTGTTCAACAAATGCATGTTCTCCTCCTTAATCAGGGATCAATTATTTGGGATACTTTACTCCAGCATAATTCTGAACAGAATAAACAAAGACAATGGAGACAAAGAGATGGAGACTAGCAATTCTGGTGAAGGGTTCAACTCAAATTGGAGACGCCTGTTTTTCTCTGGGTTTGTCTCAATATGCTACATAACAGAGTCCTTTCATTCATGTTTTTTCCAATCAAAAAGGCCTGCATTCAAGTACTGAATTGATTTAATCATGTATATTTTAAAAGCAACACACACCTAAGTAGAGACCTTAACCGTAGAACATTAAATTGATGTATTTCACTGACAGAGTTCCTTAGACATTCACACAAATTTTACATTGAAAGAAAAGAAAGCATGAATGAAAAAAAGAACAAGAAATAGGAAGGAAGCTGGCTAGCTGATTAAAACCCTAGAAGCCAGCATGTAAGAATGGATTTATTTTTTACAGAAACTGCTGTGTGTTGAGTACGGCCACCACAGCCCAATTCAAACCCCTGTGATTCTGTCAGTAGGACATTTACACATCTGGCATCAGAAAGCAGCTGGAGTCCTGACACCATTAAAGCCCCATTAGGCAGAATGGATCTCTGGCTTCTAAGTTTCAGAAGTTATCGAGGAATAATGAAAGGTCACGATATCCGAGACATGTTAACTCATCCATTTAGGATCCATTTTTTTTAGTCCATCTGGCTGCCACGGATTAATTTACAGAACCTCATCTGTCAAGTCCTTAATTACTAGTAGCAGTCATCATTTTCAATCCATCCTTTTCCATTGTTAAAAAGTGGTACTAAAGTCCCACTTTCAACCTGTAATGACAGATTTTGTCGTACTCAGATTTTAAAACAATTTTAAAAATTGTACGCAACAGTACTCTGTATTTGGAAATAACATCTGTTTATTCTGACCCACATATACCAGGGGGAAAACACAAAAAGGATTAATACATTGTAGTTTTGACCTTTTGCTTCATGCACGCAAGGCATCAAAATGCTTACACATGATCTAAATGAGACCAGCAACCCTCATATCATATTGAAGCCAATTCCTGGCTTGAATCTGTAGGACTACTACACTAAACTCACTGCACTGCAGATGATGCATCGACTTCCCCCCCCCAAAAAAAAAAAAATAGCAAAGGTGCCAACAACAAACAGCAAACAGTAAAATTACCTGCATCATGGGAGCTCATGGGAATTTAAACAAAGTATACATCAGCAGTATCTTGAAATGTTCTATAAAAAGGGAGAGCAAAAATGTAACCAGTAAGGGCCACAAGTGTCTTTGATTGAATACAAAGAGAACACCGGAGTAATCACGGTTGACCACAATTACACAATGCTGCCCACATATTTAAAAAACACAATGATATCAATTTAAATGTCTGTCTTTCCCATTATGTGGGAAACAAATGGCACCAAGAGGAAGTCTGTCTTTTTTAATGTTTCTTCTTTACGTTTCATTAGGACAGATTACATTCATTGTGGATGTTTGCAAACCCTAAATTAGTTGTGAAATTCACTGCAGTACTTGTGTGAAATCACAGAACTGCACAAAGTTGATCTTATTCTGAAACGGCACTGAACTGTCCATACAGATCCCACAACAGGCTTTCACTTCTTGTCAAGAGGATGGGCGCCAGATCCCAGAAGGGCAGCCGGCTCTATTCACTAGGCGAGAGCCTCCATTGTAAAACCTGCCTTGCATTACTGAAGACATGATAAATGACTTGTTACCTCACAGGGACACTGAACCTGAAAGAGCTGCTGATACTTTCACAGATGTTTCAACATTTTCATTGTTTTTGTGGATTATGTTTGGCCATATTAGCTGAATAGTCCCCTTTTTTACATGCAGTATATAACCCTATGCAAATGCCAATGAAAACAGTACAATAGGTATCAGTGATTGCTTATTTTGAAACCCCACTGTGAGATTCTGCAATTACAGCTAACGGGACAATTTAATGTAATGAAATGGACAAACAGGTGTATTTAATGTAATTGTGCCAGGTTAAGACCTCACAATGCCAAGAACAGACCTGAAATCAGCTTTCAATTTTAAAGGGAGACCAAACTGTATCTGTGGGGAAACATATGAAATTCCATATTAAAAGCAGAAATTCCTCTTTTATAACGGCCCATCGTGTCATTTAGGCCTAATTATTAATCAGCGGCATTTACATGTGTTACAAGTTACATGTGATGCATCAAAAGAAATCTGTAAATGATAAAATCTGAGAGACCCATATGGCCATATCAGTTGAAATTAATATTTGCACGCATAATATCCCCATTGCACAGTGGGTGGAGGACAGCACGTACAGGTACTGCAGCTACATTTGCAGATGTGGGTTCTTACACAAATCTACAGGAAGGACTGTAGTCTCTGGAGACGACTAGTTTTAATATTTGAGTTGGGGGCTGGGGCGGTGTTGGCAAATTAAAAAAGCAATCTGCTGACAGAGATGGCTTATTGGCAGCTAATGCATGATAATTTATACATCATATGGTTGCACAATTAACCTCTTTATGATTGAGATTGGGTCTTCCACAGCTACGGCATTAACACTGATATATGAAATGTCATGTACAATTTGAAATAACACAGTGATTACATCGTGGAAGCGCCGCTATCATTAGCATTTTGTACAAACACTAGCCCACTTAACTCCAGCTCGGACGCGGACTGTTTTGTTTCAAGCATATGCAAATCAATAAACAGTTGTTTATTGTTTATTTAGACCTGGACTTGGGGAAACAACGGATCTCACGGTTTATGAATTTCTGTTTCTTTGAAAGCATCCAACAGCCACCACAGTCTCACTGCATATTTATTCCCAGAAAAGATGTAACTGCTGAGTTGATGACCTGGATGACAGTGGTTGTGACAAACACTCTGCTATTTTAGTTGCAGTGTGCACATAATTAAACATAAAGCGGCTCACTGAAAACATGGAAAGCTTGCTACTAGCATGTTTAGAAGATTTGTAGAAGCTATAATATTACCCAGTGTGCGCTGCCAATTTACCTTAAATTACTTAAATGGATGGTCAGTAAACCATGTGAATTTTTAAGGAATAGAAGAGAAGGTTATTACCAGGATATTTAGAGAGGTGCTTTCATATTTGGAGTAATTAAAATAACAAAGATTTAAAAGGGAGATTATTTCGGCAATATGGGTGGCTAGAAACTAATGTGAAAGCGGTTAATCTCAGCAGCGAAAATGTTATATATGCAGGTTATGATACCTTTTCAGAGGCAATATCTGACTGGCTTCTCCCCAGCAGAACTACTGCAAATCCACAATCACTAAGAAACTTCAGTACATTTCTGTATATGCATTAAAGGATGCTCTTTTTTCTTCTTCCAAAAGCTTTCTAACCTTCAGTCACCACAGTCTCAAAGGTCCTGCTGTACTACCTCACCTCTGGGAGCTCATTTGTTTTGTGATAGACATAACCAACCCCCCAGTATGTAAATGGACCACAATACTACTAAATTGAATAAATCATTAACTAGATCGAAACAAAAAACGGGAAGGAAACGTTATATTTGTTTTTTCACTTCTAAATAGGTTTAATGGCTTACATGGTATCTACAAAAGGGTTCATCACTACTCTTGTATTATTCTGCTTGCAAAACCCCAGGGTTAAACCGGTATGGTAATTATGAGACGCAGCCCTCACTGCAGCCGTGGCCTTTAATCCTAATTCTCAGCCATTGGTCCAGAGTGTTTCAATGGTTTCTTGAAGATAACAACGCCAAATTGTCCATAGGCTTAGCAGTATAAACAGCTGCAGTGAAGGCAATTAAATCTCATTGCAGGCATTTCATTTTAATCTGAATTTAGTTAGAATAATTTGAAAGTGCAACTAAGCACAAAAACTAAAATGTTCCACTGCAGACAATTGTTTTTACAACAGGGTTCCTGGATTTGCTACTACAGTACATTGGGAGGATTCTGTGCATTTACGAATATATCAGGCAACGTTTATGCAAAATGTCTATTAACAGGCTTTTATAGTGTGCACTCTGGTGTGAGGGGACTACATAATTCACCTTATTTTGTAAATACTCTAACACTTTGAGGTGAAATATAAATTGCCTAAAAAAAAAAAAAAGAATAAAGCATGCTTTCCACACACATAGAAACATACACAGAAAATAACATCTACATATGAACAAAACCCTCTAATCACTTCTCATCATGAAAAAGCCCGGTGTGATTAATTGTGTTTAATATTCAGTCGTGCTTAATCAAACACACACACAAATTCAAATCTGATAAATGTGCTTAATGTGTGAATTAATCATAGTTACTTTAATCTTCAGCCAGGATTTCTGTGGTGTTGAATGAGACTGGCTGTAAAGGCATAGGATGAGGGGGGGCATACTTCATGCCTTACTGCTGGTGTCAGGTTACATTACACTAATTTATGCAAATGGTAGTTCAATTACATCTTTGAAAACTGTGCAAAAATAATCCATATAACTCAACAGAGAGACATTTGATTACAGGGCACCTCAATGTGACTGTATTTCTTATAGTCGGAGTGGGCTGACACTCTGGTCTATGAGGAACCAACAGTCTGCAGAACAGCAGATGATATATTTGAGACCATATAGCTTCAGGGTGATCCCATAATTTGTAGTCTTATAAAGCCAGGTCTTTGTTCATACTACACTTAACCAGGATGACTAAAAATGTATTTGCTGCAGAGCACATTAAGCTATGGAAAACCTATATATACATAAACTCATTTATATAGAAGAATTAAAATAAATGTCTCCTTTGCCTTTTTTTCAACATTAAATTATATTATGGGCGCCAATCAAAATCTAAGGAAAACTGAGCATCATTCTGTGTTTGTCACAGAAATTTTCAATTTGAATTCATCCAATCTGGAAGGAGTTTAATGAAAAATCTCCATAAAGCTTGGACAAATCCAATAATATCTTCCTGAACACCTTGAGGTGATCCAAGCCCAACAAGAACAGATCCTACAAAACCTGCTCTGTAAGTCCAAGAAAAAAATCACCATTCCTTGAAAAATCCTAATAGCCTTTTATCCTCATAGAAAAACTTCAAAATCCAAGACAGGTCACTCATATAAACACACAATGTGGTTCATCTAATCCCTGAATGGCCCTAAGGAAAAATTTTGCTTTTTCATAAAAAGGGGGTTAACATATCACAATAGCCAGGAAGATTGCAAGTAGACCATCAATTCCTGGTGGTTTCAACCAAAGGCCATTTTTCCCCACACCCATGACAAAGCTCATTTTGTACTTAATCACTAGAATGTTAATTAAAGGCAGATAAGTGTCCAGCAATTCAGAGGTGTCAGGATGCTGAAGGGTAATTTATGACAGAGGGAGAGATAAAGTAAGCTCCCCTACAGACGGAATAGATGCACATTTTCCAGTCAGCAGACGGGACGTTCCTCACCAGCATGAAACCAAGACAGATTATCCTTAGTACGAATGGAAAATGAGAAAGAAATCTTCATTACCCAGCAGGAGACACATTGGGGGCCATGCATGTATAATGCATGGAGGTACATTTACAGGTTCCATCAGCAGCTCTAGTGGGACCAGTCATCAGGGCCGAGGGAATGTGGAACAAAGAAAGCTCATTAAATAATAAAGGTTAATGATGCAGGCTGGTGGTGCTGCACGTTAAGGCGTGATTTCACAACCGCACAGCTGATGTGACTGAAAACTCGGGGCAGACCTCAGTTACCGAATGGTAAGAGAAAAGGTTTCAGACAAAAGCAATTGTTGTAAGGAACTGCATTTAACAAGGATTTTTTTTTTTTTTCCAGAAAGAGGAAATTGTTTGATATTGACATTTCTTTTTTTCAAGCTGGTACATTGCTTCTTATTTTACTTTGGTAATTTTTTAATGTCACACTGTAAAGTGGGTGTTGCGAAGAATAGGCTACTGTGTGTATCTATTGAAAGTACGGGGAAGACCCAGAACAAGTTATGGAGAGAATATTTAAGCAAACCCAAAAAGGCAAACATTTATAATTACTTCCAGCATAAAACAAGAGTCAACCTATTAGATATATATAAGAGAATATATATTGCATTTTAACAGTGCTACAAGTCAGTCAGTGTAAATGTTTTTAGCAAACAGTAACAGTAATATTTCATATATTTTTGGTAGAATAGCTTTTTTCCCCACCAGATTTGTATTCATTCCACTACAATAGTTCACTTTTTTTTCTCTTTTCTGGACCATTTATATTAATATTTAATTTCACATCCCTGTCATTTTTCTAGTCAAACCTTGAATCCCATCAATGATTTTTAATGACGGAGGTGAAATGAAACCGCTTTTAAACCACCTCTCAATTAGCACTAAGTAAGACAGAGTCTGTGATGTCTGAGTGACACCCTCTGACTTCTCTTTCTGAACAACAGCACTTTTCCTTTCATAAAGTCTCTACAGAATTGAAGCAATCCACCATGTGGCATATGTGTTTTTGACTCATTCTTGCAGGCCAATTTAAGAAAAAAAAATGTTAGGTGTGATGACAAAGGATATTGTTCTTCAGAATATATTCAGCTATTATCAGTTACACAAAGACAGTAACCAAAGATATATTACCCTAAAAATGAAAATCCTTTGTTTAAAGGCAAATGCAAATTACCCTGGAGCCAATACAAATCAAGGTTTGACAATGGTTTTGACAATGTCAGTGAAGTTCTATTTCACTGTCGATAAGCTACAATAAAATGCCAAATAATCTAAAGCTGGTCAATGCAGGTTTATAAAAAAATGGAGGAAACACAATTACAATGCTATTGTCTATTCTGAGTCTGACTCTCTTGTATAAAAACAACAATGAATTAATGATTACAAAACAGACACTCATATTCAGATCTTTAAATCTTTAGATCCACATTGACATGCCCTCCAACACATCCACTCTAAATTAGTTACTGTAAAAATGTAACAGCTTTGACAACTTTTCTCTCACATAGTCTGTGGAGCTCACAAGACACGATCTAGTGGCAAACAGTAAACAGGACTGTTGCACCTCTTTCAATCTTTCTTCTGTGGGAAATACCCAGAGAAAAATACTTTCCAGTATCTGTGCAACCCTCCTCAGACTCACCAAGGACTGAACTCTATTTTGAGGTCTGGTTTACAAAGGGAAATCATTGCCACAAACATCACTGCCAAACAACAACAACCAGCAACCATCAAAAAACACAAGAAAGCAGTTGAAGTACTTACAGTAAACCGCACAGCCATCCCTACGTTAGCATCATGCCATTCCCTGGGTCATTAACCGCATCACTCGGGGACAGCATGTGTCTTTCGCTGTCACAGGGAAAAGACGTTCCTCCCCTTTTCAGGAGCTCCCCTCCCCTCCCTCCCTCCCTCTCTCTCTCCTGCCCCTCAGGTCTACTAAACTGTAGTCTCTTACAAAGGGCAGCTCTTTAAAGTCAGGGTCCTGCTCACTTTCCTTTGGACTTCCCTTTATCCTGGTCTTGCACTGCAGCGAGTGGGAGCTGGAGAGGGAGCGAGAGTGAGTGAGTGAGAGAGAGAGAGAGAGAGAGAGAGAGACAGAGAGAGAGAGATTGAATGCGGAGCACGTCAAATGCCTCCACTAACGCACTCAGTGCTCAGGCTGGTTTGTGCTCTCCCTCAGGCATCGGTATGCATCAGATGATGCAAAGTGCTCCTGATATAGCTGTGTACTTCAACGACCTGTGGCGAAGTCCCCCAGAGAGACGGGCAGCTCATTCATTTTGTATCAAGTGGATTGTAAACGCTGCCGCGGCTCCCACTGCTGCTGCTGCTGTTGCCAACCAAACTCTCTCCGCCACCCTGCCCCCACCCCCTCACTCACTCTCACGCTCTCTCTCTCTTTCCAGCCTCTCTTCCTCCTTGCTCTCCCCCTTCACACATGGAACAGCACTAACCGCCACAGAAGAGGGGGCTATTTAAATCTCTGACTCTTCCATGCTGATCCCAATGAGTGTGTGCGCGTATTTGTGCGTATAGAACCAAACATACTCCTCTTTAGCCAATCACTTTTAAAAGTGAAGAATTCAGGAAGTGAATAAAGCACGACAGATGTGATAAAAGAGGAATAAAATATATACTGAGGTTGTGGTAAGAAAATAAATTGTTGAGAAGAAAAAAAATACATGCCAGATATTATATTTGACAAAACTGGAGCATTGGGATGACTTTGGAGTAGTAAAACAGCAGACCCACATGCATCAAACAAAAGTAGTGTGGCTGAAAAGGCATTTTATTTTAAGAAACTTTAAATGCAGACATTTAGGGAATTAATTAACACTTGATTGATTAATGAATCATGGCAAGCTCAGTTATTTCTGCATTCTGCATACATTTAGCACATTGTTATCTTTTCTTGTTGATATTTCCAATATAATTTTTGCAGTGTTTAGTATTCCTAGTTTATTTAAAGTGCCCCATAATGGCGAGCACAGGCAAATGGTTTTAATCTTGGTATCTCATACTTGCCAGTGTTAGAATTTGGTCGTTATCTGCAGAGAACAATTTTCATTTAAAAAAAGGAGTTTAAAAGCAAAAATAATACATTCCACAACAGGGAAAAAACGTCCATGCAACTTATCTGAAGACTGAGTCACAAACCCTCTAATGAGGAACAGCAGCACAGGGAATGCAGACACTGAGTGTAAAACAAGACAGACATGAATTAACAGACTAAACCAAACTATAAAGAGGCTGCTGAAGCACCACAGATAAAAGTGGAATTTCTCTGGCGCGGAGCTGATGATGATACAACACACAGCTCCCAGAGACAACTGCGTCCGAGCAGGAATGACAGAGTGGACCTTACAATGCTGATCCGATGAGAGCACCTTGTGATCCTCTTTCTACACACTCTGTTGGTTGCCTGGTAAATAAGTACCACTTCAACTGGAACTGCTTAAGTAAAGACTGTTTCTTAACGCTAGGTTTGGATTAGTGCTGTGCAGAGGCAGCTACACACACACACACACACTGACAAACCAATAACACCCTTCACACACAACTCCCAGATAATACCCTGCCTTCAGGAAAAAAGCACTCACTAGTGCGGCCCTGTGCTCCCCAGTTGACAAACAATTCCAATTTCCACACCCAATAGGCAATCTTTAATTAAAAAGGGAAAGGACTCACAATTAACTTTGTCCTCCCCCTCGAAACAATAATATGAATCGGTAACAAATAAGCAGTTTTGCCATCTATTTCAAATGGCCAATAACAAGAGGGTCTTGTGTTCAGTGCTGCTGAATACACACGTTTTGCACGTCCCGCCCAATAAGGACAGACAAATTTGTTATGGCATGCGTTATTCTCCTCAATTGATCTGATATTGCCTCTTAATCCGAAATGAGAGAGTGACCCTGTAGATTCAAAATGAGGGTTGTGCAGAAATGAAACAGAATTGATTGAGAAAGCGAAAGAGACAGGCAGTGGACTATGGTGGGAAAAAAAGACAACAAACAAACTGATCAAACACTTTAATTAAACTTCTATAAATTACATCTGTATTGACAGGTAAAGTGGGTGTTTTACTTTGACTGTAATACCTACATTTTAATCCTAGATGTATTTGGAGATAGTGTCAAATATATTATAGTTATACATGGTTATTATTTATGGTGCTGGTAAACTGGGAGATCTACTCAACAATACAGATTTACATTCCCCCCCGGTTATTCTCCCTTTTAAAATATTATATTTTTCAGGCCTTTTCTTTAATTACCCCTTGCAAATTATGCTGATTAGCTGAATTACTAAAATATACAATTTGGTGAATTTAACAAGATGATTCCAGCTCCATTTGCAGCATACATATTACATTTTTACACTAATGTTTGGTCCATTTACATTCATTTTTCTAGTGCTGTATTCCTATCACCAGCTTTGTAATTTAGCCAAAAATGGGCACTGAATGCAGTGTTCAATCAGGTATCAGCTGGTTGAGTTTAATTTGCTCAACCTATATGAAATGTGGTCAGGGTTGAATTAAAGGTCTGACTGCACAGTGCATTTTTGTTCCTGGTGATTCAGGTGACGTTTTACCCTCATGCAGTTTTCTACAGCAGTACTTTGTGTCTACTTTGTGGATCTACTTGGCTTTGTGAGGAAGGTAGATCAACTACTTGGAGGAAAGACTGCATTGGAAAGCCCCTTTGGAGACAGCAGCCCAGGCACTAGTAGTGGAACACTGCAGTCCCACAACATACAAATCACATCCAGTGCAGAGTGACTCAATATAGTAGGTTGCCATCGTACAAAATGTCAAAAGTGGAAATTATGATTGTACTACCACTAAACACAAAATATACCTGTCTGGCTGTATAAATGTTTTATACAAGAAGCATGAAGTCTCTGCTGCTCTAACAACTCATTACATCTCCAAGATTTTTTTTCAAGCTACATTTTTAATCTATTAGATGCAAGCTAGCCACGTACACGAAACAATCAAAGCTGCTTTGAACTGGCCACCAGCTACCACACTACACAGAAGTGTCAGAGAAAAAGCGAACTTTTCATGGATCCTACATCTGCACCCTAAAACTGGTCAACCCCACAATGGTTGCTTTTAAATTTTTATGGTTTTCATATTGAACTGTAGTTATTTAATACTATTTAATATCCTGTAAGCATTCAACAATGAGATAAGTGCCAAAGGACAGTAAGCCAATATCTCTAGCTATGTTTGAAACACAACCCATCATGTCTTCTTGCTCACATATAACACTATATTCATAGTTCTTTCCTGCAGGATCTATCTCCGCTCCATAATCCAATTAAAGCTCATTACTGTGGTTCCTTACATAACTGCTTCTTACATTGAGACATCTCTACAGTATGTAACAACCTGGAGGACAGGGGAGGCTGACAAGGATGGAGGCATTACTTATCTAAAATAAACATGCTTTCACTGAACAAGGGATGAAAACAAACAAAAAAAGCACTATCGTTCAAATGACTGTCTGTTACAAACACTTGAGGCTTATATGCCTCCTATAATTAACAGAAGCACTGAAATGGCTTCAAATATCCAATGGTCATTATAATCTGTTCTGTTCTGATCTGGCAAAGAGGAAAGGATTGCCAGAGAAAGTTAATTCAAGTACACGTTTCATGAAATATATGCCTTTATTTTTTTATCCCAATGATAGTTCAACATAATTCATCACAAGCTTCAGGAAAGGCATTCTCTTGATTTAAGCTCCGGACACACACAAAAAAAGGAGGATCTGATAATGCATATTTAGCAAAACTGTCGTGGTTGTTGACAAAGTGTTAAGCTGCAGATGACCTTCTGCAAGGACTTTTGTCAAGAAGAACTACAGTCTGACCGTCAGTAAATGACCTTCATTTCTGCAGGAACCTGGCCACTCAATTACACACCGACGAGAAGCTGTCCACCTAGTTTACTTTTTTATTAAGGGGATATATGTAGAGCCTGTTTGGTCAGAGCCCCCACTCAGATCCAAACTACCATCCCAGTGCCACACCTCCCCACCAGCAAAGCAAAAAACCAACTACGCCAAAAGTGCAATCCCCTGATGCAGGGAGTTTGAACATCCCACCAAGTTCAACGAGGGATTACGTCACCATAATGAGCTCATACACTTTAAGCCCCATAACATATGCAGCTTGGCATCAGCCTCCACTCCGTTCTAGATACAAACTGTTTGTTTTACAAGACATATTGACTAAACACTCAAATGCCATCTTTGAGACTATGCCTCCAGTTTTACATAATAACTGATGTCACCATGACTACTCAGTTAAAGACGGGTCAGACTGTTGATGCACTGTCCATTTTGATGTGTGTGGATCTATCATTATGACAAAGTGGGTCTAGTGGCATTTTCTGTGTTTCTGGCTTTCACACGAAAAATAAATCATGAAAAATAATGCATTTGTGATCCCAGACGCTCCTGTAATGCATCACATTCTCCAGGGACGCAGCTGAAATGTAGCACTAACTTTACCCTGAGGCTGTGGACCAGTCCCTTTGAGAATGGCACTAACAAAACCTCCCTCTAATGTACAGAAGTGAGTATTACATCCAAGCAAGACTCTTGAAATAAGCAGGTTCTAGATGACATACAAACTGTACTTCTAGAGGTACAAATGAACATTTTGCAATAAAGCTGATGTGGAGTTTTATTTTTCAATCAGGTCTCCCCTTCATCATTTACCTCTTTCCTTTCCTCTGGGTTAATAACTCATGTCGCATGACAGGAATGAGCCCATGTCCTTTCCACTCCATCAAAGCCCTTACGGATCTCCTAAGAAGAGTGAATCATGGTATTTGACTTCCTCCAACATCAGAAGTCTATCTTAAATCAATAAAGCGCATCACTTTTATTGCTCAGTACCATGAAAGGCAAATTAATTTGCAGGAGCATGATAAGAGACCACACAAAAAGAGCATAAAAGAATCCTCCCCGCTTACAAAGAAGACCCATCCGCCTGTGGCTGCATAGCCAGCATATTAGAGAATTAAACTTTCATCGTCAGATCTCATTATTTCATCAATCTTTTATTCCAACAGGACTTTAAAATCAAATAGCACATCATGAATTCTGACTATTTCATCATCTGAAGGAGTTCTCATTGTATATCTAACCAATCTATATATATTTCAGACAACCCTCTATAGAAGTTTGTGGAAGAAGTAGTTATTGAAGTAATGGAGTTATTTTGTTTTTCACCCTCTTGGCTGAGTGAACGACAGCCTGGCCATGAGGACGATGCCATCAGACCACCTCCCCATGGTGGGAGGAGCCAAGGAGCCACTGTAAAGGTGGAGAGGGATTTTGTTCAAGGGAGTTTAAGCAAGAGGGAGTGTGGTGGTGGCGCTATGGGAATGAACTACTGATGCAGGGAAAGAGACTTGTCATGTGATATTTATGATAGTGTGTGTACGTGAGGGTGCATCTCAATGGTCCATTTTCCCATTACTGTGGGAGAGTTAGCTGCAACTTTTATCTACTCTGAGGAGTGTTGTCCTGGTCTAAAATATCTGTAGGATGCAGGTCAGGGGTGTGCCACTTTTAGTTTAGCAAAAGCCAATTAGCTGCACCATGAAAAAAAACACGAGCAACCTGGCAAGACGGCCTAAAAGAGACATTCATACAAATCGTCATGCTGTTCACCCATATGCAAAAGTGTCTTTTTCCATAGAAACTGGATTGTGAGGCCACTACAACCACTGTCACGATAAACAATGGAGGCAAGATTATCACCCCCAAATCAATGCAATGAAGCTATTTATTTTGTGCATTGACTTACTGATTTACTTATTTATCATCAAATAAGCCAAATAAACTCTGAAATGTGGATCTTGGCAAACAGAACTCCAGTGAAGATGAAAGGGATAATTCCTGTGCATTAGCTAGAATGGGAACATGACTGCTTATCGTTTCTGACACGCTAAAATATGCATATGAAATGTAGTCTACGATAAAAATAGCAGTCTTTGATCATACAACTGGAATTTTGTTTAAAAAATGGGAGATGAAAGCAACTTTTGACAATTCAAAACTGAAACATACAGACAAGGAACAAAGTGCTAAAAGAAGTATTAAAAGCATATGCATTAATGAACCAAATCCAGCATAATATGGAATGCAATAAGGATAAAGACAAACCGAGGGTAAATGGTGTTCATGAGTGCGAACACATTTGAAAGTGATCAAATTTAAACTTTGCAATTTACAAGCTAATAAGACCCTTAATACCCTCAATCAGCTTTAACATATACACCATTGTATATTATGACACAGTTAATGTTTAGAGGACTGATGTGAGCAAGCAATCTCAAATCAGAGAGACATCTTGTTTAACTAAAACGATGAAGTCTTTCAGAAAAAAAGAACTACAGTTTGCTGATTGGAAACAGGATGTTTTGTCAACTTGCCAGTGAACACTGAATCCTCCCATGAGCCCCTCTGATCCAGTAACTTGCCATCAGACACTTTTTAGACTCAGACTTCTTTATTTCTACCAGTGTGTGACTGTTTTGTTAACCTTAGCAATTTGAAGGACATGCTGTGATCCCACCTGAACTGAGCACTAATGCCACTATCTAACCTGGCACTGCAGAATACAGGAAACAGTCACTGAACACTGGCCCTCAGAAGAGGGAGTCAACAAGGAAAAACTCTGACAGAATGACTCAGACTTCCTCATTTTAACTGACAAACACACAATTGTAACTCACTACCAATTATGAACATCATTAGATCTGCAACAGCTACAGCACATCAGCCTTAAGCCTAGTTTTTGATACAGGAAGATGGAAAATAATAATGTGGTAGGCAATCAGAATCCAGTGTCCTCGTAGGAATATTTTGTACTTTTTTCATCCAACCCTGAATTACTCCATCAGATAGATTCCCACTTTTTAGACAGAAGGGTGGTCAATACTATGCTTAAATTAATATATCTATTTCATATATATATATATATATTTTGTTTACCTGGAACAGATGAAGTATAATTAAGGAGCACAACACTTTCAAATCATCATATATTAAATATATATAGCAAAGGTCTTTGGTGTTTCCTTCTTTATAATGGTCAGAACTTTCAGAACAACCTTTCAGAAAGAAAACAAACTGCAGAAACTGAAGAATGAATATGAACAAATAAATGTGAAGTGTTTCAGCTGCAAAACATCCACATTTATGTTAGGGACATCTACAGCATAAAATCACTTAAGATGATAAAACAATTTGTGCTCCACTGTAACAGAGGAAACTGAAGCACGTGTTGCAGGAAAGAAGGATTTGTGCTTCTGTAACCAAATTTAGAACAAATCACAGCTTTGCTTCTTCAGGGGAATACCATGGTCGGTGCACAATTCACGACAGACCAGCCTAATCTCGTGTAAATTACTGAACATGCAGGAAATTGTTAAAGGGAAATTGCTTTAAAAAATATACTAAACCATTAATTAGTTACAATCAAAACTGGACACCACCCAAAAGGAAATTTCAAAACGGACAATGGAGACAAACTCAATGTTAAAAACCCTGATATGATTCTGTTATGAAGGATGCTCACTTGGTCCCCAAACAGTGTCTAAATGGAAATGCCAGGTGATGTGAAGACTTTATTTTCTTCTTTCCCTCCCGCAGTGTTTGAATAGGCAGTGTTAGATTATTGTGGCCTGGGACTTGTATAGATTAGTGAATGTGTGATAGGAATACATTCTACAAAAGTCTTAAATAATACAGCCCTCCACACCACCTTGTCATGCCCCGGATTGAATTTATTTATTCTTAAAAAAAAGAAAAAAAAAACATTTTATTCTACACAATTAATTATTTAAACATTTAGCTGGACCATAACCACCCTTCTATCTCTAGGCAAAATGTGAGCATTGACATGTCTAGTTTTCCCCATTCTGCACAATGCTGCTGCCATAGTTCAGTGTGCAGGAATAGCCAATGAAGCGTTACTAGTCAAGGTGAAGTCTGGGGAAGGGTTATGTAATGTCAGCAAAGGGTAAATAAATAAATGTAAATATAGACCAATTAAAAAGATACTGGTAAGTGCTTGTGGAAATGAATCGCCAAGCATTAAAATAACCGAATACCTAATTCTACAGTAGTCAAATGCTGCCGAGGAAAACTAATAAAGCCCACTGCATTAGAACTTTGACATTACCTTCTTTGAGATGCAAAACATGAGCTTCTTTTTATTTTAAAATGTTTCCGTGAACACATTTCATGCACAGGATGCACAGGGGATAGGGTACCACTGTTGATAGCATACAGTTTGGTTGTAACACTTCTGAAAAGGGGGCTGTGTGCCTTGAACTTTAAAAGTAATCCAGTCAGGGCATACCGTGGAGAATGAATCCAACAGAGGAATCAGAAAGTAACTATTTTACGGCTCTCCGATCGTTTGTGTTCTGTGGCTTTGTTCTGTGGAAGCTGCCCAGTCGGAGGCATCCTGAACTCCGAATTGTGCACTGCACTGGTCTCCTGGGCGCCGTGTCTTACTGCTGTCTAACTCATTTAGCTTGGCTACATGAACAGCATAAAAGTCTCTGTCTGGAGATATCAAAACAGACACACTTCTTGCTATTTTTAATTCCCTTCTGAAGTGGCTGCTTCTGCCAGGTGATTTGTCACTTATACTTTAAAACACATCTCCGGCTTAGTCTTCCCTTCATAACTTTTCTTTTCATATTAAATTGTGTTTATTGCCTGCTCTCACAATTTATACTCGTATTATTACTCACTGTAGGAATGTGAGCTAGAAGGCAATGAACAGTCTTTCTTATGAAAAAACCTTTTTATTGTTTGCAATAATAAGAGGAAGAGGAAGACGACGAAGAGGAAAACATTTTGTTCTAATTCCAAATTGCTTTAAAAGGGACAAAAGAAACTAGCTATGGCTTATTTACAATGTAGCAATCAGATAAGTCACTGAAAAATTGCCTACTATTGTATTATTTGGAATCAAAATCCTAATTTTAATGGATGATCAACAGGAATTCAAGGATATATTAATTAACGATGTGCCTCAGCTCCCCTCTTTTCATAAAACCATACCATTTGAGTCATTTCCAAAACATTTAAAGGTTTTTGTTTTTTTTTCTTTTGGAAGCAATGTGAAAAGTTAGACATGAGGAAAGAGACCTTCATTGCATTAATTAGCTGAGCTGACTGACAGTTTCAGCAGCTACGAAAGGCAGTTTTTTAAATGCCAAGTCTAGCTCTGGATGCTGGACGCGGCTTCAGGGAGAGAAAGCACAGAACCTCTTCAGGACATCGCTTTAGCCAGTAACTAGATACCCAATTAGGGTTGCCACCTGGCCCCGTAAATCCTGCACAGTTTGAGACAGGAGAGGTGTTTAAAGTCTTTAAGTTGAGCGATAAAGCTTTCGTAAATTGGAAAGTTGCTCAATTACCTTTGAGGGAGAGTCACAGTAGAATACCATTACGAAACGCCAACTGGCCCCAGTTCCTATACTTTTAAGTAAATACTGTAAACCTGCATCTTAACCAATAACAAATTCTGAAGGACACAAACCCAATTAATGGTCTGGTTTGTCAACTTGTCAAGCAGGACTGCTTGTTCTGTTTAGACCAAAACAGATGAACGATTACCAACTTTTGGATTAAAGAGTACCTACCTCATACTACTGCAAACCATTAACAATAATATATGGATACCAAGCCCTCACTGACAGTACTGTTGAATCTCAAATAACAGTATTAAATGCTTGAGCACTTATTCAAAATTAACTTTCAGCAACCTTTTAAAGGGTGGTAGATTCTCGGTGAATCAATGAACATTTTAAAACCTATAAATGTGAAACCGAGTTCAAGACATCAGTGGGTTCTTACATAATTCAACAAAAATAACCAAATGTATTGCTTTACTTCAGTAATAAATAAATACATCATATTTTAATGGACAGGAATCCTCAAATGGTGACTGAGGGGGACTTATGAAAGCACGTACTAAGAGCCAGACTTTGTATGCTGTCTCGGGGGCAGGCAGGAATCAAGTGTCTGGCCCGGTCGTGCAGTGGTCGTGCAGTGGTACTTGACTGGCACGCTCATTAAGATGACCATGTGAAAAAAGCCTGATCTGGCTGGCTGTAAACAGAATCTGCAGACATACGCACTCGTATCAGTGAGGTTAGCCTTTGTCAAATGAACTTCTCATCACTTTGTGTGTATCCACATATTGCCTCATGTCTCTGAGGGAGTCTGAAGGATCTCACTGATGTAATGAGGAGAGGCACTTCCCATGTAGTGGCTGGGCATAAGGGACCCAGCCCGAAGGCTCTTCAGAGTCAATAATTTAGAACACCGCCTCCTCCTCTGTCTCCACAGTCAATATATTAATTTTGGTTTTTGTTTTGTATTGAAATTGTCAATAGCATGAATCAGGCAGGGGTGAGAGCATCTCCTGGAATCATTCGACAATGTAACTCCATCACGCAGATGCATAATATTAAGATCACATTAGCAACACCCCATGATCTGACAATGCCCTAAAAACTGCGACTTTTTTTCTTTTTCTTGCTCTCTCTTAAGATGAAAGCCTTTTTCTGTCCTCGCTTTAAATTTCATACACCGCCACCGCCACAAGCCAAGATGGAACGGCGGCTCCTTCTGAGAAAATGAAAATAAATCAACTGAACCAGTCCGCTGAAATAAACAAATGCTGATAAGTGCAAGAGATCAGAAAAAAAAAAAAAAAGCCAGATTCCCTTGGCGTGCAGATATGTTTCCCCGCTGTGCTTCTGTAAAAAAACATGAAAATCCCTTAACCCTTTTAACAAAAGCAAACAATGTACTAGCCATTACATTTCATTCACAACATCTGAGGATGCCAAAAGGAAAAGGAGGTTTAATGAACACAATCAATTCCTAACATGTGCTGCAACATTTATCATGTTTTTTTGCTGCTGTTTTTTCTTTTCCCCTTTTCTTTCGGCAGTATAACAGCATACTTCCTTTCAATTTATTTCGAATCCAAATTAAAGCAGAACAGCGGAAATTAACTAGAACTGGAATTTTACTCGTAATTATATCTACATAATTGCCTTGGGATAGCAACCTCTAATCTGCAGAACCTATTTAGCATATAAATACATACACACACATAATAAACGTGTGTCGGTCTCAGCATGGAAACAGAGTGTTCTGCATGACAATCGACGGAACACACTTTCGTCATGCCTGGAGAAAACCCCTCCTATGTCAGATTTCACACAGAAGGATGTTCGTTGAGAGATATAAGCACATTTATGAATCGGGAAAAGTCGTCTTCGAATTTCAAATCATTTTATGGCATGAAAAAGAACAGACATTTTGCAAAATATGGAACAGTAGAAACATTGCCAGGTTACAAGAATGAGTGAGTGCTCTTGAAAGAGTATTCCAAGCGCGTGTGTTCGCGCCCCAGCTCTCACCTGCCGTTGTCTCTCCCCACGCCCCACACCCGGATGCTGACGATGGGCTGGGAGTGGAGGATGCTGCGGTCCATAGGGTCCACCAGGTTCAGCATATTGTTTTCCAAGATCAGATACATGTCCTTGCCCTTCAAAGAACGCAAACAAAATGATTAATTAGGAAAGCCCTGCATCATCAGCCCACATCATAAGGTCATCCAGGTCAAGTTTAGGGTGAAAATAGGCCGCTAGAATGCTTAACACTCTCCACACTTTGATAAAGAGCTTGAACTGAGTGGCCAATCACTAATTCAAAACGTGTCACTTGACGGCAGGTTTCTTTTTCCACCTGCCTGTTGAACTTGCCAAAAACAAGGTCACCACCAAGTCATAGCTTTGGAATTTGCCACTGTCATGTGTATGTCAATGTTTTCACGGATTCTGGGCTTTCATTTCTGATCATTTACATTTCCTATCTGGTTTTGTTATTTTCCCAAGAAGAAAAAATGAAATGAAGTTTGTTTGCATTCCTCCTTCATGCATCCTGCCATGTTGTATTAGACACAGCCTTTCAGTTTCTATAAATGCTGGCTGGCACTGGCTGCATTGACATCTCCCATGTGATGCTGTTTCAGGCCATCTGGGTGATGACACTCCAACTCTCCTGTGCTCCCCCCCCGCATCAATGTAAACCTGCATTATCATATAGGTTAAGTACTACAGTTTTACCAAGTAAAAGGTAACATTCAAGGTGTTGTCAAGATAACCTGCTGCCAAATTACAATTGCACCACTGACGTCAGAACGGCTTAAATCAACATATCAAGATAAATTGGGTCAAGGCCCCCACTGTCATTTTTGCAGAGATGAGCGTCTACCCTGAGGACAAATTTATAGCAAGAAGATTGCAGCGGGCATCTAGAAGACTGTATTTAGGAGCACAAGCCGTCACATCTAAGATTGAGTAAAGGGCAAAATGACTACAAGATAATGATACCAGACCTGGCTCAGATTTTCCCATCCTCAACCTAAACGCTGCTTATCTGAGGAGCCCTAACCATGAAATGTGTCAGCCACATCAAATGGTTAGGAAAGCAGCAATCTATTCTTCCGTTTACTTCAATAGTATTACGGCTTCAGTGAACACACTAACAGTTTCGAACAAGTCAAAGACTGGGCTTGATTGGTACTCAAGGCTTGCCCTTTCCTCTGAATGTGTTCTGAAAAGAAAATACCTTCAACTTCACTCATTCAAACAATTATAAAATGACACAGTCAACAGAAACATAATTATTCACATATATTAATATTTTATGCACATGGAAATAGGAATGATCAAATTACACTCTGTCGTCATGAAATGTAGTTCCAAGGGATTACAAACTGTAGGCATACATAAGAGTTGACCAATAACATCCATCCCAAAAAACAAAGACAAAACAAAGATCCTAAAACAAACTACCAACGAACCATGGATGCATACACAGTACTACAGCAACAACAATAAAACCAACAATAACAATGTAACAATATGACAATATGACTAGCAGAGGCAGTGGAGGGAATTCATTTCGGTAAGCTCCAGTGCATACCTGCACATCCTGTGATTTACTACACTGCTGCTCTGTGCAAATGCCACTTCCCAAGATTTGTTCTAAAAAAGCCTGCATACTCCCCGACCAAGCCACTCAGTCAATCTGATCACGCATTAAAAAACATGCAGCCAGTACGGGTCTGTGCTTTCCTTAATCCTTCCTGGAGAGGAAACTGAGGGAGGAAAATCATCTTGTACCAGTAATGACAGAGACCCCACTGGGAATCATTGACAGAACAGCCCAGTCTGAAAAAGGTTATTGAACCTCATAGGCTGGTTGTTTTTTTTTTTTGCCACCCTCTTCTGCCTTTCGTATTCCCTTTTGTCTCGCTAAACTTTCTGTCTCTGACACTGTTCCTCTCACTGCCTGCGGTAACTCGAAGTAGAAGTAATATCTTCCGAAAGTGAAAGTGATTGGACTACAGGATATAACAGTATTAACATCTTCAACAAAGTCAGACAGAGGTGCTTTAAAAACAAAAAGGCATAATATATTTTCAGATTCTTAAAATAGTTGTGGCTTGTCAGAGGCATATAGCTGAACTGGGAATCCAGAAGATTAAAATGAAGAAAATAGCAACTAGGTTATTATTATTATTATTATTATTATTATTATTATTTTGTATTTTTTTTTTTTATCTTGACAATACATATCAGGGATAGCAGGGGTTTTGGTCTGTAAAGAGTGGAATCATTATTCAAATGGATTATTCACGCTGGGGTGCTTGAGAGATAACCTGCACAGAGGGGAAGCAGGTAACCGATTCCACAATCACCTGAGCGTTGTTGATGAGTGTTTGGCTTGAGTGTGTAATTAACAGCCCACCCACTAGGGGGCAGGGTTCAGAATGGATAATGAGAGTAAAGGTCCAGCACCGAGGACTACACGATTCCTCCAGTGTCGACTGGGAGCGAATACCGCTGTCAGACAGTCAGAGATACTGCTGTAATTACAACTGTAACTCGCTGCACCGCTGCGTCCTGTATTGCATCGTTTATCAAAGTTTGGGCAGCAATGCTTTTACCTCCTGGACAAATGCTTTGTATTATTCCGCGAGTGCAGCAAACGGAGCAATATTTAATTGGGTTATTATCCCCACTCGTTGTACACACTGACTAGTTGCATTAATGAGGGCCTGTGCTAATGGGAGGGCATGTGAACACCTAACTGAAGTAATCTGGGGGAGTGAATTATCGAAGCCAGTCTAATTTGATACCGTGCTTTAATAATAGAAAGAGGCTGCTCGTCTGAATGATGGGAGTTCTGGGGATGCAATATGAAAAAGGCTGCCATTTTTTTTTTTTTTTTTAAATAGGTCACCTGTTTTGCCAAAAGGAAGACACGCCGGGGCCTCAAATGTATTCTAAAGGGCCCTGCCAAATATTCTACATTACATTACTGATTTTCATCCAATTGGGCGAGCAATGCTGGAACCTCTCCCTGGTAACCAACAGACCAAGAGCTAAAAAAAAAAACTAAAAAAAAACATACATTTCCTTTTTGTCCATTTTGTTTTCTTTGTTCTTGGCATTTTCCTCTCCTTCATACTTAACAACGCTAAGTTTCACAAGATGCAATGTTTGCTGTCTGAACAGGAAAATTAGGCCAATTAGACTAACAGCCTCATTCATCAAGGTGTTTCTCTAATGCACCAGTCTCATTCTGAGCATCTATCCAAATGCCCATGAACATCAGAACACTAGTAACAAGAAGCAGCGCTCTAGTAAAAGAAGACATAAAATGTACTGCAAATTGGTGGATTTTAATGGGTGTTTATTCTTGCTTTCTATTCTTCCAAAAAATGCCTCATGACCCTTATAAAAGACTATACACAGGATGAAAGGTAGCTGTAGAACACCTGGGAAGTTATTGCATTGAAGCTCAACACAAACAACTATGCAACTTAAAAAAGGATAAAGACATCAAAAAAAAAATCTTATTTAGACTAGCATTCAACTATCTTCTGATCCTCCTCCTTCCTTCAGTCTGCTGAATTTGATGACTTTGACGGTCAACAGTACAGAGGTAGGTTAATTCACTCAGGCATTAAGCTTTTCACCTCCGGAGACCTGCAGGTGTATTAGGTCAGGAACAGAATTACTTCAATTTGAGCTCCACGGAAAATAAGTTAGCAATACGAAACCAGAACACACTGTGTGAGAAAATGTGTTAACCCTGCAGGGAGGTTTGGGTAAGAAGGGAAGAATTAATAGACAAGGAGACTGGCCTAATATTGCATCACTAACACAACTTATCTGCAGTAAATAGGAGTCCCGAGGAAAAAAAACACAATCTTTAATCCATGATAAAAATGTGTATAATCAATATTTCTAGTCAATATTCAGCATGATTCCATTGATTGAACGAATTGGATTTTGTTTCGAACGTGTTACCCAGCAGCAGTGTTTTTTATATGTCAATATTAATATTAAAGTCATATTGTGTTTTATATTAGTGTCAATATAGTCAGGGGTTTCCTTTTGATTGAGATGGTTTGTGAATCCGAGTTAGAATAAAATCGTACAGGTTTTGGATATGTAAACATAAGACATCATCACTCCGTGTCAACTAAAGAAAGAATATCGCCACGGTGTTGGGTCAGAATTGAACATAAGATATTGTTAATAAATACACAGTTAAGAAACAGATGGACCCCTTAAAAATGAATTAGGCAGCAGGATTTGTTTATATTGATCTAGTTATTTCAAGCAACCAAAACAGAATAAAGAGGACAGGGGTAAGAGGACCATGGGGGAATTGTGACCACAGCATGATAACCTTGAAGTTTTGTTTAAGAAGAGAGAGAAGAAAAAAACTACAGGTAGACTTCAAAGTAAAGCTTTACAATTTCACAGAACTACACTACGAAGGAATGAGGCAAAGCTGAAATCCAGCAGATTGGGGTCAAGTAAATATGGAACTAGGAGAAATCGGATGGTTAAATTTAAATATTATGTTGCTAGAGGCATGGAGCAAATTTATCCACATGGCTGACAAATCAAAGTCTAGGGAACACTGGCCTAAATAATTTGACTATTTAACTATTACTTAAGAATGACATTTTATGCTCACTATTCTCTCTCATTTATTTACGGACATCCGTGTGCAGAATTTCTGTGACCATACTCATATCAATGATTTAATTAATCAAATCAAATAGCAAAAGAGGGTTGAGAGCCAAAATCTTGCAACAGAGTGGATGGGAAGGTCAGATGCTGAATTATCGATTTCAATGTAGTTACCGACAATGCAAAACGCTAAATGCAGAAATCAGGAATGTACATTATAAATATGAAATGAGTGACAGTGAATTTCAAGAAATAAATACAATAAATATGGGAGATCAGCTGGGTCTGGAAGAAACTACACAACCGTGCAAGTGAAGCAGACTGTACAGGCTCCTTCAGCAAATGGTGCGGGATGACATTGCAGAACCAGATAAGAGATTAAAAAGAGGGGCAAAGCACTAAATATATCCCAAGTGTCATTACATTCTCAGTAGATATGGTTATATGCTTTGTAGATTTGTCATGGAATGACACGGTGACAGGAGATAACAAGGAGATACACTGAATGACCAGCAGGCCTCACAGTTTCTGGCTCTGGAGTTATCCACAGTATTCATGGCAAACAACTTCTCTAAAAGAGATATAAAATCGGCTGAAGACCTTCCAGGAACCTCATTATTCACAAAAGTCGGAGTGTCGAATTACATTTCTGGAGGGTAGTATGATCTTCCGTCTCTCTTTCACCCCAACTGTCAGTTCCTCAGTTGGGCCAATTATATAAATTACTGGACACAGGACATGTCTCCAGGCCTCAACAAGGCACACTACTTTGAATCATGTGTTAATTCTAAATCATGAGGAAAAAGACATTTATAAATGTCTCACATATCCCACTGGGTAAATAATTGAAGCAATTAAGTCATTAAGAAACTAAGGAGACATTTAGATCCTAAGGTGCTGGAACAAATGGATTTTGATCTCCCCTGCTATAGGAAGTGAAATACATATTATAAAAAAGCTGTTCTACTTCTCTACACTATGTGGTAATTGTTTGGTTATGAAGCAGAAAACCAGAGGGGAAGGAGCAGGTTAGACAACAGTAAAACAGATTGCAGGATTAAAAGAAAATCGGCGGACAGTGGCAGCCCTCACCTCTCCCCAGATCCCCACAGTGTCTCGGATGTCGTTCTTGCAGTAGGACAGCTGTCGGATGCAGTTATTCACGGCCACACTGCTCTTCCCAGGTGCAAGGTCCTCCTCAGCCATCTCTACCCAGCCCAGGGAGCGCACAGCGAAGCACTGGGAACACAGGAAGGGCACACAAGTTCTCTTAGTACAGTAATTCAATGACATGTTTCTTTAATAAGACCTTTCTAGCTTTACCATCCTGTCCCCGAATCGCACTGAGTTGGAGGCTAACGCTTTCCACCAAATCTTATACTTTCAGTCATGGCATATCAGAATGACCCTGCTCATCGTCAGAGAGGCATCAAATCCTTTGTTGGTTTTGTCATGAGTGGGTTACACACAGGTCACCACCAATATCTTTTCGGCAGTGTGGTAATTATAAAAGGGTTACCTTTGGATTTATTTAAATATAAGCAATCCATTTCCAAGCACAATCAAATTAAGCAAACACGATTCCAGTGTGAGGGATGATTCAACAATTTTCGCAGACACACTATCAGACAGATAGTGTGGATCCTCTTTGTTTTGTTACAGTACAACCAGGCTGCCAATAAATATCTTGACGATGGCGGCAGGACAATAAACATTCGTGCAGGCTGGAAAGGCATGTCAGTTAGGAGTATCAGTTTTGCAATGATCTGGACCTTGAGCTTGTGCTCTGTTTCAGCTGGTACAACACCTTCAGGAAAGCGTTCACAGAGCTGTGAGGGTGAAATCGCCCTTCCTGCTGTTGATCTCCTCGTTAAGACGACTACAGTCACAAATAAACTGTTTATGTTTTTATTTTTTTATGGAAACCGTCTCGGAAAATGGTGCCATGCAAGTGGATAGAGCAAAATGTAAGAGTTCTAGTAGCTTTCATATGAACCAGTTTTGGGTTCTGGGCACTGCAGTTCTAACAAATGAAAAGTTTATTTTTTCTTACGAGAGCATTTCTCCATGGAATATAACCACTACAGTCTGACATTTCAATAATTAAGCATTTATTATAAAACCATACTTTTCAGCCTGTGAAGATGCCTTAGCCGTGTGTGTCATCTGATAGAAGTGAACACAGCTCAACTGTAGTTTTGGTCAGCAGAGATCTACGGCTCTTTTCCAACTTCAAAAATCTAGATTAGCGAAATTTGGAATCTGTCCTCTCCACTGTGCATCCCCAATACATACATGAGGTCGTGCATGCAGAGCAGAAAGCTTGCTGGTTCGTTGCACAAGGTTCTCTACAACACTGCACACTCCCCCACGAGGAGACTGCTGTGGGGATTCATATCAGGCAGAAAATATAAGTTCCGGACACTAACTTAATGACCGCTTACAGGAGACTTGTCCTGAATGACCCTCCGCCTGACTCACTCTAATCTACTCACACAGTCCAATGCAAATCAACAGCTGATTGGTATGTTGGAAAGATGTTACAATTCCAAAGGAGATAAGTCCTCTGCGACTCCAGTTTCTTTTTTATACATTGAAGGGTTTTTCCTAGGAGTATTACACAGGCACTTAAAATACATTCACTCCCAGCAGGAAGCTATCAAAAGCAGATGTAAAGACATGTTCAAACAAAATCTCCTTTTCCTATATAATCAGACCAGCAACATCTTTGTCTTGTTATTACAGGAGCTGCAAAATTTTCAGGCACAGTACACACGAAATGACAGTTCTTTGCCAGAGTAGAGGGAACGAACAGGCTGTTCCAAGAAAAGATTACCTCCCTCAATATAATACATTTATAAACCCAGGATGATTTGTAATGTAGCACAAACTAAAAATTAATGATCTCTGCCATATTAAGCTTCCCTTTAGTGGTTACTCCTTTAAGAGCCTCAACAGACGCCAACTTCGCACATTGCTTTCAGGTTGAATAGCTGATTACCTACACTAAGGGTATATATTATAAATTCACTGCATGCACACACACATATAACTAGCTTGTGTATAAGACAAAATTGTTCAAGTAATACTAGTGATGATTCAAGTAAACTGAAAATAAGTTTAAAAAAGTGTGCATGAAATTGTACACTCTACTGGTCCTGTCACTGTTTCTTCACGGTTAACGCCTACTTAACCAGTCGATTATCTGATGGATTCAGTTATGGACGACAAGCCGAAGAATTTGATTTAGTTTCCCAAGAAAGAAACAAATACAAATTAAAGCACAGAAATCCAAGGCTGCCATTTCCTGACCTCATTTTCTTACATCGCATCATGCGCCAAGAGAGTTACATCAGCACACAGAACTTCACCTGCACCTTCGTTACAAATGACGTATCTCATGAAAAATCAACAAAGACCACCCTTCTTCACTGAGAGCCACAGTAACAGGCTGGAATCAAACGTGAGCAGCAGGCAAAACGCTGACGAATAACAGGTCATTCTTTTGCTGAAAGGGTATCGGAAGAAAATCACCCGAAACCAATTTAATTTTTCTTTCTTCTCCTTCCAGAGGAAAAAGCCGTTCTGATTAAATCTAAAGAAAGTGAAAGTGCCCCGGCATATTTTAACACAGAGAGCGTTATCAGGCACCGAGCACAGCCGAGCCCCGGAGTGCAGGCAGTGCTGGCTAAGTCTGCCCCCAAGTGGAGCGTTACCCAAGCAGCACACTGCAGCTCCGGCCCTACTTCTGCAGAAGCCTGGACCCACCATTAAAGACACCGGCCACCTTCTGTTTCAGCATATCAATTTGGTGACTGCAGCTCGGGTCTGCAACAGAAGGGACCAGGAGGCTGGCATTCACTGAATTGAAAGGACAGGAAAGGAGGTCTTGAGAGTTAAACATAGTTAAATGTATTTCTGATACAAACGAAAGCACAATAATTTGGACAGAGGTGTTTGTTTGTTTGTTTGTTTGTTTGTTTGTTTTTCCTCCCAGAGCAGTCTAACAATAAACGATAATGCATAATACATGGACTGAGACCTGTTAAAAGAGAGAGAAGATCGGCGGAGAGATTTCAATGTGGGTCAAAGCAAACCAACGGGCCAGTTTGCCAGGAATATTCAGTCCAGGTTATATAATACATTATAAAGACGAAAAAAAAAGGAAAACAAAACATTATAGGGCTCCCTTTTATCCAAATAACACATACAAAACAATATTATGGTTAGAAATCTAGCATTAACAACGTGTGGATACAGAAGGGTCATTGAACTGTGTGGCTCACCCACTCCGAGTGAGAGCTAGGCCTAAAGCGGGTGTTTACCTCATCACAGTGAGGTTCCCAATTACAGAGGACACTGGCGAGAGGGAGGATTGGTAACTGTGCTGAGGGTGGCTTTATTTGGCCTCAGGACTCCATTTCAATGTATTGTATTGCCTAAGAGTGCTCACTCTATACTAATGACATGTTGGAAGAAATTGCTTGGAAATTTCATAGAGGGCCCCTGGCAGTGAGCGTCTGTGTAAGTGGCCAGCATGGCACTGCGTCGTAATCGGCATCTCCTGCAGAGAATACCTAATGTGTTCCTACCCCAAGGATGAGCTGCGTCCCACAGAGACCCCTCCAACAGCTTCTCAATAACACCCCCACTGCACCAATAAGCAGGCAATAAAGTGCAACCATCCCCACATGAAACTCAGGAGCTGGCATGTGTCAGAAACCTGATGATTTCAGTATCCCAAAGGGGGCCAGGGTGGTATCCTGCCAAGTACATTTTAAATTACACTATATTGGATTTGGGCATGATAGTCTACAGGCACCCAGTCTGGGTCACATTAAGTCAGTCACATTAAATTGTTTCAGTTTAACAGCTAGTTCAATACAGAGATTTGTTGGGGGGGAGCATATCTTAGGCTTGCATCTAAATGAAGGAAGACACTGCTAAAATTTCACAGACGTATCCGTTGCTCTTCTGTTGTATAAATAGCTTGGACAGAAACACCTGGTTATCCACGTGTGGTTGTTCTGGGGGGACATAACACTGGCAAGCCAGAGACAGGGTTAATAGTTTGTGAAGGTAGCCTTGGGGGGCAACAACACACGTATACAATGCATGGCACCCAATCCTGGCACACACTTTGTGTTTGGTAACTTCACTGGAATGCTTCTGAGGGCTTGGTCAAGGACAGGCAACGTGTGATCGGCTAGACAACGGCTGCACTGTATCAGCCTGACTATCTCTGTGCGTTTCTGTCACATATAGTGTGAGCTGGGGCCCTGTCTTTCTTTACGAAAATGTAATCTTGCCTGTCTCTGTTCTGTCCAAACAGGGAAAGTGTCACAAAAAGCTCTGGTGTAATAAATAATGGGGATATGAATGCTTAACCTAATTTAGCAACCCTGAAAAATGTATACCTGTCTGTGTCTGTAATGTACAGGGGGAAGGATTACATTTTTAACCACAGATTGATAAGTCCACTAAATCAATGTATATATTTTGTATTTCTTGAACTGACTACGTACAGGCAAGGGAATACGAATGTGGAAAAACAAACTGTGTGAAGGCATCCAAAAAGCCAAGTAATTCTGACAGCACATTAAATATGCATAAAGTGCATAAACTACTGCACCTACTTTTAATCCATGTTCACAACAGCTGAAGCAGACAAGCTTTCAGCAATACTTCCACTTTCTTTTTCTTTGACGTAAAGGTGTATGGATTGCTAGGAGTTGGTTGGCTGCATGGTGTGTGTGCGGGGGTGGGGGGTGGGAGCTCGGAGCTCACTTGGCCTCAAAGGAGATGGAAAGGTTTGAGAGTGAACTACTTTTCACGGCTCCAAAATTACAGCAGCTTCACAAACATCCCCAAACACACAAGACGTAAAAAAAAGTATTTCTGAAACCCTATATAAGCGCAGCTTATGTCTAAGCAGTGTAGCAGAATAAATACAAAAATACAAAAACAAATCACTTCACTTAAAAATAAATAAATAAATAAAATCCCTCATATTGGCTTAACCATTATTTTAAAGCAGCGGTTCTCAATCCTGGTCCTGAAGGAACATTGACCCTGCTGGTTTTTGTTGCAACTGAACTCTCAATTACTTAAGGAACCAACTTTTGCGCAACCAGTAACACAATTTAAAGATTCAGATGTAATCAAATTAAGGGTTCGATTAGCAGGTCCTCTCTGGCACGTCACTTAACTACATAAATTTCCTGAGAAAGAAAGACCTTTATTCCTGTCTCTAAGACACAAAGCACAACTGTCTGACAGAAAGCGAACTTGTGTTTTGTTGATTGATGTCAGTGTAGATATTTCACATTCACATGCTTACGTGTTGCCTTCAGTGCATTGTGTGCAAATCTTGGATAAGTAAAGTTTACACAACAGTAACTAGTTACACGGAGGGTAATAGGCACTTAATGTTGAATGTCTGTTGTACCAAAGTGCTGGGCTCAGGCCAAACTTAAGTGAGTGAGAAATGTAATTAAAGTTCCACTATTCATGAGATGGGGCTTTTATCTTAAAACATATCTGCTAAGCTGAAAGTAGCCTCACGAAAGAGGTTTTAACTTTTAATGTACCTAAGATGAACGCAGATGATCACCCTAAGGCACAAAAATTTTCTGAAATTTGAAAGCAAACATTTTAAATGTACATTACAGATGTAGCTGGAACATAGGTGTATTGTAGTATTTACTGCTAAGTTGTTATTTGTTCATGCATTTATTCAATTTATTTGTTTAGTTTGTTATTCAGTATCATTCATGTGCCGCAACTGTAACTAAGCTCTACATTTCACATTTTGGTCTTCCTTTTTGTCAAAACACGCACAGACAGCACATTGCTTATTTAATGCTCCCAATGTTGACATGGCAAATCGTGAATAAAAGCATGCAGGATTCTGGGAAATTAACATGCATGTGACGGGAGAATACAATGAAACCGAAAACGATCTGATTGAGACTAACACCCTCTCGTGCTGTATTTTACCAGTGTTTTTTTGTTAATAGTTTTGTTTTTGAGCAACACATCTAAACAAATCTGACAGGAAACAGAACAAAAGAAAGTGCGACAACAATTATTAATAATACATTGTTTTAACCATCAGTTGCTTCAGTTATTTGACTTTCATTTTCTGTTACACAAAATTGTATGTATTCATAACAATTACTTTGTTAATGTTTAAACTGTAAACTATTAATAAACTATTAACAAGCCTGATGAAAATATTAATCAAAATGTGGGATACCAAACGTTGTGGTGGGCCACCATAGTTTACCTTTTTGCAGCCCATTGGACTACTACTCAGATTCGAGATTTGTCCACCCCCGTATATAGATTATATATAAATCAGTACAAAGCTCCATGATCCCTATAAAATAAATACATGATAATGACCCAGTTTTTAACTTCACTCTTCTGCTCTACATGTTAAAATCCTCTTAACATTGTATAATCTCAGATAATCATATCTGAGAACTAGTCCCGACTGAAAAGAATATTGAGAAGACGGTCTGTCAGTGATACTGTCAAAGCAGCACAATGACCTGGGGTAATTCACTGGAAGACAAATCTAAATCTGAAAGATGAGATAAATGAAAACAAATGACTCCCCAACCACGAAAACTCCTGGTGTTTTGCTCCTCTAGTATTGTTCATACAAATTACAGTATCTGCTAAGAAAGGGCAAATTCAAGATAGGAACGTTTTTAATTTTGCAACTTGTATTTTACAGACTGAAACTTTACAGACCATGTATCACTGGTGTCAAATAAAAGCACAGCAAATGGCTTCTGTTATGAATATACAATAATGTTTGGCACTTCCAGCCAATGATAACACACTTGCATATATCAGCAAGCCTTTAATCTATAAAATATTGTACCTAATCTGCTTAGACACAAGACTCAAACATTCACAGGTTTTCCTTTTTTAATGTTTTTAATACATATATATTTATACTTTTATTTGATGATGATGATGATTATAATTATTATAATACATTTCTTTTCAGATGCCCTTATCCAGGGCGACTTCAAAAACATTATATTTATCATTGTGAATTAAAAGTAATTCCAAATACAAAGAGTTCCCAACATTAGAAAATGTGTGTGATTATGTCACTTGGGAAAATAGGCCACTTTCTGCACATATGGCATAAAGAACAATTACGTTTTATTTAGTTTTTAATTGTCTTGATTCTACAAACACTCGGCTTGCGGATGAAACGCGGCTGCTGTCTGCCAACTGCATACATTTTTTATTGGTTCATAAAACATGACACGCTTTGGAAGAGGAATTTAGGTTTCAAATAAAAACCTTGGTAAGCACTTTCCACTACCCTTGTGAATTAAAGATGACAGCGATCGAATAAATAATTAGAACACAAATTACATCTCTGCAGGACTGAATCTAATGTGGTTTGATCTTGTTTTAGAACTTAAAAAGTTGGATGCAGAGTTAATGACTCTACTTGGAGGAAAAGAAGAAAAAATTATGAGCATCATTCACTGGGATATTTAACTCTGTACCACTGTGAAGAATAACATCGAACCAAGCTTCACGAGGAAAACTGACGATGTGGGCGATTCTGCAAATAAATATCGCCTGTAAATCACTTGGTATCTCAGACCAACAGGTATCTGATACCACACGTTTTAAAAATGAAAACAAAATGCTAAATGAAAACAAAGCCACCATTATTTTAGCCCCCTTTTTAAGATGTCCATTGCTGTTCCCTGTGTGACCTTTCTGCCAACACTGCACATTTCTCCAGAAACATAATACCTTGCACGTCTGTTTCATTTTGGTCTAATATCAGTTTAAGATTAAATTCATTCCATAGCTATTATTCATTTTTTAAATACTGCTTCATTTAAAGATGGTAAACCACATACTCACAGCTACTTTGTTCATCCACTGCACTTCCAGTACAAAGGGTTTTGGACTGATTCTCTCATTACAGATGAGAAATCCTCATTTTGGTAAGACAACTGACAACGTATGATTATATCAATGTTCGATTCACACTACATTAATACCAAACCACAATAGACGTATTGAGGAAGGCCCCAGGATGAAGCTAAAGATGATCGGGTTCCTGTATTCTCCCTTTGCAGAGTATGTGGCAAAACTAAGCGCTTTGGTGAAAGCTCAAACAGAAAGGGAACCTAGGAGACACAATTTCGACATAAAAAAGCCAGTCTTGTATAATTACAAATTCTCGTAGCACTTGCTCAGGAGGACTCCGAGATGCTGCTTCTCTATCTCTCTGTAATGGGCACTGCATTATTAATCTGCAGTCAGATCACAGTGGCACATGGCAGTCTGCCAAATCTGCCCCTGCACAACACCGTCTGCCCGCAGTGTTGAGCATAGCGCCACCCTCGGACCTCACCAGGCGAGTAAGGGCACGACCCCGAGTGTGGCACTGATACCACATCCTTCCTCAGAGGACACTTTGAATTCTTGAATTCCCAGGAGGCTCTTTATATAACCTCCACCAAACAAAAAGCACATTTAATGTTAATTACAACAGACAGTGCTTTTGATCCAAATGTTTACCATTGGAGTCAAACTCTCCACTGAAGAACATATTCACAGGAGGTGTGGTGGTACTATGCTTGTACAGATACAACAAAACAAATCCATGCAAATCAACATCTAACATGCTGACCACGATATATTATTAAATAATGACACATTTTGTAAAGGATTGGAAACGTTACCTAGTAAATAATCAGTTTAACTTGAGCAGTAATTTATTGTCCAAAAATACAATGGAGCAATGCGATTTTTCAGACTGTGAAACAAACTAATGCTTCAGTAAAACTCAAGAATTGTACTAATTTCTTTTTTAAATTACTCTTCTGATGAATGATGCTTTTAAAGAACTTGAGTTGTAACGATGTGGTCATTAACATTTGTGTTAACACAGACAGCTGTGTGCATACAGACAACTTACTAATTGTAAAAAGGCAAGTTTGTAATGACAATATTGAATGCTTCATTTCAGCATAGATACTCAGAAGCTTTATCCAAAAGTCAATCACATTTAATAATCATTAGCTAAAAGCATTCTCATGACAAGAGCAATTACAGACAGATATTCATCAGGGGAAAAAAACACAAAGGGATCAGATTGCATGACCAGAAAAAAGTACAGTTATATGTATTTATATGGCAGATCATTAAATCATTTAAATAAATTTCAATAATAAAGATAAAAAAAGTGCTTATTATGAAAAATACCACATGGTACTTTGTATTATGGCACTATAAAAATAAGGTTTAGAAAAAGAAAACAGCGCTCCATTTTTTCCTGTTGTGAAGAATCGGTTGGAGTGTCTGACACCAGACGTGTCTGGAAGGTTGCTGAGAGCCGTGACAATTAATTTATCTGCAGTCCACAGCAACTATGCACGTTGCAAATGCAATTATGTTCTCCTATCAGGAATACCTGCTGCGAGTTTTATTACTTGTAATAGAAATATGTTTTAAAAAAAGTTTGTTTTGGCAGATGTCGTTCCATTTAGGTTTTTGATTAACAAAATCTCAGCTTGTACATTTTTGATTATGCAAGGTTCAAAGATTATGAGGTTCCTAGCAATTCACATACTTTTGTGCTTAAAGGGTTATAGTGTAAAGGCCATTTTGTTTTATTTTGTAAGAGGATGATGAAAGACAGAAAGCAGAATTAGAAAAGTTTGAAAAAGAAGTAGTTTGAGGTTTTTTATTATTATTATTATTATTATTATTATTGTATATAGAAAGCATAGGCCTAGCCCTTTAAAAATCTTTGTTTGCTTCCTTAAAAACTAACACAAACAAAAAAAATATGAAACAATATTGTCTGCTCAGACTGTGTAGGTACCTCAAGCAAACTACATGGTTATTCAATTAAATAGCATTTGATGACCACATGCTACTCACTAAAAACAGTAACTAGAATCATTAGCTTTAAATTGCTTAAATGAATACCAATTGTTCCACTTTCCACTAAAGTTTCCTTTACTTTGGGCTGTACTTGGTGTTACCTAGGAAATCATGTTTGTAATTTTGTAATATCTGAATGTCTAAGCCAGATGCTCTCCTTCAGGAATTACAAGCCTCTACCAGTTGAATAGCAATCATACATATGTCATTATCAAGGTCAATTCACAAAAAAAGTGAAAAAACAACAAAAAAATCTTTAGACTTTTTATACTATCATACTATTTTGTATGTATTGTTTCTTCCACTCTATGGGAGATCTGAGATTGAAAAATTATGCATGTGAAGGAAACTGTGGCCTGCATAGACTCAAAATTGCCTGCATTGAAGAAAGAGGAAATAAGTGCATAGGACAGCGCAGGAAAATATATGCAAGTCTACAGTGAAGAGATAAGAAAATGTTTTATTATGTGAAAATGCCAAAAAAATACATTGTTGTTTTATTGGCTCAACTTGCTTTCTGAAGAAAAAGGAAAATGTACAGTAACATACTGTAGCAATGTGTAGTTGGGGATTCAATGTCCTCCAATAGTAACATAATACTAAATGTTCATCCTTGCTTATATTTTATATTGTATATGTAATAAGTACTTTTCATACACTGATTTCATATAATATATATAGATGTACCTATATTTTTATTAAATACATTTTGATGATTATTATTACTTGGTTGAGTTGTATTTATTTTTATCCAGGGTAACTTACAACAAGCAAACAAAAACACAAAGTTCAGTTGCGTAAACAGTGCAGTAAAGTAGTTCACATGGAAAACAACTCAAAGGACAGACAAACTTTTCCTTCACAACTCCAGGAGGTGGCAGTACTGACTATTGAACCGCAGTGCCCTGTTCTAGAATGTGCTTCTGCGTTGTGCTTCCAATAAAGTCCTGGGAACACTACACGCGCTCTGTTGACAGAGTCATCAGTCATGTGAATGGCCAACATGATTGGGTTATTGGGATACCTTAAGGCAACAGCACAAGAAAGTATTGTTATATATTCTGCAGTTTCAGCTGTTCCTTCTGAAAACCAATCGGGGCAGAACCTCAGCACACAATCTCAAATGGTCACCACTGTCACAATATCCTATTGACAATTCAAGATGCATGTGCTTTATATGTATAAATGTGTTAATTCACACACAAACAAAAACCTGTCATAGATATGAATTTAGATGTACATCTCCACAAGAAAGAGTTTTGCCTTCCCATTTGATGCTTCTTACTTTCAGCTACACAAATAGCTTACATAGATTGTAGCACAATGAGTTATTAAATGGCAACTTAAGACTGAAGGACAGAAGAGAAGGACAAGAGAAATGCTTTGACTGGAGGGCCAATCAGAGAAGTTAGACTGTGTAGCTGTAGAGTCTGGTGCAGTCCAGTAGAGAGCAGTAGAGGAAAAGCTATTGCAGACAGCTCTTATCTGAGAAGCTGTCCAAGAAGGATGTTTTGCAGAGAAAAATGTGGGGGAAGGTTTTAGGATTGAGTTACACAGCAGTGTTGTTTTGTTTATTCAACCATTAATTCTTAACATTAATGTCAGTCTTGTATGTCAATGAAGAAACATGAAACTTTTCCTATTCTATCAATCAAATGAATGCTACATAGTGCTTTCCGTGTAAAGGCATCCCAGAACACAAAATGCACATTCTAGCATTTTTGCGGTGCAGAAATGTAATCCCAAACCAAAATGTTCTCCGAGTCTCCCCAATCTAAGCGTAAGAAGATACTACTTCGGATTTTCACAAACTATGGCTTAAATAGCAACAGTTAACACTGAAGCACTGTCAGAAAAACTGGGTTGCATTTTAATCTTCAAAACCTCTTTTTTTTTTTTTTTCCTCTGATCAAAGTCTGCAAACACCCGTCCTCTGATTGTGGTCTAAAAAATTACTCTTCCATCTCTTTCGATTTGATGACACAGTTTGAACTGATTTGACTTGTGGGGAAAAAACATTAAAAGAGCAAAACATTTGTGTGACATCAGACAGCAGTCTTCAGTGTAACCACCGAGCTTCCACAAGCCATCAGGTACGTTTTGTCTGCAAGACTGCACCGCCAAAAATGGAAACATGGCCAGGCAGGCAGATTTCCAAGATACTGAAAGGGAGAACTTACCTTGGCTTCTGGGTCACTGTTAATGCTGCAGGTATCATCCTCGTCAGACTGTGGTGGGTGTCTAGAAATAAAGGGTCAGAATTAGAAAAAGTGGCCAAATTAGCAACAGAAGTTAAAAAAACAGTCACTGTGAGGCGTCTCACCGTAGTTTCAAAGAGGCATAGCGCAAGGTTGCTCCTTCAAATTCTTTAAGACTGGGGTCTGGGTTCACCGTTGCAGCCTGCAAATCCTAAAATGACAAGGAATCTAAATTAGAAAAGCCTTCTTCCTTCTCGGCACTGAAAACGAGCTACTTAAATAAAAATAAAAGCAGCAGACCGCAGTTAAAGGTGTTGGTGCATTGACATGCATAACAAGGAAACCAACACTTGTTTCAGTGAAGCATATTACGTGAGGCATACATGCCTAGCAAAACGTCTTCAGGTAGATTAGGAAAAAAAAACTAAATAACTTGTCAAAAAAAGTCACTTTATAAATAAGGTATTAGAAAATAAAAATCTCCAGTGCTTGCTCTCAGCCACTATAACAAAAAATATGAATACAAAACGAACAAACAAATGGTAAACCAAAAACACAGTGGCCGAGCAGAATTCAGTGTGGGTCGGATGCAGCCGGTGACATGCACAAGTCATTCCAAATCAGCTCAGACCGTCAGGGCGTATATATTATATACTTGCCTTCCAAATTTCACTATCAATCTTTCCCCCATTCAGCACAGCAAAATCACTCCATGGTTGTTTCTAGACATATAGTTATTCACATGGATGAAGGGAAACACCGATAAAAAGGGGAAAAAGACAAGACACGGCTGTTAGCACATCATTCAGAGATTGGGGTTAGTTTTACAACAGGCCAGTCTCTTTAGACATACTGTCGCTAGCCACGGGGTATTTTGAATGCCAATGATTGGACAAGGGAGGAGGAGGGGACGAAAACGACATCTAATGCCCAAGGGGGGGGAAAAGTGGCAAGCCAATTCACACCCAAGGAAGGAAAAAACTAAATGACAGTGTGCTTGAAATAGCTAGGCAACAAACAAGGTGAGATCACACACCTCCCTTACCTCCACTCTTCAGAACTGTTAGAAAAACTGGGCAAGTTAAAGTAAGTCTGAGGAAACCTGCAGATGCCTACCTTGTTCACTTCCTCCTCCGTGTATTCTGCATGATTTTCGTTTTCTGCCATGATCTGTAATGACGATGAGCGAGGCTACAAAAGGTGAGAAGCTCAGTACACAACATAAATCACCCTAAACACCCCCACCACCACCATCCCCTGATCATCATGCAGTCTTTACAAAAAAGGCCCTTCTGCGTGACATGGAAGATGATATGAGACACCACGAGGAGGCATTCACTCAGTTTCAGCTGATCCAAGTCACTGACATTTAATGAACTGCCATTTAATGGTGGAGTAAGTCACAGGAAGAAATACTTTCATCTTAATCGGTCAAAAGATGGGAAGCAATGACAATGTGGCTTCAGGAGCATAAGAATAGAGTTTCCTTTCAATAAATGGTTAATTTATTCCAGTATCTGTCTACGATGTAAGAAACATCTTTGAGGACAGATTGACATGTTCAAAAACAACTTCACAATTCCCAATGGTACAACGGTCTGTTTGCAATGCCGTTGATAATGCCAGTCATATAATGGAACAGGCATTTAGTTGCATTCATACAATGACACTTCAATGTCAGAATTGCTGGACAGCACCAATAATTTCACAAACATATTATAAGAACATTAATAACTAGATTTAATTTATAACCGGTTTGCTTTGGTTAATGTTTTTTTTTCCTCTCTCAACTCTTTGATGTCGTACCCGATTGCCTTGTTCCTTCTTGTAACATGGTACATTCCTTCCCAAACAAATGGCTTCTATGAAAAGACTGAAAGTTGAATGCTTGTTTTAAAGGCACATTATGCATGCAAAATATTTCACAAAACACCACAGATTAATCTTGGGGATGTGATGCGTGCCATTGGAGAAGCATGCCAAGTATCCCATATGATCACCTTCTTAAAGAATAAGCTGAACATAGAATTTGATTTGATTATTAAGAGCTTTGTGCTGAAAAACTGTTTACCCAGACGATGACTCATAGATTAATTCAAATGGTTTTCCCGATTTTCTTTTTTCTTTCTTTTTAATAAGACATATATATATTATTATAATTTTTTGCTATTCAGCTAAGTGCCAGATCAATCTGTAAACAATTCCTTCAGTACAAAAAAGACAATGAGCTTGGATCTCAGAAAAACATGTACAGAATGGAAGAACGAGAGAGTGGGCAAGGCAGAAAATACCAGACCACCAACAAATCGGTCTGTTTCTGACAGCAGAATTGAAAGTAGCAATATCTAAAGATTTCAATCACCAAAACAACAGTGTAAGATAGAGCCCCCAACAAAGCTGGTGAATTTAGACACAAAAGAGAATATAACTACTACTGACATCCTGAGAAAATATAATTCATTTATACCGATCAGTAAAACCTCACAGGCGATCTGCAGGGCTGAGGGGGGCAACATGTTGACTTTGATACAGCAACCCCGTTAGGAAAACCAAAAAGGGGGCAGACTTCACACCATTTCTTTGACTCGCCCTTTCTAGCGCTCCCCAGTCCCAAACAACAAGTGGATCCCACTTACGAAGTAGCAGCTGTTAACAAATCCACAGGAGGGCATGGAGGTGTCGGAGGAGGACGAGGCTGCGAGCGGCTCCACGGAGCACTCGGACGTGGTGCTGCCGGAGCGGATGGTCGGGGCAAAGAAGAGCTCATTGTGAGGGGCGGCCTGCTGTGGGGCACAGAGAGAGGGCAGCTTGAGGGACAGGCGAGAACAGGGACTCTGCTCCTCAAGGCACTGTTGCTCTCAGTTTGGTTGCTGCTGTTGTTGTTGTTGTTGTTGTTCAGACTATACCCTAAGATACTGTAACTGGACCAATCACTTGCTGAAATAAACGACATATCTGTGGTGTTGTTCGGTTTCTGGAGAACTACTGGCACATTTTAACTTCAAATCTGCAACTGTTTAAGAAACTGAAAAAGGACTTCTGAGGCTCCATGCTTGGTTTAGATATTTTCAGCATCCAACATTTAGGATTCCTCTGGTAATTACACCAAAGCTTTAGGCCAGAAAATCTACTTACTGTCAGATATGCTGTATAAGTATCCTAGGAATAGAGCACCCCTGGTTTCTAGCTGGTGCTCCAGCTGAGCTCTTAATTACTTAATTGACGCTTCAATTTGCTCAACTAGATCTTTTACAATTATTTTCTAGCTGAGAACAATTAGAAAGATGGCGTATAACACCTTATTACTTCATATAATCTGTCAATTAGGTTATTGAGAACTCGTCTGGAATACCACCAACAGAGTCAAACTTGAAAATCCATATGTTAGATAATTAAACAGAGAATTTAAGAAGTCTAAGGCAAATATAACAGCAGTGAATGTCTTACCAGTCCTCGTGAATGACTGCAAAAATTCCTCAGCTATTAAAAGAAACAGGCTAATGCCATGATTAATCTGAGCAGCTTTTGGTTGTGTCAGGGCATTAAGATATATTGTACTTTATTGGGAAACATGCCATTTTGACAGCTTATTCCCACCAAAGGGTTAAAAAGTTCAAAGTGTTACTCGAACTATACTCACAGTATTTTTTTTGCTTCTAAATGTATAACAATGTTCAATATCACACTCAGAAACCACGACACTGAGGTGAGAACAGTCCCTTTCCAAGCAAAAATAGATAAATCATAAATCTTAATATTGACTTCCTGTGAGACATTCATTAATGCACAGAACTCCAGCACACCTATGGCGTATCGCTTCTACACTGACCCTGAAATGACCTTTGATCATAGTGGATCTCAATCCCACAGATTTGCCCATTCAGCAAACCTCTGTACATCTGAGCAGCAAGGAACAGCAGTGGCAAAACCCTGAGCACTCAAGGCCAGGAACGATCTTTGGTCAGATTTTAAATAGTTCAGTTCCTAACTCACAAATTTTGCTGCTCGGAAATTAAGGCCTTAATCATCCACTCTGGACAAACATCGATAGAAGGTTCTGCCATAATCAAATCCATATCGACCTCGTTCATTACACATGTCTTCAACAGATTGTTATTTGGAGAACTGCGGGATTGTAGTTGGATGAGGATGTTTTTTTCCTCATAACTCTGCTGTCAGAAATAAGAGTCATATTTTTGTGCTTTGGAAGTAGTAGGAGGAAGATAAATAGATCTGCATTTCCCTAATGCCTGCAGCAATGTAGTTATGCACTTTACAGCTCTATATTGGTCAATGCAGTTCTCTATTGAGGTGGTTTAGTTACAGTTCTCTATGAAAAACCAAACCAAACCAAACAAAAACATCATGCTGCAAGATACTGTAATGGTTGTTTCAAGCAAAGCTCAGAGTAATGCCTGTTTTGATGTAAATGTCATGACATCATAAATTAGATTTTTCTGCGTTTGATTTTTCTGAGTGTACAGACGCTTACCTCATTCTCTGGTGTCGGCGAGGGGGTGACTGAGCTCAGCGAGCCCTTACATGATTCTGCGACCTCTGCGGACAGGGCGACCGGGCGCTCCCACTGAGTGGTTCCAGTGGGTATGTGCCAGTAATAGATCCCAGCGATGTCATTGATCTTCTTCCAGCCAGGAGGCAGGTCCGGGTCTGTCTGGAATGACTGATCACTCCATATATCTGCACAGGGGACGACAAAGAAGATAATTCAACGTTCAGAGAGGCCTTGGAAATACACTGAAGATTCTTTCAAGAAGGCATCAGAAAGAGTATTGGGGGAATGCTACTGAGGAAGGCAGCATCCTTTTTATGCCCCCAACACACATTTAATGGTTTCATGTTGAAAGTCCTTTAGCTAAAAGGAACATCTCAGAAGTATCCTTGGGAAAAAAAGTGAAATTTCCAGCATCTTAACTGGGAACAGCTCTCATGGTACTCCATAGAACATATAAGTAAAATATAATACTTATACATTCATTATGCACTGGGAACTAAACACTAAATTACTTGGCGGCACAACTGAAAGATTCCCTTTGGAATTGGAATTGCTATTTGATTGTGAGAGGTCTTGTTTTAAACTGTACGAGATGAAATCCAGAGATACAAAAATCACTTGAAAAGCAACTGTGTCTACATGTCTAAAAATAAAGAAAATATCTGCCATAGGAACAGCGGGGAAGAAACTGCCTCAAGGTAGACAAGGAAATTAAAATAATATAACTGCTTTCCCATGCGAACCACTAGGACAATTAGTCGAGTCCCTGAAAGAGAAAGCATAACTTTCACAGATTCAATGTTGAAAACGACTATATAATGAGTTCTGCACATTTAAGGTTGCGTGTCACTTTGTGGAGTAATAGGAGGAATCAATGTATTTTAATATATATCCCTCTATACAAATACAGTTGAAAAGAAATTTCCAACTAAACTCATTTTATAAACTCCAATACGTACTTCAAGGAACAGGAAGTTAGACCATGATATTGGAAAAACAGCTGAAATTGTTACATTCGAAGAAAAAACTAATCTAAATTAGAAGCAAAATACTTATTTGAGCTACTGTATTCTTTGCAAGCCCATGAAGCGTATCCAAGGTCTACCAGACTCTGCTTTAGGACAACAGTATTGACGTCTGGGTTGCTCCTGCATGACCCCCACCTCTCTGGCCAAGGCAAATTAGCTACACTATTACTCTCCTCTGAGCGGCTGTCGCTTCAGGATAGGGATGGAGTGAACATTCTTCTTCTTTTTTTCAATTACAGAATTCCTATAACAGTAATGTCTAGCCCTGCTACAATCTTCAGCCTTCATGTTTTTCTTCTTCTTCTTCTTCTTCTTCAGTGTCAAAGCTATGAAACACCAGTTGAGAGGAAGAGTGAAGCTCCTTAAGATCAAATTTAATGGCCTTTTCATTCCCCTCATGCACTTTGCTCTCTCTCAGGTGTCCTTTTGACCCCCATCCACCATAGCTGTTATATTGAGAAACAATATCATAATTAAAACCTGTCGAAACTCCATTCCTACACTGGCTGAACTAAGATCTATTTAGATATGCCATCTCAGTTCATGTAGGCTATTATAAATGGCCCACTTTATCATAGCCGCTCCAAACATGTAAAAAGTGTATGAGCAATTGACATTGAGGAAGGAAAACCTAAACTCATGCTGCTTATAACAACTAAAAAGAGACTCTACTGAAAGCATTAATTCCATTGTAGCGCAGTGCGATAAAGAGCCGGTAAAGTAACATGTTCTCTTCAACAGAAAACAATCCTTCTTCCGAAGACACTATTTTGGCTCAATGTGCAGGTTAAAGGACAATATGTTCATATGTAGAAAATAGCTGCATCGCTCACTGGTTCAAAATTATAAAGACACATAACCTCACAACCCCAACATCACAAAATCACAAACAGCTGACAAACGCCTGCTTTTTCCCATTGAAATGTAGCTGAGAGCAGTGACAGCACAACTCCTTAAATCATGACCATATGCCATTGTGCCTTGGCAGCGAGATTCAGCATTCTGGTCAGAGAACTCTATATAATGTAGGCCTCTATAATAACAAATAGGTCTGCAGCTAAAAAAACAATGTGTGCAACCCTGTAGGCAAAGAGATGCTTAATATGGCTAACTTGGGTAGGCAATTATTTCACAGTAAGAGGAGGACTGGTATTTCCCTCTACGAGTTTTCTGTTTACATGAACTTGGCGAGATAAACAACTAGAGGCCAAACTATCAGAATTCTTCTGAGGATTTAGCATGACGGTTGCGTGGAAGCAGACACTGTGCCACAGAGATAAAGATGAGCTTCAAGGTCTGCTCCTCAACTCCTGCTTTTGCCGTGTCTTTTGCTATTAAAAGAAAGTTATCAGTAGCTGTGAGAGGACACCCATCTGCTACCTTTTTAACACACCCAAGAAGCTACTCAATGATCATTGCCCTCTATATGTCATGTTAGGCCCAACAAAATGGTAGTATTAGGTAGATAACGGATTGGGTTTAGGCTTAGAATTAGTATTACAAAAGGTTTCCATTGTGAGATTAAGGTGGTAAGTGTGGTCTTCCATCTATTGGGTGAAATTAAATGTGAATTGTTCCCCTAGGCCTTGGCCCAAACCAAAGTCTAACCCTAGTCTGAATTCTACGTACCACCTATAAAGTGGTCAGTGAACAACTAAATAAAAGGATCAAATTAAAACATGAATCAATACATATTTAGATTCCTCCTCTGAATGATTTGTATCCTGGGTTGCTCCCAGCAATATTCTGAGAATTAAAAAAGGGCCCTTACAGGGGAAAAATTCAAGTGTTGCTCAAGCCCTGTTGCCTTCACCACTCTAACTGCTTACCCCTTTACAAATCTCTGCAGTCAGCTTTAAAAGGTGTTTTTGATAGCTGCTCTTGCTGGAAGATTAAGTAAGCATTGCAAGCACAGTCTGCAGGATCAGCCTCTGGGAATTAGTTGGAACTCAAAACTCGAGAGGGATAAAAACAACAGCAATGCACAATGAAGTGCGATGCGGTGACCTGATTTCTAGCTGTACCTTGTTTTGTCTTTTGACCCCAATACTTCCTTCTCTACAGTTTGGCACACAGTTTTGATTTGCCTCTAGAGGACTGTATGATTTAACGAAGCAATGTGAATGAACAGAACAGAATCATTACATTCCATGTTATTTGAAGAGCCATCTTCATCTTTTTCAGCCATCTGTATTCGTGGAAATACAATTAAATAGTCACAAAACATACACTTGTCAGTTATGGTATGTGTTCTTTGAAGAGTTTTACATTGGTAATAAGGCTTTATGCAAGTACTTTCACAATGAAAAGTATGAAGTGTTTTTAAAAAGCTTTTTAAGATGCTTGAGGCTTTGACGGATTTTGAGATTTTCCCTTTAAACAGGGGGTACAGACAGTAATATCTTCGGCAGGAAGCTCTTTTCAAAGTCTGCACTGACTTCCAGTCCAGTCCATAGCACTAATCAGACATAATATGACTTAATATCAGAGGCAACAGAAGAATAGGTACAACTCAGACCTTCTGACCAAAAAGGTTACGAACCAATCGGCTGATGACTTTGCAATTCATTATTTTTCCAAGGCTATTCTACCAAAACAAATCTGAAATGATGAAAACTGAATTCTTCCTGTGTGGACCTAGACTCAGATTCTACCTACCTACCTTCACTGGCTCTTAAAAATACCCTACAAACAAAAGGCTCAACAGAACAACCGATTTGTCTGTGTGGTTTATAAGATGACCTACATTAGAAATACTGCAATCTGGAATCCTTTCCTGTATCGACATGCATTCCAAGTCAGGGACAGTTTCTCTATCGCTGCCTCTCACTCTTGTACTCAGCTGTATTTCAGCTGTTTCATGTCCTTCATTATTACAGTACAGGCTATAATGACTAAACTCTGCTAAATTCATCATGATTGATGCACACTTGAGTTAATCAGATCCATAAAAAAAAACTCTTAACCAAGCAGCAAAGCAAAGGGTCAGTGGGAAGGCTGTTGATGACTGGATTGTGGTAGAGTATTAGTTTCAATTCATAGTAATGAATATTGTGTAATTTAATGCTCCACATCTTAATTTTGGTTACCACCACATGTACATGTATGTAGCACTTCTCTCATGCTCTTTTTCACTCTATCTTCCTGGTGTGGCCACTGCTTGAGAACTAGGAGACACTGATCCACATTGAGGACACAAAACACAAAATCAACTACATGGTTATTTCTAAATGCAAATTTTTGCTTTGTGACCCAGGGAAGGATATACATTAAAAGAAAACCAAAGAGAAGATCCCCATGCCATGACAAAGAGGCCAAAAGAGCAGAGATATCAAAGAGTGCTGATGAAAACATTAGGTTACTTATTTCTTAGGTTCTAACATTGGAAACATCCAAATGGAGATCATAGTTTTAGGTGAAACACAAACACAATATAGATGTTAAGAAGAGAATTCTACAGCCACAATATTCTCCTACATGACATTATGGGAATTTCAACCATTCAACAAATTTGCTGTAAAATGTGCAAGTATGCGTATATCATGTTAAAGCATCACAACAATGCTGAGTTTAAAGAAATTAAAGAGATCAAACAAAATGGCTTTTGAAGGTACAGGACTAAAAGCACAAATGCCCAAATCCAGAATTTCCATCACTGTGAAATGAACTCTGGTTCACTGAAATAATTGCTTGCAAAAGGAATGAGGTCAAAATCTCTCTCTGAGGGTAGTATGATATTTTTAGTCCACACAGCTTCAGTCATAATACAATCCCAGATACATTTCTTACGTTCCATGTCTTCAGAAATCAAGCATTCCCACAATTCAAAACCATCCACTTTTCATACCCTTCTGCCAGGAGGACTTATTTCAATTGGGGATCAACTGGCAACAAAAATAAATGCAGAGAGTAAAATAATCAAGACCGTTGCAAACAATGTGTCAATCAAACCCAGGTTTAAAGATGACAAGGATAAGTCATAATAATGTTTGCCAGTACAAAAAGAGTGAGTGTCTGATATTGGCATTGTGCACATGAACAATGATTCTGTAGAGCCGCCAAGTTCACACCCTGTCCGTGTCCTGTAGCTACTCATCTACACCCTGAGGACTGTGGCGGACACGGGTGACCCTTGCCTCAACTATGGAAGCCACAAGTCTTTTAGGCAACCATTACAGGACTGAACTTGTGCTGCAGAAGGATAACCAAGTTAGTGGGATAAAGTGAGTATAGCTTTAGGCCATGAAATCAGGATTCAGGCACATCTTTGATTTAGGGATAAGAAGAAAGTAATGAGACAAGAACATTACACAAGCAGCAAAGATCCTCAAACACACGGAATGGCCCGAAGCCTCTGACTACACACAGAAGTTAAACAGGCAGATGATTTAGTATCCGTCTGGTTTAAGGGTTTTGTTCCTTAAATCAAGATTATGTCTCCGTATTCACAATCAAATCAGGGGGGCACAACTGCTCATATCCCGCATCGATGCCTCAACCAGTTAAAGCCCCAGAATTACAATAAGTTTCAGCGCAGCATATAAAGGCACCACTTAAGCTGGGAAACGATATTTCACAGCTGTAAAACTGTCATCCTAATGAAATGCCCACAGTGTTCCTTTATTACAACACTACGACAGTCTGCCTGGTGTTGCTACTATGCATACAGAGCAAACTAACAATTTCCCCATTCATCCCGAATAATTTGATACAAACATTATTTACATGGACATTGGTTTAAGACTAAAGCCATACATACCCTCGTAATTCACAATTACAATGGCCAGCATGTAGTCTTTCCCCAGCATCATGGCAAAAATGTATTGTATTGGCATTAAAAAAATAAAAAAAAATACGCAGGAGGCTTTTTTTGTTGTTGTTTTTTCTTTTTTTTTTAAACTGCCGGCAAGCAGGAGAAATAATTACAAGCCAGACTTCCTGTCTGGGTCATGCAGAATCGTTCATCCTAGGGAAGTGTTAAAAGGCAAAGAAATTGGTCATTTGGAACAGTCCTTCTCTAAGTACATACTGTTGTCGTAGCAACCTGAAGATCATCTTTCCTGCAGTATCACTGAGCAAGAAGTCATGTGACCCCAGCCTCAGTGAGAGGCAATCCTGCAGCTTTTACAACCGAAAAGACAACACGCACACGCACACAAACACAACCAGAGACTACATCAACCTTGGATTCCAAGCAGGAGGTGCAGCCTCACACATACATTCTCACAGATGGTACGCTGCTAGCTGAGGACCGGCACGAAGGTGATGCATTCGGTTATACAGCATGGAAAAGACAAGGCGACAGCTCCTACGTGTTAAAGCTACAGTGCACCAAAAGAACTTAACTCACAGTACTGTCCAGTGTGTATTTATATCAAGAGTTCTTTATGCCAAGGGGTTGCAGAAAGCAAAACAGAACAAAATAAACAAAACCGAGCCCCTGAGCATTATATAATCCAGTGTCATAATACTGCTATTAAAGCACATTAAAAAAGTATGAGAAACGGCAGCTGGCATAGATTTCCACAGATGGGGAGCATAGCTAGCACCTAGATATTATTACTTTTTTTGCAATGCTAAAAACATATCTAAACATATAATTGCAAAACATTTCTGTATATCCAAGCAAATTCAATAGTTTAAAATGTTGCTAGATGCTGAATAAGCAAATGACAACACTGTCAATATTTACAGGTTGGGCTGCGTATAAAAGGGACATCCATTACATGTCCAGGCAAAATAAAACCTGATAAAATGATTTTTAGACTGCTGGATGCTGACCTAGGGATTGCAACCTGCATGTGTCATTACGCAATAGAAATTCAACAGAATTGCTGACATTGCCCACGTTGGCTTAATTATGAAAAAAAAAAAAGCAATCAATTAGTATCAGATTGAAAAATGTGTCACTCTTGGATTATATAAGAAACTACGTGCCTCAGCTCGCGCACAACCATTATGCATTTGTTAAATGTCACAGGGACTGAATTAAGGAACAGAGTACTTAACAAAGATGGAAATGTAATAATAAATATGCTAATCGAGGATGGGAAAAATCTTTGAACATCTACAAGTGCTTTATTCAGGACAATGTGATGTGATGTTTTAGGAGAACTGTTTAAGTGTGCAGTGAAACTATTTAAACAGTTTTGGGGAAGATGGAGGGAGGGGACAATCCAAGTACAGAACTCAGTGATTTTGCAAACTCAACAAAAAATTGCTATAGGCCGTCAATTGAAAACTCGGGGGGAACAATTGTGAAAGCTGACTCATCAATTGCTACAGTTTTGTAAGGATGACAAAAAAACAGATCTCCTGTCAAAAGAGCCATTCACAGATAATATATTATCTATAATATATAATATATTAGGAGTACAATAGAGGCTGTTCTGAATGTACAGCTGTTTTTAAAATACTGGCCTAAGCACCCATTAGATCTTGCAGCAATATGCATCACAAACAGCTGCAGTATTCTTCAGGGGAACCGACGTCCTCCACTGCAGTCCTCAGTCTCCAAACAAACTGGACTTACCGGGTGCTGCATAAGGTGGCACCACAAACATGCTACCAAAAGGGTGTTTTTTCAATAGGTTTCATTTTTTACATGCACTAGAGAAAGAAAACAAAACCGGGTCATAAACATAATTTAGCCTATAAAACCCAAATGAGAATACAGCATGGTAAAAGTTCTCTTTTTTTTTTTTTTTTTTTTTAGATGCGACCCCCTGTTGAGAATACCTGGCTATTTTTAATGGTGTCACGCTGTCATCTTGATCGACTCGTCCATTAACCTTGCACAAAACACCAGGAAACTAGCAAGCTGAACAAGTAACAAGCAAACTGAGAATGGAAAACCGCAGGGGCAATATCATTTTTTCTTCAATGGAAAGCAACAGTAACAAGCCTGCAGTTATCTTAACTACCTTGGGACTAAGTTTCTCACAGAACAAAAGCAACTTATTGAAGCAGAACTGTTTAATTTATATCATCACCAGACCTAAAGCAGTTTATGAACAATAGCACTGACCTACTTAGTAGTATTTGTATTTGGCAAGGCCACAAGTTAACAGTTGTTTAAGCACTATATAAAATGTAGGTTATGTTTATTTAATTAGTGCACAGAAACATGATCAACATAGTGTGGAGAGAGGGATGTAATACTATCCCGAGATGCACTATATTTTATGTTAACAACCCAGATGTGTTATGGATCTGGGTCTCTAATTCCATGGCATGAAGTTGTATGAATAGTCAATTACATTCTCATTCATGCTTGGAATTTGTCACAGAACATTTTGAGACAAAGTAAACATATACAGTGCACGCACAAACAGATGTTGCTGAAGCTATTTTAAATTAAATAATCTCTCTCCAGTTTTGGGTATCTACATCAAATGACAACTTTGAATATATGAATAACTAATACATTTAGCTAAGCATTTTGGGATAATGGACATTAAACCAAAAATCCAGTGTTGTACTATAGTGGCCATACTTTTGTTAAAATGCAATAACTAAAACAGGTTAATTAGAACCATAATACCTCCCGAAATAAATGTAAGCACAGCTCTCATCAATATCATATAAACACTATACTATAGAGACTAACCAAATTAAGCATTAAGTGCAGTTTGTATGCAACTTTTCGAGTAGTTTAAATTACTAGTACTGGTTAGATCATAGTGCGGAAGGGCTAATACTTTGTCAACTGTAGTTTAGTCATCGTCCAGCAGGAAATGTGAAATTCTGTATGCATTGTGCCAAACACAGGTCAATTTAAAGCTGACAGCTGCCTTCCGTATCCGACTATTAATACCAACATCCAGAGCCAAGCCATTAAAAGCTCAGAAACACATGACATGAGGTCATACAATCACATTGCAGTTTAAATGGTGAATTCAGAAATGTGTTTAAAAAAAAAAAAAATGTAACTGGTTACAAAATGTATTCTACAACTTCTTGGTACATTGAGCCTCACAACCATAGGATTCCTGTGTAACAGAGGAATTTGTGGATCAACACTGCATTCTCCTTCTGGAATACTAAAGAGGGAAACTACTTTCAGTTTCCCTACCAACCGTGTAACTGCAGATATGCATTCCTTGAAGTAAGTCTTAATAACCCTGTTCTTTGGTCTGCAGCACGAGCTCCTACCTCAGAACGCATAACTTTGATGTGGAAATGAAGCCAGAAGCAAAGAAGATATAGTTTAAAAAAAACAGAAAAGATAAAAAATGATTAAAAACAAAGTTGAAAATCTGAAGAGAGAAAGCATGAGTTACTCTGTGATTGCGAGGCATTTTTTTCTCAAACGGTCTCATCAAAGAACAACCCTTGTCAAAATGTATGTTATTGCAAACATGTTAAACACGAGGTGAGTGTGGAGTAATTTATACCACAGCCATCAAATACCATGTCACCCAGAGATAGAAACTGGTATACATGCAGTGTTCTGGGGGAATGCAAAGTAGTTCTAGAAGTTATCCACTATACAGGTAGATGCGATAATTCAGACACAGGTCAGCACAACAATGTCTGATTTTTCAGAGAACACAGATCTAGGATCTTTTAGCTGCCCTGAGGGATGTATGAATTCCCTTTGCTTCAACCAAGAACATATCTGCTATTTTTGTTGTGTATTCATTGTTTTGTTGATCATTAGTGTTTATTGTTATCCACATTCCTCCCTTCCTCACATATTGGAGTCACTGAGGTTATACACTCACCTAAAGGATTATTAGGAACACCTGTTCAATTTCTCATTAATGCAATTATCTAACCAACCAATCACATGGCAGTTGCTTCAATGCATTTAGGGGTGTGGTCCTGGTCAAGACAATCTCCTGAACTCCAAACTGAATGTCAGAATGGGAAAGAAAGGTGATTTAAGCAATTTTGAGCGTGGCATGGTTGTTGGTGCCAGACAGGCCGGTCTGAGTATTTCACAATCTGCTCAGTTACTGGGATTTTCACGCACAACCATTTCTAGGGTTTACAAAGAATGGTGTGAAAAGGGAAAAACATCCAGTATGCAGCAGTCCTGTGGGCGAAAATGCCTTGTTGATGCTAGAGATCAGAGGAGAATGGGCCGACTGATTCAAGCTGATAGAAGAGCAACTTTGACTGAAATAACCACTCGTTACAACCGAGGTATGCAGCAAAGCATTTGTGAAGCCACAACACGTACAACCTTGAGGCGGATGGGCTACAACAGCAGAAGACCCCACCGGGTACCACTCATCTCTACTACAAATAGGAAAAAGAGGCTACAATTTGCACAAGCTCACCAAAATTGGACAGTTGAAGACTGGAAAAATGTTGCCTGGTCTGATGAGTCTCGATTTCTGTTGAGACATTCAGATGGTAGAGTCAGAATTTGGCGTGAACAGAATGAGAACATGGATCCATCATGCCTTGTTACCACTGTGCAGGCTGGTGGTGGTGGTGTAATGGTGTGGGGGATGTTTTCTTGGCACACTTTAGGCCCCTTAGTGCCAATTGGGCATCGTTTAAATGCCACGGCCTACCTGAGCATTGTTTCTGACCATGTCCATCCCTTTATGACCACCATGTACCCATCCTCTGATGGCTACTTCCAGCAGGATAATGCACCATGTCACAAAGGTCGAATCATTTCAAATTGGTTTCTTGAACATGACAATGAGTTCACTGTACTAAACTGGCCCCCACAGTCACAAGATCTCAACCCAATAGAGCATCTTTGGGATGTGGTGGAACGGGAGCTTCGTGCCCTGGATGTGCATCCCACAAATCTCCATCAACTGCAAGATGCTATCCTATCAATATGGGCCAACATTTCTAAAGAATGCTTTCAGCACCTTGTTGAATCAATGCCACGTAGAATTAAGGCAGTTCTGAAGGCGAAAGGGGGTCAAACACAGTATTAGTATGGTGTTCCTAATAATCCTTTAGGTGAGTGTATTTCTGCCATGACTAGCTGTAAATAAATTGTACATGGAAGCAGTAAAATGTGGAAATACTACCATGTGTACACACACACATTACAGTGTCTGATGCACATGTCTATGCACAATAGTAACCAAAAATGAATTTTACTACATGAGACGGTAAGCCTTTCTACCAATTTAAAAACATTGGTTTATTTACTATCATTCAAAACAATGTGCATCAAAATGACCTTCAAGTGGCTACTCACCAGTGGATTGATCCTGCCAATACAAATCAAGCTCATTTGACCTAGGCAATGCTACTGCAGCTCTGATTTCTCAGGGATGTTTAATGAAATTACAAGATGAAGAAATCACTAATAAGTAATTCCTGGAGAAAAAAAAAAAATCCCTGCCCAGGACTGGCTAACTTATTTATTACAGTGATTCTTCTAATAAGACAAGTTTCCCCACTAGTGTTTATGGCTATTTAATTAGAGAAAGCTTTCAATTGCATACCAGTCTAAATGTGTAGACAACAGCACTTAATCAAAATGACCATTAGTGGACAGAGACCCAGGACCACAGACACAGCATGATGGACTTGTCTGGGTCTCGCTTGCTTATTAACAAAGGCTCATTCGATGTAGAGTACCTTCACAATAATATGCTATGGTGCTTAGACTGACAATATATCAGAAGTCTACAAATTCAGAAATGCAGTCAACAGATTTACAAGGATCCGAAAAATGTATTTTAGTTTAACAAAATTAATTACATTTGAGACAGTTGCGACTGGACCAGAAAAACAATGCTTAACTTGCAAACTAACCCCAGGCTGTCATATTACAGCGTGAGAAGCAAGCTAAAGTAATTCTGGCAACAAAATGTAAGATTTTCTTACTAGCGAGATATTTTAAATTGACTCCAATGAGAAATAATCATTATTGTAGATTGCTGGTTGAGTTCTGTTCATGAGGGAGTTCCCACATCACAGGCAACTGCAAGATAAATGATTCAAGGATGCAAAATTACATGTAGCACATGTAGTCGAGTCACGTGTGATCTATACACTGTCAAACGTCAATCTGCATTCTGTCAGGTCAGGTCAAATCCACAAAATTCCTGACACAGAAGCACTAACAATTTCACCAAGTTCAAAATGAGAAAATAAGCAACGGAGGAGAAGGAAATGTGCTCATGTGCTGCTCTGTTCCAACACTTGTATTAAAAGACAAACTAATGGCAGAAATGAACCCCTGGAATGGAGATAGGAGACAAGCCGATATCAGGAGCACTCATGCACATATGAAGTGCAGCTACAGTGGCCGAAGCTACAAAAATACTCACAATGCAGCTCTTCTCCTGGGCAGTCTAACATCAGATGTCCTGCTACCAGCATCATTCAGCCACAGAGAATCTGCACTCCAGCTACATCCCCGTAGCCCCTCACCATCTCGCCTCCGCTAAGAACGAGCTACAGCAGCAGACGTACTTGCAAGTCTGAGAGGACAGGAGGGCAACTGTGCTCAACGCAGGCATTACCTTAATTACCCGGAGCAGTGAAATTGACTTAGAAAAATATTACTCTGCCCCCACCCCCTTTCCCGCCTGCAGCCTTCCCAGCTGAAATAACGCACGTTGTATAAATAAATGAATGGTTATTCCAATAAGTCTGGCACAAGACAGCCATAAAGAAATTACAGCTCTGAGAATGTGTGCATGTCTGTGTGTGAGGAAGAGGTTTGTATGCACACAATGCACTTTGAGTCAAATTGATTCCAGCACGCACTGACTTTGATATATTTTAAGACAGGGTCCTGGTTACTACAAGAGCCTACAGAAGCGGCGGGTGCAGACAGACCCACACGCAGTTATTAATCAAGTTTTGCAACATACAATACAGTTAGGCTTATTAGCATTTCCACAGGATGAAACATGCTCCAGGAAATTAATACTTATTTGAACTACATTTCTGCCGGACACTGCTTTCACAATGTGCCTGGCTACGTCCCAGGCCCCCGCCATTTCCGTCTCCCCGCCAGTGCATTGTCGTAATCGAAGGAACTGATTTATATGAAGGCTTTCATTAAAGTACCCAGCCGTCCTCAGAGTCAGTTCTCCCACTTGACTGGAGATCAATAATCAACACAGAGGCGAGGCAGCCCAAGTCAGGATGCAGGCTTGGTAGGGTGTGTGTGCATTTCATTACTGCGAGCTATTGGAGAAACAGGGATCTATTTTTGGTGGTTGTTCTTTTAACATGTCTTTTATGAACCACACATACCCTACTGAAATTGCAATGCCAAGAAATGAGATTATATTTGGCCCATAGAGGTGTTGCTAAGGAAGCACCTGTTGAGAGAGACCAGAGCATTTGATCCATACTTCACTCTCCACAGGTACTTCCTGTTACAGCCTGGTGAGTTTAAATGTCAACCTTATTATTTAAGTCTCACATATACATGGATACATTATTTCCTTTTCTTTTCTTCCTTCAACCTGGCTATAGTGAGCACTCAAAGAGCCTCCCATCTCTACAGTCTTCTTTTAGCACAAAATTAAAATTGACATAAGTCAGAGAGGCCAGTTTCTACAAGACACCTCATCTTGATTTAAGCAACCACTCCTCATGCTTTAGGCAAGTATGGCTGAAAGCTTTATAATTAATGCAGAATATTTTGTAAGTTACCCTGGACAAGGGTGTCTGCCAATAAATAAATAAATAAATAAATAAAAAATAATCTGAAGAACAAACAAATACATCCCATTTAGAAACAACTGTCCAAAAGTATTCATTATTCACCATTCACTACTATAACACTAGCAATCATAATAGGATCGTTTACCAAAGCAGGCTTCCCACATACTCGAGTCCCTCTACATCAGCTTCACCTGATTATAATAATGTACAATCTATACCACATGGTGAGATGATTTCCTAGATGGAGAAATCCACTTTCACAGACCTTCAACTAGGTAGATGCAGCTACTTTATCTGATTGAAGGTATTGTATAAACATTCATAGCCAGTTTTCCCATTAGAGGTAAAGTATATGTTTGTCTTTTCAGAACCTCTGTAATCTTCCAAGATAAAACGAGATTAACAAAACTATTCGGTATAGACATGCGTTTTCTCACCGTCTACATGGGAAAGGTAAGGCTGATGTAACACTGGAAATAGAAAGGGATCAATAGACTTCAAACCGGCCACCAAATCATGGCTGTACATTTTTCTTTAAACAATCCACAATGAATTTGTGGATTATGCACTTCTAACTCTAAATACAATGGCTGTAGTTTTTAAATCCTGCCATGAAGCAGCCATTAAACTGTTCTACAGTCTGCATCCACTACTGGAATAAATTCTCTCTTTATTTCACTTGTTTCTATTTAAAACATGACAATCATATGTGACCTTAAAAAATACAAAAGTAATTCCTATGTGATGGGCCAGCAGACCAGTAATGTACTGTAAAGTTAGTAGGTAAGCACACCCACACACAATCACAAATTACTACCAGCAAATTCCTTTAGCTTATTTAAAGTACAGTAACTACTTGAAAATGTCTGGCACTATTTAGGCCTAAGGAAGTCTTAGTTACAAATGTATCGCTGAAACTTAGCTTGTTTTGTTCTCCATGTGCTTACCCACTTGTATTACACAAATCATCTTGGGTGGGTTTTATATTCTACTTTTGTTTTTTGTGGGGTTCTCTTCAGCTGCCTTCTTTGAATACTGTTTGGGTGTCCTTCCTGCGAGCAGAATAAATTGCACAAGAATACCTGTCTGCCATTAAAATAGTAAAGCCAAAACAAAAGGCACATCTCCACAAGCACCGTTCCCAGCTTGCCACCTTCCAGCAATAAAAAAATAAAAGCCCAAAAAATTAAAATCAACTGGAAACTCAAAACACAAAAAACACAAAAAAACACAAAGAACACCAAGGCAACTGTAAGAAAAAGCTACAGTACCGGCTTCCTCTGGAGAGCTGAGGGAGGCACTGTCCTGAGAGAGTGTGGTCCAGCTCGAGTCTTCGTCACTGGGGGCCAGGTTCTGGATCCGGTTGAGTGCGCAGTCCGTTTTGGCCCCCGTTTTGGGCTGATCTTTCTTGGTTTCAGGGCTGGAGGACACCACAGAGCTCTGACTTTCCTCTGGGCTAGCTGGCCCATTCGGCTGCTTCGGGGGCGGTGTGTCGTTTCCATTCAGGAGCAGCCCTGGGGTGGGGGGGTCCTTTGGCTGGTTGGAGTTGTGTTCCCTAAGTAGGGGCTGTCCTTCTGGAGTGGAGCCCTCCAGGTTCCCATAGTAGTTGAGGAAGCTCTTGGTTCTACGGGGCGGGGCTGCCTCCGAGGGGGGCGCCTCCTGGGCTTTGGTCTCCTTGCCCTCCAGTTTCTCGAAGATGATGTTACGGCCGTCGCCGCCAGTGGTGTTCTTGTTCAGGTCCTGCTCCGCTGCTTTGCGGAGCTGGTTCTCACCATTCTTGGCCAGTTTGGGGTTGGCGGAGGAGGATGAGGTGGTGGTGCTCCCAGGCGGAGGCTGGACTGAGGGCTCGCTCAGACCCATGGCGCTCTGGATGCTGGTCAGGGCATATTTCTTCCGACACTTAGGTGGAGTGGTGCCCTTGACCTCTGTGTGCTTGAAGTCGGAGTTGAGGAGCTCGTTGTGAGAGGAGCGCAGGCTAAGCGAGTTCGGGGGGGTGGCGGAACAGTTGCGGTTTACCACGTCTGTTGTACTCCCATTTGATGCCACACACACTGACATGTCCGTAGAGGAGTCAACTAGAAGCAGAAGGAAGAGAAAAAAGTGACCCCTGGTACCTTGGAGAATATTTTCATGACAATATTCTAACAACGTGTTTAAGGGAAGCATTGCTTAGAATATTACAAGCATTCACAGTATTAATAATGTTAATAAAGTTCAAGTTAAAAAATCTTCCCTAATAACATTTTATTTTGTATTTCTGAATTATTACAGGAGTCAATTAAAAGCCATTTTAATTGTCTTCCAATTAGGTTCATGATTTCATAGTAGAGACATTTGTTTCCAGTGGTATGAGCTGTGTGTGTTATGCTGCGCATCATCTCTGAAACTGACAAATGTGAACACACATCTTTTTAGTCTATACTGAAGGTGCAGATTCTTCTAGTTAAGAAAATATTGCCCCAACAGCCATGAGAGGCCAGAGTAAAAGAGGCTTTGTGACCACTGACATGGGCCTCAGCCCGACAAAGCTAAATTGGTTTGGGTAAGTCAGGAAGGAGACCCATAAGCTACTGCAAAGTGACTCCCTAAACTTACAGACAGTGTCTTGTGTAGAGCTGGGCCTAGTCCTGTCGCTGTCCTAAAACTAGGCTGTTTTCAGCTCAATCTCTGAGACAGGCAGCTGAACTGAGAGCTTGTCTCCACTAAATAGGTGAAGATTATTTAATAATAATAATAATAATAATAATAATAAATTTACATATTTAAATGTATTGAAAAAAAAGTCAACAATCTTGCACCCTGCACTTTGCTTGAGTCGAACGTTCACATTTAAAATCGATCGATTCAAGATCACTGGCAGACATAAATTAGATACAAGTTCTCTCCATCTCCTGTCTGCGAGAACCCATGTTCCCTTATGTCTGCTAACCCTGGGCCAATGTCTGAGCTCGGCATTTCTTTCCTTGATCATCATTCCCGGCGCTATACAGGAAATTTAATATGACACCTTTAAACTATTCATGAGAATTGAAATGTCTTCTGAAAAATGCATCTTGACGAGGCATTTGAAAGAATCACATCTGGCAGCAGAGAATAACTTGTTTTAAGAATGACAACATAATGTCAACACTTAAAAGTCATGGTGTCTCCTGGACTGCATTCCAAGTTAGCTCTCATTTACTTCATTAAAGCTTTAATGGAATGAATCAATCTCTGTATTTAAACCTTTTTAATCATTTTCAGAACTCAGAAAATCCAGAAATCTCAAACTACTTTAAAAATGTATAGGCAATGTAAGATCTCCATCTGTTTAAGAGCCTTAGAAGAATCATTATGAAGATGGATCTAATTTGGTAGATAATTAGTTTCAGCAAATAACCAAGAGCTCATTTGGAACAAAAATGAACAAAAAATTTAAAGACGTGTCCCTCATTGCTCAGTGTAAGCAGCCTAAATTAAAAGTATATTTTTATTTCTGATACAAGACTCATTGGCATATCTTGGCATTAATGTATACTGAGTGGACTGTATATAACCTCCCTTCCCAATCAAATCTGATTACTTTTCCTAAACACAACTACACAATGCAATGTTTTTTCATGTCACAAAAATGTATAGACAATGTAATAAATATCCAGCTATTGCCAATAAAAGCTGCATTGAAAGAGTAGGACATTAGTGGTTTGAAACAGATGAAAGGTTGGCTAACCTGGAAGCACTTCAGACATGAATCGAAGGGGGGGTGCTTCAACAATGGAGATATCTGGATATAGGTTATAATTTGATATCTGAAAAAAGGGATGATTTAAAGCAATTAAAAAACAAAACTATACAAAACAAAGGCCCAGAGTTAACAGGGTAAAATTGCACATTTTCTAAATCCCACTGAATGAGACTCCCAATTGAAATGAGATGAAAGAAGAGAAAATCTATTCAAATATATATGACATTTTCAATTATAGCTGTGCATAGGCCTTGATAAATCTGGGTTAAAAGAAACAACAATCATAAAAGCATCAACTGACACAAAGTATACAAACTGAAAGGGGAACATTTCAGGAATATTTAGAAACAAAACAAACAAAAACAAACTTGAAACAAACTAACAGAAACAGTAAAAATAGACATTAAATATCTGTTAACAAACCTATTTTGCATTGAGTATGCATCAGTTTGCATATTGGGCATTTTTAAATACCTGTTTTAATACAAACCAGTCAAAGCCCTTGAAAAGTAATATTTGCATTGAGATACAGTGAGGGAAAAAAGTTTTTTATCCCCTGCTGATTTTGTACGTTTGCCCACTGACAAAGAAATGATCAGTCTATCATTTTAATGGTGGGTGTATTTTAACAGTGATAGACAGAATAACAACAAAAAAATCCAGAAAAACGCATTTCAAAAAAGTTATAAATTGATTTGCATGTTAATGAGGGAAATAAGTATTTGATCCCCTATCAATCAGCAAGATTTCTGGCTCCCAGGTGTCTTTTATACAGGTAACGAGCTGAGACTCTCTTAAAGGGAGTGCTCCTAATCTCAGCTCGTTACCTGTATAAAAGACACCTGTCCACAGAAGCAATCAATCAATCAGATTCCAAACTCTCCACCATGGCCAAGACCAAAGAGCTGTCCAAGGATGTCAGGGACAAGATCGTAGACCTACACAAGGCTGGAATGGGCTACAAGACCATCGCCAAGCAGCTTGGTGAGAAGGTGACAACAGTTGGTGCGACTATTCGCAAATGGAAGAAATAAAAAATAACTGTCAGTCTCCCTCGGTCTGGGGCTCCATGCAAGATCTCACCTCGTGGAGTTTCAAAGATCATGAGAACGGTGAGGAATCAGCCCAGAACTACACGGGAGGATCTTGTTAATGATCTCAAGGCAGCTGGGACCATAGTCACCAAGAAAACAATTGGTAACACACTACGCCGTGAAGGACTGAAATCCTGCAGCGCCCGCAAGGTCCCCCTGCTCAAGAAAGCACATGTACAGGCCCGTCTGAAGTTTTCCAATGAACATCTGAATGATTCAGAGGAGAACTGGGTGAAAGTGTTGTGGTCAGATGAGCTCTTTGGCATCAACTCAACTCGCTGTGTTTGGAGGAGGAGGAATGACCCCAAGAACACCATCCCCACCATCAAACAATGAGGTGAAAACATTATGCTTTGGGGGTGTTTTTCTGCTAAGGGGACAGGACAACTGCACCGCATCAAAGGGACGATGGACGGGGCCATGTACTGTCAAATCTTGGGTGAGAACCTCCTTCCCTCAGCCAGGGCATTGAAAATGGGTCGTGGATGGGTATTCCAGCATGACAATGACCCAAAACACACAGCCAAGGCAACAAAGGAGTGGCTCAAGAAGAAGCACATTAAGGTCCTGGAGTGGCCTAGCCAGTCTCCAGACCTTAATCCCATAGAAAATCTGTGGAGGGAGCTGAAGGTTCAAGTTACCAAACGTCAGCCTCGAAACCTTAATGACTTGGAGAGGATCTGCAAAGAGGAGTGGGACAAAATCCCTCCTGAGATGTGTGTAAACCTGGTGGCCAACTACAAGAAACGTCTGACCTCTGTGATTGCCAACAAGGGTTTTGCTACCAAGTATTAAGTCGAAGGGGTCAAATACTTATTTCCCTCATTAACATGCAAATCAATTTATAACTTTTTTTTAAATGCGTTTTTCTGGATATTTTTGTCGTAATTCTGTCTCTCACTGATAAAATACACCTACCATTAAAATTATAGACTGATCATTTCTTTATCAGTGGGCAAACGTACAAAATCAGCAGGGGATCAAATACTTTTTTCCCTCACTGTATGCTTCAATTAACAAGATTCATAATCATCCTATACTGCCTCTTTGTGGTTTTCTTCTTAATCTGGGGTAATAAAAATTGATTCCTGATTTCATTGCACACTTCTAAATGAAAAAAAAAGCACAGTACTAGCTCTGCAGTAAGAGATTTATCAAGGACAGAAGAACAGAAATAAATCAGTCTTCGGCTCTTAACTCTCAGCACCCTCAGCCAGTGCTGCAGCAACGCACTGCACTCATTGCCCCATACACAACTTTCACAGTTACACAAAACAAACTGGCAAGTTCGGGGATCCTGCCCATATGCCCACATTTTTTTAACAAATTGATTGAAGGTGAAACATGTTTGGATATGACATGTAAATTACAATTCAAAATAAACAGTTTGGCCTTGTGCACAAAACAGACCTGTGAGTCAAGATGGAGTACTATATTGCTCTAGCCTATAGTGATGATGGAACTGTATCTGGCAAACATAACAATCTAAGATAATAAACCCAAGCAAGCTCCCAATAGATGCTGATCTGTGTTTTAAATTTCTAATTAGTTTAATGTAAGCTAAGTTTGGAAACAAAATGTATAACATTTCTGAAGTATATTAATAATTTGCTCAATATATGACATGGTGGTTTTGTCATAAATATACACACTACTGCATAGTGCTCTGTTCTAGCAGCTCAAGCACAAATTTCTCAACAGCTGCAGTTGTCAATTAATCAGACACAGTCAATTTTTATTGTGGATTTGAGTTACTTAACACTGATTTCTGAACTTGGAGTGGTCTCTTAAATTTTTCCAGAGCTGTAGATTAAGTCTCAGACAAAAAGCTAGTAATTATAGATAAATACAGAAGGGGCCTCATTGTTGCAAGGTGTCTTTGGTAAAGGCCACAATTCCACCCCCAATGCTTTACGTATCTAATGGCTCCCCCAGTAAGCATTTCATCGTTGCATTTGTTTGGAAAATACAAATAAAAATGTTTATCAAGTCAGGGATACTAAACATGTTGCTACAGCTAGATTTGAATTTCAGTGATGATAAAAATGATACCATAAGGACAAGTAACATTAGAGGAAAATGTTTTTCAAACTTCCCACTGCCCCCTCTGGAAGTATAAATGTCATTCTTGGCTGTAGTTGTTCGGTCTTGTTAAATAGTGAAGACCGGTAACGTCAGCCCAGAATGGCAGCTAAGTAAAGCAAGACCAGAAAATGACAGACTATGAACAACACAGGGCAATAGCTTTTAGACAGGCCTGCTGATAGGAATGAACAAGGAGTCCTCCATGACACTTTAAAAATGAATACTGCAAAAATCAAACAAAAGCCCATCTGAACCTAAAGATTACAGAACACACGATATCGATGGCTGTCAGCAAAAAAACGAGATTTAAGATGGAGAGATTAAGATACAGCTGATTAAACTATCGACAGCAACGCTTCGTTCTACCATCCATCAGCTATTTCAGCAAAGACAAAAGAACAACTGAGCTACCAATCATAACGAGCTTTCAAAACGTTATGGCCCTTCTTTGTTCCAGCTCTGGGGCTTTCAGATTGGCACGGACCCACATCAAACTATGACAGTTTCTCTCTAATTTTCTTCAAATATCAAAAGTGTTTCATGAATCACTTTGAAACCCTAGCCTGAGTGATAGCCCAGCTCTCCTGCGGTCAATCACCTCCATGCCAACAACAAAACCCTATGAAGTAAAACAGCGGGAACCTGCTTCCAGCTGGGTAACTCTTATTAACAAGAGCAGCGCTGGTGATCTGAATGTAATAAGCCGGGTGTCATGGTTTTCAGAGTACTGTCCTAGTCTAATATGTAACATTAACTAAAAAAAAAAAGGTTACACACCTTGTGCAGATAAACTGATTTAGATAGATGGATATTAGACACAGCCAGACAGATTTCCCCTACTTAATCAATCACATACAAGTAGAACTACTCAGAATAAAAATAACAAGCAGTGGACATCCACATCTAACACTTGGCTGTGGTGCATACACAACAGCCCGTCACTTGTTCAACTGGAAATGGTTCAAACAATGCAAAGCTAGAGATGTAATATCCTTCTCTGGAGAAAATGTAATATTTATTGCCAAGACGACAAAAACAAAACAAAGAACCTAAAATATTTATTTAGTTCTTACTTTGTCTTTATTCATTTGGAAATACAAATTGCTATTCTTTTCATATCCCCATTCAAACATCAAATGTCAACCAAACGTTTTAAAACCACAGGAGAAATGAAAATAATCTTAACATTTGCCATTAGACTGAGAAAGAGGAGAGATGAGGTTAAATTAAAGTCCACTAAGTTCAAAGGGGGCCACGGTACAGTCAGACCATCCCTTTCTGCTCCCCTCTGCAAGCTTTGACTTCAGAATGAGGACTGACACAGCCATCAAGTCCACCTAAGCCAACTAGCACTACATCACACCTCTTTGGTAAATCCAGGTCAGTCAATTTATGAAACTCTCAAACTCAAGGATGCAATATCTACGCTTTATGAACACCAGGTCTTTACAGACAGAGCCACTTTGGGCCACAACAATTGTGCATTTCTGATATATATATAAAAACAAAACCTTTTTCTCCAATAATCCATAAAGAGAATAGAGATGTGGGTGGTGTTGAATCATATTAACATCCTCCGCACACAAACATTCAAAGATGTTTTGTCACAAATAAGTAACTGCAAGACCTGAAAAATCACACATCTCCAAATGCAAAAACTCTAGAAACTATGTGAACTAAACTAAATGTCCAATTTCCTTTCTTCTGCAATGTAAAACCTGTCCAGTTTAATGCAATACTGTAATGCTATTCGGTTACTATTGCATAGGAGTATCTATGCTTGGGCTTTTACATCATTCTGGAAGAGTCGCACCTTTTCTGTATGGTACAAGAGCACATGGTGGGGGGGGGCGGCTGCAGTGGTTGTTCATTTGAAGGCATCAATGGATCAATGTCACTTTCAAAAGAGCACCTTGTAGAACTGATAGCTACAGGGCGTTCAGCCACTGCCGGTCCTCAGTCTATTCTCTCTCCCTTTTGATGTGCCATGGCTGATATTATCTGATATCTCATGACTGATGACTGACATCTTGCAGCAACCTGAGGCTATTGCTTACAATATATAACCATGAAATCAAACTGCAAAAAAAAACAAAAAAAAACGAATAAGTCAGGCATTCTATTATTTATTAATATGTTTTTATATTTTAAAAATAAATAAGTCCAAGTTGTGAGATTCAACATTGTATTGACCAGAGAGCGTGCACACAGCAGGAGAGCTTATTTTAATATAAAATGATGAGAAACAGTATTTCTGAAATCCGTGACATCACATAGGGTATCCCACTGTGTTACCTAGATATTGCAGTAGTTTGCAGAGGGCCAATTCAAGTGTACTTACACTGACATTAGGGGTCACGGGCCTGATCAGACTAGGCAAAGAGGCTTTTTTTGTTTTTTGAAGCTATTGATGATGAACAGTACATTATATGACAGGCAAGATAAATACATGAACAGCTAACAACTTGAGTAACAATCACAAGACCGTTACAGCTTCAAAATGTTATCATCTTCTTTTAAAAGGGATATTTATTTTGAAATGATTCATCAGTGCTGACTGTTTAGATCCGAACAAGACTATCACCAGGCTCTGAATTCAATATAAAAGTACAGGAAACACTGCACTGCTCATCTTTTCACCATCAAGAAAGAAGAATCTGTTACCGTTACACTAATCCATTGATCTGAGCGCTACACAGAGCATACAGGGCCTCTGGGTCTCAAAGTGAAGTCATATGATACCAAAAGTGCTACTGTGGTTTAACAGGAAAAAATATTACAGAGAAATGCAATCTGCTACATGGTTATTTTCTCACAGAGAAATAAAGCAATACAGTTTATATATAAAAAAAAAAAATACAACAGAAAAGTTTAAACTGGCATCTAAAATAAAATAATATAAAGACAGTAAGAGGACAGGTATTCCCAACTCATTCTTTCACTTCAGTTACCTGCAAGCTGGACACTTGTACCTCAGCATAAATAAGCATTGTGCTGCCACCATGACAGGTAAGGGAACCATGGGAAAGTGTTAACAAAACAGCATTAAAGCAAATCCCTGGTTTCCCCACTGGAAGTCCAGACACACAAGGTCAGAGCCTTAATTAACCATATTAAAATGTAGAAATCAATACTGTACATACACGAGTCGTTCGGTGGGTAGTAAGCTCCCGGATAGCGCCTTCCCATACTGGTGTGTCAGCACATTACAGCTGGATGGAAAAGCTGACAAAGGGATCTTCACCAAGGAATACAGCGTCTTTCTGCAAAGAAATAGAATATAAAACAAACAATTAAAAAAATATCTGAAGAGATTGACTATAACCATAGATTTGTAATAAAACTGAAAATCAGCCTTAATTATGTACACCGGTTTATTGAAATGTAATTGAAGATTTGCTTATCTGACCTTAATAATGCCCCCCCATTGACACACATTAAATGAAGACACAAGCTGACAAATTATGGGCTGATGTTAACAAGAAAACTTAATCTCGAACCTATAGTTGAGTGAGGAGAGAAAAATGTATTCTTAAGCATCGCCTTGTTGGGCTTCTTCTACATGAGCAGTTTTTCTTACCATCTTTGACCAAAACCTTTTCTCACTACCTGCACAAGAGCCAAAGGGTAATGCTGGCTATAAAATAACAAAGCACGACATTATGAATGAGGCACTGAGGTTGTCCAGGTCACATTACTGTAACTTGCATTTTAAAGTAGGGCATTTAAAAAAAGCTTAAAATAGAAAGAAAAAAAAGCTTTTCATTCTCGAATATACCAAGATTTTTTTCCACTTTCTCATTCTCCATAGTAATAGTAATAGGAATCCCTAGTTAGTATTCTACAACTGTTTACATAATACACTCACCTAAAGGATTATTAGGAACACCTGTTCAATTTCTCATTAATGCAATTTTCTAATCAACCAATCACATGGCAGTTGCTTCAATGCATTTAGGGGTGTGGTCCTGGTCAAGACAATCTCCTGAACTCCAAACTGAATGTCTGAATGGGAAAGAAAGGTGATTTAAGCAATTTTGAGCGTGGCATGGTTGTTGGTGCCAGACGGGCCGGTCTGAGTATTTCACAATCTGCTCAGTTACTGGGATTTTCACGCACAACCATTTCTAGGGTTTACAAAGAATGGTGTGAAAAGGGAAAAACATCCAGTATGCGGCTGTCCTGTGGGCGAAAATGCCTTGTTGATGCTAGAGGTCAGAGGAGAATGGGCCGACTGATTCAAGCTGATAGAAGAGCAACTTTGACTGAAATAACCACTCGTTACAACCGAGGTATGCAGCAAAGCATTTGTGAAGCCACAACACGTACAACCTTGAGGCGGATGGGCTACAACAGCAGAAGACCCCACCGGGTACCACTCATCTCCACTACAAATAGGAAAAAGAGGCTACAATTTGCACAAGCTCACCAAAATTGGACAGTTGAAGACTGGAAAAATGTTGCCTGGTCTGATGAGTCTCGATTTCTGTTGAGACATTCAGATGGTAGAGTCAGAATTTGGCGTAAACAGAATGAGAACATGGATCCATCATGCCTTGTTACCACTGTGCAGGCTGGTGGTGGTGGTGTAATGGTGTGGGGGATGTTTTCTTGGCACACTTTAGGCCCCTTAGTGCCAACTGAGCATCGTTTAAATGCCACGGCCTACCTGAGCATTGTTTCTGACCATGTCCATCCCTTTATGACCACCATGTACCCATCCTATGATGGCTACTTCCAGCAGGATAATGCACCATGTCACAAAGGTCAAATCATTTCAAATTGGTTTCTTGAACATGACAATGAGTTCACTGTACTAAACTGGCCCCCACAGTCACCAGATCTCAACCCAATAGAGCATCTTTGGGATGTGGTGGAACGGGAGCTTCGTGCCCTGGATGTGCATCCCACAAATCTCCATCAACTGCAAGATGCTATCCTATCAATATGGGCCAACATTTCTAAAGAATGCTTTCAGCACCTTGTTGAATCAATGCCACGTAGAATTAAGGCAGTTCTGAAGGCGAAAAGGGGTCAAACACAGTATTAGTATGGTGTTCCTAATAATCCTTTAGGTGAGTGTATATATTAATCAATATCATTCTATAATATTGTGGGAACTGTTCATTAATTAAAACTGAAATGCTCTGAAATGGGGAGGGACAAACACAACTATCGCTTCAACAAAAAATTACAGTACGGTGAAACTCTTCACAGTAGGAATGCGATCAACTAGTTTCACAGCCCAGGCTCCCCCAACCACAAGTGCTGAACTAATATTATTTCTATATAATTTGCTAAATAAGCTCAGCAACATTCAAGGCATCATTACATATAAAATCTGTATTTATTGTCAGCAGCAACACATTTCAACCATTGCTCCATAAGGGAGGTATATTATACATTTATACTTCAGATGTCCTGCTTTAAATACCACAGCATGAATGGCTTTTCATGAATAAGGTGAAAGAAAATAACTAATTTGAAAGCAGTAAAGTAGTAAAGCAGTAAATAAGGAGTTGCCTTCCATAAAAAAGATTTTAAATTAAATTGCAAGATGTTGGAAGAGCATCTTCCCTAGGTGTGTTTAGGTGGGTCATTCAAAACTTTGTTGGCACTCAGAATAGCAGGTCAGTACCATACATGCAAGTTTTTAATTACTTCCTGTTTACTGAACCCAAAACAGCCACTGCTACTTAGCCCATAAATTGTTTTGGCTGAGCTTGACTTCCTGTCACTGAAAACTGTTGGTACGGAGGAGGATATTTGTGTACAACATGATCTATACATCCACATTGTCCAAAAACATAACAAGATGTTAAAAAAAGCTTTAAATAATAAAATAAGAATTAAATAATAAGAATAAGAAATATGAACAGAAAATTATTGCATACCATACAAACCACTGACATACTGACATGGCTGCCAATGGAGTAAATCCTGTGTAAACTAAATAAAAATGGGTATCGTTTGTTTTTAACAGCTACAAGTATAAACCTTCAATTTGAATTATTTTAAAATTATAGTAAAACTGAATAAGAGTAAAGAGCAGACAACTGTGTTCATAAGTTAATTGGTACTGGTTTCATCCAGAAGTATGTGTGTGTTTAGGTTTGCATGCTAGCATGAAAGAGCATTATACAGCTTTAAATACCCTTAGCTTGTCCCTGTCAACTTCAGCTGAACAGAAGCAAAGCCAGACCAACGGAAATCTTTTCTGGCACGTTTCATCTGCAGTCAAACATCTGCATCTCTGAAATGGGCCTTCCAGATTGACAACAAATTAATTCCTGTTGACCCACATTTCTGGACATCCTGTGTGAAATCAGGAGGTAATTTACAACAATTTACAATTTCCCACTACACCTGTTTGCCACAGGTGTGTTCTAAGACAGCACTGGAAGGACAGCAAGAGATTGTGGGCAAAACTGACAGCTGCTGAAGGTTGTCTTGGGTAGCAGGAGACAGAAGGGGGTATTAACTATGGAACTGTGCTCATGTCATCAGAACAGTCTACACTTGATCAGAACGTCTATCTTCTGAACTCCATGCCACAATCCTTACATTTTCAATGGAATTAAAAGATCAATAAAATTATGAAAACCTGAAAACGAAGTCAGTTTTCAAAGATATATTTTGAATCATAATATGGTGCTGTATCTGTGTATCCCTGTTTATAGAAAGATTCTCAGTGATCATCAAATCTCATGGTTGTGTTTTATAATCTGGAATATACTATAGTTTGTTTTAAGGGTGCAACTTCCTGGAAAATATTAATAAAAACATTTATAGTTTAATATTTCAATACCCAAACATTAATATTTAAGCAGAGACAAAGCAGGTATCATTATACCCTGTGCACAGGAGTAGTGTACCAGTCATAAATACTGAATTTGTATCGTGACTAGTGTTTGAAAGGTTAGTCACTAGTGACTACAAAAAAGAAAGTGAGGAAACCCTGCCAGCAACGCAAGATCACTGTATGAATTGAGTATAAGCAGTAATCATTGAGTATTTTCATAATGTATTGTACAAAAACATGATAATTCTGTATAATGTGTTTTTGTAATAGAATATATTTCATTTTATTTTCATGAACTGCATGAATTATGCAAATTAACATTATGGAACCTTCTTAAGTCTTCAATAATTTGTTCTGAACCTTGGAAGGTGACAATTTACCCATCATTTCAGCCCTATAGCCTTATGTTCACCAGTGTCCAGGGTGATTATCTTCAATTAAAATGCTGATCGTTTGCTTTAACATCCATTGGACTAAGCTATCAATTAATTTTAGTTTTCACTGCAAAATCACCCTTTACATGTTCATTTATATTATGTACTTCATTTCATTAATTATCTCTACTTTTCTACTGCCAAATGACTGGGAACCAGCAAATAATCAATTGGCATCATCAGACTTATTACATCAAAATAGCATCTTTCAACGTTTTGCCTCTGGGATCAAGATCCCCTTATATCCCAGGGCAGCAGTGTGGGGTTTTGGTCAGGGCTCTAGAGCAGAGGGTCACAGGTTCAATCCCTGCTGTTCTACCCCTGAGCAAGATACTTTAACTAGATTGCACCAGTAAAGAACCAGCTGTATAAATGGGTAATTGTATGTAAAAATAATGGGAAATATTGTAACAATTAACCATGGATAAGGTTGACTGCTAAGAAATAATAATAATAATAATAATAATAATAATATTATAGTTGACCCTGGTTCATTTACTATCTTTATCAGTTCTCTTCATATAATAATAATAATAATAATAATAATAATAATAATAATAAATAATAATAATAATAATAATAATAATAATTATAATTATATGAAGGGAACTGATAAAGATGGTAAATGAACCAGGGTCAACTCTTCAGAGTCAAACATGAGTATAAAAATTATATGATTTGTTAGCTGAAATCAACTGAAGAGATCGGGTTGGTTCCCACACATGAACAAGTATTTTGAATACATCTTTGTAAAAATACATTAACAGGACACAGCAGATAATTATTGACACTATATCTACACTATACACTATATTAACATTCTATATCTGAACTGTTAAATTCCATAATTTAACTCACCACTTGCCTGTTGCCTAAAAACAATTATACTTTATAGCTTGTAACAGCTGGCGGGGAGACCGTATAAACGAAAAGACTACAATAAACAAATAGTAACATAAGCAAAACACCACTGGTGAATTAGTGATGAAATTCTGAACTTGTTAAGTGCAGCTTGGGGAATAATTGCACCAGGCATTATTCACTTACATAATGAACTAAATCACAGCTGGGTTAATGGAGAGCTATCAGATTTTTGGAACATGATTCACAAAGGCCTCTGCAATTAAAGGAAACCATGTGTAGAAACACATTTCAAATAACTGGTAAAAACAAGCATTCCAGAGTTTTTAGGGGAATCTACTCCAAGATTAGTATTGAAGGGAGCTCCAACTTCCAGCTGTTTTCCCAGAGATTTCTATAGAACGAACTGATGAGGAAGGTAATATGCGAGAGGTGTGAGTTTGTGCCTCAGACCATGAAGGGATAATACATGTAGCAAGGCTCAGTAAAACCAGTACTGTTGGTGGCAGATGGGCACAGGTTGGGGAATAATTTGTTCACAAAGCTCTGGGTCTCACCAGTTGATGGAACTTGCCACCAAGTTGAGTTTGGAGTCATGACTCCTATTTCACAGCCAACCAGTAATCAATATTCTAATGCATACACATTGTAGACAGTACAGACTGTAACCTCTTGCTGTTATTACTAAATATTGCTAAGCCATTTGAAGACAAGAGTGAGAATGTGAGAATGAAATGAATGAAAACTCCTCACTTAAGCCATTCAAGCTACTCTAACAATGGAGTTGTTTGGGGAAAGATACAGCTCTTGAAGCTGCAAAATAGCTACAAGAAACAGTATATGATTGCTTGTAGATTATTCACGAACGCCTCAAACCATAAAACCATACATTTTATTACAACACCCCACACACACACAAAACACAATATAACAAAATTCTAATCTCACCATAAAGATCAATGTGTTTTTTAAATGCTGAAAAAGTCATAAACATAGATCATACATGGCAATCAAATACTCAAAACGTTCATCTATCTCATCCACAGTAGATTTTCTGTGCACAAGGCTGTATACAGGAAGCCTTCTTTTGAACCAAACAAAAATACATGACTAAGCAGAAGGAAACAATCTTGAAACAATCATTCAATTCCACTCGGATACAGATACAGATAGGGTCAGAGTTCTGAGATTCAGTGGAAACGCCCATGTTGTCCAGTATTGATAATGTATTGAACATGGGCTGATCAATAATATAACCCTTCTAACTGGGGTCTAATAACCACAGCTTGAGACCGTCACATCCTGGATCTGCTTATCTCCATGCAGAAGGGACAATCCTGCACTCCTATTGTATAAGACTCATGGGATATGGCTTCCTTAATTTGTGAAAAGCTCCACATTGATTTCTTGTCTAAGTGAAAATTTAATTCCTGTTAAATATCCGCCATCACAGGCACTGTGGAGGGCACAGCAACATTTCTACAGAGGGTTGAATATGCCTGCATAGGCTCAAGTCAAATAAAACTCAACAGGATTTAGATGGGCTGGGGGGTGGGAAGGGAGGCTGCTGGAGTTACGGTAACAATTAATCACAAAAACAAAAGAAATTTAGATTTATTTTCCCTTCTACATCGATTTAGTTTTTACATGAAGGATAAGGAAACACAGAAAAAATACTAAACGCAGCAAGGGAAAAGTAATGCAAGAAAACTAAATGAGATGCCTAAAATGGAAAAAAGGGACAGTCAAGAATAAAAAATCCCATGCTATTGACATCTGTGTGAAGTTATTTTTTTCTTCCCTCTTGACTTCTTAATCAATGAGGATCTTGACACAATGTGAGGAGCTTCTGTCCACTTTAATCCTGAGCTCACAATTATCCACCTGTAGCCCAGTGAGAGATCAAAGCCATACGAGTACATTTCATTTTACTCAAAACTTTACTCAAGCAACTGTTTTTCGACTGGCACAACGAATACAACTTGGATTCTTGTAAACCCTCACAAATCCCACATAATGGTGAGCAGCATCAGACTACAGATTGCCAGGCCCTGGCTCTGCATCAGCACTCAGGACAAAACCGTAACAACGCACCGGCTGCCAGGAACTGTTCCCCCTTGATATTGCTTCAACAGCTGAAATCCTGAGCCTGCAAATCACAAAGTCACAAAGTTCGAAGCAGGGGAGTCATCAATTTCGGCTGCTTTATCCGATGGAAAATGCCACGACGGCCATCTCGAGCATCCATCTGCAGCATTGTTTTGTTCTCTCTCCTCCCACTCCCTCTATTCCCCACCCCTCCTCCCCTCGCCCAAATCTCAGCATTAGCACAACGAAAATTATCTCCATCATTCCATTCCACTCCTGGTTTTATTGCTTTCTCATGGTAGATGGGAAACATATTAAATTGCTTCTATTATCTTTTGAAATGAAGTCCACCTCCTGTTGTGCAGGCCTCTTGTTATATTAAAAACAAACTCTCTTGGACAAGAGTAGTTGCATTGCCTCATTTGCGGAGGCTTTAGATTTATTGCATTATATTACTTCAGGCTGTAAATGTCCAAAAGCTAGCACGTTAAATGGATTTTAATTCTGGACACATTAAATGTCCTCTTCCCCCATGAAGATATAATATGTGTGAGACATAAATCAAGCCTTCACTATCTTCTACCAACTACCACTATTAAAGGGGGGATAGGGATCCTTAACCAGGTTAAACAAGTACAAAATGTATGCAGATAGAATAATATGAAGGACAATTTGCATTTTTTTTTTTTTCAAATAAGAAAACCTAGATACTGTAGAACTTGCAGTAGATGTCAAATTGATAAACAGCACTGCATTAAAATAAGTTTTGCATGGCTTCTAAATATTACCAATAAATAATACCACTTGCAAGGACCTATTTTTTGTTCTCCTTCAAAAACAGCAATAGATCCTTGTATAAACATACCTCGTCCTTACTCATGCTCAGATAACAGCCAGCAGAAAGGCATACAGACACACAGGTAAGCACACACACTTTCAGTTAAATTCAAACAGCTGGAATGACTAGGCCCATGGAGAGGACTCTCAACTGAAGTGCAACCCAATGCTGCTTTAATTAACACTAACGCCTGTGACCTAAACTAGGCTCCTTTCTCATCAGAATGCTGCATAAAAAAGAAAAGAAGAGTAAAACATAAAAATTAATGTTGCTTCACGGGAAGAGCGCTGTGAGGCAGCTCAGCACAATAGTGGCAGTGTTTTTCTCCGTGCAGAGAAGAGGAGGCTCAGGCAGAGATCGCTATGGAACAGAACGAGAGAACAGTGCAGTCAGCTCACACTCACCTTCCCCTGCTGCAATCCTTCGCAAGCCAAGGAGGCAGGGCACATGTGACATAAATACCTGCGTCATAGCATCCAGGCGAGAGCAGGGGGGTGGGTGGGGGATGGAGGGACATTAAAAATGTATGAGCTCTAAGTCCTACCAGCATCCCGGTCCCAGGGAGACTCCGCCACTGCTGCAACTTCTCACGAACATCACCTCTTTGCCGAGGCTTATCTAGAGTTCTGACACTTTGTTTGTTTATTTCTACCACCTCCCCTAACCCCCCCAAAGCATATGACACTCACTAGAAGTGTGATATTACAGGAAGGGAGGGTTAGCCAGCCTTTGATTTCCCATGTGATACAGGTAAGTTGCATTAAGAGGCAGTTTTTAAGTAGTCTTCATCACTGTTCTCATGGGAAAAAAACAGGAGAGATTGAGAGCTTGAGATCACGTCTTATTGGTTGCTAGTGGCTGAACAAATGACATGTCTGTAGTTGGTACAAAGGGACTCAAGGTACCCCTCTTTGAGAGAGTGTTGGTAAGAGAGAGTACAAATCTAAACGTTTGTATGCACATCAATATCAATTGCAACTCAAAAAGATGATCACCATGCATGTTGCCTTCACTTTCATCCTACCTGATGTAAGAACAGCTTGGATGCATACTAATCTAGCAAGTTCCTTTTAAACAAGACAGCCCCCAAAATCAAAACACTGCTTGTATTTTGCAGTAATTTTCCAAATAGTCCAGAATTTTGTCTTCTGATGGCCAACTGGGAATAATGTAAATAGGGGAAAAAATTATAATAATAAAAATGACGCACAACAATAAACCGACATGGCATAACAGGCACCAAGGAAACTGCCACTGTGAGGATTGGATCTATAATTGGTCTTCTCATTCCCAAAGCTTGCAGGGCTCATATTGTCTAAGGGTTTACCGCTCCATAGCAACCTTGTCTGAGGAGGCCTTGCACAGGTGGGCGCAGGTGGAGCCGGCAAGGCCTGCGCTCACTGCTGCTACACGAAATCCCGTGCAAGTCTAAACTTTAATTAGATATGCCAGATAAAACCGAGACCCTGAGCCTCTGGAGAACGATGTACAGCAGTTTCATTCAGGTCACCAAAGCCTTAATAAGCATTTAATGAAGAATCGAGATTCAAGGCATCTGGGTCAAACTTGCAACATCCATTCTGCCATTCTACGCTAATCACCCTGGCAACACAGAGAACTGACCCAAAACGAAAGGAAGGGGAAATACAGCAGAAAAAAACATTGCCGCTAAAATATAATTATTTCAATTGTTTTATGTGAGGAGTGAATATACATGGTCACAAGTATAAAGCTGTTCATATATCTTTAACTTTTAAATAAAAGATCATGATGTATTCAAGGACATGAAGATATACGTAATCCTGGGATTATTAGAAAGATGTAGAGCCAACAATAACTTCCATCTCTACATTTGATGCTCACAAACATCTGACATCTGAAGTGTTTTTGAGCCTTGTAGCTAATTAAAGCAAAAACTGCAATTAAAATCCATTTCTCAAGAACAATCACACCCAGTGACTACTCACACATATTTAACAATAAAACACAGACTATGTCAAGTACTTACAAAAACGGGGGGAAAAAAGCCTTTTGAAGCCTTTTGGCAGTAAAACACTCACAAACATACTGAACCCAGCTGTCTGCCTATGTGCTTTGAGTTTTGAATCAGTTACCCTAACAAAACTCCAAAAAAGGCAAGTTATAATCACTGTGTTTCAGTGCTATCTTTGCTAGGCTTGATCAACAGCTTTCATTATGATTAATTTTGCTGTAATCGGGCATTCTTGGCACTTTCAAATAACACTATAAAGTGCTTTTTGAAACTAACACAAGGAAAAATAAAACCATAATTGTAAGCTGTGAAAAAGTCAAATAAAGATAACCACTGCATGTGGGTGATTTCTGCCAGCAACCCACTGTACCAGTGTGTTATAATTAAGTAGTTTGTATTGTTGTGGGAGTAGTGTTCATATAGCTGCCAACTACTCTATATTTTAAGGTTTACCTAACATTTTATGTGGTAATTGGCCATGGAGCCCACATTACCACCTAATACCACAGTTTGAACACAAGTAGAGTACAGAAATTAAAATGCTATTGAGAAAAGTAATGACAGACCACTGACTAACTTCATCTACATAAAGGCATACAGCTTCGGAAATTAGCACACTTTTCACTTTTATAACTGCATTGTAGAGTTCTTCATGTATCTTCAGATTGTGGGTCTAGATAGAAAAGTATTTCTTCACTTAGAGTTTACAAGCCTTCAGGTTGGAACACAATGTGAACACAAATCTGTAGCATTGCAGACTGCAGTCTGGAATCCTGTACCATGTATTATAGTGGCAGAAATTTCCCTGGCTAACACTGGCACTGCACATAGCTGCGACTGGGCAGGAAAGAGGTTGGCAGGGTATTCATTCTTCACCTTGGCCCTCCATAGCTGGGAAAGCAATGTCTGTGTTACTGGCCTTATGATGTACGTACAATGCTGCTTGAGCGCTTAATCTCTCCACATCAGGGGGTGACTGTGTACTCATAGATGTGTCATTGGTTTGGGGTGCTGAGTTCAAGGAGCAGGTGTGAACCCACACTCTACTTCTGGAGAGACTGCTATAAAAAATAAAATCCTAATAAGAGCTTTGCAGAGAAAGCGTGACTTGTATTCTCCAAGGACTCTACATGGGCACAGATGCAAGATTAATTAAATCCTACCAAGCAGCTCTGTAACAGGGTAGCTCTGTAATTGGGCATTTGTTTAACATATGCATATTATTTTGAATTAGCTAGATATTGCACATCAGACTGCGATGTATCAATGTCTATATTTCCAATATATTAATGGTGCTCCATTGTACATAATGTTTACTAATCTGAATCAAAATGAGGACTGTAAACTAGGATGGCATTATACATCGGTTTAAGGTCAGATTGTCAACTTATTGTCAACTGTCGCATATTATTGAAATAATATGCAACGTATTTTAATAAATGTATCCACAACACGTTTATATCAGTAGTAAAACTGATCAGTAAGGATCACCTGAAACAAAGACCTTAACAAGAACAATTGTTGAAACGGAATGAGGTGGCGTTTATATAAAGCTCTGGAGGCACATGCCAAGAAGCAAATATATGAGAGGGAGAGAAAGGCTTCCTAAAGCACCTGTTCTCATCCCAGGTCCTAAATTACACAGTACACAGACATACCATACACTTAGTCATAAACAACTATGTTGCTATAAAAATAAATATAAAAGGTGTGTCTACCTTTTCAAGGAAGGAGGACTGTAAAATCTAGCTCCCCACTCCCCAAATCTACACTCTAGTCTCTGTGGAAACATGTTCTCTCTCAGTTAATTTAAACTATGGCTCTGAAGGGGTGATAAAACATTTATAGCATTTTGTGGATTTATTGTATGAAATTATAATGTAAAGAGCTAATGCACAGAAATGTACAGAGAATAAAAGAGAGAAAAAACATTGTTTCTTTGTTTCTTTCAACATTAAAGTTTGGGTGAAATTCAGAACAAAGGTTCCTACAGCTGCCCTGAGGAAGATGAGCGAAGCTTTTTGTATCTGGAACAGTTTACAGTATCGGCTCTGCACACTGTTTCCAGCGTGAATAACGGAGGACCAGTAAGAGATGAGCACACATATAGCCAGATCCTGTTTGGGCTACTGAGCCGTGTTCATGTCTGGCCTCTGCCACAAAGGTCTGGCAAGTGGAATATTTTCTTTTAATGCTTCAATGAAAGTTTGTATGTAAAACGCACAAAGAGGTTATCGATAGTTATCATAGTTTCATGAAAACACAGGGACTGCAAATTCTGCTTTAAGGCTGAAAATCACTTTCTGTGGTTAACACGGTTTAACAAGTCCTTTCCAATTTAAGTGAAAGCTGTCAGTTTTAAACCTGTTAAAGCAGAAAGCTGTTAATAACAAAAATTAGATATTGAAAGGCAAGGGTTTTAAATCCTGTTCCTGGTCTGCCCCCCATGTCTGAACTCTCCATTACCTACACAAGACCTTAACAGAAACAATATTGTGCGTCAAAATACTTTTTAATGGTTTTCACCTAAAAAATAATGATGAAAACTGCCCTTGAACCCAGATAAGGCTTCAGTCAAAAGTAAGTGAAAGGTTGCTTGGAGAAAGTCAAGAAAGTGAAAAATAAAAAGAGGTAAGACGACTCTAAATATGGCTAGCCCTACTGTAGAGACAGAGCTTTTTTCTACAGATTTAATAGACTACAGCATTGTATAGCCTACTTAAACAAACAAACTAACCAACACAAAAGGTTATTGATTTACATGGAACAAAAAACATGTATTCTAGAACTGATGAGCAATTACTGGTCTAAACATTCAGCTTTGCAGAGAATTAAATGCATGTTTTGCAATTAACGTAACACTTTCTCTGTAAATAAAATTAGACACTTTGGGGAACCCACACATTTACTTAATCTACATATACTTATCTTTGTATGCACAGGCATGTTACAGAGTTTACATGGTATAAAATATCTTTCTATTTTCAGATTCATGAGAGGTTACAGACAGCGTGGCCTGTTCACCATCTACTGTGAGCACATGCAAATTCTTCCCCATCCCATTTGCATTCTAATAAATTCCCTTGCTATCAATCCGGAAATGTGGCACTGATTTGCTGCACATAACATCTGCAACTGATACAGAAATACAGCAGAAAATGAAATGAGAGAAACATTCCTATGGACATTTTATCATAAAAAGGGGATTCTCCCACCTCTTAACCAGTGTCACTAGGTAAGCAAACTGACATTAAAAAGGCAATTAAAAATGCATCGTTTCAATTCCAGACTTTCACAGATATGCAGTATATATCGCAGATGGGAAAACAATCTTCAACTAAATTCTTGTCCAAGCTCTGCAACAAGCTTTTCTCCTCTGATTGTACAGGTTTAGAACACACACATTGAAACTAGATATTGAAAGCCTTGAACGAAAGCAACAATTAGTTACTATCAGACCTACCAAAACCATTACGTTAGCTTTGAGAATTTCAATTTAATGTTAGTTTGTACCAATAAAATAAGGTCATAATTTTCAACTTTCTTCTTTATATTCATTGCTGTTCAGTTATATAGTGGTTAGCATATAGCAGCAGTGTAAATCTAGGCAGCTTTGAGAGGGATAAAATGACAAATAGCCTACATATTTTACACCATATCATTTGTTCCCTACAATGTATGAAGGAAAGATGAAAATCAAAAGCAGATAGAAGGGTCAAACTACAATGAAGGTTAATTCCCATGCTGCACTGGGGCAGGAAAAGACTGCATGTTGGTGCCAGCTTTCATTTTCAAGAGTATCTTGGAGAAACCCAACTATCCCCATACGCCTGTGCCACTGCATCTGCCCAGCCATATGGTGCCGGTAAAGCGCCCACATACATTTCTGTTAGTCACACAATGTCACGTGAACAGCTTGCGGATGAGTCTACAATGAGACGCTGCAAGGTTAGTCAAGGTTTTCAAAAGTGATTATCTTTCACAGTCTACCACAGCCTGGATTTCATCTTCAAAACTGAGTGAGGATAGCTTATATTGACAATTATAATGAAAAAAGAGATCTGTTGCAATGATCAGATAAAAGGAAAGACCTGGCCTTAATTCATACTCCGTAATTAAGCTGCACTAGAGCCTGAAGACCCAGTCCGAAAATTGAGCAGACTGCTATGCACTATTAGCATCACTTACTTCCCTGGTTGTTGGGACAACATCTACAGTCACTCATATGCCAATCATTTGGAATTGCCTTGTTTTAAGAAACCCCATCTTCTGGTCGTCAGAAGTCATAGCTGTGCACAGCAACAACTGGTTCCTCCCATTCACAGCAAATTACATGATTAGAAAGCACTGCATGGCACAATCTTACCAAAAACTAAAAAGCAAATCAATTCACATTTTGTTCCAAAGCTTAAGGGGTCATGAATTTTTGACATTGGGCTGAGTTAAAATCAAACTACCACATATTAATTACATCTGTTGGCATGGTTTATTTCTTACTTGCTTCCTTTTTCCTGCTGTCATTTCTACACATTTTATTGGACAGGAAAGACAGTGGAATCAGCAGTGTTAATCAGAAATATTATCTCTGAAAACGAGCAAGTTGGCATGTTAAAAGCATCGTTACAGAGGTGGTAGACATGGTTTTGCTCCTGCATGTCATGGCTATAAGCATTTTCACATCAAACCAAAGTGCTCTCCAGTGGATTCGAGTTTCTCCTTCATCCTATGGCCTTGATCATTGACTTTTTAACACAACAAATGAATACATAGCACCTAACATAACCAAGACCATGTACAACCACAAAGCCTGGTAAGTACAAATGCCCTACATAGACAGACCTCTGCTACAGGTTAAAATGTCAAATGCTGCAATTGTAGAACTTAATCCATATTCCAAGTACCTATCACATTCAGGCAGAAACATACCGGCTGAGTGACTAATACTTCTGGGAAGTCGGTCTGCAAGTGTAGTACGGTACTGCTTTTCTCCAGTGCCTAATTTCAGCTCTAATGCTTCATAAAAGGATTATTGAATTTTTCTCTTGATGTCTAGCAGGCCAATAAAATGAATAAACTGATTAACCTGTGGGATTCTATTCAACACTTTTTTTTGGGTGGAGGAAATAGCAAATGCATGTGCGCTGCAAGCTCCTTCTCAGCCAACACAGAGCTCTGAATGACTGGCTAGCAAGTCATTTCCTGTGCTGATTGGAATGAAAAGTATGTTCAGCACGTAGCACACAGGAAAGAGACTTAGGAGTCTGGGGTCACTCAGACTTACAGACTTTAAGCAAGCAAAAGCCTCCCCAGCATGAGGTCATCCAGTCCATAATAGAAAAATCACCCCACAGCACAGACGGAAGAGACCCCTCAGTCACAGATTTACCAACAGGTACAGAAGGAGGTTCACTCCATAAATTCAAATGCAAAAAAATCACAATTTCTACCGAACTAGACTACACTTTTGCTACCATCGATGTGTTACTGTTGACAGGCTCTTGTACCAGTACTGTCCAGGTAGTGGCATTGTTTTTAATTGTAACTGGTTGGCTCAGAGTCTGTAATATGTTTTATGCCTTGAACTGCACTGTATTTTTGCACTTTGTATTGCGCTTATATTTTGAAAGTTGTCATGGATAAGGGCGTCTGCTAAGAAATAAATAATAATAATTACCTCTAATAGTATTTAATCGGTGACTCCTCAGAGAAGAATGACCATGTTCTGGTGAATGTACAGTATAGTAACTGCCTGTTTTCAGAGCAGGCTGAAGGTAAAGTGCAGACTGGCGAGGTAGTTTTGACATATGGGCTTCCTGAACTCCTGTGATTTAGACTCCACTATACAGTTCAGGAAACTATTGCTTGGCATACATGATCCGGAACTACAGCTATCAATGATGCACAACAATATAGTCATATAAATAGTGCTTGTTATTATAATTGTACATTGTTATTCTGTAAAGCAGTAGACTGAGACCATCACAGTTTATTGCACTATGCATATAGTGTCTTGCAAGCTGGTTTCCTTATTAAGAATACATATTTGTCATTTTGGTACAATTGATTCATCTTTTCAGCTTTTCCACAAATTTGAGGAAGGCATAGCCTTATCATTAAAATAAAAAAAATTAAAAAATAAAAACACCAAGTTCTGTACAATGCGATTTTGGTATTTTAACATAATTTGTATTCATATTTCCCTCCTGAAGCTCTCAGTGTGAAGTGAGCAGTACCCAGCAGGAAGCCATGATGACCCTATGCATCGCTGGCTGCAACTCTGACCATGACGAGGTAATGCAGGAGATTAGGTGGCAAAGCATCAGTGCTTCACAATGCTCAGCCGCTCCTGCTCTCGAATGGCAGACATGGCTCTTCATTGCAGGGTTTATTGTAGCTAGACATGCATGGCAAATTGCTACAAAAATGTACTCTGCTTGCCAAACGCTGAAAACATGCTTTAAAGCAGGGGCCAGCAGGTATCAGTACGAAATCAGTGTCCAGATACATAAGCGGACGTCGGCTGGCCAATAAACCGGATCGAAGAGAAAGCAAAGCCAGAAAGACAACTCTGCCCAACTCTGTCCTTCTCTGCTACCTGTTTCCCCATCATAGCCCACTCTGTGCAAAGCCAGAATGTGGCTGATGATAAAGGAGTCTGACTGTGATCACGCTTAAAGGGAAAGGGTTTGTGACTCTGCTAAGTCCTCTGGCAGGTAACTGTTGTAACAGTACAATGCAAGATCAAACAGAGTGGCATTCCCTGCTGGACACAGGGGGCTTCACTGTTTGGTGCAGAAACCGCATGTTGCTGCCATTATAAGGGGATACCAGAGCTGATCTACTGCTGCCCCATGCAACGTCAGCCTTACAGTCAGCAGAAGCCCTGGGGGGCACAACTCTGTGCCCCCTCACCAAGGTGAACTTATTAATAGGAGCACAATAATAACAATCTGTACAATAATAAGCACGTTAACTCTTATGGAAAATCGAAATCTGCTAAATTAAGACTGACATTTTATAAGCAAGCCCATCACTGAATCTTTATATTTAACATATACTTAATCTTACTAATTTATTAGAACTGTAGCTGTAGATCCCATGAAAGCATATATGATATGATATACTTAGATTTTCTGAAAGCTTTTGATAAGGTTCCACACCAAGGACTGATCCTAAAATTGGAAGCTGTAGGCATTCAGGATAATGTAAGTAGATGGCTTATGAACTGGTAGATGTAAAGGAAATGAAGGGTTTCAATAAGAGGAGTTGCTTCTAACTGGAGTGAGGTTGTTAGTGGAGTTCCACACGGATCAGTATTAGAGCCTGTGCTTTTTCCAGTCTATGTTAATGATCTGGACTCTGGGATAGTTAGCAAACTTGTCAAATTTGCGGATGATACTAAAATAGGTGGTTCGGCAGATACAATCTCGGCAGCACAGGCTATTCAAAGTGACTTAGATAATATTGAATTGTGGGCTGACACCTGGCAGATGAAATTCAATGTGGACAAATGCAAGGTATTACATGCAGGTAACAAAAATATCCACTATAATGACACTATGGGAGGAATAGAACTGTAAGAAGAAACGCATGAGAAAGACCTAGGAGTTTATGTGGACACTTTCTCCATCCAAACAATGTGGGGAAGCAATAAAAAAGGCAAACACAATGTTAGGGTATATTGTCAAAAGTGCAGAGTTGAGAACAAGGGCAGTAATGTTCAGACTGTACAATGCACTAGTCAGAGCTCATCTGGATACTGTGTACAGTTCTGGGCTCCACACTTCAAGAAAGATATCGCTGCTCTAGAGGCAGTTCAGAGGAGAGCAACCAGACTTATTCCAGGTCTGAAGGGAATGTCCTACTGAGAGACTGAGGGAACTGAACATTTTCACCCTGGAACAGAGGAGACTATGTGGGGACTTGATTCAAGTCTTCAAAATCATGAAAGGCATCGACCACATCAAACCAGAGGAGCTTTTCCAGATCAGCAGGGACACACGCACCCGGGGACACAAATGGAAATTGGGTTTAAAGGCATTCAAGACAGAAAACAGGAGACACTTCTTCACACAGAGAGTCGTCACAATCTGGAACAAACTCCCCAGCGATGTGGTTGAAGTGACAATTTGGGAACATTCAAAAATAGACTGGATGTGATCATCAGAACTCTTAGTTATTAATGGACACTAAATAACCACGAGGTGTCGAATGGTCTCGTTTCATTTGTAAACTTTCTTATGTATAAATGTTCATTACAAATTGTGGTTACATTTAGATAGCCTAATGAATGTATGGATCATCATACAGCAGGGTCACATTAAAGCAAAAACAATCCACATTTTTATTAACAATCATCAGGAACTGGTATATTCTAAAGCTTCTAAAAAGTATTTTTAATTGATCAACATCAAGCAAAGCAGCAGTTCAGATTCAGTTTACAAACACATTTACAAATAACACTAACTATAGTCAACAATGTCTATGTCCACAGAAGCCATGAAATCCTCATGTAGCTATACCTCATACCAAACCTAGATTTATGTGGTGGCTGTGGTACAAATAGGCGTATATTGGTTGTGGAATGGGTTTCTGCATTGGAGACCTAGTACAGAACTTCCTGAGAAAGTTATGGCTTACAACGTAGGAGACCATCTAAGCATTGAAACCACTGGACCACATTATTTAACTTCTGAAATATTTTCAGTTATCAGAAGTAAATATGCTTAAAAAGACACGGAAAGTCAGAACTTGGTATTAAGCTTATCCTGGATAAGTAATCCATCATAACTAACATTCCCCACAGAGACACCCATCTGACATGAAAGCAACGAAGGTGAAAACAGATCCTCCCACATCATTTACAGTATGTAACTCGACATCTTTTGGAAAACTACCAGTGAAAGGGGCCTAGTTAAGTCACCCAAGAAGAATAAATACAAGGGTTTGAAAATTGTAAGAAAAACAAAAATAACTTTCTAAAACCATGCATGAGAGATAAAATTACAAGGTATGGGTACATTTTTGTCAGGCATCTCGTCCAGACAGGTATGCATACCAAGAGGAGGGGTTTTTGGTCCAGCATTTGCTCTTTGGGTGTTTTACACCAAAAAAGGAACATTACTCCAGTGATCTACAGTGGAAGATGATAATTATTTCACTTTCTTTCTGTCAAGGATGCCAGAAAAACATCTCCATTTAAAGTGTTGTAAGAGAGAAGTAGCAGTAAACAAATTGCATACATCTACCACTGTATTGTATTACATAATAAAATTCTATTTGCAAATCAATACAGTCTGATAAGAATTTCATGCTAGCAGAATGTGACTTCAGGACAACAGTAGCACACAAATATGGAATTAATTTAAGACAATGGTACAGTATATCATTGTGCAAAGATTCCAAAACAGACTGCTTTGATTTTCACTGGCACTGAAGATGACCAGGCCGAGCCGCCACACAAGGCTTCCCCATAACCAAAGGAAGAGGCCCTGTGGTTTCTGCTGTGGTATGTGGAGAAAGGCAAATTAGAGCTGCAGCCAGAGGACAACCTCTTCTCTCTCTGCTTTCTCTGCAAAATGCAGTAAAAACAGATGGGTAATAAAACACAGCACTGTGGGCAGCACTGTCCATCTGATTCAAGAGAGGAGGTGCGAGAGCTCAGCGCGTGACGGGCAAGCAATTTGCAGTGTTGTGTAATCCTCACAGAGTACAGTGTCAGATCACACGGAATGACAGTACCTTTCCCCCTCCACTAATGTGGCTAAATGCATCAGCAAACTGAGACAGGAAGACAAAAAAAAAAAAAAAAAAATTCTCATGTTTGACATTTCAAGGTCAAATCTCTAGGGAGTGTCTATACATTTGTTTTTAAACAGAGGAATTCAAGTGTAGCAAAAAGCTGAGCCTAACTGTTAGGTTGTAATTTCTGGTAAACACAATGGCCTGTCTGCTGGCTTTATTTTAAAAATCCCAGATTAATTCTCCCAGGATAGCCTGGCAGTGCCATACTGTACCAGGGGACAACAACAAACAAAATAATAAGAATAAAATAGTGATACCTCATCAAAGCACAAAGAGCAAAGCCAAAAAATACATTTGAGATACTTATCTGCAATACATTACAAAATACACTATACAATTAACCTGAGACGAAGGTTAACTATATATCTTTATTTTTCTGATGACAGTAACCCATTCTATCAACAGGTAGGCTAGTTCTTTATTCCAATTTAAAGTCAATGCCACTTCAAACGTATTGCAGGTCAATTAGGAGTTTATTACTCATTATTTCTCACAGTACAATGCATCAAGAACATAGATTGGTGTCAGGCTGATTCAATATGAATTAATTGTGTATTTTATAAATACTTTGAAAATACAAATACAAATTATAACCTTCTCTAAGATGTAGATTCCTAAAGCTCGCACACACACACACACACTGCATGGACCAGCCAACAAAAACACGACCGGCCTAGTTTTACTTCCAAATGAAGTGCTCAACATGTTCAATGAAAGACAGACACTTGTGGTAATTTACTGCAGTAGAAGCAAGTGTGGAGTGTCAGGATGACTGGGCGTTTCTGGCACTTGGTGACCCATGTTCCTGAGAGCGGAGACCAACCAGCACTGACGAACATCCTTCCAGGGAGAGGGGCCACACTCAGCCCAGACTGCATCCATCACCACTCTGATTAGCCTTGGCACAGGAGCCACATATGAAATCGGCTGTTGCAATGATACAAGCTAGTGTGGTCCTGCCCTTTCAAAACATTGATTAAGCCTCTCTGACGATCTCTTCCATAAGCGTCTTTCTCACCTGTGGTTCTGGTATTGTAAAAATGCCTGAAAACACACACAAACAACAATATTGATTGATGTCCTTATTAGTTTATGTATAAAAGAGACCAGAATTGTTATATTTCAGTCAGTTGAGCACAGGGTTTATCTGTTCATATACTGGACACAATGTTATTTTCTCCCTGGCCTTCTCATGGTCATTTAGGAAAATAGAGATTGCTGGTCAAAATGCATAACCCTCTAGGCCATTGGAAAATGTCTGTTTTGTAAAACAATTATGACTGCTTAAATCTAATTTCCTTCCCCATCTATCTGGAAAATGCACTTTTAGAGAGAGTGGAATGATACTCATAACTACTTTCACAAAAGCATACAGCACCAAAAATAAATGTTGCATGTGCATTTACTAACCCCCTCTTAAAGTGAGTTGTCTTCAACTTAAAACTTTTTTTTATATACATACATACATACAAATACATTATAAATATATATATATATACACACACACACACATTATAAATAAATATATATATATATATATATATACATATATATACAAATTCTAAGGACACTGGTGTAAACGACTCCCACTGTAACCCTGCATGGTTCAAATCAGCCACACGCTGTTATATAAGCCTGCATCAAGTAATGAGTATTTCTGGCTTGAGATATTTTGAGCAGATGTTTATTCAGAGGTGTGAAAATAAAATCTTCAATATCCTAGTGTTTCAAGAGTATAGGAATCTGCAGCTAGCAACAGCTGAAATGGATGGTACTTAAGCAAAGGAAGCCTCTTTACTTTTCCAGAAGAAACAGTCAAATTTAAATAAGACTATTTTGCAGCTAGCACAAGCCTTCTGAAAATGTGAACAGAATGAATGAAGGAAAAGGCTACTGCATGCAAAGTGAGCTTGAGTTCTGCAATGATAATGAAATTCATCCCAGCTCAGCCAATAGTACAAAAATCATGGTGTAGGTACCGATGGCATAGTGCGGTTTATCCTGCCGAGGATGAAGATAAGTGCACTCTTCAGATGGGATTATAGAGGGATTGAAATATAATTCCATTTACTTTCAGAAACAGGTTAAGCCATCTTGGCGTTCCTCGACTGCTGCTGTCAAGTGAAGCAAAACAGTAAAGCAGCCCCAGCCAGGGCTGCCAGACTGAAGGGGCAGCTCCGGGAACAGGAAGCAGAGAGAGGGCCTCGTGCAGTTCGGCAGATGAGAGTGATGCAGTGAAGCATGACAAGAATCTGTATCAATGCCTCATCTCAAAGCAGCAGGACTCGTCTCCAAGAGCAAGGATCGTAAAGCAGGCAGGGAAGCCTGAAAACTGTGTAGAAAAGATCCTGAATCTAATTGAAGTATAAATACATATTTTTAAAAAGAATACAAAAACAATTGACTGACCATGTCCTATTAACCAATCAGGGGACAGGGTCAGTCAATGGCAAATTCAAATCTGAATATTACTCAATCTGTGCAACAAGTCTGTTTTCATAACTATGTTTAATCAATTGGTCAAGCTTAATCGTTTTAAAATGATCTGAATGAAAATATATATTTTTTTTGTTTAAGAGCCTTGTAAAAAAACGAGCAACATGCAGCAGTTTCCCTTCCTTTGTTTGAATCCCTTTAAAACAAAAATCATTCCAAGACTCCAGGCTTCCAGATTTCATCAGTGAGAGGAAGTCAGAAGAAACGGTATGAAAACTGGGACTTTCTTTCTGAAATGTTGTGATTATAATAATCAAAGGGGGCTGGGCAGTATGAATATAAACAACCTTGGCACAAAAATTATTTCACAGACATCCAAGTATTCAAAGGCAGTAAGACTGATGCATTTTACAATGAGCTTCAATACAGAGTCAATGTCTAAAAAAAAATGGCTGCCTAAGAACCCTCAAATATCCTTATTTAACACATTATCTTTTCCACTAATAAAAAAAAAAAAAACTGTTCTACAGACACAAAGCAGTTAAACCAGGGCTTGCTTTCATCAAAATAAGATGCACAGCATTATAATTAAATATGCTTAACGGCTGATTTATGTAAACATTGGAGAGAAAAAAAGTGCTTAAATTTGTTGTTCTTTAATGAGTTTGCTACCCTGCTTGGATTTGGACTGGCACCTTGCCCTGAAGAGACAAAAAAAAGCCACTGGCTTTTACAATGAAAAATACTTAGAGGAACTGCTCCAGACAATAATTGAATATAGCATATTTCCAACTTTCCAAAGCACAACTTCTAGAGCTTAAACCGAGCAACAACAAAACGTTTGACTAGATTTCCTTGTGAATATTAATTGTGATAACAAACTGCAAAAAGACATAGGCTACAACATTCATTGACATCCAAATTCTATTAGAAAAACAGTATAGGCTATATAGTGTGTGCGTGGTTCTCTGGCTATGTATCAAAATGTTTCTGAATGCAGAATTAACATTTTATATCACAACAGTGATATCAAGAGCTCAAATCTTCCCAAATACATATGTGGAGAGAAGAACATTCCCGGTGAGATGGTATTAAATTGTACAGAGGCACAATATCCTATCTGCATTAAACCTGCAATTCTGGTTAAGTGTTACAGAGCACAAAACATAATCCATAAAAGAAAATTAACTGTGGTTAGGCCAACATTCTTCTATATTCAAACATCCATATTTTGCAAGATCAAAAGCACACTCTGTGAAGCGAATAAAACTATTTTATAGGAGCCAAGTGCTGACAAAAACACTTTATTTGCTTGTATATAGTCTTATTATTTTTTTTACTTATGTTGTTATGGAGCTTGAGCATGACAACAACACAGCATTTTTCTTTTTATCCAGAAACCTACTCTCATTATCCCAGAGCTGTTTCCAATATGAACAGCTCAATGCTCAGAAAGGCCTTGTCACATCCTGCCTTTGTTGAGGAAACTGTACAGAACAAAAACGTTATTATGTTCTTCTAATGAAATATTATTAAAGTAACTTTGTACGTCTCCTCACAAAGGCTCACTTCTGAACATTTGCTTGCCCTAGACAATGTATTAAGATTGCCTCCTCACCAAAGAATAATGCCTACCTAAAATATATATTTAACCCGTTTTAATTGGTCCTGGATTCTGTATACCAATATGTAGCTGAACTCAGCTCCTTTAAGAAGTAGTTTGATGAGATTCTACAAAATATTAGCTATTAGACAACACAAACAAGACTGGCTTAAGGGTCTTCTCTCATTTGCAATCCTTCCTGTGCCCATACGTTCATATATACAGGACAAACGTACAAGAGCACTAGAAACTCCGTCCTTTAGTACAAAGACATTCATGAAAGAAACACCTGCAGCACAGCAAAGAATGGGTTAACTTTCCACTCAATCCAGAGGAATGGTTTAGGAAATTAATAAACAGCTATCAACCCTCATGTTTATTCATTTATAACAAATTAACGATGTAGATAGAATGTTTTGGTTTCTGTCAATGTAATTATTCAGCACATGTAAAAGAAATGAGAAACAATTTAACAAGAAATCAAGAGGTCTAAAGTAAAATTACTTAGTGGATGCTGGCAATGTGTAGAATTTATCTGGCTTTGATGTTAATTAACTTGATTGACATTTCACGTTCAATCTGAACTGTTCTTCATCTCTCAACATCCGAAAAAATAATAAAGAACAATTATCCTCCAATTCAACCATCTATATTGTTGTATTTATTAAGCATGACTGCATTGTTCACTGGCATTTACTGTTGTTGTTTGTTAAATGTAAGATTGACATATAACTAAGGTGTAAGTATCACCCCTGAATATCAGAAATTCTAAGTTCATTCATCCAAATGGCCATGCAAAGGAAACAAAACAGTATTTTATTTTCTCTGTCAGTGACTGACACAACTGAGACAAAACATAACAGCTACATATGAGATCATAAATATTTAATACCTGGCTATACGTTTTAAAAGTACCGATTAACACTAGCAACTCTTGATGTGAGGTTGTGCATTCTAATAACTGAGATGAAATGTAAATTCTCTCTGCCTTTGTGTGGGTGTGTTGTGTGTGCGCGCACATACATATACATTATAAGGCAAATGTTTACTATTTTTTTCAGATTCTCTACCTCAGTTTTGAATTATTTGAATCACAACATCAAAACAAGGAACATTTCAGCTAGGGTACATACTCCTACATCAGTTTGTGTTTCCCTCTGTTCTTAACAGGCATATTTGTGTAGCTTGTTGATAAGATGTGCTTCCATGCATTAAATATTAAAATGACACATGCATGGTATCTCATGAGGAGAGACTGGTTACAGTTCCTTTAACTCAGAGGTCACCTAATTTCTCCTTATATATAAAAAAATATATAATAAAACACTCCTATTTTTCAAGAAAAATAAACAAAAATAAACGGCAGCACATGCTGATTGCTGACTTTTCAGAAAAATCGTTTTTGTCAACATTCTCAGTCTCTAAAGTGGTATGAAAGCAAACCAGATCAGCCAACAACCTCTAGTGAAAAGAGCTGACGGGCTGAGATTTATCACTCTAAAATCCCGACCGTTCATTAGAGAGGACATATGGGCAATGGTGGCTGCTGGCGGATATAGCAAACTTAGCATTCCAAAAACCTTTACAGTCTCAAATGTTCCCATAGGAAAACTTGTTTAAAAAAAAAAAAAAGTACACTACCGAGAACAGAGTGGCGATACAATGGCAACAGTTCATATTTCAAGCGATACCATATTTGACAATGCATTAGCAGAATGCAGCATTCCGAAAAGCTTACACAGCCAGTTACCCATAAGTCATTTCTGTCCGCATTCATGAATATTTGCCATTAAAAACAGTAAGGAACTGAAAGGCTGGTCCTCTGTAGATTCCGTCAAAGTCACGGCTCCTTCTTGAAGTACTTTTCTTCTGTTCATGCAGTAGGCTAATACTCTCAGTCCAGAATATAATGAATTTCCCTTGTGTTGCTTCTGCTTCTCCACTTAGACAACGTAACAGTTCAACAATGTGAAACAAACAAGCAAAACAATCTGCACGATTTTCCCCATTGAATGCGATAATTCACAAATCATTCACAGTGCGATTCACATTTGACACAGAATATATAGGTAGAAAAGTATTGGTATAATAAAGAGATATAATACAGATTCAAAATGTATTCAATAGTGTGTAGACCTATATTTGGTCCTACAGTCTTTATGATAAATGGAGGACAATGTTTGAAGAATAACTTATAGGGCTTGTACATGTGAAAACAGCCTGACTGCAAGGCATTACTTTGAGTTCATTTAGCCTAAGTGGTAGCTGCCATATCTCCGAGGGTATTTCAACTTTTTGAAAGTACTCACAAGCACTGTAGACATGGTCGGTTTTCACTTAAGACTGCATAATGATTGAATTCTTGAGTCAGTACTAAAAAGAGATCCCTCTTTGAAAGAATATTTAAGGATTAAATGCTGGCAACACGGTAGTCACTGATTGAGCTCAAGGAAAAACAGATCTTCAGAAAAGCATTATTTTGTCAAAGCACTGCACTGGCTGCTTCCCAAACCACTAGGACGAGGGCTGGGGCTGGAATAATACCATCAAGCAAACAAAACAACAGCCAGGGCATATACATGAACAACACATGCATTTTTGAATTTCAGCTTGCACAGAAGAGCACAAAACAGCTGCATCTCCTCAAATAGTGTTTCTTTCGGTTTGACGTTTAAGCCAATCCAGACTTTACAGGGAGTTTAATTACACACCAACAGCTTTACAAACCTGATTAAGTTCACAGTCAAAGCTGGGGCTGATCAGACTGCCAGCAATACATAATATTTTATTTACAGCACAAAACCTAAATAGCAAACCTTGTAAAAAGACTGTCCTTAAAAGTACTATAACCTGGAAAGCTTATCAACTTGGAGAAACACTTATTTTTGTACATGACCAAGCCAGGCAATGTCAAATGAAACCCTCTAAAGCTTCTGTTGCAAAAGTCCAGTGGCTACCTTCTTCATTAGACTAAAATCGTCCTCCCACGTAATGTCAATTTTTATACTAAGAACAGGAATGTGGATGAAAAGTCTTGAACATATTCTCTACTTCTTCACAGTAAGAGTTTCAGCCAAAACAAACACCGCATGGTTGTCCAAACCCTCAAGATTAAAGTAGAAAACTTTAGTAAACAAGACAGTCTAATTAGGACACTGGTTGGAGTTTAGCAATACCCACCGGTACACTGTGAATTAAGCCACAGTTGCCATGCAAAAAAAAGGTAACAAATCACAGAGAACTTACAATAGCATCTGTCCCTTCCAGAGCGAGTTGGGCTGTTGGAATAAGAGGCACCAAGCTCTTGCTTTAGACAGCCAATGTACCAACACTAAACTTGTCTAATCGGTTTGAGAAACCAGCATACTAGAAATAACTTATGGAAATGGGGATAAAGAAAACTGGCAGATTGAGGTGTAAGTGCAACACCAAAAGGATGACCGTATGGAAACTTAAGGAAAAACTATAACACAGTTTCATGCTCACAAATTCTGTTTTGTCAGTTGTTTTCCTAAAGCCACATATTAAGCAGCCATAAAATCTGTTTAAAAATAATCCACACAAGGTAGCCAGTTCAGTGGTTAACTTTGTGGAAAGACTGTTGCCAAGGCACTAGAGCAGAAAGAGATGTAGCTTCCCTGTTTTCATTACATTTTTCCTTTTCGTGTAGCTAAGGTCCAAGACACACAGTGCGAGGTACAGGCCCAGCCCTGGAGAGGGTCCAGCATCAGCACTTTTCTAAATGAGGAGAATATTAATTACACCACAGCTATTTCCTGTACACGTCAGAGCCTCAGAATTAAAGCTCAACAGGCCTGACTCCACATAATATCCGTGGCTGCCTTCGTGCCAGGTCAGGGAAGGTGAAGAGGATACTTGTGTTCTTCTAAAATAATAATTTAGGACCTTTCCAATGGGCTTGTCACAGTCAATTTTAAAACAAGGCATCCTTTAACTTCCTGCAGTGAGATCAAACAGAAAGGCCTGTAAAGAATCCCCCACTGACAATGCAGATTTCATCAAGTCCTGCATAAATCATCATTTGAAATGAACTGTGGTCATAGAGTAAATCAGAGTTAGCCATCTCAGAAGTGCTGATCTCATGTACCAGCCTACGATCTCGCTTTATTTCAAGTGGCCTGAGTCAGACATTTTAAAATCAAAGTCCTTGCAGCGTTAGTCCTGTTACCATATTGATGGAAAAAGCAGTTTTCTCTGTAGTCAACCGCCTCCCTCCCTCCCCTTGTATCTATTCCAATGAGCACGTGTTTAGACTGTTAGGAAGCTGCAAATTAAATTGTAAGTTTCTGTACTAAAATTGCACAGCAAAACATTTATTCTACTATACTAATCTCAAAACAATTTATTTTACTTTGGCAGTTAAATGCAGATTTATTTGCTAAGGTTTAGCCACAGAGAGCTATTGGTGTTATTAATAAACCCAGTACTCTTAGGCAGACAGCAATCTTTGGCTGCTATTCATACGAGGTTATATGCAGTTAACCACTGGAATGCATCAGTTAAGCCCAAAGCAACAGATTGATGTATCATTTGCTTGTGATCAAAAACTAGTCATGTGCATCGATATTTTTTAAATTTAGTTTTTCGTCTCACTGATGGGAAGCTTGCTCCCCTCTCCTCAGGTCCGACTCGCTTTAAGCTCATACGATTTAGCTGGTCTCCCCTCCCCCTGCACCCATTCTTTCAGTTTTACTGATCACATGCACAACATTGCTTCAGTTTGCAGACTATCAAGGATAAACATTTGAGTTGCAGTAGTTAATTACACGCGAGTATCGCACCATTATCCACAGGTCCACATATATGACTGAGTTCTTTCCTTTACCCTTTACTAAATCTCCATTTATTGATATTTCAGCTTAATGGAAAAGGATTAAAAAAATACACAATGAAAAAGTGATTGCCTCATCTTGGTATGAGGAGGTAATTTTAGTCCCAAGATCAACATGTTGCTAAAAGACTGTTATTAATGGTTTATTTTGTATAATGTTTGATTCTAGAGTGTATTATCAACATAATTATTGATTTAATATTACTCTTTATAATTTGGAAAGGACAGTTTGTCATGCACCTTCTTCCCTCTTCTGACTGATTTCAAGTAATCCAGTCGGGTGATTCCCTGTCAGACTACAATAATAACCAAGAATGTGCTTCCAGTTGACTCGTATAGCTTAATAAATGTTTAATTTGATACTTTGTAATAAGTTCCAGAGTACTACTGGAACATGTCACCCCCTCTACATTACACTTGTCTTGCTTGCTTCGACTATGAAAGTACATGGTTTTGTCCTAGTGTTCCTCTCCTTCACACACACAGCTCAGTGCCACTCAAAGTCGTACCCACAGAAAAATGTTTGCCCGTGAGGACTAGTAGTGCTGTGACGTGATCAGATGGTAGGTGTAGGACTGCCAAGACTGCGTTGTCTGTGGTTCTCTTACGTCCCTGCAGAAAGCCTGGGAGGGCTGCTTGAGTGACAGCGTACAGTGGCCTATAGGCAGCTTGACGACTTCTGTTCACAGATCCCATGGTAATGACATAGACCCCTCCCCCTTTGGATAGTATCCTTGTCTCGAAAGATACATTAAAATTCCTTTTGTTGTAACAAAAGCAACAGTCCCAAAATATACAAGGCACTATTTCATAACTTAAAATAAAATAAAACATGTATATAAACATTTATATATACACACACACACACATTTATATATAATTAATTTTACTCAGGGGTATATTCAATCTTTGACCTCTGCCTTTGCTCAATAACTATTCTGTTTGAAGTACAGTAGCTCCTTCAAATCTTACCAATTTAATGCAGAACACATCATTAAGGGTCAAATAGATCCAACTAGCCTGCTGGGACTGCAAATTATTCATCTTACATAATTTCACGCTGCCTATATTTTAGATTTCTTTCTTTTGATACAGCACAGCTTTCACTGATTCACCAACACCTGGCACAGTCGGGGACATTTTTCGCAGGCATACCACATGAATCACAGTATGTGACAAGCTCTGGATACATACAACACAGCCGAATGCACCAGAAACAGCAAAAATGTCTACAAAACGCTACCAAAGCAAACACGCAATTACACCAAAGCTCATTTGATTAGAAATTTGAACTTGTGCCTTATATAAAACCAGTTCACTCTTCCTTCCCCCTTAGCAGTCTGGGAGTATGCTGCACAACTTCAAATGGCCATTAAGAGTACTTCATTCTAAATGTTATGTTCTAAAGGTGCCAAAAACAAGCACCTTATCTGTAAGTCACTGGGTATTCAAAGGAAGTAATTCAGCACTGAACAACTACTGACTGAATGTCGGTGCCCTAGAGAATGTATCAGACTACACCCTCGATCATAGTTTCTGGTCTAATACTGTATCACACAGGGAACATGTATAGCCCATAATACAGTGCTCCCCAATCTTGTCTCATGCAAACAGTGCAGTAATAAAAATACTGAGGAACTACTTCAACCAATTCACAGCAGTCTGCCATCAATCGCTTTAAGCATAAAAAGTTACTTAAATGATATGCTGCAACACAGTACGGGGTGTGATTCATGATGGTCGATATATTAAGTGGAGCTGGATCCCTACTCTTCCACCTTCACGACAGGGCCATCGGCCGTATGCGATAATACCGGCCACACAGTCTGTGCTGAAAGGAGAGCGCACCTGGAATCCATCAAGCAGCCGAATACATGCAGCGCATTGTACCTTAGGGGACGTGCAGGTGGGTGAGCTTAAGAATTATGGAGTGATATTTTATTCCCCCCGACTGGACAACCCACTTGGGACACGACCTCGGAAAGTATGACCACAATTACGGGTACAACCCAAGATGCCAGGTTCATGAATATGATCTAGGATTACCCCAAGAAAAGTGACGCTAGCGATGAAGCCTTCTGGTAGCATCTGTGACCTTGATCCCACAGAGAGACAGTAGCAACCTCCCTGCTGTGGAGGGAATGGATAAGCCACTACAAAGCACCCATGATATACCATATGGTAAGAAAGGGGAAATGCTGCTTATGTGAATGATTATGAGCAAACCTTCATCAGTAGAAATGTGAACCAGTTTCAACTGGTACCTCGGACGATTAAGTATTATGGTACATTTTAGAAAGACTGGTGACCAGTCTTTCTAAAGTGTACCATAATGCTTCATCGTCCACATAGCACTTCTCATTATAGACAAAAGCAGTGTACAGAGTCTTTTCCTTCATCATTCTAGGTTATGTTATGTTTTCAAATTGAATCTTGACTTATCTGTGGTGCAGATCGGAAGACAAGACAATGATTACTGCTGGCTTTCTTGTTCACATGCTACAGCATTTCATTATCAATGACAGACTTTCAATCAGTGTAGTTCCAAGACAAAAATAAAAAACAGGGTCAGTCTTCCATGAAACAAAGGTTAGGTTTTACCTGGTTACCATTGTCCTAAAATCGAATGATTCAAATCCAGGTTTCACATTTTTTGTTTTGGTCTTGAGGAAAAACAGAAACAAATACAAACTTCACATATGGGAGACAGATAACACAAATCTGATTCTTTTCAAAATTACTGCAGGAGAAATCTGATATTTTTCACAAGCACCTTTCCATTTGTGTCCGTCAGATTTGTTTGTTCAACAAAACTAACCTGGATTATTTCTGATGGTAATTTTGTTTCACATTATTATCAATATTCTAGCCAAGTACATTTGTTAAAATTAACAATATAAGTATCGTGTTCCAGACAGCAATATTCCCAGCAATCCGGGGTTTTATTTATTTATTTGTAGCCACAGAGAAATTGGAAAAAAAAATGCTTTAAAGCATCTCACATTTATGAGCTTGAACACAGTAGAATGAGATCATCAAAGTTTCCAGTAATAATTACAAGAGCATGTCAAACTCTGAGGGTCTGAGATCAACAGCTAGTGATGTAATGAAGCCACAATCAAGATGCCTACAACAGGGCAGCAGTTTGGAGCAGTGGTCAGGGGCAGGACTCTGGACTCCTGAGTGGAGGGTCGTGGGTTCAGTCCCAGTTGGAGGACACTGCTGTTGTACCCTTTAGCAAGGTGCTTTACCTAGTTTGCTCCAGTATAAGAACAAACCGCTGTATATGGTATGTAACAAATGTGTTAAACAATGTAATGTGTAACAATTGTAAATCACCAAGTCTGCTAAGAAATCTAATCATTGTCATCTATCAATTACTGTTTGTCTGTCCGCCTGTCAAGCACATACATTCATGTAACACCTCAGTCAGTTCTCCTGAGGTGGCACCACTGAATTCAGAGATTTTCTTGTAGGCCTATTATTTACAGCCTTGTTCCTGCTTGTCATCTTTCTGGGCCATTTGAATGGCCTGATCTAATTCTGCAGAACGGCTGGAACAGAGGTTGAAGACAATGAAGCAAGAAGCTATGAATAGAAACAGACTTTACAGTGAGCAAGACAAAAAATAAATCAGAAAGTAGAGCCGGGGAACAATGTGACTGGTGGGAATGCAATTGGGAGGCCTCAGCACATTCTTGATAGGTGTCACTAATGCCATCATTCTCACATGTCAAAACTGAAAAATAGCACACTAATCAGAGAATTTCAAAGAACCAACAAAAAAATCAACCAAATCGAGATGGAACCTGATAAAGCCATCGGGGAAAAGCATAAAATATCTTTAATTTCCAAACTCAGGGCTTTCTGCAAACATTTCACAGTCACACATCTGTTCATAGTTTACAGTTTAAAGATGGGCTCTTTTCAAATTATCAAGCTGTTGAATATACAATTAGTGTGATTGATTCAATGTAATCAGTTAGTACGCTTGATTTCTGATTTATTGAGACACATAAATACATTATTATTAAACGGGCATGCTGTTAACAGGTGGTGGCAGTTATATTTAGCATCTATATTTACCAAGGCAGCAGTTACCTCACAGAAGCATTATGAACCAATAGCAGTTATGCCATTCAGTAGTGATTTTTTCACAATTTGTTTACAGTGTTTATTTAATTTTAATCATTGAGTTTCAAATGGTGATGGATTTCTGGTTCCAGAGATACAGTTTATTATTTCAAACTAGGTTAAAGGATGCACATTTTTTGCCATATCTTCACAAATTGGCACTAAGTTCACGGTGAGATGAAGGCCCTCTTGACCAAATTAGTGAAGCACATTCAAGAACACTAGTAAATGAATGCGTTGTACATCTTTGCGGTTTCACACGTACTACCTACCTGCACTGTAGGGCTATAGTAGTGCATTAGGTGCACTGAGGATTTTGTGCAGTACATCATTTTGAGGGACAGTACATGATGTGCTGAATATGTAAATGCCTGAGGAGCTGAATCACATATCACAGATAAGAAAAATGAGCATGTGGAAGAGCGAATGCCTCAGCTTATGATCACCAAGATAAACTAATCAGATAACACGATGGGCACCCGTTAGGAATAAGCTGTGAAGGTCAAACTGGAATTATTCGGTTCAACTTGAATAATGGGAAACTTACAGACATGGCGAGACGTTGTTTCATTTTAATATTCTTATGCATGCACACCCATGTGTGTTTCTCTAAGTTCAGAAGTGTGAATAGGAATGGAGGAGATGTGGAAGCCATAACAATCTGTCACCAACAATGATGTGTTCATTAGGATTTCCTTGCAGAATTTGATACTGAAACTATATCCAGCATTAGCTTACTGGAAGTTGAATTGACAAACTTTTAAAAACATGACTCTAGATCTATTCAATCAAGTATAAAAATGATTTCAAAGTGCATTACAATGTATTGCACAATATGGATAAGATGCAGATTGAATTCACCTGAAAACAATATCTACAAATAGGAGTGACTTCAGAAACTCACAGAAAACATTTATGTGTAATGAAAATATTTACAAACCAGTCTGATGAATTGTATGAATCCATACAGGGAACATGTATGGTTTACAGTCAAAACTGAATAGAGTCAATAAAAACACAAAAGTTAGATATCGGGTACTTGAAATACGTTGAACCCATGTTAATTCCACTTTAAAGGGGATGGTTTCTGAATTAAATTCTTGATGGAAATGAGACGTGGAGGAAAGAAACAATATGAAGAAATGCCGACTTGGAACGCTCATCAAATAGCTGCTGGTCATTCAAGCCTGTCTGGTTTCCTTTGCCTCACAAAGGAAGTGACCTCACTCAAAGAAGAAAATTGAGTTTCTTTCCTGTACCGTGTCTGAGCTAGACTATTCAGGGTTCCATTGTCCCCATAAAAGAATAAGACAAGATGTACACATGATGCATGTAATGTGAGCAGGCCTCTTAGTTCCATTGCTGTAGTGAGGGGAAAAAAACTCCCAGCTGTTGTCTAGAGCTTCAGGGCTTGTGTGTGTGTGGAGGGAATGAAAGAAGTAGAAAAAGAAAAAACGAAGGGTAACAATAACAATTCAGCATGTGTCTGGCTCCCTTAATTTTGTATATTCCAGTATCAATTTATAGAACCTCCCATGACTTTGCTGCCTCTGGATTTGTAATATATTTTCTTGTTTACATAAAGAAAAAACAATCTGTATACATCACACTCTGATATGGCAGTGGATTATGTCACTGAATCTACAGGTTTAACTGAGCAGGTGTTATTTCTTCACTAATCTTCAAGTAGATTAATTGGTGAAACAATAATCAGAAATGAAACCAATAACGCAATGTTTTAGTTATCTGTAATAATTTGCAGTAATAAATCAGTATTATTAGCTTAATAAGTAATAGGCCTATATATTTAAAAACTAATTTCTTATTCTATAAATCAGCACACAGTTAAGCTAAATATCACCAATCAGTGGCTTATTATGATTGTTCCCACCTAGTGTCAAATGCTTACAAATGATACCCAAGAATGCCTAAGAGCACTACAACAATTGGGAATTAATTGAATGTGCTTAACCCCTTACAGAAAGCCCGTCAGTTTAACTTATCTTCTAGAAAGTGAGAGCAAAGAAATTGTAAGTAAATGAAAAGCAAGATGTGTTTTAAAAAAGATACAAAGTGATCCATTTCAAATTATTTCTAGGATCTGTTCTTGTTAAAAAGGCTTTGGTGATCTTATTATTCTAGGTTTTTCCCCTTTGGGACAGAAAAGGGGCACAGCTGTAGACATTCCTTCATAATTAGACTAAAGCAATTGCAGATGCTTCAAATTTCTAAAAAACATACCTGAAAAGATTCCAAATACATAAAGAGGCTTTCTTTGCACAATTTATGCATGTTTTGTTGTTGTGGTTGTTTTTAAGGCACATTTGCGAGTGTCATTCCACAACTTCACCGTTTGTATGTGGATTCATATTTATGAGACTGCCCTTCCAAACTCAGGCACAACACAGGAGAGTTAATTTCAGAAACCAGCATGAAGTTTGGCATATACTGAGGAGTACAGAAACAAGTAATAGAAAGGATTGGGGTTGGATTAAGGGCCCTTCACCTTTTCCAAAAATGAAGCTTGGTTAAGTATAGGTACTTTTAAACATAATCCCCAATGAGTTCACAAAAGATTGCAGAATTAGATAGACAGCTCTAGCAGTAAACATTTGAGTACAGATCTGTCACCATTTAAAATTCCAAGCACATCAATGAAAGTAAATAGAGCAATTCTAGAAGACCGCTTTCCACGTGGACAGAGTGCTGTGAACACCCACTTTTGATTATTTCTGACAAGGGCTCATTGCTGGCCACCCTTCACCCTTATGCAAACATGCCTTATGTTTTTGGAGCTCAAACAATGAAAACATAATCTGGCTGCCATTCCATTCTGGAACCGACCATAACAGAAAACAATTTGTTCATTGTTGACCCTTTTCATGACACATTCACTTGAGACTGGACTGCACAGCAGCACACAGAAGAGGCACGGTCAATAAGGGGTTTCATCACCAAAACAAGGACAAGGCTTTGTTCTAATGTGCAATGTGAACAAGCAAGTTGCATAAATTAAAAAACTTGTCAAACTAATGCAACTTCTATGACTAAAACATCCTCCAAAACAAAAACATGTTATTATTTATCAATTTTGCCATTTGTTTCCATGTACTAGAATATAAATTATACTCAAAAACAAGGACTTATTGTTACCATACAATAATCCTAAATATATAATGTTGCTTTCCTTATTGAATATGGGGCACATCTTTTTCATGTTCTTGTTCCATGTCAGAAACCAGTGTAATTGCTCTATCCTGAAGGACCTTAAGGGACTTGCAAATGGCATTTTCAAAGAGGGAATTCTGCGCTACAGCTAATGAGCCAAAATACACCCACAAAAACAGCAGCTTTTGCATTTGCACTTAGTTACACTGTAACAATCTAGGATTTCTAATAAAAAGACATGGGCACTGCATTTGGAGTGCTTAAAAAATGTTTTAAGGTACACAAAATACATTTTTCAGGCAACACCAGCAACAGCTAAATAGCTTTCTTTTGTAAGTATTAGAGAGATGGTGTACTTCCACTTGTAAATATATAATGAATGCTTCAAATTTCATTCCAAGACAAATGTCCTAAAAGCAGGTCATACAGTCTCTCCTTAATGAAATTATCCATAACTTGTGATGTCCATTTTGGCAGCAGAGAGCGAAGGAAATTAATGCAAGTGCAGGAGATGAATGCAGTATCATGAAGTCTAAATATTATCTTTATGACAACACCTATAGAGACTTGTCTGGAGAACATAAAAGCTCTAGAGCTAAACCAAGGACAATACAAAACTAAAGGCTGCCACACACTACACTGATGCAAGTAAACACCAACACAACCCAGTGTCTCAGGCTGAGATGGCAAAGGAGTACCCTACATTTTATTGCCAGACCCCCTTCATACAGCAAGACACTGCGCCCTGCAAGCCAGGTCACTGCTTTATTAAGGCAGCCAGCTAACACATGGCACGGGCACTTTGCTAGTTGGTATGGTTACAGAACACTATAAACAAATGGAGAACAAAAAATTCTGCAGTTACCAGAGAAGACTTTGCATGCGTTTCTTGTGGCACGCTACACATGTTTGTGCAACCAAGGGTCTGAAAACAATATATATTAAAAAAAAAAAAAAAAAAACACTAGCCTGCACAATAAGCAAAAATAATAAAAAGACTGTTAAACCCTCAGACATCAGCTAGGTCAGCTGTGAAACTTTCATAATTAGAATGCAGGCCTGGTCAGAAAATCAGGCAGACTTTCCACACTAGTATAGCTCAGTTTTGTCACCTTCTCACACTGCCTTGAAGGATAGCACTGCACCAACAAGGAGGAAAAACCTAAAACAAAAAAACAAAAGGTAGTTTGTTTAATGCCCACATATATATTTTCCAGGTCTATGCTACTGTAGGAAATTCACACAGAAAAATATGCTGCTTCAGTACCAGCACTGAGCCGTCTTATCTGCCGTGTCAGATTTATCAGATAAATACACTTTTCCACAAAATAGACACATATCTATTACAAAAGCTGATTGTATTTTTGCCATGTAAAAGCAAGTCCAAGAGCCTTCTGTAACATGCACTACTTAATATACCCAGAATCCTCAGAATAATGTAAAAAAAAAAAAAAAAGTCATATAGTCATACAGAAAATAAAACCTCAAGGTTAATGATTTGTATGGTTTCATAATAAAGGATGTGTTTATTTTTATTTTTCACTCCTAAACTATTCACATTTTTTATTAAACAAAGAGTTACTGTTTTTGATGACCAAGGGTGATATCAGTCTAGTCACACAAGGTACATTTATACCTTGACTCATATTACATTAACGAAAACTGTCTTGGACAAGTTGCACGTTGGAGGCAATTGTGAAAGCTTGTCAAATGTCATTACAACCTTGAGCAACCAGTCTGCTCTTTTTGTTGATTAGTATATGGTTAGTATAATTTAGATACTGTGCTTATTATATTAACAGCTCCGGTAGGCGATAATGCTTTTATAATCAGAGCCAACAGAGTATGAGCAACAAGCAACACCAGCACTACACTTCACAGACCTTTTTAGCAGCCCCTATCACCCATCCATCGGATGTGGGTCACAGTCACACTATGCAGTATCTCCCTTAATGTGCACCTTTAAGCTTAACCCATAAAGTCTAGCCACCATCCTATATCATTAAAAGCACAATGTCAGATTGACTGGCCATCATGACACGGTATGGTTCTCAAAATGGGGTTGTCACCTTCAAACAGTCTGTCATTAACTAAGCGGCCTGGAAATCATTGCAAATTAACAAAAAATGGCATAGACCATCTCCTCAGAGAAAAACCCTGAAGGGACATTCTTCTAGAAGACAGAACATGCATCATAGTCAAAAAAACAAAACCCAACTTTTCCATCAGTCCTTGCAATCAAGGCGAAACTCTTCATGATTGTTTTGTTTTCTTTATTTGGGGCAATAAAAAAAAACAAAGTCAAATTACACCATATTAATAAAACTGAAACTGCCATCATTTAGATTGCATGGCCATAAAACGTATGTTTTGTCTGTCTGCCCTTGAGAGGAATGACCCATATTTGATGTAATAGATCATATGGATCATACCGTTTGCTTTTACAGTACTAGTACTCATGTTGTTTATTTTTATTTCCCATATGCCCCTACCCCTTAGTGCTTAGTGCAAAACATTGTCTGCACTTATTAGCTATTACAGTCTAGGATTTAAGACGTGTATTTTGTATTATCTGTATATGTTCCTATGCACTTGTATAATTTTGAACTTTTGTTTTTTGCAATTGTTTTATGTTTTGATCTGCACTTTATTATTGCACTTTTGTAATGCTCTTATATAGTGTATGTCGCCCTGGATAAGGGCTTATGGATAAATAACAGTAATGAACATTACACAAATTAAACATTATCTGCAGTTTATACTATGTATGTTGCCTTTGATAATATACTACTCTGAGAAAACTCATCTTATACATATATTAATTATAAGCAGCCCATGCCTTGTTCTTGTAGATTGGGGAGTAGTATTATTTTAACTGAAATAAAGGTGTTCATCTTAACAGATAACCCTGAGCACATTATTCTCTAAAAAAAAAAAACTACCAGCACACCCACGTAGTCATTGGAAAAACACCCTGCACTGTTGGCTTTTACAGTCACCAATGCACTGTACTCTTCTGCAATAAGGAAAACAATATTAATCTGTGGCTTGCACAGCCTACATCAAGGTGGTTTCTAAACTCAACTGTTTCAAATCAAACACATACATCAAATCATGACTCACTTTTTCCACAATGGAATGAGAGAGCTTAACAATCTTTAAATAAAAGGAGAAAAATGACCCAGTTAATTCAATTAGTGACAGTTTAGTATTAACATCACATTCCTTTCCAAACAGGGCTGTTACTGTTGCAGTTATTGCTAAAGTTTGGATAATATTTAACTAGAAGGGTGGTCTTCATTGGTTGTTGGCACATTCAGCACAGAAAGTTTAAGAGGCATTTCACTGGTTGATTTCTATCCATTGTTTACACATTCTAGTGCAGTACTACACACTGAGCAAAATGTTCATTGCAAGATGGTCACCGATTGCACCTAATTTGCAGTTGCAGTCTGTCCATAATGCACAGACACATTAAGGTAACCCAATATCTTTAGTTCTGAACACAGGATATCAAAAAGGACTTTGATACAAGTCTTCCCATCCTGAATGATACTGGCTCAAATCAACCCCAAAAGTCTACTCAACAATAAAGAGAGAACCACAGGATAAAAATGTCAAAAATTAATGTAAGGACCTTCTTTTCAGAAAGATATGCAGGGTCTGGAGCTGTCTTGGTATGGGGTGCAGGGCACCTCCTTTTTTAGATTACATAATATGCGTCTCTCAAAATGTTAGTGATCTAGGGACATATATGCAGAATAAACAAAGTCCATAGTTTGGTGAAAAAAAAAAATGATTCTTACTTCCCAAGAGTTTTTTCTTCCTACAAAAATGTAAAGGAAGATTTCATCTTTGGAAACACATCTTATTAGATTTTCAAGCTCAAATGTGAAAGGCTGGGAAGGTTTATAAAACTAAAGCTCCTGTTCTATGCGTTTCTTTTTGATCCCAGAACGATCAGTGATGCAATACCCTAGTCAGAGGTGGTCCTCAGTTCACAAAGGATGGAAAATGTGATGTTTGTTTAGTTTTGTTATATACATATAACAGCTTTTAATTAATAATTCTATCGTTTTTTAATTTGCAGACATCAGACCCATTACAAGGATGAAGATGCCATACAATTATTTAAAGCGCAGTAGAGGTGGTCCTTATCTTTGGGATAAAGAGACGCTACAATAGTTACATGTATAAACTAAAACATACTTGATGTCCCTCTTGCTGCGATAATGTATTATTACTGGAGAATAATGCTGTAACAATTAGATAACCATTACAGAAATGGCAACAATGTCTAACAATGATAAGCCATCTCTCTAGATACGACAGCAACTTTCCCAGTTTGGCTGGTGAAGATTGCGTGGGATGATCGTCCTGCAGGATGGAAACCAGCAGCATCCATGGGGCTCACCTGCCCAGCAGACACTCACAATGCTGCTCGACAATCTGGGGACACTGATGGACAGATCTTATGAATATATGTATGTGCCCGAGGAGAATTGCATCATGTCAGTATTTATCCATACCTATTCAAATACCTTGCCTTTTAAGTGTATAAGGTTTCTTTTCTTTTTAGTGCTGTTGTGGTTTGTCTTTCTTGAAATTACCAGCATCTTCTCTGGGCGAAAAAGTACGTTGCATACATTACCTCCAATGCTATGGAGACAACTACCTGCTAAACTTTCTGGTCATACTAATACAAATATCAGTCCTCGTTTCATCCACCTTATTTACTATACAGTTAAAGGGCAGCGCCCCCAATTCGCTGGATTCGCATTACATGATTCAATGCAGACATTGGAGAGCTTGACAGTCTGCACCACATAGGGCATAAGATCCAATGCATCCGAATCGCAGCAACGCATTTTTAATATAATGCAGTAGAAAAAAGAAACGAAATAAGTTCAGACGCAGCAGTGTCAATGCATGACAGAGAAGAGCCGTATCTGCCGCAACCTCCCCCCTCTCTCCTCTCCTCTCCTCTCCTCTCCTCTCCCGACTTTCTGGGAGAATGCAAATGACACCACGCCGCGAACAAATGGAAAATAAGTTACTCACAGCTGCAAGTTGAACAGATGCGTCTCCTGTCACTCCGATTCAGACAAACTGCACATGCACTGCGCAACGGCTGCCCGGTTTTAAGAGGAAATCCTCAGACTCCGCATCACTCGCCTCCGTGCCGGCGTCTCCAGACTGAGCCGCTCCTCCGCTGCCGCCGCCGCCTCGGAGCGCCCCCAGCCCCGCTGCGCAACCCGGAAGCGACCGCAGGAAGCACTTCCGCCGCCGGACTGGGGAAACCGTGTAAACATGCTGCGTGTAAGCATGTGTGCATGTGCGCAATGTAGTCCGCACATTTAGCTGATTCATATATTTCATAGATAAAGCTGTCATAGGGTATTTTTGCGGGTCGCATACCCTGGAAGCTCACAGTGTGCAGTTTAGCACCATAGATATAGAATCACTAGATCGGGTTCTGTGAGGGGCGGAATTCAGGCCAGCGGGCATATTGTCTAGGGATGAAGTACAGTGCCTATAACGCAACAGTTAGAAGCGGATATCCAAAAGTGTGTTATGAATAAATAACACTAAGATATACCTGCAATTATTAAGTAAAAACGTTTAAACAGTTTGTTAAAAAAAATAGAATGCTATCCAATGAAGTGTAGGCTAAAAATAGAAAACAAAACAAAAATATGCATTGTAGTAGGCTACTTGTCATCATCATAACCTATTGTACACTGACAGATAAATAGTTGGACACGTGTAGATAGAAAAAACTATTTTATTTTGTGACACAGATCACAATCCTGGTTTGCCCTGGGCAATATCTAAACACTAAAATTGCTTTTATTAAAATGAGTAACTAAAAGTCCTCAAAATCTTAACCTAATGCCAACACAATATAACAAAACCACAGGAAGCTAACCCTTCCTAAACTGGAAACTGTTATTTCCTATCCAGAACAATACAACACACAGGTACAGTTATAGAGTCTCTATTCACTCCTTCTCACCAGCCATTCTAATGGTCCTCTCTCTGCAGGTGCAGCGCTGGACTCTCCACACCCACACCACCAGAGCTGCAACGTCAGTTCATGGATTTCCATGCCCAGTACAGCTTCCTCATTAACTGAACTTTTCTTCCTCTCTGCAGATGAGCCAACACCCTGAGGCAACCCAGTCCTCACACACTGCTAGGACAGTGGCCAGGAGGAACGCAACAGCTAGACCTGTCCTCTGCAACCAGTGCTCCAGAGGCATCGATCCAGCAGCCCCTCACACTCCAGTCCGTCCGTCTGTCCGTCACCAGATCTGGCAGCACCAATCCTCTTCGATTCCTTGCTGCTTGCCTCCCCACTCTGCTCTGGAGAGCTCATGCTCCAACTCCTTTTAAGCCTGCACTCCAATTCCCTTTCAACCAGGTGTGGGGCTACAAAATTGGGGGTTAGCAACAGACAGTGTCACCAGAAGGCCTTTGTCACTCCTGGTGACATCCTGCTCCTTAATTTAATTTAACCCTACATTATCTTCTACTAGTTTATTAGGATTGTACATATTGTATATTATTTTAGTTACATTGATTAGGTCTGACATTATCATCCATGATCTTATTCATCACTTACTGTAAAATACTGTATGTAGGCCGATAAGTTATAACTGTACTTCAGCATGGATATGGCTGATCAAGTAGTAATTACAAGTGGGAAACTCGGGACAAACATATCGTATCACTGTTGTGTTCCTAGCTGTGGGAGTGATTCCAGTTATGATAGATATAAAGCCCTGTCATTTGACAGATTTCCAGTAGACTAACGAGAGGAAAGCCTGTATTATCAATTTGCAAAGACATTGGAATACTTTTCCAGGTAAGCGGAAAACTGTAGTATTTTTCAATTGGTATTGATTGGACTGCTTGCATTCAGTCAGCTCTTAACTGATTCATAATTTAAAAATAAGATTTACAAAATGTGATGTTAGTGTTTTTTATTCCATGTAAGTCACTTTGAATAAAGCATCTCCTAAGTAACCCAATAATTTTGATTCCACTGGATCTAAAGGCAAAATATATTGAGGGCTGCTCATTTTCAACTGTTATTTTCCATCTATCTGCCAGATTCTTAACCAACATGGCTGTTTCCCCATTAATACATGAGTTACAATGTATAAATTACTTTTATTACGCCTAGTATTACAATTGTTTAACAGGTCAACAATGGCACAAGAGTGGTGTATCAAACACTTCAAGGACAATGTTTGTGTGACGACACTCACAGGACTGAGAAAATTAAAACCAAAAACTGTGCCAACAGAAATTCCATGGACAACAGATACCACAGCCAGGCCTGCTCCAAAAAGAAGGTGACTTATTAATTATGAATGAACAATGTACATTCTGAAGCCAGGCATAATTCACCAATGTGTGTATATATATATACTCTACCATTCAAATGTTTGGGCTTACTTAAAAATTTCCTTCTTTTCCAAAGAAAATCATTTAGTTTTGTCCATTAAAATAACATCAAATTGATCAGAAATACACTGTAGACATTGTTAATGTTGTAAATGACTATTGTAGCTGGAAATGGCTGATTTGTAATGGAATATCTACATAGGCGTACAGAGGCCCATTATCAGCAACCATCAGTCCTGTGTTCTAATGGCACGTTGTGTTTGCTAATCAAGTTTATAATTTTAAAAGGTTAATTGATCATTTGAAAACCCTTTAGCAATTATGTTAGCACAGCTGAAAACTGTTGTGCTGATTAAAGAAGCAATAAAACTGGCCTTCTTTAGACTAGTTGAGTATCTGGAGCACCAGCAATTGTGGGTTCGATTACAGGCTCAAAATGGCCAGAAACAAATAACTCTTCTGAAACTCATCAGTCTATTCTTGTTCTGAGAAATGAAGGCTATTCCATGCGAGAAATTGCCAAGAAACTGAAGATCTCGTACAACGCTGTGTACTACTCAGCACAAACTGGCTCTAACCAGAATAGAAAGAGGAGTGGGAGGCCCCGGTGCACAGCTGAGCAAGAGGACAAATACATTAGACTGTCTAGTTTTAGAAACAGACGCCTCACAGGTCCTCAACTGGCAGCTGCATTAAAAGTTCCTGCAAAACACCAGTCTCAACGTCAACAGTGAAGAGGCGACTCCAGGATGCTGGCCTTCTAGGCAGAGTTGCAAAGAAAAAAACAAATCTCAGACTGGGCAATAAAAAAAAGATTTAAGATGGGCAAAAGAACAGAGACACTGGACAGAGGAAGATTGGAAAAAAGTGTTATGGACAGACGAATCTAAGCCTGAGGTGTTCGGATCACAAAGAAGAACATTTGTGAGACGCAGACCAAATGAAAACATGCTGGAGAAATGCTTGACGCCATCTGTCAAGCTTGGTGGAGGCAATGTGATGGTCTGCGGGTGCTTTGGTGGTGGTAAAGTGGGAGATTTGTTCAGGGTAAAAGACATCTTGAAGAAGGAAGGCTTTCACTCCATTTTGCAACACCATGCCATACCCTGTGGACGGCGCTTGATTGGATTCAATTTCCTCCTATAACAGGACAATGACCAAAAGCACAGCTCCAAACTATGCAAGAACTATTTAGGGAAGAAGCAGTCAGCTGGTATTCTGTCTATAATGGAGTGGCCAGCACAGTCACCGGATCTCAACCCTATTGAGCAGTTGTGGGAGCAGCTTGACTGTATGGTACGTAAGAAGTGCCCATCAAACCAGTCCAAATTGTGGGAGGTGCTTCAGGAAGCATGGGGTGAAATCTCTTCAGATAACCTCAACAAATTGACAACTAGAATGCCAAAGGTCTGCAAGGCTGTAATTGCTGCAAATGGAAGATTCTTTGACGAAAGAAAGGACACAATTATTATTTCAATTAAAAATCATTATGTCTAACCTTGTCAATGACTATATTTCCTATACATTTTGCTATATTTCATATTCAAACTAATTTCATGTAAATTTCCATGGAAAACAAGGACATTTCTAAGTGACCCCAAACTCTTGAAAGAAACCCAAGGGAAACTACTAGTAAGAAAGTCCTGAAATGTTTGTACCTCAATGCCAGGAGTATAATGCCGAAGTCAAAGCGGCAGAGTCCTTGACCTCATTCCGGCGCTTACTCAAGACTCATCTTTACCGACAGTACTGATATTAGTCATTTTATCCCTGCTAGATAGCACTTCACAGTTTTATTATGCTTCTTGTGCTTTTGATTGTTTTCCTCTTTGCTCCCTTTCCCGTAGCCCTTGACTGTGACCCTACATCTTGACAGCACTTAACGTCCAGGATGTAGGACCTCACTTACTGTACTTGTGTAAATTGTTAATTGGAATTTGTAAATTGTATTTTGTATTACTATGTTTTAGTTAACTTGAATTTGTAATGATTGATGACTTGTACTTAACTGTATTTTTGCACTTTGTTTTGTACTTATGTTGTAAGTAGTCCTGAATAAGGGCGTCTGCCAAGAAATAAAAATAATAATAATAAATAATAGTATAAGGAACAAGATATTAGACCTAGAAACCACAGTGCTGGCGTGTGACTCTGATGTTGTAGGAGTGACGGAAACATGGCTTACAGAAAATGATGGGGATGAATACAAGTTGAAAGGATACACACAGTTTAGGAGAGACGGGCAAAATCGAAGAGGGGGTGGAGTTGCATTATATATCAAAAATGACATTGAGGGAGAAGAACTCAAATTAGATCCTAGTAACAAAACAGAATCTTTGTGGGTCAAACTTTTGAATAAAATATCTGGGTGGATTAGTGGTAGGAGTGTGTTACAGACCACCCAACTCAGATATTCAGAAAGATGTTGCATTGTACAGTGTAATCAGGACTGCATGTAGCAAGGATGTGGCTGTTATAAGGGGGGATTTAAATTTCCCAAACATAGACTGGGAAAGCCCAGTGGGGACTACAGAAGCAGAAATAGAAATGGTTGAGATGGTAAATGACTGCTTTCTAACTCAATTTGTCAGGGAACCAACCAGAGAGAATACATGCACCGACTTTTCAAATGACCAAGATAGAGTCAGAGGGACACTAGTTAGAGAACCAATGACAAACTGTGATCACAGTATGGTTAGCTTTGAGGCATTCTTTCAAAAAACAAGGACCAAGTCTAAAATAATGGTCTACAATTTTAGAAAAGCAAACCTTGAAGGTATGAGGCGGCACTTAGAGGAGTTAGACTGGAGCACACTGGATACAGATTCAGTTGAAAATGGATTGTTATATTTAAGAATATACTACTTGAGGCTCAGGAGAAATTTGTACCAAAACTTTGACCAAAATGGTTTAATAAAAGTATACAAAAAATATAAAGAGAAAGAAAATGTTGTATAGCGCATACAAAAGGGATAGAGACAAAACAAAATACCAAGAATATGTTGAACTGCAAAGAGACCTTAAGAGAGGAATCAGGAAAGCAAGGAGGGAAATAGAAAGAAACAGCTCTTGAAGCTAAAACTAATGCTAAGAGCTTTTTGCAATACTACAACAGCAAGAGGTCAATAAAGGAGGAAGTGACAGAATTGAAGTAGCTTGGAAAATGAACAAGTTGTGGCAAATGTTCTAAATGAGTATTTCACAGAGGTTTTTACAAAAGAAAAAGCAGATAACATGCCACAGGTTAATAATCAGTCCAGTCAAATCCTAAGAGAGATCAGGATAAATGAGGAGGAGGTACTAAAGGGACTAGCAGAATTAAAAACAAACAAATCACCTGCGCCAGATGGTACATTTCCAACAGTACTTGGAAATGAGGGGAATTATTTATGGGCCGCTAACTCAAAAATTCCAGATAACACTTAGAAATGGGATGTGCCAACTGACTGGAAGACAGCAAATGTCATACCAATCCGCAAGAAAGGGGACAAAACTGAGCCAGGAAATTACAGACCAATCAGTCTCACCTGCATTACCTTACTTTACTTTACAGAAAATAGAAATAGAAAATAGAGGAGCATCTTAATGAAAACCATATTCTTGGGGATAGTCGACATGGGTTTAGACGAGGCAGATCATGTCTTACTAATCTATTCAAATTCTATGAACATGCAACTGCAGCTGTGGATCACGTGAAAGCATTTGATATGATATGATATGATATGATATGATATACTTAGATTTTCTGAAAGCTTTTGATTAGGTTCCACACCAAAGACTGATCCTCAAATTGGAAGCTGCAGGCATTCAGGGTAATATAAGTAGATGGATTATGAACTGGTTGATGTATAGGAAATAGAGGGTGTCGATTAGAGGAGTCACTTCTAACTGGAGTGAGGTTGTTAGTGGAGTTCCACAGGGATCAGTATTAGGGCCTGTGCTGTTTCTAATCTATATTAATGATCTGGACTCTGGGATAGTTAGCAAACTTGTCACATTTGCAGATGATATTAAAATAGGTGGCTCAACAGATACAATCTCAGCAGCACAGGCTATTCAAAGGCACTTAAATAATATTCAATTGTGGGCTGACACCTGGCAGATGAAATTCAATGTGCAAGGTATTACATGCAGGTGTTTGACTGTGCAAAATAAAACTTCTCAGACCCTGCCAACTATAGGGAGTAATATTGTTTTATGGTATTAAATTGCCCTTAGCTTAACTTCATGATTGAAACTGGTTCAAGGAATAAGATGAGATTTTAAGACATAAAAAAAGTTTAAAGTAAAATCAATCAGGGTGTTCCTGTTTGATTTGTGAACAATGTATCTGTCTGTAATGAGAAGTGAATTTTGTATTGGTTACAGGATGACAGAATATATGAGTTTGATTATCTCTGCATCGGGGCTCTGTAAGTCAAGCTGTTCCAATGAATACAGTACAGGTCTCATGCAGTGTGGGTATGATTTGTACAGTCGCTGAGTGTTGACTTCTGTCTGTCGAATTTGCCTTTTGCATTTTTTTCTTGATATTGGATGCAGACATATACACTCACCTAAAGGATTATTAGGAACACCATACTAATACTGTGTTTGACCCCTTTTCGCCTTCAGAACTGCCTTAATTCTACGTGGCATTGATTCAACAAGGTGCTGAAAGCATTCTTTAGAAATGTTGGCCCATATTGATAGGATAGCATCTTGCAGTTGATGGAGATTTGTGGGATGCACATCCAGGGCACGAAGCTCCCGTTCCACCACATCCCAAAGATGCTCTATTGGGTTGAGATCTGGTGACTGTGGGGGCCAGTTTAGTACAGTGAACTCATTGTCATGTTCAAGAAACCAATTTGAAATGATTCGACCTTTGTGACATGGTGCATTATCCTGCTGGAAGTAGCCATCAGAGGATGGGTACATGGTGGTCATAAAGGGATGGACATGGTCAGAAACAATGCTCAGGTAGGCCGTGGCATTTAAACGATGCCCAATTGGCACTAAGGGGCCTAAAGTGTGCCAAGAAAACATCCCCCACACCATTACACCACCACCACCAGCCTGCACAGTGGTAACAAGGCATGATGGATCCATGTTCTCATTCTGTTTACGCCAAATTCTGACTCTACCAATTCTGAACAGAAATCGAGACTCATCAGACCAAGCAACATTTTTCCAGTCTTCAACTGTCCAATTTTGGTGAGCTTGTGCAAATTGTAGCCTCTTTTTCCTATTTGTAGTGGAGATGAGTGGTACCCGGTGGGGTCTTCTGCTGTTGTAGCCCATCCGCCTCAAGGTTGTACGTGTTGTGGCTTCACAAATGCTTTGCTGCATACCTCGGTTGTAACGAGTGGTTATTTCAGTCAAAGTTGCTCTTCTATCAGCTTGAATCAGTCGGCCCATTCTCCTCTGACCTCTAGCATCAACAAGGCATTTTCGCCCACAGGACTGCCGCATACTGGATGTTTTTCCCTTTTCACACCATTCTTTGTAAACCCTAGAAATGGTTGTGCGTGAAAATCCCAGTAACTGAGCAGATTGTGAAATACTCAGACCGGGCCGTCTGGCACCAACAACCATGCCACGCTCAAAATTGCTTAAATCACCTTTCTTTCCCATTCAGACATTCAGTTTGGAGTTCAGGAGATTGTCTTGACCAGGACCACACCCCTAAATGCATTGAAGCAACTGCCATGTGATTGGTTGGTTAGATAATTGCATTAATGAGAAATTGAACAGGTGTTCCTAATAATCCTTTAAGTGAGTGTATATATAGGCAATGTATTGCATTAGCTGCTGTATCCAAAGCCTACAATGTCTCTGCACTTGCTAAAGTTCAAACTCAGCGTATCTGAACAACCCAATGTGCAATTACCTTGAAAGACCAAAACAGTGGGAAATTGAATTTCTTGAATTTTTTTGCACTTGGTATAGTTGAAAGGAGGCATATCTCAACCCATTGCTTTAAAAAAGCTTCACACTGTTTTGAATTGCATTAGCCGCTGTGTCTATGGCCTACAAGGTCACTGCACTTGGCAAGGTAGAAACTCAGCATACCTGAACATCTCAATGTGAAATTGCCTTTAATCACCTTCACAGTATGGGTAATGGCAGTATTTGTGCCCAAGGCCTACAAGGTCTCTGAACTAGGTGAAGTTGGAACAAAGAATATCTGAATAACCCAATGTGCATTTGCTTTCAAACACCTTCATAGTGTATGGAATTGCCCACAATGTATATGCACTTGGTAAAGTTAACACTCAGGATATCTAAACATCCCAATATGCAATTCGCTTGAAAGAGCTAAACAGTATGGGATATTGAATTAGTCTGTAGGCAGCTTTGTTAGAAAAATCCTTCATGACGTCCTGTTGGTAATGTGCACTGTCCCATCCCCGTTTGGGTAATATTCTCAATTCGAAAGATAACGGAATGAAACATTTGAATGTATTTTAAGAAGTGAAGCATGCCTCTCTTCTTGGTTAAGATTTTTGTTTTAGCATATATCTGTTCTTCTATGTATAAATAAAACTGACCTGGTTCTTTAAACTCTGGAGACAATGACGCCAGTTTTGTGTTCATAGTGTACAAGATGTCCAGAGTTTTAACCCAATGTGAAATGGGTGATACAATTGTCCAGCAGCCCTGGACGGACAACTTATGGTTAGCTGTTCATTTCTTGAGAAACTGTCAGCTTGATTCCTCTGTGTTTCTTTGGATGGGGAGATCAGTTTGATGTTACTGTTTGGGATTTCATGTAGTTTCAGGTAAGCATGACACTGATCAGTGTATGTGAGGCCGTAAGCAGGGGAGATACTCAAAGAAAGTGCTTTAAGTGCTGCCTGGAGCAAAAATGAATTCCTGAATACAAGTTAAAAGACTTGCATTCTTTTCATTTGCACAGCTGTCACCTTCAATGGCTGCCACAGCTGCCATGTTGGGAAACCTTCTAACTTGTCTCCAGTCTTGGAATGAAAGAATTCATATGTGAAAGATGATCTGTTGCACTGTTGCCTCCAAGTCGCAGTATTGGGCATCTGTCTCAGACGTCTGCCTTAATCTGTCCAGGAAAGAGCCTCACTGTTAAAATGAAATGCAAGATGATCCCTTCATCTTCATATACTATTCTGTCTACACAAAGAAGCTAATGCTGAGATAATCCAGCTGCATATTCTCAGTCAGAACACATGGATATGAACACATGAGATGGAGAGATTGAAGAGTGGTTATTAGTATTGCCTTTAAATACAGGCTGTCATTCTTCAACAATGACGGTCTTGTTCAGATACAGTCCACAAGGAGTTGGACGTCTGGTTGCCTCCAGGGGAGATCAGTCTGTTCAGAACCAGTTAAAGGCTCTGCCCAATGTACTTGGCTCATCCTCTGTTATCAGCCTTCTCTCCCGTTTGTCCTTGGTGGGGCCACCTGAGGGTGCTAACTTACAAAATAGTAGCCTAGACCACTGCTATAATGTTCCCTGTCAAGCCTTTTGGCTGTGTTGCCTGCTTCTTTTGAGATGTAATATATATGCACAGTTTATTGTATTTTCTGGCACTGCTCTTTACTAACTTCAGTTGCTTTATATGCCTTGTAACTTATTTTCTCCACTTGGCATCTTTGTCTAGTTTGGAGCAACAGTCACGTTCATGATTGCACGCCCACTTTAGTTTTGAAATAAGGATCCGTGGTTAATCCTCCTTTTAACTCTGAGAAGTAAAAACATGATTTTATCACACAAAACACATTAGCACGAGCAGTTCTCTATCACACAAACCTTTTTCTACATAATACACACGAGCCGAGGGTCAATCAATCTGGCGTACAGACTAGACAGGGACTATCCAAAAGGCAGGTTTAGGTCAAAACACCAGTAGGCAGGATACACCAATGACTAGCGCTTGGTAATGCAGCTAAATGACAGACAGTAATTCACAAGGAGGGAACGGAACAAAGGGTATTCATACTGTGCTGGGTAAATTAGGGCAATAAGGAACAGGTGGAGATAATTAATCAATTAAGACACAAGGGTGGGGATCTGGACACCACTTCTGAAGGGCAAGGGAGACATCTAGTGGCAGAACTCGGAAGGGTTTATGAGGTGAATGTCCCACTCATATTGACTTCCTACATCCAGGGTTGCCAGACTTGGCGGAAAATTCCCCATTTGTGCGGGAAAATCAAAGCCAATGGGGGAACAAATAGGGGGAAAGGTTTCATGGGGGAATGCATGGGGGTACATATTTTTCAGATGGGTGGATTCAGATTGAACTGGGGGATTTCTGTAATATTGTATTCATATTTGTCCTACTTTCTACTAGTGATGCAGTAGTATGCAAATCATTGATGCAGACTCGTTTTAACCAGTCATTTTAGATGTATGTGTGCGTTCACGATGCTATTCTGCGCAGTTTCTGCACATTCTCAGATGACAGTCGGCTAAATTGGTCAAAATCTACGCAGAATAACGAAAGTCTGTGTGAATGTACCCAATATTTCCCGATATGATCCTCATTTCGACCAATCATACACTCTCACAAAACCCTGCAATTCGTTTGCGCCTCATCAGTGACTGTGTAAGCAGAGGCAACTGACTGAATTTAAATAATATTACATTATTACATGTATTGATCAGTCCATAACTACAGTCCCTGAGCTGAGCTGTGGCCGCACTGGCGCTGCATTTTGATGCGGACGAGACTAGAAATTATCTGCAGTGTTTGGATATGAATTACAAATGTCATCAAAGACGGCAAGATTATAGTTAATCATTTTCCATCGGCAACTGCATTTATTGTCACATTTTATCCGTGCAAGCTATACCTAATAATAGTCTGAACCCTGAATTCGTCTGCTGTCCCGGGCAGAGAGCGCGACACACGTGTTTACAGCTGAACTTCACATCCGGGACACACAGGGAAATACGCGGCGCAAAATCAGAGTCGCTTTTCACGAAGGAGCCGATCGGCGATCAGGAGCGTCGCGACTCCGGCCGCGGCCTCGGCGATGGACGGGTTTCGCTGAGGATGAGAGCTGGGCTCGGCCGATCGCCTCCATTGAAATCATGGCGAAAGAAAATCCAGGAGAGCCGATGGGGAAGCACCTCCAGCAGTGGCCTTTGGTGAGTTCATAGATTTGATCTTAATGGGAAACATAGGAAACTTGTTCAGAAAATTTGTATTCATGTATGTGTTTATTTATGCTTCACAGTAATGTCGCAAAGCCCGGTTGTGTGTATTTGCAGACATGGTAGCACTGCAGTCTGACAGACGGACCGGATGGGGGGCTTCTGCGGGAGTGGGGGCTCAGGCGTTGACGTCACTGTTCTGTGGTGACGTCGCTGCTACCTCACAGACCTTAGAATGTTTACATGTGCTTTATCAGACACAACATACAGGCTAAACTCTCATAGCGACCTGTGTGACCAGTTGGTATTGCACCTTTCTGATCAGCTAGATTACCATACATCTTTCCATTTTGTCAAAGCCAGTTTGTCTCTCGACCTTCGCCAGTTCTCCCACGCCCTGTAGTGCTCTACTATGGGAGCATCCTTTTCTTGTGTGTGTGTAAGTACAAATAAACTGTTTTGTTCACGCATCAATGTGTTTAGTTTTAGCCATGTTTTCGGAATGAAGGTAAAGCAGTTGTGTGTTGAGGTGATGCTGCTTGTATATAAAAATAATTTCAGGTAGTACAGGTGGTGTTTATTCTGTAAGGAGCTGTACATATATTTTGCATGTGGAGTACAATTTGTGTAACCCATGTGACAGACACCTTTGGTGGTGATGGTTTGTTTAAAACCTGCTTACCATATTCTTGTCTGTTTTGGATCTTCTCAGCCTTGAGGTGGTGTCATGTGTGGGATACAGTGGATCCACTAAATCACACAGTTGCTCTAAAATACTGAACAAAGGAAATATTTGATGTAATAAATCCATGAGAATCAAATAGATGATCATAATAAAAAGCTTTCTTTCCACTCAGGGATCTAAATCCACAGCGAAGGTGGTGGATTCGGCACACCTCTCGGGAAACCGAGTCTTTGCTGTCCCTTTAGGCAGCATTGCAGAGGCCCGACTCTCCCTGGAAGGCCTTCCACTGGTTTTTAAAACCATGGTGGAGTACTTGGAGAAGCATGGTATGTATGTTCAATGCAAGATCCTATATTCACATTCACAATGGGCAACATGTGTACTTGTGTTCTTTTAGACTAGAATAGATTTCTTAAATGGACACTGATTGTTTTACTGCATACACAATCTGTGCCAAGAGGGCAGCTCGTGACTGTGCATTCATCGGGCCTGTGTGTCCTCCCCAGGCCTTCAAGAGGAAGGGCTTTTCCGAGTCAGTGGCTCGATGGCCAGAGTGAGGCTCATCAAGACCAAGCTCGATTGTGGGGAGCCAGTCGACCTGGACACGGAGGGGGGCGTCTCCGTCGTCGCTTCGGTCTTGAAGCTGTTCCTGAGGGAACTCCCCGTGGCGCTCATTCCCAACCACTCGGGCCTGGTCAACACCTTCAAAGGTATTTTTCAGTCATGTGTCTTATCGATCTGTGTGGAAGCCATTGCAGCGTTCACAATTAGGCTGTGTTTGTATTTTTTTTACAATGCCTTTTTAAATATCTACAGCCGTTGTGAGGTAAAGGAAGTTAAATTGTGTTCTTCACTTTCCTTTCTAGGAAGTACAGACGAGGCAGAGCTGAGCAGCTGCCTGCAGGCTGAGCTGGACAGTCTGCCGGCAGAGCACCTGCGTCTGCTCAGCAGCCTCGTGCAATTCCTGGCCCGAGTGGCGTCTTATTGCGAGAGCAATAAGATGACGGAGCAGAACCTGGGGACAGTCTTCGGCCCCTGCATTTTCCAGTGAGCTTCTTTTGTTATAACGTGTGATGTGTAAGAGGCATCTTTCTCTCTACAGTGGTTCCGCAGCAGCATCAATTGATATGTCTCTCACCCCCCTCGTCAAGAATTTAACCTTTTGAGCCAAAAATAATGAAGCAAGCTTATTATGACAGTGTTTGATACCATTTAATTGCGTGCCTTTGCACCATTAATTGAGAATCTGTGAAGAGGTGTTTAGTCAGGTTAAAGAGAGGAACTGTTTTTATTTGAATAAGCTTGACAGGATGAATACAACTGGCAACAACACACTTACTGTTGTATTTCTGAAATAAAGGGAATAAAGAGTGACAACAACAATAAAACACCTTCAATGCACCTTCTTTTTGCAGCATTCCAGTAGGGCCGATGATGCAGGAGGACCAGTTGGTATGCAATACTATCGTGCAGTACCTCCTGAGGAATTCCTCCCTTCTTGGCATCGATTCTGCAGACACCCCCCCACCTGCCATGCCACCAACAGACACTGCCCCAGAGGTGAGACACACTGAGCAGCAGTTCTCCTGTTGCCCGATCATAACTAGAGCTGGATCAGATGTGACCGTTAGGGGCACATAATGGATATCTGGCCAATTCACTTGATTCAAGCCCTGTTTCTGTGTTTTCTTGACAAATGGAGCAAATGGTTACAGAAGTGCTCACACAGAAGTAACATGATGTCACAGGGAGTACATAACGCCCGGGATATGCAGAAAGGGACTAATCTTGTATTACTAGGTTTCGATGGCATGAAACTGTGTTTAAGCCAATTCAGCTCCCAAATGAAGAAGGATTGTTTTCTCTTATTTTTATTCATTTGTATTAATTAATATGATTAATTGTGTACTATATAGTGCTAGCAGTGCAACTTATTCATACAGGAGAGTTGCTTAACACAATTGCAATAAAAACATTTGTGTACATGAAACAAATGTATCAACACAACAGCAAAAAGAAATACAGAATAGTGTAGCCTGTAAATGTTTTTTTTACCTTTCTGAAATGTTTACATGTGTCCTAGAAATACTTTTTTCTTCACGCATGTATTTATTGATGTAGTGAGGCAAGGCTGCTCTTATTTAGTGCAATCATGAATACCAAATGATAAGATGACACAACACTGTTATTCCTCGTGAGTAAGATGTTTTGCTCTGGTCCTGGCAGGACAGTGTCCCAGTGCCCACCCCTCACTCCGACGTGCCTCTCAGCGTGCCTGAGAGCAGCAACCTGACTGACACCCCCGACCTCAGCACAGCCCCCTGTTTAAGGTACAGCCCCGCTTTTGCTTCATCTGCTTGGCATTCTGCTCGCCTGTAGAAGTCATGTATGAACACGCCTGTAGCGGCCATTGAGGACACAGAGTTGTTTCTATTTTGTCCATGATATCAGTTTTCTTGGATGTAACGCTGGATAGCTAATGTTAGATATGGCAGCGAGTAGTCAGTAGTCAGTCAGTACTCTTTAGTTACTTCACTTGTCATTGTATGTGGTGTTGTGAACGAAAATCAACCATTTTAAAGACAGAGAAAGGATTGACAGGATCTTCAGTGAGATTACATAGAGAATACACTCTGTAGTGAGAGAGCATTTGTTCACTAAATAACGCTGACAATGCAATTCATGTTTTTGTTTGTAATTGTAACATAATAGATACTAAAAATATGCAATATTTTGATATCTTATTGTTTCTTTAGATTAGATTCGGGGCTACAAGCCAGGGCCGCCTGAGGAAGGCTCTGAGACTCTAGTAGGAGAGGAGAGAGAGAGAGAGAGAGTCAGAGAGGGGTCAGAAGAGGAGAGAGAGAGCGAGGGCAGAAGAGAAGAGAGAGACAGAGAGACACATCCAGAGACACAGTCACACCGCAGTGCCAGGGCAGTGAAGGCTGGATCATTAGCCCTGGCTCTGATTTGTGCCTCATCTGTACATTTCTTTTCTCATTTATATTATATATATAATTATGTATATTTATATGATATATAATTATATATGTATTTATATTTCATTTCTCTTATATATATAAGAGAGAGACAGTCAGAGACACAGTCACACCGCAGTGCCAGGGCAGTGAAGGCTGGATCATTAGCCCTGGCTCTGATTTGTGCCTCATCTGTACATTTATTATATACATTAATATTTATTATATATATTAATATTATATCATTATATATATATATATATATATATATATATATATATATATATATAAAATTATATATATTTATATTTAATTTATTTTATTTATATACAAGAGAGAGACAGAGAGACACAGTCACACCACAGTGCCAGGGCAGTGAAGGCTGGATCATTGCCCTGGCTCTGATTTGTGCCTCATCTGTACATTTATTATATACATTTATATTATATATAATTATATATATCAATATTATATATAATTATATTTATATTATATACATATATTTTTATTATATATTATATAATAATTATTATATATTATGTCTTATATATATTATATAATTATATATATATATATTATATAATCATATATTGATTATATAATTATATATTTTCCTATTCCTATTTCTATTTAAACATTATATATATATGTATATTATTTATATACATATATCATTTATTAATATATATGTATTATATATTACATATCATATTTCTATTTCATATATATGTATATTATTATCATGCATATATAATATATTTATAATATATAATTACATATAATAATATTTCAATTTAATATATGTATATTATGTATATGATACATATACATATATTTATAATATATAATTATATTATATATATTATTGATATTAACACACACACACACATTAGAAATATAAGGTTGCCTTTGCCTAATAAACTTGCAAAAATTCCAAATAAGTGAGATGTTTCTTTGTTTTATATTCCAATTCAATGAATGGTGAGGTATGGCTACACATGTGTCAAATCTAAACACAAATATTCAAAAGAAAAACACATTGATTGTCTCAGCTAGCTCTCATCATATTGTATTAATCATTTATATGTTGATTTATAAGAACACCTTGTGTGTTCATTTTCATACAGACACTGTGAAACAAATGTTTCTATATTTTGAATATATATTTTACTGAAATAGCTCTAACTGAGCATTGCTGATTGATTTTCCAATTAAGTTGAAGAGTAGAGGAATGGAAAGCATGGCTCCTTTTGCCCGTGGAAAGTTCAGCAGAAATCTCCTTTCCCAAATAGCTTCAAATGAATAACTATACTGTTCAAAAAAATTAAGGGAACACGTAATCATCACAGTATAACACCAAAATTAAGCTTCAGGGATACTAATCTGTCCAGTTATTAAGCCTAAGCGATTGTGAAACAGTGTCACCTGTTTTGGTGCAAATGAAAGACAGATGCACTGGAGAGGCAACAGCAAGACAACCCCAAAAAGGGAATGGTTTTGGAGGTGGTGGCCACAGACAATTGCTCTCTCCTTATCCTTCCTGACTGATTCTTCTCTAGTTTTGCATTTTGCTCGTGTCCTTGTCACTACTAGTAGCAGGCGGTACCTGCAGCCCATTTATGCTGCACAGGTAGTCCAGCTCCTCCAGGATGCCGTCACAAGAAGGTTTGCTGTGTCTCCCAGTACGGTCTCAAGGAGATACCAAGAGATACCAAGAGATGGGCCGTTACATGAGGAGAGCTGAACAGGGCCGTAGACGGGCATCAACCCAGCAGCAGGACCGGTATCTGCTCCTTTGTGTGAGGAGGAACAGGAGGAGCACTGTCAGAGCCCTACAAAATGACCTCCAGCGGGCTACTGGTGTGCGTGTTTCTGACCATACTGTCAGAAACAGACTCCATGAGGGTGGCATGAGGGCCCGACGTCCTCTAGTGGGACCTGTGCTCACAGCCCAGCACCGTGCAGCTCGATTGGCATTCACCAGAAAACACCAGAATAGGCAGGTCCGCCATTGGCGCCCAGTTCTCTTTACAAATGAGAGCAGGTTCCCACTGAGCACATGTGACAGACGTGAAAGAGTCTGGAGATGCCGTGGTGAACGTTATGCTGCCTGCAACATCATCCAACATGACCAGTTTGGCAGTGGGTCAGTGATGGTCTGGGGAGGCATAGGCAGTTCCTGGATGACGAAGGCATTGATGCCATTGACTGGGCCTCACGTTCCCCAGACCTGAATCCAATTGAGAACCTTTGGGACATTATGAATTGGTGCATCCGACGCCGCCAAGTAGTGCCACAGACTGTCCAGGAGCTCACTGATGCCCTGATCCAGGTCTGGGAGGAGATCCCCCTGGACACCATCCGCTGTCTCATCAGGAGCATGCCCAGACGTTGTCAGGAGTGCATACAGGCACGTGGGGTCCATACACACTACTGAGTCACATTATGAGTTGCCGTGATGAAAGATGGAACAGCCTGTGATTTCAGTTGTTTACTTTGATTTGATTTGATTTGAGTTTGAATCCCGTCCTCAATCGGTTGGTGATTTTGGTTTCCATTGACCGTCATTTTGTTCTTTACACAATGTACAGTAAAGATTTTGATCTTTAATATATTTTGTTAATCTAGATCCGATGTGTGATTTAAGTGTTCCCTTCATTTTTTAGAGCAGTGTAATATAAGTAAGATAAAATACCTGCTTTGTACTTGTTATCATTTCATATTTAGTGTCCCTTGATCCTAATACATTTTCAACATACCCTTGTGTGTAGCTCATTCCTATTTGTTTAGGCTTCCATGCACAAAGTGGCTGGACCACCTATTTTAATGTTCATATTATTATTATTATTATTATTATTATTATTATTATTATTATTATTATTCTGCCATATGTTTCAAATGGCCATACAATTAACTCTACTGAACAGAAACTCACCACACTTGGTATGCTGGTAGATGCCTATATGAAGTTGTCCCTCAAGAAATATGGAGGTCAAACATCATATTGTTTGGTGCCAATATTGGATTAAGTGACAATTATTAGACAATATTCAATAATGTTCTCTGAAACTGCTAATGGGACAGATGTGAAACTTGGTGCATGAAGTTATGTTATGACCTACATTCAGATTTGTTCAAGAGAAGTCAATCAGTCACATGGTTTGGCAGCCATATTGGATTGATGAAAAATATTAAATCACCTTCTCTGAAACCATTGGATGGAGTGAAGTGAGCTTTTGCACACGTGAACGTGGCTAATACCGCTATCAAGTTTGATCAAGGCAACTTGATTAATAATACAAGATGGCCACCATGAGCAATTCAAATTACAATTTTTACCATAAATTTCAAATGACCATTAAATGAAAACTATAGAACTGAAACTCACCACAATTGTTATGGCAGTAGATAGCTATAAGAAATGGATATCATACCTTATATGGTGTGACAATATTGCATTAAGTGACAATTATTGATCCCAGAATATGTCATCCCCCTTTATGGTTTGTATCTTTGTTTAAACTATCATTACCATATTGTAGCTATTCTGAAGGGCTCACTAAAGACCAGGACCATTTAGTGTTTGTGGTAAAGTTGCTGCACTCTGGGGCGGGAGACTGGGGTTTGAGTCGTGCTGTGGCTGGTACATGGAAGTATCATGTAATATGCTGTATCAATATGCCATATTCCTAAATATATAAAAAAAATCATTAGCTGGTAACTACTGTTGTAGTTAACTACTTGATTTGGATGACAACTGGCAATAGGCTAGCTATCAAAGGGATATGACCCTCCACCACAAAATCAGTCACATTACCAAATGAGATTATTACTTCATCAGATTGAGTTGGATTATTGCTTTATATATAATTTGTTAAAATATGTTAATTCCTCACAAAGTTATGACATTTTAAATTCCCACTACTACTACTACATCAGCAGCACCACTGTTAACCGTGCCTGACCTGACCCTCTGAAGTGTTTAGGGACACGCATGCTGAGTTCTGTGTTTTCATCCCCCTTTTCCCTTTTGTAGTCATGAAACCTATATTACTTATTAGATAGCAAAACAAGTAATTTTTCTATATTGCTCAAGCACTTTTTTTATATTTTGTGCAGTGTCTGTTAAAATCAAACAAGTCTGCCTGAAAATTCTAATATGTATACAATGTATCAAATAAACATATAAAAAAAAGGATTAATTTAAAACCTACTTAGCTTGGAAATGGATATCGGCCACACCATTGATCAAATGCTCATTAGCCTATGGAGCAAAAACAATTGCATGTGACAAGAATAAAATGCTTTATCTGAGTTTAATGAGGAAAACACATTCTATTAAAAGGTGAGCAGTTCAACAACAACAACAACAATCCCATAGAAGGCTGTGTATAACACTATGTATAACATCTTTTAAGCTTTGAGGGGTGGGCCTGTCATATTTAATGCAATGTATTGGTCTGATGATTTCCTCTGTTGTGTTGGACCAACCTTGAAAATATATTTCTTTAAATATAATACACATTATATTATTCTGAATATATTATCACAATACTGACTGTATTATTCTGTTATAAACCTTACTTGTTATAAATCTTACTGTGTGTCTGAGTTTGGCGGGCAAGCTTACGTCCACAAGGAATTCAATATGATGTTGTTTGCATCTCTCCAGGGAATTTTCTTTCTCTATGTCACTTCCTATCTTTGTGGCCATGCTATAATTCACTAAATGATTCCAGCACCAATGACTACTGTGAGAAATCTATGAGGGAAGCAGTATTCCATAGAATAATATGTGTACCTCTTGTGAAGCTACTGGAGATGAACTTGAGAGTTATGCAATCGAATAATAACCTTGCAATACGATCCCATTATCAGAACTAGGCACCTATGTCAGTTTTTCACTGCGTGGTTCATAGAACTGAACAACATGGCAATAATGTCAGGATTCAGGAAATGAAAAAATGTACACTCCTATATACCGTTGTCCATCCCAGGCTACTTTTCAAACTCTGTTTACACTGCACTAATACACAACGATTTTACATAATTGAATCTGAACTTCTCCGTGTTTGATAGAACATTAAATAATATATACTGGATTAATTGTTAGATTATTCTGAAAAAAACAAGCCTATTTGCAAAGAAATTCGATCAAAACTGAGTGATCTGGGACCGTCTGAATGAGACTTCCACTTCACCCCCAGCACCAGACTGTGCGTTTATCCCCAGGCTCTGAATGACAGCGGGCAACACGGAAACTGTAAATCGTATGTGTTTGACAATGAAATGCACTGGTAAACAAGAGAATAAGCTTTCAAATGATGTGTGCATTGTAGGAATACAGTGTAACTTCTATGCACAGGAGCTGCGCGTAACACTGCCAAATAATGCTTAAGAGGGTGTAGTAACACAGTATATAACTCCGATGATTTATGCATTGCCACCCAATACTGGAGCCATTTCCTTTCCAACCATTTGTCACTTTATCACACATGTAAAATCCACCCCAGTACACTTTATTCATGCCAGCGCCATCTTAGTTTAAAAATTAGGTTTGGAAAGCAAACAAACATTCTGCCAGACAGTTTGCCAAGACAGACATGGCAATCTGGTCAAAACATTTTGAGTATTTACAGAAATTATGCAGGTGGAAATAGATAAGTGGGCAGATGAAGAATGGACAATTCCAAGGTCATTGGATTGAGGGATACATGCATGATATCGAAGGTAATGGCTGCCGTTAAAGGCCATGTTTGCAAAGTGACTGGACTTACCTTAGAGAAAATATCAGTATGGATGATGTAGTCAAATATTGTACTTCATATGTCATTTCAGGTTAAATTAATTTGCAGTCTACCAAACAGAGTGACAGGCAGCAGTTGTTAGTGCAAGGCAGGCAATAGGCACTGCAGTCACATGATTGGTTTACTCTACACGGCAAGCCATTAGATGGGATTTAAATCAGTGCCACCAGTCATGTCAAAAACCTCCCAACCACAGATGTGGCAAGTGCCATCTAGGAGAGAGAGGTTGTCATCTAAAGTAGTTGACACTGTATAAATAAGTAAAATTAAACCACCAAAGCTGACAGAAGGACTTTGAAGGACTAGCTAGTAGAGTGAGACAAGATGAGACTGTCCAAACAAATAAACATTGTACGAAACATTCAAACTGCGTATTTCGGCTGGCTGGATCACTTCATAGTGTTGTTCACCACCGTTTTCGCTACACATCGTCTCCGTCTTGTGTGTGTTTAGTTATTATTGATAGCTAATCCCGGTTCTGTCCCATCTGGCTGCGCTTTCGGTTTCAGTTTCATTCACAAGAAGAGCCTTTAAAAATAATTGTTGTGTTTATATAGTGCTATATATATTCCGACTGCAGGACTTTTTCCTCCACAGCAGGAGCGCTAGCAGCGGCAATAAAATCCGAGGCCCGGCTGCCCGGCCCAAGCCTCGGTGTGTAGTAAGAGATCTCGCCCGTGTGAGGTGCTTCTCCACCGGCTTGTGCCCGCACTACAGCCCGCAGCTGCAGCTGTAGGAGATCTCACTCTCTCAGTTCGCTGAGAATGAGCTCTGCTTAGCCTCCTTGTCCCTGTGTGCAGGCCTTGGTTTTAGATCCCGCTACGGCAGGTGGTCTATTACCCTCAGCCCCCGGACCCCACGTCACCCGGTGTCCCCGGAAACCTCGGCACACACGGTGTTGTTAAGCCTACGGGCCTACGCGGTGCTTGTATCCAGCACCTGGTGCTCGCAAACACAGCATTCTGTCCAGCAAGCAAGGTTGCATTTGGTTGGTGTTACATTGCCGGGTGGAGACGCACTTACAGTGGACAACACAGCGGTGGTCACCTATATCAACAGGCAAGGAGGTCTCCGATCGCACAGACTGTATTGTCTAGCACACCGTCTGCTTCTGTGGGCGCAGCCACGGTTCCGCTCCATCAGAGCAGTTAATCTCCAACACGGTGGCGGACCTCCTCTCTTGGGGAGGCCCCTCGGTCTCGGAATGGCGCCTCCACCTGTTTGTGATACAGCAACTGTGGAGCCGGTTTGGCAGGGTGGATGTGGGTCTCTTTGCATCAGCAGAGTCCACACACTGCCCACTATGGTTCTCCGTCCAAGACCGCTCAGGAACCCTAGGGATCGACGCGCTAACCCGCTAGCTTGTGGTCCTGGAGAAGGTCAGGAGAGAATGAGCAACAGTTCTGTTGATAGCCCCTCGGTGGCCTCACAGATTCTGGTTCACAGACCTGATCCCCTGGTCCCATGCCATGCTCAAAGTGTATCTGGTTGCCATCTCCGCATGTCATGTCCGGATTGATGGCGAGCCCCCTGGGTCTCATTTCCTGGCTGTGCAATTTTTAAAGGGAGCTCGACGGCTGCGGCATCCTCGCACCCTTTCACTGCCCGCATGGCGTCTTGATGTAGTGCTGGACGCACTTTCCCAAGCCCCATTTGAGCCACTGATCTCAGCTGAGCTGAAGCTGGTGTCACTTAAGACTGTGTTTTTGCTGGCAATCACCTCTGCAAAACGTGTGAGTGAGTTACGCGCCCTGTCCATACACCCATCGTGTGTCCGTTTTGCAGGAGATGGCTCCAGGGTCTCCATTCCATGTCAACAGGACTATTGTGTTGATGGCTTTTCATCCTTCTTCCTTTGCTTCAGAGCAAGAGAGTTGGCTTCACCTGCTCTGCCCTGTGCAGGCCCTCAGGTGCTGTTTGGAACGCACTAAGGACATTCGGTGCTCAGACCAACTGTTTGTGTCTTATGAAGCGCGGACACAGGGCCAAGCGCTTTCAAAGCAGCGCCTCTCACATTGGATTGTGGACACCCTCTTGGGCCCTTTTTGAAGGTGCTCCCTTGGCAGACATTTCTGCGGCTGCAGCTTGGGCCTCGCCACTTACATTTGCCCGGTTCTACAGGTTGGACGTGACAGGACCTTCCATTGGGAACCTGGTATTGACTGCAGTCGAGCTCCAGTAGCCTACGGGCTCTGGCTCCTGCCTTTTCCTCTCCCAGTCTGCCCCTGTTGAGCTCATCCTGAGGCAGCTAGTGAACCGTGTCTTCCCTTCCACTGGACTATGCCTTGCAGTCGAGCACATACGTGAGCTGCTCCTGGATTTACTGACAGCCCTGTCGATGTGTTCCCAGGGTCTGTCATGCAGCCTACAGGCACATTGCCTTACGAGGCCGCCCTGTATATAGTTACAGTGAGGGAAAAAAGTATTTGATCCCCTGCTGATTTTGTACGTTTGCCCACTGACAAAGAAATGATCAGTCTATCATTTTAATGGTAGGTGTATTTTAACAGTGAGAGACAGAATAACAACAAAAAAATCCAGAAAAACACATTTCAAAAAAGTTATAAATTGATTTGCATGTTAATGAGGGAAATAAGTATTTGATCCCCTATCAATCAGCAAGATTTCTGGCTCCCAGGTGTCTTTTATACAGGTAACGAGCTGAGATTAGGGAGCGCTCCTAATCTCAGCTCGTTACCTGTATAAAAGACACCTGTCCACAGAAGCAATCAATCAATCAGATTCCAAACTCTCCACCATGGCCAAGACCAAAGAGCTGTCCAAGGATGTCAGGGACAAGATTGTAGACCTACACAAGGCTGGAATGGGCTACAAGACCATCACCAAGCAGCTTGGTGAGAAGGTGACAACAGTTGGTGCGATTATTCGCAAATGGAAGAAACACAAAATAACTGTCAGTCTCCCTCGGTCTGGGGCTCCATGCAAGTTCTCACCTCGTGGAGTTTCAATGATTATGAGAACGGTGAGGAATCAGCCCAGAACTACACGGGAGGATCTTGTTAATGATCTCAAGGCAGCTGGGACCATAGTCACCAAGAAAACAATTGGTAACACACTATGCCGTGAAGGACTGAAATCCTGCAGTGCCCGCAAGGTCCCCCTGCTCAAGAAAGCACATGTACAGGCCCGTCTGAAGTTTGCCAATGAACATCTGAATGATTCAGAGGAGAACTGGGTGAAAGTGTTGTGGTCAGATGAGACCAAAATCGAGCTCTTTGGCATCATCTCAACTCGCTGTGTTTGGAGGAGGAGGAATGACCCCAAGAACACCATCCCCACCGTCAAACATGGAGGTGGAAACATTATGCTTTGGGGGTGTTTTTCTGCTAAGGGGACAGGACAACTGCACCGCATCAAAGGGACGATGGACGGGGCCATGTATCGTCAAATCTTGGGTGAGAACCTCCTTCCCTCAGCCAGGGCATTGAAAATGGGTCGTGGATGGGTATTCCAGCATGACAATGACCCAAAACACACAGCCAAGGCAACAAAGGAGTGGCTCAAGAAGAAGCACATTAAGGTCCTGGAGTGGCCTAGCCAGTCTCCAGACCTTAATCCCATAGAAAATCTGTGGAGGGAGCTGAAGGTTCGAGTTGCCAAACGTCAGCATCGAAACCTTAATGACTTGGAGAGGATCTGCAAAGAGGAGTGGGACAAAATCCCTCCTGAGATGTGTGCAAACCTGGTGGCCAACTACAAGAAACGTCTGACCTCTTTGATTGCCAGCAAGGGTTTTGCCACCAAGTACTAAGTCGAAGGGGTCAAATACTTATTTCCCTCATTAACATGCAAATCAATTTATAACTTTTTTGAAATGCGTTTTTCTGGATTTTTTTGTTGTTATTCTGTCTCTCACTGTTAAAATACACCTACCATTAAAATTATAGACTGATCATTTCTTTGTCAGTGGGCAAACGTACAAAATCAGCAGGGGATCCAATACTTTTTTCCCCCACTGTATATCTATATCTCTAATCTATAATAGATTAGTAACACATGGGGCCGGATTAAATCAAAACTTTGACCCACCCGCTAATAGCAAACTACAAACCTGTACATCATAGCGGTTACATTTCTGGTTAGAAGAAAGTGGCATCTCACTGAAAACGAATCCGCAACTGAGTACAGTTCTGTAGTTTTCCATGATCTGCCTCGTCTAAACCCATGTTGACTATCTCCAAGAATATGGTTTTCATTAAGAAGCTCTTCTATTTTCTGTCTAATCATTTTCTCCAACATTTTAAAGGTGATGCAGGTGAGACTGATTGGTCTGTAATTTCCTGGCTCAGTTTTGTCCCCTTTCTTGTGGATTGGTATGACATTTGCTGTCTTCCAGTCAGTTGGCACATCCCCTGTTCTAAGTGTCATTTGGAATATTTGAGTTAGCGGCCCATAAATCATTTCCCCCATTTCTTTAAGTACTGTTGGAAATATACCATCTGGCCCAGGAGATTTGTTTGTTTTTAATTCTGCTAGTCCCCTTACTACAACCCCAATTCCAAAAAAGTTGGGACAGTATGGAAAATGCTAATAAAACAAAGAGTGATTTTTAAATGTACTTTGACTTGTATTTAAACAAAAAACGTATAAAGACAAGGTATTTGATGTTTGACCTAATCAGCTGCATAGTTTTTAAAGGTAAACGTTGATTTTGAAATTGTTGCATGGGCAATTTAGGACTAATAGCGATGTGACAAGTTGAAATAAGAAGGTGATGTGAAACAGGTGAGGCAATCGTGTCATAGTACATAAGGAGCCTCCAAAAAAGGCCTAGTCCTTCAAGAGCAAGGATGGGTCGAGGCTCGCCAATCTGCCAACAGATGCAATAGCGAATAATCCAACACTTTGAGAACAACATTCCCTAAAGACAAATCAGTAGGATTTTGGGCATTTCACCTTCTGCAGTGCACAATGTAATTAAAAGATTCAAGGAATCCAGTCAAATCTCGGTGTGTAAGAGCAAGGCCGAAAACCACTTCTGAATGCGGGTGATCTCCGATCCCTCAGACATCACTGTCTTAAAAACCATCATGAGTCTGTAATGGATATCCTGACATGGGCTCGGGAATACTTTGGTAAACCTTTGTCAGTCAACACCATTCGCCGCTGCATCCACAGATGCAAGTTAAGGCTTTACTAAGCAAAGCAGAAGCCATACATCAACACTGTCCAGAAGCGCCGCCGACTTCTCTGGGCTCGGTCTCATCTGAGATGGACAGTAGCACAGTGGAATCATTTTGTGGTCCAACGAGTCAATATTTCAAATAGTTTTTGGACAAAACAGCCGTCGTGTTCTCCGGGCCGAAGAGGAAAAGGACCATCCAAGCTGTTATCAGCGTCAGGTCCAAAAGCCAGCGACTGTCATGGTATGGGGGTGTGTCAGTGCCAATGGCATGCGTAACTTGCACATCTGTGAGGGCACCATTAATGCAGAAAGATATGTACACATTGTGGAGCAACATATGCTGCCATCCAGATGTCGTCTTTTCCAGGGACGTCCCTGCTTTTTCCAGCAGGACAACACCAAACCACATTCTGCCCGGATTACAAGCGCATGGTTGCATAAGCAGAGAGTGCGGATGCTAGCATGGCCTGCCAACAGTCCTGACCTGTCTCCGATTGAGAATGTGTGGCGCATTATGAAGCACAAAATAAGGCCCTGTACAGTTGTGCAGCTGAAGAAATGCATAATGGATGAATGGGGCAAAATTCTGCTTGCTAAACTTAACCAACTGGTGTCTTCAGTGCCCAAATGCTTAATAAGTGTTATTAAAAGAAAAGGTGATGTTACACAGTGGTAACAGTTGACTGTCCCAACTTTTTTGGAGTGTGTTGCAGTCATCAGATTTGAAATGAGTGGATATTTTCAAAAATAAATTAAAGTCACAAAGTAAAACATCAAACAAGTTTTGCCCTTTATCTGTTTCACTTCCTCCTTAATGACTTCCTGCTTGAAAAAAGCTCTTTGCATTAGTTTTAGCTCCAAGAGCTGTTTCTTTCTATTTCGCTCCTTGCTTTCCTGATTCCTCTCTTAAGATCTCTTTGCAGTTCAACACAATCTTTGTATTTTGTTTTGTCTCTATCCCTTTTGTATGCGCTATACAACATTTTCTTTCTCTTGATATTTATTGCATACTTCAATTAAACCATTTTGGCCAATGTTTTTTTGGTTCTCAGGTTTTGGTACAAATTTCTCCTGAGCCTCAAGTAGTATATTCTTAAAATATAACCATCCATTTTCAACTGAATCTGTATCCAGTGTGCTCCAGTCTAACTCTTCTAAGTGCCGCCTCATACCTTTAAGGTTTGCTTTTCTAAAATTGTAGACCATTGTTTTAGACTTGGTCCTTGTCTTTTGAAAGAATGCCTCAAAGCTAACCATACTGTGATCACAGTTTGTCATTGGTTCTCTAACAAGTGTCCCTCTGACTCTATCTTGGTCATTTGAAAATATCAAGTCAATGCATGCACGCTCTCTGGTTGGTTCCCTGACAAATTGAGTTCAAAAACAGTCATTTACCATCTCAACCATTTCCATTTCTGCTTCTGTAGTCCAAACTGGGCTTTGCCAGTCTATGTTTGGGAAATTGAAACCCCCCTTATAACAGCCACATCCTTGCTACATGCAGTCCTGATTACACTGTACAATGCAACATCTTTCTGAATATCTGAGTTGGGTGGTCTGTAACACACTCCTACCACTAATCCTCTGGATCTTTTATTCAGAAGCTTAACCCATAAAGATTGTGTTTTGTTACTAGGATCTAATTTGAGTTCTTCTCCCTCAATGTCATTTTTGATATATAATGCAACCCCACCCCCTCTTCGATTTTGCCCGTCTCTCCTAAACTGTGTGTATCCTTTCAACTTGTATTCATCCCCATCATTTTCTGTAAGCCATGTTTCTGTCGCTCCTATAACATCAGAGTCACACGCCAGCACTGTGGTTTCTAAGTCTAACATCTTGTTCCTTATACTCCTGGCATTGAGGTACAAACATTTCAGGACTTTCCTATTAGTAGTTTCCCTTTGTTTTCTTTCCTTAGTGTACACTACTGTTCAAGAGTTTGGGGTCACTTAGAAATGTATATTCAGTAAGTACTGTAGCGCCCTCTGGTGACAAAACAGTTTTCTTGCAAATTGTTGAGCTTTGGCATATTCAAATATTTTTGAACTGGTTTCGTCCTCATTTCTTTAGCGCCACTCTCAATCTTTGCGCTATACGTCTATTCATTTCACAATATTTAATTAATGGGAAACACACAATTGTAGACACAAGGATACTTTGTGTAGATTTACTATAACATTACAATTATTTATTTATTTTAATTTGAGCAGGGCGTCAGAAAAGACATGCAAGTTAATTTCACATTTTAGTATCCATGTAGGAAAGTATAGAGAAGTTAATAACGGGATACATCTAAATCACTCTTCAGCTGACATTCAGATTATTCCTTGGAATGAATCGTGGGTTTCTCTCAGGAGTGCTGTGGAGAATAATCTCACATTCCTGGAAAATGAAGGATTATCCTGCAGGGCTGCCAGTCCCAATGCATGGTCATATAAGGGTTTAATACAAATAAATAACTTTAACAATTTTGTATGAACAATAAAATAAAATGATGTATTTAAACATTCTGCAAGTAATTCATTTGTTGCAATTACTGTTCAAGAATATTATATGTATATATATATATATATATATATATATATATATATATATATATATATATATATATATGTGTATATATACATATATATATATGTATATGTACGTATATATATGTATATGTATATATATATATATATGTATGTATATATATATATATATATATATATATATATATATATATGTATATATATATGTGTGTATATGTATATATGTATATATATATATATATATATATATATATATATACACTCACCTAAAGGATTATTAGGAACACCATACTAATACTGTGTTTGACCCCCTTTCGCCTTCAGAACTGCCTTAATTCTACGTGGCATTGATTCAACAAGGTGCTGAAAGCATTCTTTAGAAATGTTGGCCCATATTGATAGGATAGCATCTTGCAGTTGATGGAGATTTGTGGGATGCACATCCAGGGCACGAAGCTCCCGTTCCACCACATCCCAAAGATGCTCTATTGGGTTGAGATCTGGTGACTGTGGGGGCCAGTTTAGTACAGTGAACTCATTGTCATGTTCAAGAAACCAATTTGAAATGATTCGACCTTTGTGACATGGTGCATTATCCTGCTGGAAGTAGCCATCAGAGGATGGGTACATGGTGGTCATAAAGGGATGGACATGGTCAGAAACAATGCTCAGGTAGGCCGTGGCATTTAAACGATGCCCAATTGGCACTAAGGGGCCTAAAGTGTGCCAAGAAAACATCCCCCACACCATTACACCACCACCACCAGCCTGCACAGTGGTAACAAGGCATGATGGATCCATGTTCTCATTCTGTTTACGCCAAATTCTGACTCTACCAATTCTGAACAGAAATCGAGACTCATCAGACCAAGCAACATTTTTCCAGTCTTCAACTGTCCAATTTTGGTGAGCTTGTGCAAATTGTAGCCTCTTTTTCCTATTTGTAGTGGAGATGAGTGGTACCCGGTGGGGTCTTCTGCTGTTGTAGCCCATCCGCCTCAAGGTTGTACGTGTTGTGGCTTCACAAATGCTTTGCTGCATACCTCGGTTGTAACGAGTGGTTATTTCAGTCAAAGTTGCTCTTCTATCAGCTTGAATCAGTCGGCCCATTCTCCTCTGACCTCTAGCATCAACAAGGCATTTTCGCCCACAGGACAGCCGCATACTGGATGTTTTTCCCTTTTCACACCATTCTTTGTAAACCCTAGAAATGGTTGTGCGTGAAAATCCCAGTAACTGAGCAGATTGTGAAATACTCAGACCGGCCCGTCTGGCACCAACAACCATGCCACGCTCAAAATTGCTTAAATCACCTTTCTTTCCCATTCAGACATTCAGTTTGGAGTTCAGGAGATTGTCTTGACCAGGACCACACCCCTAAATGCATTGAAGCAACTGCCATGTGATTGGTTGATTAGATAATTGCATTAATGAGAAATTCAACAGGTGTTCCTAATAATCCTTTAGGTGAGTGTATATATGTATATATGTATATGAAAAGTCTCATATTATCTGTTCTACTGCACACTGAATCTCTTATGAATGTGTACAAGGTTATTTCTGGGACATTAAGGTTTCTCTGGATTCTTCAACTGCAGTCCTTCTTCTGCAATGTATCAGGCTATACCAATCAATACTAATGGACATTACTCAGACATTTCTCATGTATATCATAATGTATAATCAATACATTCTGGAATGTAATATCTTTAGCCATTCACAAAAGTCTCTAATTTGCAGAGGAAGGCTAAAACAGAGATAGATAATGAACAAGAATAAAAACTCAAGTATATTTTCATACTCGAGACTCCAATTTACAGAGAATATATATGAATATATATATATATATATATATATATATATATATATATATATAATTATATAATATGATAAAGATGTTTAAAAAAGTGAATGTAGTGTCTTGTAATGGATATTGATTTTTACCCTAGCTGAAAGACACATAAGGTGTTTTCATAATCCTCAGTATACAGTTAAAACTGCTTTTCATCTAACATCACATTTACACAGCTTTATTATATCTCTGTTTTAAATAGTATTTTCGACTTGGCATAGACGACTATTTGTTTCTCAGATTGCAAATGTGCATTTCTTCACTGTGTGGAGGATTCTCCTTCCCAAATATGGCCCAAGATGCAGAGAACCAAACTGCATAGTCATTCACTATTGTTAGTCCCAGTTCATCGCACAGACTGTCTGGGTAAGACATCTGGGGTTTGTTATGGTCTGTGGGGATGCATAAAGTTTTAATTTAAGGCCAGTTATCCAGTCTAATGCAATTTTAGTGTCAGTATCCATGCACTACTATGCTGGTCTCATCTGTCACTATGTTTTCAATGGCAGGCTGTAGCGTAGTTCACTGCTGTACATGTTGTTCCTAAGATCTGATTCATTGTGACATATATGTTAGAATCTCTACCTGTGTTGTAACTAACCAATCAAGTGTCTGGCTAGGAAGGGATGCAAGTTTACATCTGAAGGCCCATGTTAGAATTACCTGATGTTTACAGTTTCCTGTTATGTGAAGAATTTCCCTTTTTTAACATCTTCAATCATTTATATTTGGAAGACTAGGTTCCTCCAGCAAAAGCAATTAAGTTCAGACACTGAAGATTAAAATAGCAGGGCTACCCTGATGAAATGTATCCGACCACAACTGAAGAAGATGAGCTCATTTTCTATTCACTATCTCGTTTGCAGTGTCTGTAATAAGTGCCCTTCAAGGAGAAAGCCACAAGCCACTACTTAGGGGCAAGGGTTGCAAAGTGGTGGGCTCAGGAGGAAGGGGAGCGGAGAGGGGCTAAAGTTTGTCTTCTGACACAGGAGGACCTGAGAGGGCTGGAGCGAGTTTAAGGAGAGATTGGTCTCCAGATAGCTTGGTGCAGTCTGGTCAAGAAAACATTAGGTAAGAGTCAAAATCTTCAACTGGATGCGTGTCTGTATCGGGAGCCAGTGGAGGGAGCGGAGCAGTGGAGTACCTTGTGTGAATGGGGGGAAAGAGAGAATACCAGACGAGCCACAGAGTTCTGGATGAGCTGGAGTGGCGGGTAGTAGTTGCAGGCAGGCCGGCCAGGAGGGAGTTGCAGTAGTCCAGGTGGGAGAGGACCAGTCAGGAATTGGCTGAATAATCATATGTTGCTCAAGAAAAATCAGCAGGTGTGTGATAGCATGGAGATGTGCTGAAAGTAGGATAGAGCAGGATCAAGGGCGACTCCTAGGTTAATAGTGGAAGAAGAGGGGGAGAGAATGGTAGATTACAATGGAAGTGAAATGGAGAGATCAGTAGAAAATGAGAATGTAAGAGGGAAAGAAGAAGATATCAGATTCAGAAAGGTTGAGCTTGAGGTGATACAAGTCTGTCCAGGAGGAAATAGCAGACAGACAGGAAGAGCTGCAAAAGGGGATGTGGGGGTCAGAAGAGGGAAAAGACAGGAAGATCTAGGCATCATCTATATAGAAATGGTAGCAGAATCTATCTAATGTGATGAGGGGCCCCAGAGAGCGGGTGTAGAGAGAGAACAAGACGGGGCCCAGTACAGAGCCTTGGAGCACACCTGTTAGAAGAGGTTACAGTGTGGACGAAGATCTGCACCATGTCACTTGGTATGTGCAGCCATTGAGGTAGGAGGAGTTATTTGCAGAGGATTCAGAGAGTGATTTTAAACAAGCTGCTGTAATCCCACTCCTCAAGAAACCCTACCTCTCATCAGAACTACCACCCTGTTTCCCTACTCCCCTTCTTCTCAATGACCCTCAAGTGAGTTGTTCACCGTCAGCTCTCTGCATTTCTTTCCCATCACTCACTCCTGGATCCTCTGCAATCTGTCTTCCGCACATCTCACTCCACTGAGACGGCTCTCCTGGCAGACACTGACTCCCTCAGGTGTGCTCAGGCGGAATCCCTCTCCTCAGTCCTCATCCTCCTTGATCTCTCTGCAGCATTTGACACTGTCGATCACTCCATCCTCCTCTCCTGCCTCGCTGACCTTGGAATCTCTGGAACTGCTCTCACCTGGTTCTCCTCCTACCTCAACAACCAGACCTACCAAGTGACATGGCAAGGTTCTTCTTCCACACCTCAACTTCTAGGCTCCATCCTTGGCCCCCTCCTGTTCTCTCTGTACAAACACTCTCTGGGCTCCTCATCGCATCCCATGGTTTCTTCTACCATTTCTACACAGATGATGCCCAGATCTTCCTGTCTTTTCCCTCTTCTGACCCTCTCATCCCCTCTCGCATCTCTTCCTATTTGTCAGCCATCTCCGCCTGGATGCACTCACACCACCTCAAGCTCAACCTCTCAAAATCTGATATCCTCTTTCCCCCCTCCTCCTCCTCACCTTCTGCTGATCTCTCCATCTCAATTCCCTTGGAATCTACAAGACTCTCTCTCTCTTCTTCCACTAAGAGCCTAGGAGTCACCCTCGATCCTGCGCTCTCCTACACCCAGCACATCACCACACTGACACGCACCTGCAGATTCTTCCTGAGCAACATACGCCAAATCTGACCCTTCCTCACCAACTACTCGACTCAGCTGCTCGTCCAGACCCTGGTCCTCTCCCACCTGGACTACTGCAACTCCCTCCTGGGCGGCCTGTTTCTATAAATCAGCTCTATGTCTTTCGGGATGAGGCGGAGGAGATACCTACATGTGTATCTGTGACAGTATCAAGTTTCTGCTTGGACCATTCTTTCCTTGAACACATCATTATGATATTACTATATCAAAATACATAAATAAATTGCCTGCTAATGGTTATCTGTATTCACTTTGTATTGATTTTATCATTTTCTACCCAAACAAATATACTTTCCAGGCTGTTTTCACACTACAATATCTAATCCCGGGTTGAGTGGACCTGGAGTGGCACCGGGGTGACTCACCCCTGAATTCAGCCCTGCTTGCATTTTCATTGGCCTTACATTACAATACACGGGCTATGATTCACACAAATGTTTTTCAACCCGAGGTGAGTGCTTTGTCCCACGTTGGAAATCTTAACCCTGGTCTCTAGCAGGGGAGTTCACCCCAGCTTCAAAATTTGGTGTCGGGTTGAAAATGACAATGTGAAAGCACTTCATTTGTGACCCAGGGTCACAGCAGGTTGAACTGTCTAGTGTGAAAGCAGATTATATGGTATGCTACAGGGATTATTGGTAAGGAAATTATAATATAGCCATTCCTCCTTTATCTGTGCTCTGATGTCTGTTTAGTCACAGCTGTCTTCAATATCCTCATAAACTGTTTCCTTGAAAAAGGTGTTTTTCCCTTTGAAATGAATCTTGTAATGAAAATGATAAAGATTACTTCTTATCTCTATACCTATGCATGATATTTGTGTTCATTTGGTATTTTGAATGGATCCATCACAGAATCATAGTGCATTTGCTGCACTTTAATGTGGTATTCAATCATATGACTATCAGAATTCCTGGGGATATAGTGGAAGGCATACAGTGGATACCCGCTTATTTGAGCTTCCCACACAATGATGTCCCCACACAATAACCTGCCCACAAAAGTGTCAAATTTGACAAAAGTGTCACACAAAGCTGCACCTCATCATTAGCCTATATAATATATCCACTTGTTATTTTACCACACCACTGGCAGTTTCTGTGTAATTGACTTGCTGTATGTGTTGTTGTGTTTTTGTTTGCTGTGGATTTCCTAGAGAGAATATATTGTGCCCTGAACAGCAGAGATGAGAAAAACATGATTCGGTCACCACACCACTGTTCCAAGCCATGCAAGTAACTGTCTCCCCTATTTTGCTCCATTAACATCATAGATAGGCTTGAGGAAGTAATATTTTGTAGAGTGATTTATACTGCCATGATCTGCACCCTTTGTGGCATCAATGGGATGCTTACCTCACCACTTAATGGAACAGGATACCCCAGGCATTCATTATTTATTAAAATGCTCAGTTGACCATTGAGGTCATTCTACATGGCCTTTACTGCCAGGAATGGGCTTCACACATGGTACTGAAACCTCAAACCTAGTCAGTGTGTTTCTGAGATTAGTAAATATTGATCACTCTATTTTAAAGATTTGCTGTCAGAACATATACCTTATAAATGTAAATGTAGTCACACTTTTATGTAGTAAATTACAGTGTGTGGCTTAAATGTGTAAAGGTTTTTATCTCTCATGGTAATAAACTGGTACAGGTCAGCTTAGAGCCCAGGTTGGTTACTTGTCTTTATTGATTTATGACATGTAACACTATCTCTCTCTCTCTCTCTCTCTCTCTCTCTCTCTCTCTCTCTCTCTCTCTCTCTCTCAGGATTAGCTTCATAGGATGGCTTCTTTCTACAGGCAGCTGACTCACAGCCGACCTACAGAAATCAATGAGTGCAGCTCACAGCTGCACCTGAACTAAACTCTGCTCCTTCCACCGCCACTGCAGTACCTGCTAGAAAACCTTCCAGAAATGTGGTCACATGCTCTGCTGTGTCTTCATTGCCTGTTGCATTCTGTTCTTGCAGATTCTGTGATGAAATAGTGTAATACTGAATATTACTAGTTTAGAGTCAAGCTAGAGACTGCAGATAAAGTAGATGAAAGGCTTCTATGATATAGGACTGCACTTTTGGTCAGTTCTGACGTATCTGCATTGCTGTTCAAAATGTAGAAAGGGCCTTTTTCCTAATGAAACAGCCCAGCATCACATACAAAAACAACCTTAAGATTAAGAGGGTAAAGCAGTGGAAAAAGTGGTAAAAATATATTGAAAATACATTAAATATAATAAAAATGTATTAATTTACAATAGTATAATATTTTATGACACCTCATTAAAAACTACAGGCACCCAGAATAATGAGAACAGCACAGGCACAGGGGGGCAGTGTGGAGTAATGATTAGGGCTCTGGACTCCTGATCAGTAAGGAGATTATGGGTTCAATCCTAAATTGGCAGTGCTACACTAATGATATAACAGGGATATGATTTATGGGATTGTGATATAGAGAAAGGGAGAGAAGAAGGGGTTATAGACCTATACCATATGGCAACTGAAAACTCTGGGTCCCTGCTTTCTCACGAGCTTGTGCCATATATTTTTTAACAATGCATGCATTTTGGAACACCGCATTACATTTTCATGTGTAAATTAGGCCTATAGTTTTGTAGTGCATTATACAGAACTTGCTTAAATTAAAGTAAAACCTGCAGTGAAGGAGCACTTGCACTCTATCTGCTGCATGGACACACATTCACAATCTAGATCTACAGTACAATCCAGTGTCCGAACTGTGTCAGAGGTTTTGGGGCTCCCCAAGGTGCGAGGGTGCGGTTTGGTTGAATGAAATATCAAGAGACCCCCCAAAGTTTAAAAAAAATCTCTCTCTTATGGGGGATCCCTTAACTCTTCTGGGGGACCACCGCAGCCAACCCTCAATTCGAATACTGGTACAATTGTATTTATGTAGCAAGTTTACTATAGGCCCACTTATAGTTTCATACTTATAAACTTATTTACAGACATGTACACACACATATATTGTAGCTTTCTGCAATGATGAGAAATTGACAGTTTGGTTGGGGTTGATTTTGAATTTATTTATTTATTTTTCCTCCCACACCTTGCACAACTCTGCGCCACACCTTTTAACTTAAGGCCTCAGAGCAGCCAATCGCACGCATGCGCCGTTCGCTAGTGCTGCATTTACGATCCAGACAGGAGACTCGTTTAGATTGACGTCTTTACAACGATTACACAATTAATATACAGCTATTGTACTTACATAACCCCTTATGTAACTATATGTATATATTATATGTTATAAATGTATACATATTATAAATGAATATATAATAATAAAGTTTTATATATATATATATATTATACATTGTATTCTCATATATAATATGTATTTATTATGGCATTTCTTGTCCCCTTATGACACTCTTAAACTGCCTTCCACCACACTTTGTCTTTTCCTTACTGTTCTGGTATTCACCTATTATAAAGGGGTTATGAATGATGTAAAAAAAGCTAAATTGCTCTAAGGGCTTATTCCAATGTATGACCAATACTACTAGTAGTAATATACTATCATCACATAAACATACATGCATCTACTAACCTACTTACCTTTACAGACTAGTATTGCTGATGCATACTACTTCCTGACCTAATTTCTACTGCACTACTTAATATTATTGATATGAAGCTGCATGCACCATAAAAATAATACATATCCAGTAATATATCATGCTAACAGTACTCTCTCACTTGCAGAAAAAATACTTCAATTCTAGTCAGCATTTGTTATTTTTACAATGACTGAGACATCTGTAGGGGCACTTTGTAAATACAAGGGGGAAACCATATGCATTATAAATGGTCCAGTCCGATTAAATAATACATAGGATACACATTTTCTGCATCTTGGCACGTCCGTTATTTTCAGATTTTTTTATTTATTTAAAAATCCCTTAATACAAGCACAAGCAGTGTTAGATCATATGACACAATAAGTAACCTGCAGCCGAGAAAAGCTTGCACAACGTATCATTAACAACGGCTTTCAGGCTTATTTAATAAGGCGCCATTCATGCCACTCATTATATAATAATTGCTTTTAGATGTCTCTCCCTGCGAAAGCTTTCATTTTGCATTACTGTTGCACAGCTGGCTCTTTGCTAGCAACTTCCAGACGAATCAGGCGACCTGGACTGGGCTGTACCATAGTGCACAAGACTTATTATTTTTCTGAGACGACTAAACGACTAAAGAGGTTCGGCATAGTTTTTCATTTACCCACACCCGCGTTAATCGATTGTGGTATCAATGCTGTCGTACATTAATAACTCTTAATTATTACGATTTTGATTCTCCCCCCCCCCCCGTGCTGTGAAAATGGCACACGCCCGCTTGTATAAGAGCAGCCGGGGCGGCTGTCAGCGCCAGTTTATCGAGCCGCTGCGGAGGAGAGTGTCTGTCTGGTGCTGCCGCTGTGACGCGCAAACATAACCGATCAAGATGGAGTGGAAACCTATGGAAATAAACCCCGAGGTGCGTTATTTCGCTCGGACAGTGTGCAGGCCCTGGTGTGCTTCTGTGACTCTCTCGGCTGTCGAGAGCACTGATTTTTGTCTCCCAATTGTCTCCCACAGATGCTGAACAAAGTACGTGGTAGCTGCTGAGTCACTTGTGCACCTGAAATCGCCCGTTCGATGACGTCAGCTGCAGATTAAGATGTGTTGGATGCGTTTTTCATTTGCGTTGGTTTTCTTGTTAACCTGTTTAGCTTTTGTTTGAAGGGCGTTGTCTGCCCGGTTCTCCATGCATGAACGAATTGAGGTGCAGACAGCTGTTGCGCGGCGTGCAGGCATGGCGCAGTTAAGATCTGCACCTTTAAGCACTTCTCGGTGCCGCATGGATGGAGGCTTAAGTGGGCAGTGTGTTAAACCAGGGCAGTGCGGTTGTTAGGGCGGGGGGGATGCGTTACAGATGAGGGCTCTGATTGACGGTTTCTGGCCCTAACCTCCTCCTGCCCCCAGGTGCTGTCCAAGCTGGGTGTCGCTGGCAGCTGGCACTTCGTGGATGTCCTGGGCTTCGAGGAGGACGCGCTGTCCGCCGTGCCCAGCCCGTCCTGCGCGCTGCTGCTGCTGCTCCCGCTCACCCCGCAGGTAGGGCGCTGTCCGCCCCGCCGAGAGCTGCTCCTGCCCTTCGTCTCCAGTGCGTGTGCATCGCAGATTAGGCCTCCCTGCTTAATTTAAACAATGTGCTGAATACATTTTAACATGCAGTGATCTATAGCTGATCACTAGTTCACCCCTGTAAAGGTGGTGTCCATTTTGACTTCATTCACCAGGCTGCCCATCAGACTGGCATTCCTGTTTATGCCATCAGCAGTTGCTTGCTGATTGGACTTGGCTGCTGTAATACCGATCTTGGAGCATCTTTAGAAGTGCAATGGTTATCTTGCAGGCCTCATTGGGTCCTGGCTCTATCAATCACTGACTGTTTCCCCTCTCAATTGTGCAGGGTGCCTTTTCTCTTTACAGACTTCATGATTTATTCTAACAATCGTGCTGTGTGACTTGCCGATGTAAAATCGCATTTCAGGTCTCATGGGCAGGGGATGTCTTTCCAAAATCACTAATGCATTGGCAATGCCTTCCTGACAGCACGAGGCCTTCAGAAAAAAGCAGGTTGCAGATCTGTCTGGAAAGCAAAAGGACAATCCCAATCTCTACTTCCTGAAGCAGACCATTGTCAACTCCTGTGGCACTGTTGGGCTCCTCCACGCAGCTGCTAACAACAAGGACAAACTGCAGTTTGGTAATTGACTGTAGTGTTTTTTTTTTTTTTTTTTTTTATAAATGCTTTTCCCTTCTTACCCCACATGCTGTGAAATAACTTCTTCTCTCATGTACAGAAAAAGACTCGGTACTGGAGAAGTTTCTGGCTGATACCAGTAGCATGTCTGCAGAAGACCGAGCTAAGCAACTTGAGCAGAACAAGGTATTTGGATCCTGTAAATTGTGGAGTTACTCTTCCCCTCCAAAGTGTTATATTGGTCCTGCATTTCCACTTTTACCTTCTAGTTTTAACCTGGTGGGTAGCAGTATAGCAGCCCACCCCCTGTCATTGCTTCTTGGAACCGTTGCATAGATTGTGATAGTGTATAAACTTAAGGGGACCTTAAAACACTTGGTCTTCTGATTTAACACTTTACAGCATCAGAGATTCTGCAGTTAAGAACTGCTGGCTCCTTTCCCAGTTTTAAAGGGAGGATTGTTGGAAGATTCATTGAACACTCCTCCAATCAATATACAGGCTGATTCACAGCTAGAGCTTCCTGCTTTTGAGCCTATACATTATCAAGGATGCAGATGCATTGGATTGAGGATTTATTCCAGCTGATCCTTGTTCCAAATCATTTAATCTAATTTCTATAAATGGCAGACCTAGGTCTGCTTCATCAGGCTCTCCAGGAGCAGGATTCAAGACTCCAGTTTTAGAAATGTCCTTTTGTTTCTTCAAAATCCTTAATGTAAAGCATCTAGTTCACCACTAGATGGTGCCATAACCTAGTGGTTTATCCTGAGTGAGTGCTTAAATTGAAGCAGACGGTATTCTTTGGCCAAGTTTACACTTTATATATTCCTTTTATATATTTTTAGAATTGTTGAGTCCTATTTTATGTGACCTAAATCTGTTTCATCATTACATCATTGTTCTAGGCTAATGTAATATCCAGTAAGTCAAACTCCAACATTATCATTTTTGTCATTTAGCAGACCCTCTTATCCAGGGCGACTTGCATTTGAACCCATTTATACAGCTGGGGCAATCTAAGTGAAGCACCTTGCTCAAGGGTACAACAGCACTGCCCCACCCAGGATTTGAACCCCCAACCTTCCAGCCATGAGTCCAGAGCCCTAACCACTACTCAATAGTGCTAATGCTGACATGCTTTCAAGCCATGTTAATCTAGTGCATTAGGCTATTCATATAAATTATGAAAATAAGTTGCCCATATCGCCATCAGTCATCCCTGCCCCAGTCACTACAGCTCTCCATGAGCTGTCCAGTAGTTGTACTGGATGACAACTGGGTTTGTTGCAAAAAGGGCAAGATTTGGACACCTCCACTGAGCTTTTTGGTATATTTTGCCTCTTTTGAATTTTAGTTGACTTAAAATGTTCCTCTGACATTGGGTCCACAACAGGACCTGGCTTCAGTCTGCCATATCCCTCTAGTTTTTCCAAAATGCTACGGTTCCTGTAGAATCCCTCCAGTTTCGCCTGGACTGTAGGTTCTCCCCAAATCCTCATTCAGTTCACCTCCTCTGCATGACTCCACTGCTGAGCTGTGGACATTGTCCTCCAGTGCACAAAACTGTAACCTGTAGAAAGATTAATGGAGCGACCAATCGCTGTGTGCTTTAAATCCGATCTGAACGTACAATCTGATCACATGGATCAAATGGCAAAATATTCATACATGGTACTAAATGCACTTTAGTCTCCAGACCTTGGTTTATGAGTGGTGGGGTCTGTTACAAACCCCTCAACTGAGGTGGTCTGCATAGTCCTTGCAGTATAGTATGAGCATCCTGTTCATGTTGGAATGCCAGGGTTTAAATTCTGATCTGCAGAAGATTTGGTCTCTTGAGCTGATCCAGTCATCCAGCACAGATTAGGTACTTGACGTTCTGAATTTAGTTTCTATGCTTATTTGTACCTGAAGTGGGCATGGGCAAGCCTGCATGGCCTGGACTGCTCTTGGGCAGTGTAATCTTTTCAGCACCCAAGATATCACTAGATATGAAAGTGTTCAGTGGCTTTGGCTTTTTGTAAAGTTATAACCACAATTTAAGATTAACTTCTCTTTGACCACTTTGATTATAGGACCAAAGATTAAAATCTTGCATTAACCAATTTCTTCCTTGCGTACTGTCCTATAACTTTAATGTTTGCCTTCTCTCCACAATAGGAAATCCACTGTGCCCATGATGAGGTAGCAGCAGAGGGACAGTGCAGGGTATGGTTGATTTATGGCTCTTGTGGTTTCTGTGCTATGATTTCCCCCATCGCAGCTTTCTCTGTGTAGAATGTAGAACCACAATGCAAAGTATACAACCAACCTTTCATTTCTCTATATGAAATGCTGTATGTGGCCTTTCATACTTCAAAATGGCTTCCGAGTCTTTCAATTTAAGACTACTACTATAAGCAAAGGCACAAGTAACTGATAGCTTAAGTGATATGTGAACACTTAAACTTCCTGGCCTTTAAAAGCGCTGTGTTCACTGGGATCAATAGACTCAAAGCTGAAGCTGTAGGTTTGCCATAAGTTGGATTTACTGCCTTTGTCTAACTGGTCATCTGAAATCCCATTTAGATTGAAGAAGATAAAGTGAATTTCCATTTCATTACCTTCACCAATGTGGATGGGCAACTGTATGAACTGGGTAAGCACTGACATGTAAAGGTCATCAGGTTCTTGTATATAGCAAAGTAAGTGGATTTCAGCTTTTGGTATACGCATGCCTGTTAAATTGCTCCCCCCCCCCCCCCCCTCTCTCTCTCTCTCTCTCTCTCTCTCTTTCTATCTACTAGATGGAAGAATTGACTTCCCAGTGACTCATGGAGCTACAAAGGATGATACCTTTATAATGGTATGCTGCAAAGTACTTGGTTTAGTCCCTCTGTGGCCACTTACTTGAATGATGTATAAATGTCTCTTGAACTATATCTCGAGCAGGGTCTGGAGTCGACCATAGTGCTGTTCCTTCAGTCCAGACTGAACTTTGACCTCTGCAGCAGGCCTAATGTAGTATGGATTTAAATCCTGTGGCTTTGCTTTTACTCGTCACAATATTCCCCCTCCCCTTCTAGGCTAATGTCATGAGTGACATGGCTAGCATGTTATGTATTTTTAATTTGTCCATAATGCTGTATTGACATGTAGTTGATCTAGCCATATAAATGGAAGTCTTTCAGCAGACTGTATATACACTTCTAGCTTGGCATTAGGGTATGACTTTATACTGGTCTTTATTAGGGTGGTGTAAGAATATTTAATCCATGCATATAATTTCTCCTTTCTAGGATGCTGCAAAAATCTGCCGACAGTTCATCGAGCGTGAGAAAGGGGAAGTGCGCTTCTCGGCGGTGGCCCTGTGTAAAGCCTCATAAACCCAGCAAATGGAGGATCTGATTTTTCGCCAAAACAGTAGCACATGCATACAGCACATAGAGCCAAGCTTGCAGAAGCTTTGTGTAATGGTGTCTCCTGAAAAGCTTGGAGGTTTTGTTGATCTTGCGACTACTTCTAAAATGTAACGTCTCTCCCTCGCCTCCACTTCCTTTTCCTTCGATTTGGATATTTGTTGAAGACTGACAAAGGCCTTTAAACAAAATAAGTGCCTTTGTTGGCAGCTTTTGAAGTGGTTCAGAATCTGGGTGGAAAAGGCTCCGACTCGGAGGCTCGGTTATAATGTTCCTTTGCCTGATTTAAGGCCTTCGCACTTTGTGACCTGTTCTGTTGTGCACTGCCAGTCCAGGCTTATTTTGCCTTGTGACTTTGTTCTTTGTTTCGTGCTAAACTGTTGAGGAAAACCAATAAAATGTTTGGCTGATCGTTTGAGTCCCATTTATTTAAGGTTAAAGCATTGACTACAAAATGTGGAAGGATTGAGCACCCTGTTTCATGTGAGTTTTTTTTAATTTGTACTTGCTCAAGCTTTTTCTACTTGCATGTCTTATTGGATTTACAGGACCCTCTTCCTAACTTTATTTGGTCTACACTGTATTACACAATTTAAGTGCAGGTTTTTTATTAACTTGAATAACCAATTATAGATTTAAAAGTTGAGATGCATGCAATCAACTTTCTCTTGCCTCTGCTTAGTTAAAATGTAGGTCTATAGACTGCATATAAACATTTACATTGGAATATTAAGTCATACCTAGTTCTCTTGAGGCATAACTTCAGTACCCAGAATCTGCACACCAGTCAAGTGATTTCATATTCAATTTGTTAGCTGGAAATGTAGTTGGCCTAAAAAGGCCCGAGTGACTTTGTAGTATAAAACTTCATACTTACTGGACAGGATTTAGTGATGGTTTGATCTTCAATCTACTCAGCTACTGGTGGTAACTTCATTTGTGTGACTTAATCTAAATAGTGTGCATAATGGCTACAACTTACTTGTCCCCCATGTGTTACACAGATCTGTTCCAATTTACTTTTATGCAGTTCACTAAATGGAACATTCAAATTTTTGCTAAATGTGATTTTAATCTTGAAGATCCTAGGTTTAATACAGAGTCACCAGCAGATGGTGTGATAGCCCATGTAAACCCTCAGTTTCAGAAATGTCCGAGAGGTTTGTAGTTTCAAAGTCTGACGATGAAATGCATGGTGTTGGCTCTTTTGGGTTCAGAGTTGGATCATTTTGATTAATGGTACTGTGGAAGCCAAAACCATAAAATCTACACTTTCTGGCAGAATAATTCTTATTGCCCAATGTTGTACACACCCTAGGAATCTTAAATTAGCTTTAAGTACCCTCTTAATTTCTTGCTTTCAAACTATAGCAAATGCCATGAACACAATTGGGGACAGCCCAGTATCAGGGAATGTTACAATGCTAAGCTTATATAATCTAGGTAAAACAGGAGATGCTTCTCCCATATTTAGATGGTTTAAAATGAACAATGTATTTATAACCGTTATTTCAAAAATTCTAATCAGTGTTGGGCTGAAAGGGCAGAGTTTACATTTGTTTTTATGAACTACACGCATTCAACATTAATCTCTTTGGCTAAAATGATATCAATTGCAAACTAATTACCAATATTGCAAATTAAGAGCTGAAACTACAACATTCAGAGATGTTTATTACTATTAAAGCTTTTTAATGTTTTATTTGGTTACCTTAAATTGGTAGTAAATACAATTTCAAATCCTATTTAAATATTGTAATGTATAAAATAAATCTGTGATCTCCTTGAAGATCAATACATGACTTGTTTTGGGGTTTAAAATCTGAAGATTTACTTGTGAAGATAAAAGTAAAGTTACTAACTTGTTTAGTTACTGGTAATATAATTGAACTGACATTAATTTATGAATTTTAGACTTTGAAGTGATTTGTAAGATTAATAATACATTCACAGTGATACACTTTTTATTTAATTTGACAGTCTGTGAGTTTACATTTGAATTCAAATTTACACTCACAGTGTTGACTGGATGTGAAACTGCAGCTATGCAAATGTCTACTTAGAAACTCCAAAATTGGGCTTTATAATTACAGGATAAGAAATGTATATTTAGCCCAGAACCACTGATGATAAGTTATATTAAGACAGAAAACACTAGCAATGGTTGTATATGAAAATGAAACTTTGAAGATAGCATAAACACATTTACAGACAAGTCTACAAACCTTTGAAATACTTTCATTATTGATAACAAGGATTGTAGATTACATTTGATTAAATAATGTATAAATATACACTCACCTAAAGGATTATTAGGAACACCTGTTCAATTTCTCATTAATGCAATTATCTAACCAACCAATCACATGGCAGTTGCTTCAATGCATTTAGGGGTGTGGTCCTGGTCAAGACAATCTCCTGAACTCCAAACTGAATGTCTGAATGGGAAAGAAAGGTGATTTAAGCAATTTTGAGCGTGGCATGGTTGTTGGTGCCAGACGGGCCGGTCTGAGTATTTCACAATCTGCTCAGTTACTGGGATTTTCACGCACAACCATTTCTAGGGTTTACAAAGAATGGTGTGAAAAGGGAAAAACATCCAGTATGCGGCAGTCCTGTGGGCAAAAATGCCTTGTTGATGCTAGAGGTCAGAGGAGAATGGGCCGACTGATTCAAGCTGATAGAAGAGCAACTTTGACTGAAATAACCACTCGTTACAACCGAGCTATGCAGCAAAGCATTTGTGAAGCCACAACACGTACAACCTTGAGGCGGATGGGCTACAACAGCAGAAGACCCCACCGGGTACCACTCATCTCCACTACAAATAGGAAAAAGAGGCTACAATTTGCACAAGCTCACCAAAATTGGACAGTTGAAGACTGGAAAAATGTTGCCTGGTCTGATGAGTCTCGATTTCTGTTGAGACATTCAGATGGTAGAGTCAGAATTTGGCGTAAACAGAATGAGAACATGGATCCATCATGCCTTGTTACCACTGTGCAGGCTGCTGGTGGTGGTGTAATGGTGTGGGGGATGTTTTCTTGGCACACTTTAGGCCCCTTAGTGCCAATTGGGCATCGTTTAAATGCCACGGCCTACCTGAGCATTGTTTCTGACCATGTCCATCCCTTTATGACCACCATGTACCCATCCTCTGATGGCAACTTCCAGCAGGATAATGCACCAAGTCACAAAGGTCGAATCATTTCAAATTGGTTTCTTGAACATGACAATGAGTTCACTGTACTAAACTGGCCCCCACAGTCACCAGATCTCAACCCAATAGAGCATCTTTGGGATGTGGTGGAACGGGAGCTTCGTGCCTTGGATGTGCATCCCACAAATCTCCATCAACTGCAAGATGCTATCCTATCAATATGGGCCAACATTTCTAAAGAATGTTTTCAGCACCTTTTTGAATCAATGCCACGTAGAATTAAGGCAGTTCTGAAGGCGAAAGGGGGTCAAACACAGTATTAGTATGGTGTTCCTAATAATCCTTTAGGTGAGTGTATGTACTCTATTTTAGAATGATCTTCGTAGAGAAAATTCAGACTACCTAATTCACCACACCTTTAAGAAAACCTGAATGACTCAGTTTTGTGTTAACTGCATTGTTGGGGCTTTGTGGTAGCCCTCAAGGTTGCATCAGGCTTAGACACTTAGCCAAGACCGCATTACAGGGATTTTGCTCTAAAACAGAATAAAAATGTTTTTTTTTTTAGTTTTTGTTTTTTAAGTTATTAAAGCTAACACTCCTGGCACAATTATATGGATATTGCAAGGCTTTTCTCTCTCAGTGCAGTGAAGGGCAAAATGTTTGAAATGATTGTACCAATGCCAAAAATCTCCAGTGATAAAAACAAGACATAAGTAACATTGCTTAAGATTTAATTTATGTTTTAATTCAAGGACACCCATGAATGATACAATTAAAAACATAGAAAGGTTTGCCTGGTACACACGCCTCCATTTCTCTCCTCCAGTCTTAGACCAGTGTGCAGTTTCTGATAAAACCTGTCTGATTGTGAGGAAATTGCAGGGACAATCTCAGACGTACTGTGGTCTCCTGTCTTAAGCAGCTGCCCAAATTACTCCTCAAGATGTCTGTCTGTGTTAATAATAGAATTAAAACACTATGCCATCAGTAATCATGCCTGAGTCAACTGTAGTATAGCGCGTGTTAAGCCATGTATTTTGGTTAGGCAGGTTTTTCCTTGTAGAGGCTAACAAACAAGTAAACCGAATTAGAGACTTTGCCTTCAGTTGTTTGATAGGTTTCAGTGACGACCCTGCAGGACCTATCTTTTCTCCTCTTATGTATTTGGTGGGGTGAAGAATTCTACATTCAAAAGGAACCAAAACGGACCTGATTTAATGTACCATTACAAGAGGAACACAAATAAAAACACAGACAGAAATACCAGCCTGTAAGCATTAGGACTTCACAGTGCCTTAAAAGGTTTGCAGTCTTTAGTAGTATTTGTGTGTAATGTGGTGCTGAGGAGAATGCATTCTAAGGTGCAGTTCTTTGCTTGGGTCTCTATAGCTCCCCTCTTTGAGTCTGACTGCTTTCATTTTTATTTCATTGCCTCTATCTAAAATATGGAAAAGGTGCAACACCTGATCTCTGCTACCTGCATCAAAATAATAAGAAGAGACTGACACTGACGGCCTGCTGTTTGCTGCCAGCTGTGAACAAAGTGAAAAAAGATGCATCTATTCCAGCTTCATTGCCAACCTGGTAAAGTTTAAGACATTCCAACTGACTTAATTTCTGTAGATTTATTTTATAATACTCCATTCATCATTCTAGTTTATATAAACTCAACAGATATTCTGATTTGTCTGATTGAGGTTTAACAGCGTACTTCCCAGGCCAGTTTTATGCAGATGGACCCAAAAACATGGACTCACTGCAGACAACCTGTGTGCCTCCTAAGCCTGCGTGCACAAGAAATACGTGTGGGCTCGTGGACTCAACTTTCTCTTTCTGATATTTATTACTTTTGGATTTCAACATGTTTATTAATGGCCAAGAGACCACCCAAGAGGCGCAGAATCCTGTTTCCCATTTAGGCTCCTAAATTACTGTAACACTTTAAATAGAGAGAATACGATGACTTGCAAAATACACAACTCAGCAACTGAGACGCATGAATTAAAAATACCCAGTCTGCCCAGTTATGTGGTAACTGGTATGAAATTATATCTTAATCCCTATGAAAATGCCAAAGCCCCTTTAAAAAGTCCCCAGTCTCTTTATCTCTAAACTTTAGATTGATCTCCACCATTATCTGTAAATATTTTGCTTGAATACTCTGAGAGACATCCCAAGATTCACGATTCTGAATAAATTAATAGTACAGCAATTAACACAGCATTTCTCAAGTCAACTAAAGTTACTGAATTATAAGGTGTAACTTTACATTGTACACACTTTCAAAACTGTTTAACACTTTTTGCTTCCAGCAGTTTCCAGCAAGACATATGTGACATAATTGGAATGGATAAATCAACAGCAAGGCAGGTAATTCATACTATGTTCACAGGAAATGTTTTTTTAATTAATTAATTTCCATTTTCTTCTGGCACTGCAGGTCAGAATCACAGCAAAAAATATTTCTATGAGGATTTTAAAAAGGTTTATGGCCCCCTGAAAAAATAATAAATGCTACTACTGCTGCTGCTGCTACTACAACTACTACTTTTACATAACTTATTGCTTACAGGTCAATTTCCTTTATTTGTTTTCTATATGGATAAGGGCGTCTGCCAATAAATAAATAATAATAGTAATAATAATATATCACTAAGTTTAGAATGACTGATAAATATGCAAATTAGTCCAGCTAAAGAAGCACATGTCAAGTACTGGAGGTACAATTTTCAGGTTTGACGGACGGTTTTGTTAATTTGCATGTAGACTGTTAATCTAGACTGGATTATATATTTTTTCATTGGTTATGCAAATTGGAATATTCAATTGAACAAAACCTGTTTTGTTATTTTCAGTGAGGAACAGCTGCATATGTCAGTGAATCTTTTATGTATTTTCAAGGTGTTGTGTATTTACTGTAACACTAAGGAGTTAATGGAGCACCCTGTTAAAATATGTATTTACATAATAACTGAATAATATCAAATACAAATATGTGTGCAGTCCCTGGCTTATATTACCTTTTAATCCTAGCAAAAATATTTAATTTTAGGCCATTTTTATTCATGCAATTTAAATTAAAAATCCCAAACTGTCTTAAACTAATTACAATAATCATCATTGTAATCTAATTCACCATTTAAATAGGCACAATTCATTTCATTAGGCCTAGTAATTCCATTCTAGATTTGTTGTGCTTCTTTCCTATTAAGCAGCACTCCCAGCATTTTTCTATGTTCGATTATTATTTCTCATTGAATGTTATACAGAACTCTAACACAATATTCCTATTGGGTTAAGAAATAAGATATTTCCTACTCAAGATAGGTTGGAAATCACCTGTACAAAACTCCAGTGGTGCTATTAGAAACATTGAATATTCAGTGGTGCTTACTGAAGAAGAAGAAAAATGTTATATATAACAGTATATACAGTGCCTATAGGAAGTATTCACCCTCCTTGGAATGTTTCTTATTTTGTTTTGTTACAACCTGGAATTGTAATGCATTTAAATGCGATTCTCTTGCTTTGATTTACTCAAGCTACACAACTCTTTGAAGAGACATGTTTATTGTTTATTGTGAAACAACAGTGAATGAAAAATATAAAAAACTGAAATGTCTTGGTTAGGGAAGTATTCACTCAAACCACATTTGGCAGAAATTACAGCAGTGAGTCTCCACCAAGTTTTCACCTCTGGATTGTGCAATATTCACCCGTTATTCAAGCTCTGTCAAGTTTGTTAGTTAGGGGTTTGTTAGTGGACAGCAATCTTCAAGGCTTCCCACAGATTCTCAATTGGATTCAAGTCTGGGGTTTGACTGGGTCACTCAAGGACATTCACATCCTCGTTTTTAAGCCACTCCAGTGTCGCTTTGGCTGTGTGCTTGGGGTCATTGTCCTGCTGAAATGTGTGAAGTAAGTTGTATAGATCAGAAGAAAATAAATCAAATTTAAATGCATTAAGATTTCAGGTTGTAACAGAACAAAATGTGAAAAAGTCCAAGGGGGGTGAATATTTCCTATAGGCACTGCATATATCATCATCACGATCAGCCTATATCGGTCCACTGCTGGATGAAGGCCTCCCCGCAATGTTTCCACTTGCTTCAATCTATCGCTTCCCATTTCCATGTCACAAAGTTTATTATTCAATCTTCCCATCTTTTATGTGGTTGTCTTCCAGGTCTTTTTTCAACATTGATCTGTTCTTCTTGCTTCTTGTTTTTGGCCCATGGCCATTTTAACACTTTCAACAATGTCACATATTTTTAATTGTTCTTGAATCCATTTAGTTATTTTTCTATCTCTTCTTTCAAGATGTATTGTGTTCCAAATTGGGTTTTCAGAATTGTCATTCTAACAACCAAACTGGGAGATGAGGAGACCAAATATGCTTCTTTTTCATTCACATAAACTTTAAACCTGGAATACAGTAAGAGAAGCTTTATTGGCTCTCAAGGATTGAGACAGGTTCTATTCATAATGACAAACCAGCTCCAGTTTGCTCAGTCCCAGTGGTTATTATATGCCATACACTGTGTCATTCTGGTCACATTTGGAAAGTGGTACTTTCATCCAGTTTTATCCAATACAGTTCATCCTATATTGGTCTTGGACCATTTCACATGGAGTGTTTGTGAGGAAGCCAAAACATTTATTTACACCTAAACCTTAACGTTATCTTCAAACCATTCAAAATAAATGAATACAAAACTTGCTCTGATAAAATAAAATGTTTATGAAATAAGACATCAACAAAAAGCAAATGTTTTTATCAAATACTTGCTCGGGAATTATCTGGTCTCTGAGGAAGGGCATTCAGCTGCAAGAGATTTTAGAAATTTGATTTGATCAATGTCAATCTTGGAATATTAGGATGTATATCACAAACGAATTTGGTAGAACTGATATTTTTGGCTGCATCCCAAGGCTTAAATCAGGGGTTCCCAATGTCTAGTGATGGAGGGTCAATTTCCAGAGGTTGCATGGGGTGGGGGGGCCACACTAGAAAAGGAAGCACCAGTTTTATTTCCTATACATTTCTGTTAGGGAACAGTTTTTAACTTTAATTGTTTTATTATTTGCCCACAAATTACATTGCAATTTGTAACAGAAAATTGCCACAAAGTGTAAAAATATACTAAAGTTTCAGAAAACGGGTGGTTGCAGGTTGGCTTTGGAGGGCCGCACCAAACACCCTTGAGGGCCGCGTTTGGCCCCCGGCCACACTTTGGGAACCCCTGGCTTAGATGATTCGTAGAGCACATTCAGCTACTGGATTTCACTGTTGTTTGATGCCAGTCTTCAAGGCCTGTACTCCATCAAGTATTATGTATTTTTACTGAGTGCAGATAAATAGATAAAAACTATGTTCAGTAAAGCATTTAAAAGTTAGGTTGGGAATGACAGTTGTATAGAGAAACACCAAGTTAAAAGAAGTGACATATTGCATGTCACCTTAACTTTTAAATTATTATTTCATTATAAAAAAATGAGAGTCTCAAATCATCTGAACAATTTTACCCATGACTAGTGAAATAGGCAAATGATGCCCCGAATATTTTTAGTTAGCATTCTATCTACCCTACAGCCTTACTGCAGTGTGGCTGAATTTAGAAATGCGTTCAAAATAATAATAATAATAATAATAATAATAATTAAAAAAAAAAAAACTTCAAGAAAAACAACTTTAACCGAAGCTGGGCTGGTACAAACTGACACTTTCCTACCCACCGTACCAGCTCAAAACATCCAAGGACTGAGAGTGATAGCAGACACAGCATCGGTTGTGCACTGCAATACTGCATTCACCTGCATCGGCCCAAATCATTCCGGCCCTCGCCCGCCTGTCAGGCTGTGGGCGCTGGAGGAGGTGGTGGCTGCGTTTGCATTGGCTGAAGCAAAGCCCCATTTGTCTGTGTATTTTTAGCCATTGGTTGAGCTCGCATTGCAGTGGCGGCGCAGAGCCCGTCTCTCTCCCAGCAGCTGCGGCTCAAGCAGCCGAGTGCGGCGCAGTTGTGCGGCAGCCGAGGGGACCGACAGCGGGCGCGGAGCTTCACATCCAGCGCAAGTTTCCACGCACAACGCGTTGCGGGTTTATTAACGCAAGGATTTCAATTTCAGACACAGCACTTCGGGCTCTCGCAACGGTTTGCAAATGGCCAGTCCCGGGTTAGACCTTGGGAGAAACCAGCAGCAGGACTCCTCTGCGGAGCCAGCCTTTCAAGAGGCTCAGAAATGGATCGAGGTGAGCAGCAATTTTGAACGTCGCAGGCGCCCTATTTATTCTGGTACCCATTGGCGAGACATAAGCAGCTCTGCGATGATCCCCGTCCTGTTTGACACGCATTGCACGCACAGGCTCGCTGCCCTGTGTTTCTCAGTAACCGATACATAATGCACGGTCACCTGTTGTAAAAGTGACACAAAGTTGCCCTGTTGCGTTGCGTCCGAGCTCGGCGGAAACGATGGGGCATCATGCGGACAGGACCGATACTGAACCTGGGGGACAGTAGCGACAGACGCGTTTTTGTTTGAGAGGGAAGTTGAATCTTGTTGCCCAGCATCAGTGATTGCACTTGACTCCCGCAGCAGAGGACAGGGCTCAGGGGAGCTGCTTTTCCATGGCATGGCAGGTTGCATACTGACGTGTGGGCCTGCACTAATTGATTAGTCATTAACTATTCTATCTTTGTTCGTCAACAGATGATGGGTAGCCAGACACCTGTATGTCTCAAGTGCACGCAGTTAATCCCTAAACTACAAAAAAGGGGGGCATGTTTGCATTGCTCTTGATCCACTATTCAGAATTGCAAACTTCATACCCACTCAAATGAAAGAAGTTCATCCCTTATCCCGCCTCATCCCACCCGTTTCAGGGATTGTGCTGTACAGGAGCGGTAACTGATTCCTTGCTAAAGTGAATCTAAACCTAAAGTGAGGTTAAATCCACCGGCAACAATAAGGCAATTGTCGGGCAGGGGGTTATTGTTTGATTGATTGATTGACTGCTGTTTGCGTGGCTCGTCTTTGAAAGGCTGAACGACTTTCCATACACACCCACGCGTGAGAGCGCCCTGCCTTTCTCCCATTGATCAATAATGCACAACAGCACAGCGAAACGCATTGAACGGACACAACTTGCAGATGAAACGATCTTTGTGGGGTGACCCATTTTAATAACACGCATGTGCTGCAGCAGGTATGGGGTGGATGATAATGTGCTGAAACGCGGAGATGTAGTTTGCTGCCCCCATTTGTTTCAGCGCTATTTTCAGCCCCCCAGACGTGTTCTGTAAAGGCATAACCTGCAGGGTTTGTGCTTCTTTTTAGTTGGCTTGTTATGCAATAAGGGTGCAGGATGATGTGTGACTATTGCAATACAAATTTGGAAAGAGTGGCAGTTGGACCTGTAGTCCACCTAACTTGATGCTATGAATGTGCATAGCTTTAGTAGACTACATAGTTTGCTGTGCTTTAAAAAGATGCATGATCTGTAAATAGCTGGAGTGTGTGTTTTTTAAGACTTCCATGCATACCATCCTGCTATAGCCGATTCCTGTCAAGCAAGAGGAGAGGTGAGGCCATTATTCTAGGAACTCATCTTTAGCTAAGTGAACATTAGAGCGAGACGCCACACTGGGTCAGATGCGGGGGCAGGACTGTACCAGCTAAGCCCACACAAAAATGCCTTGTGGTGGAACATCTTGTGATTGCTGACAGGTAAAGTTGATGAGTTTCATCTTAGAAAAGCTCCATGATATTCCTTTGCAGGCGAATTCCTTTCATCAGTTGTCAATGCTCATGGCGATTCCATAAACACATGGAGAGGATGCTGTAATTTAGGATATCTAGTATACTGAATTACTGTCCGAGGCCTGGCAACACATATAGGTCTCCCATAAAGCATTAGTAAAGATAGGATATTTCCCCATACATACATTTAGAAAAGCTGGAAGGCACCAGGAGGAGCTCAAACTCATTGATTGGGAAGAGCTTATGTGTTTATTTTCCTGCCTTTTAACTATATCTGAATATGGTGGTAAGGTTCAGCTGAATCTTACACTGGGATAAAGGCCCAATTAGGGGGTTATTATTTTAAATTATTTTAATAAATATTGTTTTATTTCTGCTAGCCAAAAAGGTTGTTCTGTCTCATCTCAACAGGACCCTATTTGACCATCTTGTTTTAATGAGTCAGGAAGTGCACAGGGATCAAATCTCAGGTCTTAAGTCTCATTAACTCTCTGTGTAAGGCAACGTGTAAATGAATCGGTCAGCGACAGCCGTGTCTCAGATGGAAATCAAACTGTTTGCAATAGCATTGCCAGGAACCTTCAGAGGAGATTGTTCTCATTTGGGGGGATAGCTTGTTCCATGTTTTGGACTCTTACGGCAGGTTTCACAGACTTTGATTAGCACTAGTGTTGCATTACTCTACCTAACATAACATTTAGTAGTCCAAGTGCTAACTAGTGCTAATCTGGGTTTGTGAAACCAGCCCTTAGTTTTCACAACATGATCAGACTTCAGTTCCCATCCCATTATTACTAATGAGCTTTCCATAATATGTTTCAATATCCCACTTTGCTCTATTATTGTTTGTCTGTTCATGCTTATACAATTGTTTTTCGTATACTAATGCTAATCCAGAATTAAATTGAAAAATTAATAGAGCGTATTCCCACCACCCCTTCTCTTACATTGTATTTTTTGCTTCCTTATAATCCACAGGGGAAATTCACACATTAAAACGACACATCACTGAGTTTGAACTTGTCATATTTATTTGTGTACTGTTCAGTTAAAGACCACAATCCCACTCTGGCTACCACTATATTTTTATCTCAAAGACTGATATATAAATAAATGTTCTTCTGTTCCTAAACACAAGCTGTTACTTGTAAAAACAGCCATGTGAATTGGAGTGATTCAAATCTTACCATCAGTGTGCAAATGTAGTAGAACTAGGGTTGAGTTAGTGTAGTTGATTATACGACTACATGAAAACTGGTTAACTTTTTTAATACCAAACTAAAATATTTGTGTAAAGCAAAAAAAACAAACAAACAAACAACAATTGTTGATCTATATACAGGCTAGTATTTACAATTTACATTTATTAGCAGTATAGCTTAATGTGCCGCGTTATTCTTGAGCTAAAAAATACACTTGAGCAAAGTTTAAATGAAAATGGCGACTGGCAATAATTTCAATCCCAACTCAATAAGTAGTGCAACGTGGAAGTATTTTGATCAAGTGTGCTTGGGGTCGTTTTCTTGTAATATGAAATGCGGTCCAATAAGGATCATCTTCCTAGATGGATAAGCATGATTGACTGAAATACTGTCGTTCTTAATAGAATCCATTTTTCAATTTATTGCATGATTCCATTCATGTGAAGACGACCAACAGCTGTTGCCTCGCATTAATCAATTAATAATTTTTCTTGTATACGGCTCAAACATGGAACTGAATGAATGAATCAGGATCAATTCTTGGCTCCTCATCCTACTGCCAAGTCAATCTTATGATCTTGTATATCCCATAATCAATGGCTTATATCATGAATCAGGGAAGGCAAATGGAAATCACTGTCCTCTAGTTTTCACTAGAGTCTGTTTTGATGTTTTCATGTAAAAACATGAGAGAATAGGGGCCTTGATGTGTAGAAGCTTTCAGTACTTTCCAGTCGGTGGAAACAGAATAGTGCCGTGCAGAAACAAAGTAGAAGCTGGTTATCTAAAGTCATTTAAATGGGACATGTTGATTCAGTCACAGTGGAATGTATTGTTTTGTTGTGCATATCCTGTGACTGATGTCATCAAACAAGATGAACAAATATAGAAACTAGCTTTGCACTATGCCAATGGGTGTTGGAAATCACAAGAAGTACCACATTTCTCCAATTCTATTTTTACCATGATATATCCATGTGTTAAAAGTGCAAATGCCTCTTGATGAGTAAAGTGCATTTTGTATCCCACTAACGAGCTGTTAATTTGAGAGTTCTGAAGTTGAAGTAAACTCCAATAAGATTGTTTAGGTAATACTTTATTAGCCATCAACTGAATTGTTTTAAATAAAGGAAGTTTGTATTTTATTATTATTTTATATGCTTTTGGTCTCTAGTCTACTGAACAAGTGACTAATAGGAAGCCAAAAGATGGAAATTATAAACAGAAAATTGGAGTTGAGGGAGGTGGGGGGTGTGTGAAGTAGCAGGCTAATTTGGATGAAGTGAACAGAAAAAATAGAAGCTTGCCACCCATCTGTTAGCTAACCTGGATACAAAGAGTCCTTTATGACGGGCCAGTAGGTGAGCCGGACCCGTCTCTCTCTCTCTTTCACTCGTGCAGGTGCTGCAGATAGTGCTGATCTGAAAAGCCAGGCTAGATTTCACATTCCTGCGCTGCAGTGTGTAAAATGTTTAGATAAGATTTTATCGCTTTAATGAATGGTGTGCAACTCTGTTTACAAGCATATTTGTTTGAACAGTCAACTTGCTTTGTTTTGCTAATGTCCATTTGCTGGTATTGACTTTCGTGGTCACCCTGTTATTAATGCTTACGGTACAATAAAAATAAATTAGACTTTACGTAATTTCCCACATGGAGGGATTTTTTTAATGTGCTATGAATCCAGGAGTGTAGGATTGAATTCTCCCAATTAGTTGAATCATGTTTTTTTGCATTGTGAACGGCAGATTAGAGACTGATTAGGACAGCGACCTCAGCACTATGTTGAGCAGGCTTCCCACTGTTAATGTGATCATGGGACACGCCTGTATAGTTTGTCACTTGAAAGTCATGGCGCAGCAGCCCTCACCCGCCCTGAGTAGTTCTCACTCTGAAGGACTTGGCCTGGGACACCTGCCAAGCATGGTGATGGTGCTCAGGCCAAGGTCTGAGAGAACCATATCTATGTTTGTTTGTGGTTTAGTGGAATAAACCAGAGCAACACCACTGACAAAGCTTGCAATGTGGTGGGCAAAGCCCTTCACAGGTGGTGGAAGGTTCTCAGAAAAGTGCCTATGCCCAGCCAAGGCAATGGCAGGGGTGAAAACAACCCCCACCCCTCAAAAAAACCTAGCTCTTACGTGTGCTTACCTAACTTCTTCAGTTTCCTTTCTAGTAAGCTGGGCAGCTAAGCTGGTGACGGCACAAAACAGACAAACGAACACACAGCAAATCAATATCAATATCCAAATCCAAGTCCGAGCCCATAAGCAAAGGTTCGTTACTGGTCATCTTCCTTAGACACAGCACACACTCCAGGGGCTGCTTCTGCCACTTCAAGCCAAATCTAAATACATTACACTCCTTCCATCAAAGTCTTATCAGGGTTCAGCCAAATGTGCTTTAACTGCTTTGGCACAACAACATATTTTGACCAGCAAATCAAGACCTTTATCGACTTCGAATTTGAATCTGAGCAGTGTGACTTTTAGAGTGCACTTCCACGGAGACTGATGTTACATAGTCAACTCAAAAGCATGACATCTCAAGTGTCCGTGAAATGCTTTTAACACCTCTTCTTCATACAGACCCTGCAGTGTTCGAAGCTGTACATCGCACAGCCGCTTGAGACTTCCTGACCTTGAGCTGTTAAATGGAACATCAGGCACTGATACTGTTGTTTTAACCGTTTCTTAAAACAGGTGTGTGAATGACCCAGTTGGTTAGAGTTGGTTGTCTTATTAGTAAGGTACTACTTCAGTGTTTTGTTCATGGAAATCACAGATGGTTTCCCAGTCTTTTAATGCCTAGAAAGTAAGGCACTAATCTTTCAGCCATGATCTTCTTAATCCAGAAACAATCCTCCTGTTCTTGGTCTCACCACAGTGTTGCCAAAGCACAAAGCTGCTTTTCTGGACGTCCCGATGGGGAAAAGTTATACAATTATATACAAGCAGGGTGTTTAATCTTTGTTTGGAAAAATAAAATCTTTGTTTGGACTAGCACACTCTCTCTCTTTCTCTGCATACACAAACAATGTTTCCTTTAAACAGAAATACCCTGTTATCCCTTCTTCAATGTTATTTGTCTTGACTGCATTTTGCTTTGAATTTTAGACCTTTATGTTTGCTCACATTTGGAAAGTGTTTGATCTGATATGAGCCAAATTGTTTTCTCATTCTTCAGAACAGTCAGTGTAGTTCAAAACTTCTAGGGAGACTGTTTACTCCCATGATTCAAACTAAATAATAACATTTTTCACTTTTATTTAACTTTTAGAGGACCCACAAACATTCCCACTTAAAAGCAGCTCAGGGAGACTGTCAGTTGATTTGCAGTCCAATGTCCAATATTCTTCAGTGAAAGAGATCAGGGATTGCACTGTTGATCTGAAGAAGGCCTTGTGTTTTATGTAGGGGGTTTTAATCAAATTGCAAGCAAGATTAAAGGAGAGGAAACGATATGTACAGGGCTGCTTAGCACTCTGGTTATTAGATGCCTTCACAGGGAGGTTTTTTTTTTATCTTCCATGAAACAGCATAGACCCAGCCATAATCCTGTGTGGGCTGCTGGGATTAAATTGAGTGTCTGGCACAAATGATGAGGCTTCTTCAGTCTGCAGTGCCCCATTCAGTGACAGAAGGGAAGCCCTCTGTGAGACATGTCAAGTGAATTTTGCTTTCTGTAGTAACATTTTGCCTTTAATCCAGAGCAAGCATTTATTATAGTTAAATCTGACCTGTGACCCTCCAGGCAAAACCAATTGGGCCGACTGCCTGCAAGTCCAGGCTAGCGCAGGACAGCTGTCAGTGGAGCTGTTTTTCTCATTGTGGCCGTATGCAAATTCACAAAGGGTGAGTCACAATGCAGATTACTGTTGTGCTGCCCAATTGTGATTTTCTTCTCTTTTTTCATAATCTCAGATTGATTTGTGCATGTGAGTTGTATCTGTCTGAATGCTCCCAATTAAATGGCTCCATTGTTTTGAGGGAACAATGTATAAGAAAGTCTTCATTATACAATTTATTGTATATTATCCATATGAAACATTTCTATTAAACTGAATGTAATTGCTAGAAAAATACTTAAAAGAGTCTGTCTCCTTAGAAAATAAGGCACTGAGCACTTTCTATGACGCTGTTTCCCAATCAGCACAGACTTGGAAGAGTGGAATAGTAAGGGCAATTGTGAAAAGGGCAGAGTTTACAAAACTACAAATCACACCACAAGGATTTTCAATTGCGTCTGTTATTGATCTTTTATTTTTGTATTCCTCCAGGGACCGAATAGGATGTTCTCATAGGATTGCTGTGAAAGGATTACAAATTGAGTTACTCTTTTCATTTTTTTGATCCACAACTGTCATTATTCAATACTTTCCAGATTAAAGTACAATTTAAAGGTGAGTAAAAACTAAGGCATTTGACTGGTGTTGCAATGGATTACAGGGCCTCGACTGGAGATTTGGAGACTTGCTTTGCAAATCAAATTTCTTTCTGGAGGCAGAGCGTTCTGTTTTAGCAACTCAAGAAAACAATTGTGTAACCCACAGGCTTCTTCACCACATCAAAACATTCAAATTCATGTTTCATAGCTAACTATGAAGAACTATTTTCAACAACAGGAGTAGTCATTTTACATACCTCAAACTAATTATGTACATCAATGCTTTCAAAAGAGAGTGGGGTCTAGAGCAGGAACTAAAGTCAGCTGCAGTCCAGGCCTGGCAGAGCATCACCAGGGAAGAAACCCAACATCTGGTGATGTCTATGGGTTCCAGACTTCAGGCAGTCATTGATTGCAAATGATTTGCAACCAAGTATTGAAACTCACAATTTAATTCATTATTATGTTAGTTCGTCCAAATACGTTTGAGCCCCTAAAATAGGGGGGACCACATATAAAAATGGGTGTAATTCCTACACCATTCACGCAATTTGGATGTAACTACCCTCAAATTAAAGATGAGTCTACACTTAAAGAACATCTTGATTATTTCCTTTCAAATCCATTGTGGTGGTGCACAGAGCCAAAATGATGACAATTGTGTCACTGTCCAAATATTTATGGACCTAACTATATATACCACCGAACAACAAACATGCTTGCTTATGTGTATTTTATTAATTATTGTCTTTAATTATCTCAATATTAAATAAACAAATCCTTTATGTTTCTGGCTAACACATTCTTATTCTGGAAAAGGTATCTCAATACCCAACTGCTTTTCAGATATAACATCTAGCAAATTTTCTTGCACAGAGCAAACAGATGCTGAATATTTGTTTATTTCATACAGCCTTTCTCTGTGTAATTGATTCCATTGCTTTTCTCAAAAGCATTTCTCATGTTTGATGCTTTTTTAAACAATTGTTAGATAGCCTACTGGAATTTAAAACTGAACTAGGAGACAATGTTGCACTTAATCCTTGGCAATATCTACACAAATTGACCATGCACAAAGCTGGAATAAAAGCACGTGTCACCTATCCTACAATGTTTATGAAACGGTTGCCATATTTTATTGTATTAATCCTGAACTTAATTCATCTTTAAATATATATTTTTAGACTACAGTGTCTCAGTCCTGCAGATATAGGTTTCTGAAAACCATGTTGCAGATATTAGAGAGAGATCAGGGATGTGGACACTAGTAGGTTCAACAAAAGCAGAAACATTAAACCACTCAGGGTTTTAAGACAAACCCCTGGCCTATTTGTCTTTGGGGATAAATTCTTCGAGCTGTAGTTGTGCTTGGCAATGCCTTTATCCTCTCACGCCTCTGTCCACCCCATCCCCAACACCCTCAGGACCACGAGACAGGAAGAACCTTACTTACTTAGCCTTGTATAATTAGCCTATGAGGATGTGAATGTTAGAGCTTGCAGCTAATAGGGTTTGCTTCTTATACCTGTGATCTCTGAGTTGGGTAATGGATAAATATCTTATTTAAATAGACAGTCTGCATTACTAACATCACCTGCATTTTTACCCTATTCCCTTCAGAAATGCTTACGTTTGATGTCTTGTAACCAGGATTTGATTATTGTATGTTGATATGAGTTCATACATTTGTGCTCTCTTGACCTCATTGTGCAATAAGAGTATTCTTGAGAGGGTAGAGGTGGGGGCAACATTGTGTTTTTTACAGTGTTTTCCGGTACACAGAAATAATTATCGTTCTGATTTACAAGTTGCAGGTTATGTAAAAGGATTTTACTGTGAGGAATGTGAAGAAATGTAATTTGTTGTAGAACAGAATCTGCATACAGTAATTGATTCCTCATCACATCCAGTGTGAAATAACAGGCACAATATTATGTAACGATATCACGCAGTCTTTCGATGACCTGTTAAGCTTTTCAGATTGGAGGCAATCCTATCAAACTGGAAATACAAAATAAGCTTAAATGAGTGAAATGTATATGATTTGCATTGTAATCTGTGGATTTTTCCTGCTACGAATACTGACAGAGATTGATCTTTGGGGAAACATATGTTATATTCCCTAAGGCTCCCTTCCCCAAATGAGTTACTTAAAAGCAGAAATCGGTCAACAATCAACTCCTTTTTAATGTGCTGAAAGCTTGTTGCGAGGAAGTGTCACTCTACATTTATTAATCTCCGCTGCTTTCAGGTACATTACTCTAGCATCCCATTCAAGCAAGCTGGGTTGGACCTCAGCCTCTTTGTCCCAATTTAGAGTTGTCCTCTTATTGTGAGGATTGCACAGTCATCATCAGGTCCCAAGTATTGAACAGAACCTGCCTTGGCTTCCTGTCATTATACGGAAGAGCTGATCCAAATAGCCTCTGTCACTCTGAACTGAGTGTGGTTAAAATTACAATGCCTTCATATCTGAAAGGCCTCTTTCACAGGACGCTGCTGGTCCTGATTATGTGTGGAGTGCCCACGTTTACCAGCATGCTTTGGCAGTGAAGCCTCTTGTCTCCAATGTGCCGTTTCAGCAACAATGCAGCCTGTCACCAACCCAGCAAATGTTGTCTTCCTTCTCAGCTGATGAACTTGTGCCTGTAGGTTCCTGGCAGTGACTGACTAACCTTTTCCTTTAGAGACAGGTACTGCACTTGAAAGTAATTGGGAGTATTTCATTCAAATTTTTGGGTAGTTTGAAGTAACTACAGTGGGCCGACGCTGTTTACACGCTATTTCAGGACAGCCTGTTGAGTACTCCATGCCCCAACGCTTTTATATCCACAACCTTTCTCATTGCTGCCCTTGAAAAGAAAAACAACCCCCCCCAAAAAAAAACGTTTGTGTCCATGCACACATTCTCTTTGTAATGTCCTGCCAGACTGTAGGCCAAACAATCTGAATTGGCAATGGCACTAAAGGGGAATTAGTGTGTCCGGAACTGCAGCTAGTAGTTATCTGTAATATGAGCAATGTTAAAAGGATCTTGTTGGTGCTGGAAATAAATGCCTTTAAACTACTTCTTTGATAAGAAACCTGGAAAGACCACACTGAAAAAAGTCCTTTTCATCATTTCATGCATGTGACCTCTCTGAGCGCTTCAGGTTTCCCTTAGCACCGTGTCCTAAATGCTGCATGGGATTTATGTGTGACAGCAGTCAGGCTATCACACGGCAGTCAGTAAATTGCATAAGCGTATTAGTGTAAGAGAGTGTTGGTAATGAAGCTCGTGAACATTTTCTACCTCTGATGACTCCAGTTGTGACTCAACTGTTGCCGGTGAAATGGGGCAGCTATTTTAAAACCCTGCAGTGCATCTATGCTGCAGTTGACTCCCTCTTTTGATTCTGGAAATGCTCTAAAAGGCTTGTAAAAGACTGCATGACCATCTCCACATTTGTGATGTTTATTACACCATGGAAATGAACCTCCTGTCCTACAATTCTGAAAAATTATTGCTGCTTGTCTATCTGTCACATTTACAGTTTTAGTTGATTTATTACGAACTACAACTTATTTATATTTCATCCATCATGACACCAGGGAGATATAGATAACCTCTCTTTTTTAAGGCAGTTGCATAGATCTATCAGTGGAGCTTTAGGGTTTTATAAAGAGAGGATCAATATAGTTTGAGTTTTAAGATAGACACACACATGCAACTGCTCATTGTGGATATTTACACCAGGAAGTCTTGTGAGAAAGCTGTACAGATCTGGAGTGGTCATCTTAACGGGAGAGCTGTCCTAGTGTTGCTGTGAGGAAAGGAGCTGGCACGTAGTTAACACTGCGGGCGCACGGAAGTGTGCTAAGCTCTCCGTGTCCTTTCTGTGTCTTGGCTGTGGAACAAACCAGCCACAGAACGTTCCAGTTCCTCGGGGTGTGGGTGGGGGGCTGTGTGTACTGACCAGGCATGCGACACATTGCTAAAAGTGGAGGTAGCGGCTGTTCCCTTAGGATTCCTGGCATGCTCAGTAGCCTGGATTGGCACCTCACAGATGGATGGTTCATAACTCCCACTGGCTGTTAGGGATGGTGGGTGGTTAAAAGTACAGGTCACTCAGTGCGTTTTGAGATACAGCTGCTTAGCCACTCAAAGGGGAAATGATCAACTTCTTTTTTTCTTTTATTCCTTTTTTCCTTTTTTCTCCAGCTACTTGATAACAAGATGGTATTGTTGACAGTCAAAACATTTCAAGAATTTTCCTAACTCTGTGGGGGTGTGGAACTCTGTGTGATCCTGGGCCTAAAGGAAAGGAATATTCCATTTATAGCTGGTATCCTGGCTATAAGTATCCAGTTGGCTATAACCTTTATAGAGCAGACCTCCTCCCTGAAATGTTTTTTATCATGTGAAATCTGATTTACCAAGTTTGGAAGTCAGATGGAGTGAACGATTTGAATGAGTTAACTCAGACTGGAAAATATCTGGAAGTGAAAGACAGGTTTCCACAGGTTGTGCCAGTCATAGGAAAATTAATCTGTGTCCTCCTCCACCTGCTCCTGCCAAAATGGATCTTATTCTTTGAACCGGACAATGGAACAATCATATCATTGTTTCATTTTTAAAGATAGCTGTCTGTTTTTTTTTTAAGAACCAGTTCTTCATTTGTTTTCATCACTGTTTCATTGGTTTGTTTACAGCAGCAATTGAATCTCAATCAAACAACACAGTGCTAATAAATGGTTTGATTCTGCTTGGATAGTTTCCATTGGTTTCTGTTTTCAGTGTGTGGTGTAACTCGCAAGATTTAAAAATATGAGCGAAACTGCTACTGCACCAACTCGGAATATAGTAGTTTGTATTTATCAGTATTTGCCATTCTACTATGTATTTTGCTGCTCTTCATGTTTGACATGCTTTTAATTAATTCACATCTATTCATCTCAACAGTCATACTCTCGTATTAAAGGAATGTATGGACACAAAAGCAAACTGATGTATGATCTCAGCAATAGGATTACTGTTACATTGATCAGTAAAGGGTTGTCCTAGAAAGAATATCGACCATGGCCTCAGACCTGAAACATTTCCTCTTGTTTTTTTAAGCCTGTTCTCTGTTCCTCATCTCCAGTCATTCTTTTATATCTGGATCCCGCCATTCAGAGGCAGCACTCACTGTGTTGTCTTCATCCTTTCTCTTGAATGCCATGAACTTTGAACGGAAAGAAAACAGGCCACGTAATAGTATTGCGTATAGCATTGAACCAGAATGCCATGCTGGTGGTCTCTCAGTGGCTGTCCTTTGGGGCGGGCTGCCTGGCAGATTGCCTCATTAGTAGGCATTAAATTCACTGAAGGAGACAATCTTCTATTTGGGCAAACTTGGCCCAACAGAGACACTCTTCGCAAGGGTGTAAGATGGCAAACACCAGATATCCATAGAAACTGAGCAAGTGAATGATTGCCTAATCAATAACTCAAGCCAGAATGGATGAATTTGGCTGTGTGGTCTGCTGACTAGAATAGCCAGTTGCTTTGTTGTTCGTTCAAAGATACAACTGTTGGCAACTGATTCACTGCAGACCTCTCAATAGTTAGCCTTGACAAATTAAAAACATGCATGTATGTTGCCTGTACCCATGCTATTTTTGGATTATTATTTTTTCTCTGTGTACCTTGAAGTAGCTTGCAGTATTTAATCTTAGAAAAGCAACCTTAAATAATAACCTCCACCCAAGGTCAACATAAATTATTTGCAAAGAACATGAGCTTTTTAGACTGTCAACATCCTTCATCATTCAGTTTGCTCAAGCAAAACGGTATTAATACTGTTTCTAATACTAGGTGGAATCTGAACTACATTGGAGAAGGCAGTAGGGACTTGAGGTGAAACAGTTGCTTGCTTTGGAAAACGTTTTTTGATTTTCTGCAGTCCAGACAAGTTACAAATAAAATTGACATTTGTATAGATGTCTTATCTGTAAAATACTCACTTTTAGCACAGGGCTTAGGCTAACTGTTTAACAATACACATTTGGTTACAGTTAGAATACCAGCTATAAGAATTTAATCGGACTAACATTGGGGAAACCCTTCTGCTGGCCCAGTTTTTCTTCAGGCGAGCCTAATGGAGTTCACTATTCGGTCATTCCACGTTTCACTAAAGCAGGCAGTGATTTTTCCTGCAACGGCTGCAAATGCTGCACACCCTCTTGGTACAATACGAGACCTTTAGGACTTCTTTCACACACAGCCTAAAACTGACATGCGTCTCCCATGTGGGAAGTGACATCATCTACAGGCTGCAGTTAATAAATAAAAGTTTTTTTTTTTCTACTGTTGGAATCCATAGGAGATATGTCACATACATTTAGTAACTGCGTTGAGAAACAATCTGCTCTAAATTATGGGCTCATGTAGATTAACTTGTGTTTTTATTTGACTTTGTGCTTTAGTCCTGTTTTGTGAGTGTCCGTTAATAAAAAAAGTCTTGTGGTTCAGTCTGTAGTTTAATGATGGGAATTTATAGTTATTTGTTAAATCAAAGAAGGATCAAAGTCCAGAGACCGCTCTTCTTGATTACAAACTCAACACACAGTTGTCTTTCAAAACTTAGTATTATTTGTCAACAATTTGTTTTTAAAAGACACCTGAATTATGTCCTGTTTTACTTGAGTACTCCTTACCTATTCATTTGTAAAGTAATCTCTGTGCTTTTGTTCTTCTTGTAGTCAAATTATATTTCTTTGTGGATTTGGAACATGTGGCAACAATACATGCTTCAATAAAAGAGGGTTGTATATAAAGTATATAGACAGAAGATTTTTGGATGGAAATGTTCAGAGGAAGATGGATCTGATTATTTTCACCACATAAAACCCCCCACCGTCTACATACATCACTTTTGTACTTTGGTTCATGGATTGTTTAAGCTGACCACAGTTTTCTTTTGTGAAATGTTTGCCTTCGAAATCCTCCTTTCCTCAGAACACATTGGCTTGTGGGTGTTAACATCTTGCAGGTTATTTTATGAGTGTGGTTCCTGGATTCTTCAAGCCCACTGAAGGATTGCCCTCTGTCCTGGGGTGAAATGAAGTTTGCTCTTAATAGATCTCACGTTGCTCCATTCTCTCTGGGGAATGGTTCTTATAAAGCCTGACTCTTTGTTAAACATATGGAGATGATTGTCAGCATTAAAAAAGACAACACTTTGAACAAATAATAAACTGAACAGGAATATTTGGTGGAAAGGTGGTCAGGGTTGAAGGTGCATTTTGGACATTATTATTATAATTATTAATAATAATTATTTATTGGCAGATGCCCTTCTTTAAACAGACATTACAAATTTTAGAAATTCCAAAGTGTATAGTCTATACACAACTGAAGAATTACAAAAGTGCAGTAGTACACTTAATATTAAATACAATGCATATGTCCTAGTTCAAAGAGGTAACAAGTGCATATATGATGCAGTGAAATCCTAGGTATGTGCTATTGAGTCAAGTTATTTGTTTAACTTGAAAGCCTGTGTTTACTTGTGTCAATATGGCCCATCCATCCATCATCTCTCACCATTTATAAATATGTACTGTCTTCTTTGTTGAAAGAGCATTTATTGCTACCTGAGGAATTTTGGACTGTAATAAAAACTGCTTCTGGGATTTTAAATCACCATTTTTAACCCCTTTTAAATGTCCCTTCAGTGCATGAGAAGAACTGGTCAAGTATTATTGTCTATTATCTCTCAGTCCACAGGATTCATTGAATGAAGACCGAAGCCCCGAAACCATGTTCTGTGTATAAAATTAAGCTATTGGCGACAGCATTTGCTAATGAAGGACAAAGACATCTGTTTCATGTTGCTAAAGTTGCCAACTCTCTCTCTCTCTGCATCCTGGAAGATGGAGATTGGCAGGCGTCTCGGCACGGCTGGGTCGCATCTTTTCTGTGGTGTCCTAACACTGAACTTTGTTTTTCATGTTGAGACATTTTAAATAACAGGAAACTGTGTTGGTAGCTATGGTGTTACCCTCATACTGTACCAGATGTTAAGCAGAGATCAACCATAATTAAATGATAGGATTAAATGGCTGTTATTTAATTCTCTCTTACTTAACACTCTTTACGTAGGTCGTTGTCGTGCTCTGGAAAAAAACAAATGTATATAAGGAATTTGGTTATATGCAAATATAAGAGATACTGGTCTAGAATGAGAGCAGACCATTGTAATTATCAGTGGATAAGATTAATTATAAAGCACCATTTCATATCTTGCCTCTCAAGATGCTGTAAAGTATGAAATATCTCACTGATTCTAACACTGCCCATTCCTGGTTTGTGATAATCCCAGTGCAATATATTAAACATCATGACCAGATCTTATCATCTTACCTTATCATTTTGTTGTATTCACAATAATTTAAAATAACAATGACACATTCTCAGTTTTGTTCTACCTACTTATGCCTTTAAATATAGTATCAGAAATGAGCCATGCATTACGCATAAAATGTTAGAGCCATTGGCAAAATGTGTGGTTCATTCATAGTCTTATTACCAATCCTTTGCCTATTCATGTTGATGCATGTAAAATAGAGACCTTTTTTTTGTTTTTTAAAGTAACAGAAACTACTCCAAGGCATTATGAATGTATTCACTTATTGATTTTGTGTATTTGAGGTTTTCCTCAGATACTTTAATCAAATGCCTGCCCTTGTAAAGATCCCCAAAAATATATAAACATGTACAACAAGTTTACAAACTCTTTGGAGTACAGTCTGTAATTCAGAAAACTGTTTGTATTCTTAGACTTTGTAGCCTAAAAAAAATCTTCAATCTTGCTGGACTTGTTTGGAGTTGTAAGTGATTATGGCAGAATTTCTTGCCAGATAGAGGCATTGAAATCTTAACCTTCTTTAACCTAAAAGTGTTTGCATATTCAGCTTTTTTGCGTTGCATCATTCATGCGTGTTGGTAGAGTTGACAAATGTATTGCATCTGTTTTCTAGGTTTCTCCCTGGGGCCTAATCAGATACTGACCTAAATCCCTGTACTGACCACTGGAGTATTCTGCCATCAGTTAAACAACCTTCAGAGACAAAATCCATTGCAATTCAAACACCCACTTAATCATTTTACCAATATGTTACAAGAAAGTGCTATAGACTGTTTTTTTTCTTAATGACACTACTTGCTACCCCTGTCACTGAACTGGGCTGATGCACAATAGGACACAATTCAGTTCCTCTCGGCCTGCATGGTGTTATGGTCACTTACTTGACTGATTTGCTTAAATTGAACAGTTTCCCACTCTTTCCCACATTTTAATTTGTTTGTGGCGTTGAACCTGTATTAACTCTTGTGAAATGTGGCCCTCATGCTCCAGAGCTGTTCACCACTGATTTACAGCTGGCAGAGCGGGTTCAGATCAAGTAGCAAGTGTAATTATTGGGCAGCTTTGTTTTTGGATCGGAAGACAACCTATCATTAAACAGTCTTCTACTGTTAAAGATATTGGTAGATTAATTCAGATTAGGTTCCCCCCAAATGTTAGTGAATTTGATCTTCAGCACTCACTGAAGGCCTGAATGTGAGAGTTCACCATTAGGAGTGAACTATTTAGGCCTTACGACAGGCTTCTAACCCTCCAGCTTTGTTCCTGTATGGAAAACGTCTGCAGATAAATACAGTCTCCCTTCAAGCACTCATTAATGAGATTACCTCATTTTAACAGGAGGATACAGTATCAACACTGGCCTTTTCAGGCTGCGGAGAGGACAATACCAGGATTTCTGCACTAAATTGAGGGGACCTCTTTGTACAATGGCACTTCTATGGTGGAGGCCAACTTTAGAGCACTGGCCAGTAAATGCAAAGCTGGCAGGTAAATGTAGGATTGGATTCAACCCTGGGAAAATGTCACTGATGAATGTCCTTTGTGGGGCTGTAAGGGAACTGGAGAAGCCTTGGCGGTATAGTGTAGCACTCTGTATATTGTGTGCTTTGTGAAGCTGTTGTGTTATTCTGCGGGACCCAGCAGTAGCTTGGCATGTTCCTGGTAAATAATGAGTTTTAACTGCAAAAGAAGTGTTTACTATGCGGTCAGCCACACTTGTGCTAAACTGAAGAATGTACCTTGCGTTAAGCAATGTGACATTTTTTTAACATCTAAACATCTGATAATGTGTTACATTATGGAGCTAAGAATGCAGTGAAGAAGACACAATATCCTTTATAAAATAAGTGTTTGAAACACTCATTAAAAAGTTTCTGCAATCATAACAGATTGGTCTTGCTTTTCACATCAGCGGCTCCATGGTCTTAATTGTAATCTAAATATATTCCATACATTGTTTGGCGGCAGTAAAAGTATATATTTTTTATATGCAAGAACATACTATATTGAGAATTGGCCTTTCATCTCATCCAGTTTCCCTATGTGTGTGCTGCATGCCACATTTGGAAACACTCCAGAGTATCAACCTCACTATGTCGATTGATCTTTTATTCCATTCATTCATAATTCTCTGTGTATAAAATTGTTTTCTAGTCCTTTACCACCTCAGTTTTTGTTTCCAACATTTGCTTATCTTCTCACTCCACATGGGGCTTTTACTCCCCGCTTATATCTGTGTTTCCTTTTTAAATGCAGCAAAGCATGCCAGGCATCTTATTTGAAATGAGAAAGAGGCAGTTTATATTTTTGCTGTGTGGCATTGAACACAGTGGTAGATTGTGTGTGGAAACATTGTTGAGTTTTGGCATGTTTTGAGTACTAAGGCAACCCCTTTTCTTGGAGGGACGTTGGAGATTGGGTCTGTAGTATTTTGCTGAAACGGAGACATCTAGTGTCTCAAGCATTTAATGTTTTTCCCTGGTTATATTAATTTCAATAATTTAGCCTTTTGTAGAATAAATGGGAGAGGCAGCAGACCTCTGTAGAATTATCCTGAGCAACACTTTCTGTTGTTGAATAAATTAAAAAACATAAATGACATCAATTTGCACATTTTAGTCATTACACTTTTGCTAGACATTTATTTTGATATGTATATTATGTCAGGCTTCATTAGGTTTTATATGCCAGATTAGATGTATTGCTTTGCCTCTATAGTTGACGATCCTAAGCTGCTGGATGCTAGCAACGATTTCAGTTTAATGTTGCACATCGACAGTCCTACTTCCTGTCTCTACTGTGCTTTGATGCTAGCACTTCCTTTTGTTGTCTGGGGACACTTCTTTTAAGTGGCAACGAAATACCTAACCTCTTCAAAACTTGGGTATATAAATAATGCCTGACATTTCTGCCACTTGCCTGGGCTGCTAAAGTGGCTGGGCTGTTAAAAATACTGATGACTGTCCAGTACTTAGAATAGAGATGGGGCTGAAGTAGGAGGTGTCTGCTTTTTGAAGGAGATTAAAGAAGACGAGGCACTTTTCAGATTGATGGATTTGATATGCTGAATGCCTGTACTGCATACTTCTCAAGCACATGGAAAATATTTGCACAATATCGTTTTTAAATAATGTGTAATTTATTAAATTCGGCCTCAAAACATGGGCAGTGCTGAGACATCAGTTGGCAGGGAAGGTTTTCTTGATGGTTAATTTGGAGCTAGGATATGAGCCCACAGTGCTGGCAGATTTCTTCTCTTCCTCTAATGACTCAGCTGTTCTTCATCTGCTTAAATTATCAGCATCATGAGGATCTTTAACAAAATATATTTAACAATCCCCTGAAAGCAGTTTGCTACTAATTGTTTAAAAACATAGCCTATTAATCTTTAATCCGCTCAGATTCTGCACTCATTGTTTTCATCCATCTGCATGGTATGATCTACATCCTGTCCGTACTATTGCACACAGCCATGTTCAAGAAACAAGCTCAAAACCATGTGACTTGAAACCCAGGCCAACAGCGTTATGCTCTGTCCTGACCACAAGAGTGTCTTCAGATTGTGCTGAGGTTTCATGGACAGTTTTAAAGCTCCTCAACATGTTTTGAAAACTCTGATGTGGAGTGGGATTTACTGTTGTTGTTTTGCACATGCTAATAACTTTCAAAATGTATTGTGTCTACTATTTTACAATGACAGTTTGATTCAGGGGAAATCATTATTTAACAAACAGTGGTGATAAGGGAATGGGGCATAGTCTATGCATAGTTTTGGCAAAATGCACCTTGTTTATGTCCTTGTATGGTGTGACATTTCAAACCTTCACAGTGTTTTGTTAGATGAGCTGGGCAGAAGTAGTTTGAGTTTTTACCCTCTTTTGGGAGGTCTGTGTGAGACTGTGCCTTGATTTACATTGTTTTTATTATCACTTGGAAAGCCTTGCTTGGTATGGGGTCTGGCTAAAGTGGTTCCTGTGTTTTTCACTTTTTAGCTGGTTTCCAAAATCCTCTCAGTTCTTGGGCCAAAGAGACTGTTTTAGTCTTGCACAGCCCATCAAAGCCATTTTAGCACTGCTTTTCCTCGGGAGCTGTCAGCGCCCACAAAGACGGGTTCAATTACACTGAGTTCCGTCACATTTCTGACCACACTTACTGTTAATGACGGGAAACTGGTGAAGTCCAAATAGCTGAATGGAGAGGGACAGAATGGGACTTGGAATTCCTACATTGTTTACCATCTGCTTATAATTCTTTTTTTCTTATTTTTTTGCATCTAGATGTGATTCCTTTATTTACCAGCTATGTTGTATTTTTTTTTTGCTTAAAAATAGAACATTTATCTTACTAATGCACTATTTTATGATTTACTATGTTTCAGTTTTCCTTGTGTATCTTCTGTTGCCTTTGTTGCCTTTTTTAATATCATTGTAAGCAGTTCTGCATTGTTTCCCAGCTCTGTGAAGGGGAAAATGTCCTGGTGGGCCACCCTTTCTCAGAGTGGGACAGAACAGCCTAATTTGAGATTCTTTTCATTCGGATACTCGAATGAGACGATGTCTGGTTTATTCGTCCATCAGGGAGTGGTAATAAATGAACCGTCTATGTCTGACATACACAGGGCAGGAATCCGCTGTCAGCCTTTCATTTTCTTTCAGAGTTTGTTAAAGGTTGGTTTAAAGGTGAAATTAGGCAGGAAATTAAAGTGAAAGCTTTTAAACAATCTCAAGTAGAGGGTTAACCTAAGGCTAAATTAAGCCTTTTTTTGTAATTATGTGCAGACTTCACTGTTTGGTATTATAGATTTAGTGCCTTGCTGATTTGAAATGACATTTCTTCTGTAAATAAGAAGAGAATTACAGCTTCCAGATATAATTTTACTAAAATCCTTAGATCTAAATCCATTACTGTTGCACACAGACTCTGTCTCCACAATTACAACAGACTACCTGTATCTCGTGAGTTGTAAAGAAGGAAATGTGTTGACTGCAGTGGGATGAATGGTTCGATCAGACTGAAAGAGCCAATTCAGGAACTTCTGAGGAAGCAGTCCATTCGTTTTTTTTTTCTCCTAGACCCTATTTGTTCACTTGCAATATTCAATAACTCACCTCTTTGGTTTCATATTAATAAAAACTGTGAAACGGAAAACCAGTGCTGATGGATATTTTAATGCGCTGAGCAGTCAAAAGAATAGCACCTTGTGGGGACTTGGTTTCCTGTGTGGTTTCATTAACAATGCTGGCCCTGTCATTTCACTCCCTTGCACTGTGTATCCTAGAGGAGGGTATATCCTGCCACCTTTTTTCTTTTTGCTTATGAATTGAGTACCTCCTGCTTCAGCACAGTGAATCACAGGTGGATGTGTTGGCTGCTTGTGGTTTCAATATTTTAATAGCACTCTACCTGCCACATCCGCTGGGAGCTGAATGAGGTTAGCCTCAGACCACCATACAGATGTTTGACTTTATTAAAAAGTCTTCCCACCCCCCCTTTCCTTCCATTTGAAGCCTAACTCTGGACACTGCTTTGTGAAGTGCCAGCAGGGATCACAGTCAGTTTGATTATTCTTTTATTTGACAAAATTAACACCTGTTTTTCAGATGTTGTGCAGTCATTAAAGAGCTATAAGTGAATCTTGAAAATGCAAGTGTTGCAGTTGCGTGTATTCTAAATACTGTAGAATCCTGTACTGCAGAATACTGTAGATTCAGTGACAGTCTGCATCGCCAGGGACTTTCTGTATGCTCATGAATGTGAATGTGACTTCATTACATTGTTAATATTTATTCAGACCATGTCATTAAGGGACAAACAATGGTTACACTGTTTCTTTGTCTTGATTGTACTGCTAGCATGCCATATGCAGTCATTGATGTTATTTTGTTGCTTGTTTTTTTCTGCACAAAGCCTGATTTCATGCCCTGTAATCAGTATTTGACCCTTGTTTACATCGCCTTGCTGAGCCAGCCCTGGTCTTGGAGAATTACATGGGCTTCTAGTCTTTTGTTCCCATTGAGCTGTAACACTGGAATCGATATTTGCCTTTACATACTGGGATCAATTATTTGCTTAATTGGGCAAGATTAATGTGATCTTTAACCCCAGACTGAAGAAACCTGAAGAATTTTGTTCTTTCTAGAACAAGGTTTGTAGAGGACTGAACTAGATGTTGCTGATGCACGAGACTTCTGTAACTCACACTAATCAATATTGTGTTCTCGAGGCTGTAATTTGTGGATGTCTAAAATAAGTGATGCATCTCTCAGTACCTAACAAGCTACCTCAGCATGAGGGAGTCACCTGGAATAACTCTGATTCACTGTTTGCTTTATTTGAAATCTGGTACCCCGAGTAACTATCAATGTTAACATATGATTGCTCCAGCTGGAGAAAGAGCACTCGCTCCCTGTCCCCCGGCAGCAGGGAACTGCTTTATTTGCATTGGAGCGATATCATTTCAAGTTATGTAACTTTGTGCATTTTCATTTAAATGCCAAAGAGAGTGTTGGAGCTATGAAAAGTGAACCTCCAAACTTGAACTAATTGTCTGACTATAATGTGATCCTCAAGAAAAAACAAACAAGACTCTTCTGTAGACTCTAGGATTTGACCAAAATAGAGGGGGGAAATGTTTTTGCTGGCTTTTTTTCAGGTATTCATTCATACCGTACATATTTGGAAGACATGAAAACCAAAGACTAACCAATACAATTTGGGAAATCTTGAAACCATCAGAATCCAGCCATATTTTAGCATTTGATCACACTACAATCAGACATATGTAATTTCAATTACAAAAGCCATCATAAGAAGCCGTGTCTTTTACCAAGCCAGAACCTCTTCCTTCATTGTGACATATGGTAGTGCTTTAATCAACCATTGGAATTAGTCATTGAGCACCACCAAAAGAAAAAGTACCCCCCCCCCCCATAATGTTGTAGAAAATGTATCAAACTTAAGGGTGGATTGTTTGTGGATGTCCAAGACTAGTTTTAATAAGTGGTAAGAGACGTATGAAAGACGGAAAGAAGGTAAAGTTTTGCAAAGCATTGTGGTATAATACACTGGGGGAATGTGAAGCCTACATGTCACTATTTAATACTATTTCATCAGGTTGTCCCGAGATCTTTCAGCCTCAGTGCAAGTGAAATACTATCCTGAAAGGGTTAATGGGGTCTGCCTCTTGATGAAGTTCTTCAGTCAGCTCATACTAGGATGTGGTGGATGTCCCTGTTTGAAGTCGAGGCCCAGCTGTGGGGGATTAATAGTATATTGTCTGCGGCTGCAAGGGGAAGCTTCGATCTTTACCATCAAACACGTTTTTTCGTTTCATACTGTATCGGGAATGGAACGTGCACTTTTGTCGCCCCCTTATTCTTCTAATCTGGTATGTATATTGCCCTGTCTATATGGAGTACAGCTGCTGCCCAGCCTTTTAAGATGCCTTGACACTCTCACAGAGCCGTGCATTGGTCTGAGACATGTGTTGTGTAAAGCTAGGCTCACGGATGTTTTAGTGGTTGCCATTGTATTGTACCAAGTCAGCATATCAGTCCTTTGTCTCTCAAGATCTCTAAGAGTGGGAGATATTAGAAGCAGTGCGATTGCAGCCTGTTCTATCTGTAAATAGACCTGACTTATTTTGCTAAAGAGATTATTGGATTGCATAGTATTCCCATAATTTGCTATCTATAGCAAATGTAAAGTTCTGTGTACTTGAAAACATCACACTGACAGACTAGAGCAATGAATGAGTAATTTAAGTTTAGTGTACTGTATGAACTCTCCAGAAATGGTGCTATACATTTTTTTAAAAAAACTGGTCCTTTCTGACTGTTTAACAAACTCTGAAAATCTGTAATTGTTTAATAAGTATAGTTTATTTAACAATATTTCTTAAACAAAATGAACTGCTGAATGACTACAACTGTATGCAAATTCAGATTTGAATGTAGAAAGCAATACAGAGATCATTCCTGGTAGCAACTGAGATGGTGATCATTCAAAAAGCAAAGTTGGCTCTCTTTGTACCACTTTCTTCTGCAGGTACACAATTCAATACAGAAACAAGCAAAAAAAATGTAAACTTTTTGGTAATTATTGAATTATAACCCTACATGCAATGCTAAGTACATTTTAGACTTCTTGTAGGTAATTAATTAATAAGCCTACTCATCACGTATAATGATCTCATCAGAACTGTTAAACTAAGCTTGGCGGGTTGAGTTCTTGGATGAGAGATGTCTAAGACTGGCGACTGAAGTGATGCTGGTAGACCAGTAGGCGGCCCTAATCCCTCTGGACCAAAACCTCTGAACGACAACTCCAGTTTAGTGATGTCGTGTTCTGTGCTGTAGGAGGTGCCGCCTTTTCCTTAAAGTACTGTGGCTTATCCCTAAAACGTGGTCTGCCTTAAGCTTCCTCTGCCTTAATTGGAGTTCAAGTGGCAGAGTTTTAAAATTCTGTCTTGGCTAATATTGAATATTATTCATCAAATGCACTCTTACAATACTGTGCTCCAGCATGACTGATTATTAAAGCCTTCATGATGGAGCTTGCCATGAAAAGGCCCAATGAAAAATAAAAATGAATTTGCGTGTTACTAATTAAACTGGGTGAATCTCTCTCTCTCTTTCTCTTTTATATGGCTGGTTTCGATGCAGTTACTGTGTGAAGCTTTCAATTAAGGCTAATTGAAAATCTCAAACATTTCCCTATTACATCATTACAATGTTGGCTGTTGTTAACCTTTATCCCTCGACACTAATTAAACAAACCTTGCCCAGTTTCTTTGTTCTTTTAAACTGGTCGGCACTTTACATTGTCGAGTGCTGTATGCTGAAATTGATTTGTAAAGAATAACTCAGTCTCTTTCAATCTAAAAATCCCATTTACATAAGAAGCTGTTAATTGATAGGTTGTCCTCGATAAGTTGTTACATCTAGGAGTTTTCAGTGGCCAATGTCAAGTTCAATGTAGCTCTCCTTTATCAAGGTTTAAAATGATAATGATTCAGTGTAGTTTGTGGTTTCATGTACCATGTTTAGTTGAGCAATTCAAAATATATGTTCTTCAAATAGATGTGATGTTGGCCGACCGAACAGGATCGAACCACAGTGCGTTATACCATTCCTGGTCCTGTGTTGCCAGTAAGTGCCTTGCAATTGCTGGAGGGGTGTGGAGTTTCAGTATAACTTAGTGGCTTCCATTTAGCAATCTAGGGAGTGAAATTCATCCTGTCAGAGCCTAGAACAAAGTAGCTTTATTTACAATTCCATGTGGTATTCTCATGTCAGTTTGTGTTTGTATAGCTATATTGTAAGTGCCAGATAATGGCCGAGAATGGTAACCGTGCTATGAAAATGTTTATCCAGTTTAAACTGCACTGACAAGGCTCTCTATGTTTTCTACATTGGGGGGAGGGGATATAAGAAGGAGAGCTGGAGCTGGGCAAGCAGTGACCACCTGACCCCAAACTACTCCTTCTGGGTTTTGTATCTTGGCAACATGCGCTCATTCATTTCAAAGAAGACCATGTTTACAGTGTTAGGTTTGCAGTTTGAATGGAGCTCATGCAACGAGGACAGGCAGCCTACGTGCTAGGATGCTGTGACCATGCACTGGGTGGCAGAGGGGGGATCGTTCACTTTTAAATAAGCAACAGAAACATTAGTGATGTTTAAAACGGGAAACTCTAGCTTAAGTACTTAAAGGGTTTTATTATTTACAGGAGTCCTTCTGAAAATAACACAAAGCCCTGCAAGGTGAAGATGTACCCTGCTGGATCTTTAATCTTTCTGTTTGATACCATTAGACCATAAGAGAGGGAGCAAAATAAAATGAAAATTACAATTCAGGGAGTAGTTATTTCCAAACTGCACACATATTCCATTTCAAACATACGTCTAAAAATACCACACGAAAAAAAACTGATGAGATGTTGCTATCCAAAAGAAAGCAACAGGGTATTTTTAAATCTGTGTAATAGCATTTAGATTCCCCTGCATGATGCCTAACAGACAGACTAAATGAGTGCTTTGACGTGGCTACACAAAGCCACATAAACCTCCTTTTTAACTAAAAGCCATTCATACGGTCTTGTAGAGAGTGAACGGTGAAGATAAGTTTCTGCAACGTGTATGGCATTAAGACTAACACCTAGTTTGGAGGCAGATATTGTCGGCATGATAAAAATACCACTGGGACCTAAGTGTCCTCTCTGTTCGGTTTGGTAACTGGAGGCAGATTATTCATCCCAGCTGCAATAATGAGTTCTGACCAGGATACAAGTTGAAGCTATAAATCTATACCATAGAGCAGAGGCGAATAGACACTGATGAGAGGGCGCAGGTCCGGGATGTGGTCTGCAATCTATAATGTCGTCTGCAATTCTTACATTGCACTTCATGATCTTTGTATGCTGTTGTATGAACAGTAATAACAATATTGTATGCTGATTATTGAGTTTAAAAAGCCCAATCTATAATGATGAGAGATGCAAGTTGCAAATTAAATAACTAGAGGAAGAGCCATTGCATTTAAATCTGTAGTCACTTGCCAAGTGTCAGTTTCTTTAAGTATTCTCCTCAGCTTACTGGGGTCCTTGCTATTAATACATAATTGTCAATTGCATCATGTTTCATCACTCCAACCTCTTGTACTGCAAGCAAGTGAGTGCAGCTAAACTGTGTGGCGAGGCCCTGAGTTGACCTATTTTTCAGTCTGAATGGCAATTGATGTTGTATTGGATTTGCCTGGTTTTAAAGTCCACTTTGTTGGTAGACAGTCATTTAATGCAGCTTGTGAAATCCCAGCACAGTGTGGTGGCAGTATTGTTCTAGTTTGAACTGTATTGATCATCTGACTCTTCTTTCAAAGTCATTCTCTCTTTAGAGTGATAAGGGATTGTGAAGTATGAATTATTTCAGTACCAAATTAAATGTATGTATGACACTCTCTCTCTTTCTGTGTCTCATGTATGTATGCATGTATTTATTTAGTCATTCATATAATTATTGTTCTGTGTATTGCTGTAAAGTCTTTTGAAATTCAGTGTTGAGCATGAATGAGTTACAGCACAGGACAAACCCCCATAGAATCAGATTAACTTCATGCAGGTTTCAGAGCCATTCACCTGAACTAATTATTTTGGAATAAGTTAACCTCCAGTTTCAAACATTGCAAAATGTAGTAAGGTAGAAATAGTGTTTGTTTTACCTATTGGATTTTTTTTTAAATGACAATCATACATTGGATGGTAGACTAATAAGAATTATGTTCATCACTGGCATGGCACACACATTGATTTGTAGTGTATATTCAATTTTCACAATTTTACTGCTTTGTGGACATTGTGTCATTTGGCAACACAAAGCCATTGTTTCTCAGAGCCATTCCAAGGTGATAAAGTAATGATAAAGCACATACTGTTGAGCTGGATCTGTGGTCTCTTCTGATGTCCACCCTAAACCTTCAGTCTGCTTTCAAAGTTTGATCTGAAAGCCAGACTTCTCATCATTGCAACCCACTTATTCAACAGATAAAGTGTTGAATAGGTGTTATTGAAATTAATTCAGCTTTCTGTGAAGAATAAAGCTATATTTGTCACCCCCTGAATGTGGCACCGCTGTCTAAAATTAATATAAATGTGTGACTCTGATCCTGATTGCTGTCACCAGAGCACCATGCACGTGCTAAATCTCTTTTTAAAGAAACCGTACATGCAGTAGAAAACTAAATTCTGAATTCACTCTATAATTTAAGCAAAGTTTATAGAGAGTGAGGCAGTTTAGCAAATGGATTGTGCTAGGTCTTTTTTAACCTTTTTGCTGACCTGCTAAGACATTGAGGGTAATGGTTGCTGGTGTCATGCTCACCATTAACTGTAACAGCTCTGTGAAAGGAATTGTGGGACTGCAGTTTGGAGCTTTCAGAGTGGATGGTTTCAATAACGGAGTGTGTAGACCTACATCTCTTGTGTTAATGTCAATGGATCACGTAACACAGTTTGAGGTGTTTGGTGTCACTGTGCTGTTACAGTTCCAGACAGCTGTGTGGGAAAATGCTGTGCAGCAAATAGCCTGAGTGCGTCCCGGCGCCACCGGCAGTATGCAGCCCGAGCCCGCTGCCAGGCTGGACTGGGGTCAGCTGACTCACTCTCCTGGGGCTGACTGCAATGCCTCTGTCTGGCACAATGGCCTACCCTAAAATACAGCGTACAGACTGCACCCTTTATACACTCGTAATTTAAAGAAATGTTCAACTTCCATACAATCTCGCAGGTTGAATGAATGTCTCATGACCAATCAACAATTTGAGAATTTTAACAATATATTTTGTTATTTATGTCTTTGTGTGTATATATTTTTTTTAATAACATAATCAATACAAAAAAGACTGTTATATGCACATGTTGATAGTATTTTGAATGAAAAGAACAAAGACAAGTGGCCTATGTGTGCTGCTTTCTCCATTACAAAATGTTATAAAATAGGAAAACAGACAAAATAGTGTATTTTTATATATATATATAAAAATGCATGGTAGACTATGCTGTACTCTTCCACTGAAATCCAAGTTCCCTTTTGGTCTGGACCATTTTGACATTGAACTGGATACATGGATACATGCGACAGCCCATTCAAGCTCGAGTAAAAATAAGCTCGGCAAGAATGTTAAAGGATTAGTGCTGTGTGAGCTGTGCCATTGAGGAGGCTTTAAAGAGTGTGTGTCGTGTCATCTTGGGCTTATTTGCTGAGTGTCTGTATGAGCTTTACAAGCAGGTTTGTGTCAGTGGAAAACATGACATTCAGAAATGCTTCCTATATGACAGGTATGACTATTACTGAATGCAGGTCCCCCAGCTTTTCCATTTTTGAATGGTTGTACATACAAATATACTATTCTTATACACATCAAACATGAAGGTAAATATATTGTTGTTTGTAATAGTGCTTGATTAAAACTTATGGAAAAGCCCTGGGGGGTTTCCATGGCTTTAGGAAAGGAGTGCACGGTGGCAGTGGATGAGGAGACATTGAGGGTTTTTACTATTTACAAGAAACAAACTACAACCTCTACCCCTTTATTAACAAAAATATTCTCAGTGAAATTGCAAACGGTTGAGGGTAATTTTGTAAAGCTCTTTCTACGTAAACACTCAAAACCACATCAGAACACCTGTGTGGTTATTGCAACATACCCATAGGTTATTAAAAATAAGCAAATTCAAATGTTAAGCAAAAATAAGGAAAATAGTGTCCCATGACATCATTGAGTGGCACACCCACAAACAACATGGATAGTTGTGGTAAGACTCAGATGATAAAAAAGTTATAAAAGTTTAATAGAAAGCCAGTTTATTCTCTATTTACCTCAGTCCTTGGCTTTTTTTACATCACCAACTAACCACTACCCTCCACTGTACCGGCAGTGATGACCTCCTGCAGGTAACACGACCAAATATCATTGTTCTTGTCTAAACGGATTTAGATGCATTGACAGTCACAACTGGTCTTGTATGGCTACAGTCCTGAAAGTGTAGTAATGCACCTATAAATCTCAGCAGGAGTAAAGGCTTGCAGCTTGAGTGTGAAGCTCGGTTGGAATGAAAAGTAGGAGACCTTGTTATAATGATACTTTTCTTCATATGCATTTCACAATAGAGAACTTGAATCTCTTTGAAGAACACAAAGTGTTTTTTCAACGGAGAATATAAATTATTTTTCTCTGAGAGCTGAAAAACAAATAGGGCTGTCCCCTCTGGATTGCTGTAGTGAGAGCTCCAGCTTTGCAAAGCCCAGCTATGGTTGCTCTTCTGTTTTATTGAAGGGAGCTGGACTTGGCTTCTCTGACTTAGCATACGATTCCCCCATTGCTATTGCTCAGAGATTACAGGGAGTGGGGGGGGTGATGAGGTCAGACAGCTGGTCTGAAGCTGGCAAGAGGAAAGAGGTTGCAAGGCCAGGAAAATGTTACATAGGCAGCAGTAGTGGAAGAGAACTGCTCCCATGTGTGTAAATTTAAGGAGGGGAACTCGCCTGCACAGGACACAACAGGATATTTTAATATAATCTTTCCTCTGGTGATAGGAAAGGGATTTTATTGTTATGACAGTCTCTATATATGTTTTATGTAGAGTATATCAACATCTTTCCATTGTGTGATTTGTACTTGCTGTTGTTAATTTGTATAATTTCTAGCTGTTCCTCTGCCTGAAATATTAAATTACTGGTACACTGTGTCTTAATATGCTAGCAGTCCACTTTATCACACCTTAAATTAAAATAGCATGTGGCAAACCCGGTGATCTCAATTGAAGACCTTTTTATTGCAAGCATGAACTTGGAGCTATTGAATTGCATTATATTACTGCAATTACTGATAAACCTGAACTACTACACACTTAGTGCAAATTTAACTTAAAGTGAAGAAAAATAAAGATAAATGGTTATTGACTAACTTCCATTGAGATTTATTTGTTTTTAAAGGCTTTGATTTCAGGTCGTGTGATTGTGTTTATTGTCTTTTCATGGAAACACACTCTGTACTGATTTGGCAGTTTTTATATTTTGTTGGAGATTTTATTCCAATTAAATAACATGCCAAGGAGCCAAGCATTTTTATATGTTTCTTCCATACAAGTATTTGAAAATGCACCTGGAGAGAAATGAGAGCAATGCCTAGTTAATAATTATTTGTAATCTTGTGATTGAGTTTCTGTTTTCTCTACTCTGCACACACATGTTTGTGTGTGTTTGTACACAACATATACACGATAATTAAAGGGCTCGCTAGAGAGCATTTCCTCTATACTGACTATTGTAGTGGCTGAAAAGGGTTAGCTTCAGAGTTCTTGGATCAGGAGCCAAACCCTGAGGTTATTTTGATGTGGTTGTCGAGGGAGCTGACAGCTGTCACATTGCCTAATGCAGTTTCATCACGGTAAATATGTACAGATAGACCAGTTAGTTGGGAATTTCTCTCACTCATCCTGGTTGTCAAATACAGTGTCAGAATAACAAAATGTGAATTATTTCATATGATCCAATAACATTACCAATATTGCAATATGATTATTCTTTCAAATGAAGTTGGTGAAGAGAAGTAGATTTCTTGGAAATCTTTGAAATGTCTTTATTTGGATTGACTTGCTATATTACCTTCATATTACCATTTACATGTGATTTGAAAACTGTTATGTTTCCAGCTCTAGCATAGTTTTCACAAGATCTCTTTGTCTGTGTCAAAGGGCTTAAAATCAGCCAGCATGATACCAGCATAGATTGTGTTGTTTCCTGCTGTTTGAGTGGGATGGTTTTTTTTTAACGTAGAGGAAACAGCCTAGAATGTGCATTTGTCTGGGAAAGTGGTATGTGTGTCTCATTAGATACCGATATGGAAGTTAGAAATTAGTACCTGCACACTTACATATTTGCCCCAAAAAACTATTTTATTTAGACAAACACAGATCAATTTTTTCGATCTACTGAATATCTTCATCAGGGTAAAATAATTAATATGCAATGCTTCCATATCATTAGATCACAACTTAATTTTTTAGAGCCGGTGATTGCAGGTGGAGGTATGCAGAAAATTATTGTATTCATTGTCTTTGGATTTTACTAGCTGTCGAAGTAATATCTTTTGCTGACTCGTCCAATGCAGTCTGAACTCGTTTGCATGCCCCAGTACGCTCACAGCATGTCCTCAACACGATGCTGAAATAGAACTGGCTGTGAGCATTGTTAAACTGCTGAACTATAGGAACTGAAAAGCTCAGTGTCCCTCCCTGATACTGGGTCTGCAGCTCTTTTACATCCATCTCATGCACAGAAGTGTACAGCAGCACGTGCAGATGTTTGAGTAGCATCTTTTAACAAGTTCTGAATGATAAATACCTGAAACACCCTTTATTTTTGAAAACATTTTGTTTTTCTGAAATTGTTGAAGGAAGAAGAAAACAAGGTTTCTTATTAGAGTGCCATAAACAGTTCCCATTTGTAAATATTAAGATTGTCAGTCCTGCTCTGATTCCCATCCCATCAAACATATATTTGAGCATGTGTGTCTTCTGGTGTCAAAATCAGAGATTATGAAGAAGCTTTTTCATATTTGACTTATCAGATGTGACTCTACCCTTTATGGAGAAGCCCTCTAGTGGATTTATGCAGTTGTTGGGAAAAGTGCCCCCTTAGAAAGAGAAAACAACTACACCGTGATTCAAACATCTAACATTTTTGTTAAGTTGAGATTCGTGTAAAAATCAATTTAATCTTTGCCAATTTCACAGCTCATTCCCTACCAGCTACCACCCACAATAGCAACTTTTAACAGTGCTGTAGTTGCAGGCAAACCCTGGCAACCTTCCTTAATAACTGTTTTTCTGTTATCCTTCTTTCATGGTCTGGAACCATATATTAAGAATTAAACAGAGTAGCTATTCTGCCCATCACATTGAATTGAATTGACGATTTTAACCTTTTGTTTTTGTAGAAAAACTGTTCGGTAAAAATTGTGTTAAAAATGGTTAGCAGTATCTGATCATACAGTGTATTTAATCATTATACGAATTATTAGAAAGTCACATATGCTGTTATTGCAGGATGCTGGAATAATTACATTGGTGCAGAGCAAAAATAAATACGAAAGTTTAACAAATGAGGCTTTAATTTAAAAATAAATACATAGAAGTACAAACGAACCTTTTTAACTATTCATGAGCTAAAGCAATCTGAATATGTTCCAGTTGGCTTTAATTACATTTTCATCTTTTGCACACGAAAACTCAAAATAAAATTATTTTGAAGTGCCCTGGTTAATTTTATGAAATGTCAAAACAGTGTAAGCACTGTCAGGCATATTTGATTAATTAAAACAAAAGCAAAACATTGTGACACACATTTTATTAAATGCAGGAGATTGCCAAAGGCTGTTGATCATTTCTGTAACAACATTGCATAATTTAAATAACAGATGTTATTGAAACAAAAAAAGAACACTTTGAAGATGAACCAATTGAGCCCAGTGGTTGGCAGATGAAAAATCTATTTATACTAAAATATCACCCACATTTATTTGCAAAACATTCAAACAATTAACCTGTAAATTAACAGCTTGAAGACTCAATCTACAACTCATAATCATTCATGTACACAATACGTATTTGATCTGACTGCATGTGCATGTGTGAAAAAGAGTGCCCATCAAGACCATCCTGATCTGGTATAGCTGTGGCTGTACAACGGGGATGCTATTGGTAAAACATTAGTATTTGCAATTTTCATCTAATTCCAATGCTGGTGAGACGGAATGTTATTTCAGAACTGTCAATAGTGCCTACCTGAACGTATTAGGCCTTCAAGTCCAAACTCAACGCCTGGGTATTTGGCATATTATGTCATGCTATGTTCCAACTGGAAATCATATTGAAATACAGCTACTAGAGGTTATTGTTTGTAAGGGGTGCCTTTATAGAATTAAGGTGAACTAACTACATTAAGAAAGTTATCTTAAATGTAAACTTGAATTCAGACTTAAGTAAAGTGACCATTGTTTTAATCTGACCCGAGTCAATCCTGAGTCTCCTATGGATCTGTCATTCATGTATTCAGTAACTTTCAAAAATGTGTGTTCCAAAACATTGTTTTATTGACCCCAGCAAGGCTATCTTCCTCGAATTTCGGATGACCTCGCATCTCAACATTAGAGGGATGGGTCGATGATCACCACCCTCATGTGACTAAGAGTGAGGCAGCTTCCAAGACTCCTGGCAGGCCGGCATGTTGATGAAGGAGGCCCTTACCCCTTCTCACAGTTTCATACGCAATATTCATTCTTACAAGTGCTGTTTAAAGATGACTGAGGCAAATTAACTGCATTTGTCTGGCTAGCAGTTTCTCCATTGCTGTGGATGTGCACCTTCTGAGAACATTGAAACAGTTAAGGTTTGCAACATGAGGCCGCACTAAGAATTTAATTTTTAATCCTCTCTTTAAATTGTATGAGTCGTTATAATCCTAATAAACTCTCAGATCAGGAATATTTCAGACTATGAGTCAATAAAGCAAAATTGATTAATAATTAACAATTGCATAACAGTGCATACACTTGCCTGTCTGCTTAGATGTTACATAGATAACTGGCATCTGCTGCACTTCTGATTGTTATCACTATTTGATAAATGGTTGATTATGAAGAGAGATTTTTGACCTTGAAGTATTATTTCCAATTTAAACTGGAAATAAATAATGCTATAACATATTCCACTGTGCAAAGTTGGTTATCATAGATGCATTGTTAGATGTTATTTTGTACTTTTGGAACAGGTTCTCGGTTGAACTACATGAAACTGAAGTTAACAGGGAGTTAAAACACTTTGTAGGATGTGGATTGGAAGATGGCTTAAGCCGTACCTGTGTATTCTTTATCAGGATATTCCCATGATGTAATCAAGTGACAGTTACTGTCTGAAATAAAAAGTTATTCTTTTCAAAAGGGCCAACCGTAACATGCAAAAACATGAATTTGTGTAAAAAACTGTTTTCCTGTCTTGCCAAGTGAATCTGTTGAATTAATTTCTTTCATCAAAGTGCTGAGGGTATACAGTCCAACAAAAGGCTTCTGTACACACTGCTTTAGGATAAATATGAGATAATAGCCAAGGGAATTCTACAGTTGTCAATAATTTACCAGTGCTGCTGTACAGTGGTAGGATGGTAATTACACATAATAACAAATCATTTCTTGTGCCTTTCTGTATTATTATTATTGTTTTTCTAGGTGCATGTGATGATCTTGAGTGACTTTGTTTACCAAGTTCTTCAGGTGTCCAATGAAGACGGTTTGTTGTAAAATAATAATCACAATGAACAGATTTTTCCCACATTCCCAGAATCGCTACCACATGAAGATAATTATTATTATATATATATTTTTTGTATGGGTCCAGTGAAGAAGGGATTGATGCACCTTACTGCTTGTCGCATACAAGCCAGAGTTTGTCGAAAATGATTAGTCTTGGGGCCGTTGAGATTGATAGCATTATATTAAAGAGATCTTATTTGACAGGCTGTCCAAGAAACTTTAAATTGGCCTCACTTTGTGGTCTCGCAGCTCCTTTTTTATAGCAACCACATTTCCCTGCATGGTGTGTATAGCTCTCTGATCAAGGCTATCTGTGACACAACAGTTTGACCCGAGCTTTATTATTTGAGCAATGCATCCTGCAGGCCAGAAAGGGAAAGTGTACAAGAGGACTAGGAGTTGCCAAGAGAGCTTAAAAGTGGAAAGTATTTGTAACTAGTGTAGACTTAAAAAAAAAAAAAAAAGAATGGCCAGATGTTTTTGTGATATCGGCTTTGATTTACTGAATTGCATTTTACAGAATCTGTGGATGTCACCAAATTAACAGACCTTAAATGACAGGAAGAAAATACCCACCAAAAAAATGGTCAATCCATCCTATTGCCTGACAGCCACATTCAGTATCCTTCAGACAATTTTCACTTGACAAAAATTGGACATACCTCCAATTACTGCCCCACAGCTGAGCTCCATGTACTCACTGTGTAATCTTGTGAGAAATTTCTATCCACAGCCTAAAATAATCTGACAATTACCACTCATGTACATGGGCACATGTGCATTTTCTACCTTTAATTGCCACTTTGTTGAAGGTCATATATTTGAATACTCTAGCTGTTGACCTCTCTGCAGTGTGACCTCCATTTGCATTTCCTGATGGGACTACATTATTGATGGAAAATGGAGAGGAGAAGGATTTCCAGTTTTATGTGATCGGTAGTGACAGCCATAACGATGTAATGAACACCAAATCAAATAAGTTTAATGTAAAAATGTTGGCCTGTTCTTTACATAGGGTGTGGTGTTTCTTGTGAGGTTGTCTGAGACAGGGCTATGTGATAGAGCGTTACCACCACCCCATTTTACAAGTGTACTCTGACATTTCAATACCACAACTTAACGGATAAAAGATGGAACATCTATTAAAGCAGAAAAATGTGTCATTTATTTGGACACGTCAGTGAGCTTCCTTTGTCTGACTTCCTTGATTTAGTTTAATTTTTAGTTTTATCTGCATGTGAAATGCTTTGAGAAACTTGTTTTAAGGGCACTATATAAAATTAATAATAATAATAATGATTATTATTATGTCTCATGCAAGATTGCAGAGATTATGGAACAAGAAGAATTTTTTCTGTGGTTTCTTTTCCCTTCGCAGCACTCAACCTGAAAACAGAGGCCTGTTTTGAAATAACGCTCCCACAATCCTCTGTTTTGCCATATTGCTCAGCTGACATCCTTTAAAGAGATGTTGCCGAGCTGAGCTATTAGAGGAAAGTAGGCCGAAAACCTCAGCCTCAGCCATCAATTTTAATATCAACTTCGTCCCTGTGCTTGGCTCTCTCGGGGTGGTTGCATTCCAGCTGCTGCAGTATGGAGCCGAAATTTCACCAACTCCCAGCTGCATTAGATTCGGTTATGTTCTGTATCTCTGCAGTCTCCCTGCATTTTAGTGTAGCACAGACCTGACACTGTAACCAACATTGCTTAGGTTTAAAAATTGACTGTGCACTTTTGAAATCCTGCCTATGCTTTGATGGTGCAGTTGCAAGAATGTCTTGCGATTTAAAGCGGTTTGGAGTGATCTAACAGCAGTCAGTTTTCATAACCAGTGCTGGTCAACTTAGTTGAGAATGCCAAAAGAATTTCTTGCACTGACACCAGACAATGGATGTATTTAGAGAACGCAGTGACCTCATGGTCAGATCTGGTTTCAGCTGGTCACCTTGGGTGCTAAAACCTAAGCCTTTAGTTTATTCTTCTTCATCAGCTGTTCTGTCTCCACTTCCTGTCTCCTACATGTGTTTTATTCAGTGTTCAGGCCTGTAGTGTTAACAGACATATTCTGGATTGTGTCCATTTAGAATGTATGATTTCATCTTCCCATGTATATAGTGTGCTTCCGTATACATATATACAGTCGAGTGACAAATTAAAGGAAAAACCTGAATAAATGAGTGGAGGAACATAATGAATGCAGATGCCTCCAAAGGCATCCAATTAAGCAATTAACATCCTATCATGCTCTGGGGCATGAATAAAAATGCTGTGCTGGCCCAGTTTACCTCGATTTTGGATCAAGATGGCAAAAGGAAAGGATCGAAGTAACTTTGAAAGAGGGGTCATTACTGGGGCACGAATGGCAGGAGCTTCAGTCACAAAGATGCTCAACTGGCTAGTGTTCTTAACAAGTGGGCTAGTGCATGTGTGGTGACACCAAGAGAACGGTATGCTGTGGAGGGCATTTTCCTGGCATGGTTTGGGTACATTTGTTCCATTAGAGGGAAGGATCACTGCATATCATTACAAAGTTATTCTGAGTGATCACTTTTATCCTATGCTGAAACATTTCTATCCTGATGGGAGTGGTCTCTTCCAGGATGACAATGCCCCATCCACAGGGCACGAGGGGTCACTGAATGGTTTGATGAGTAGGAAAATGATGTGAATCATATGCTATGCCCTTCACAGTCACCAGATCTCAACCAAATTGAACACCTATGGGAGATTTTGGACTGATGTTAGACAGTGCTCTCCACTACCAGCATCAAAACACCAAATGAGGGAATATCTTTTGGAAGAATTGTGTTCAATCCCTCCAGTAGAGTCCATAGTCTCTAGAATCTGTGCAAGAGCATTGAAGCTGTTTTGGCGACTCGTGGTGCCCAACACCTTACTGAGACACTTTATGTTGGGTTTTCCTTTAATGTGTCACCCATCTGCATATGTCATTTTTAAATTAGTTATTTGCAAGGGTTTAGTAAAGAAAACATTCTGTAGTTTCTACCCTGAAATATTGGTTGAGGCACCAAGAACCTGTCCTTTAGAGATCAATCTTCTTGATCCATAAATTCTGCATCATGATTTTTTTGAAAATGGTAAACTAAATAAGCAGTCAGTAGTTATATTTAGGTAAAGGACTTTTGCTACTCAGTAGATTGCACTTCAAATCAAAGCCCTCTGTCTGTTTGAATATTTACCCACATGGCCATAGCAGCCCTGGCCCCAGTTAGAGAGTGGTTGTGCCGCCACACTCATTCATCCTGGCCTCTTATCGTAACACTGAAACTTGCTAGAATGCACTTTGTAACGTGTCCTTTTGATGTAAAATGTTTATTACACTTCAGCAGTGTTTTTTGCAGAAATGCAGGCGGTTCAGTCCTTTAGAGCTGAGGGTGACATCAGTTCTGTTAGTTTGGGCTCTGGACTTGAACTGAAAAAGCCCCACTTCCTCTGCAAGATCGCCACAGCTACAGAAGTCACAGATTAAACTTTTTGGTTTTCTCTCTCAAAAAATAACAATTGTATAATATGTGCTATTCTCATGGAGAAACATTTGGCTCAAGATATGCATGGGCCAAAGCCAAGCCATCTTGGATGTCATGAAGTTTAGTGTCGCATCAAAAACCACAGTGGTATAAGTTTTTGCAGGGGCCAGAGATGGATTTAATATTTATATCTCCCACTAGGCATACATATGCCAAATTTATCCAACACAGTTAGCATGAAGCGGAGTTTAATTGTAAACACTAAACAGTCAATTTTAGTTTCAGTGCTTTAGAAAAATAAACAGGAAATTCAATTAGAGAATTGAAGTAGGATGAGCATTATTCGGTTTCATTGGCTATGCTGCAAAAACCAGGGTAATTCAACATTGTAACAGGCATTTCTGCAAGCAAATGAACTAATTCTAAAACAAGCATCATAGGCGACTGCAAGACCATCTAAAAATGTAAGCACTGTCATCGGTATATTTGGACAAAGGAATCTGCCACTGGGCAAAATGCATTGCCCTTCCCACTTGGAGTGAGATAAGTCTTGCATGAAAATACTGAACCTTTTTTTTTCCTGCACATGAAAAAGGAGGAGTCTTGCACATGTGGGGGAACCAAACAAAAACAGGATGAGAGACAACATGCCCTTAAAACTGGGTCTATAAATGAGTCACAATCAAAGCTTTGTTCTTAAAAGAACATACTTTTACTTTTTTGTTTTTTTGCTGTGACAGGAACTATTAAAACTCACTGTACAATTACATACTTTTCCATGGAGGTCTAGATTACTGAACTGAACTTAAGTTGATTAAGGAAAAAAAATAGAACAAGTAGGAAGATATTCTCCCTCCCCTGAAAGTGAATTAAATTGAAGAAAACTACTTGGAGATTGGGATTTCCAGTGACTCCTAAGCACATTAGGCATAACAATTTATAAGTTCAGTAAAATTCTACTTTTATGTCCCGGGAATTTAAATGCATTGGTTATGCCTGAACTAAGAAATCCCCCCCCCATCGCTCATGAAACAAACCCTCTTTGAATTGGTGAAAAAGCTCAGCAGTTGCTATCGGAGCTACAGGTTTTCTCCCCCAAAAGACAAGGCCCTGGTTTCAGTCTGAATCCACCTTTTGTTCTCAGAGTGTCAACAGTTTGGTTGACCTACGTTTCCATGAAGCTTTTCAAGGTAGCTGTACACCCACTTAGGATGAGGCGTTGGAGTACAGATAAGCTGTGAGCTCAGCCCTGGACTGTGCCGGTCTGTGAGGATCTGTATCTGCAGCCTCCAAGCTCTGGCTATGCAGGGGTCTGTGGGAATGCAGCACACTTTCTATCTGCAGCATTCGGTCACTGCAAAGGTATCGGTAGGCAGCCACCACAAACACGTTTTGTCACTTGTAAGTATTATGTATTAAGGTGTCCTGATCAGCGTGCTTGGCAAGAGTAAGTGAAAAGGATTAGTAGCTAAATACCTCACTAAGGTGAATTATCTAGATTATGGACTAACTGTGTAAAGTGGATGAGTTCCTGAATGGGCCTGTCAATGTGAGTATTTGTCAGGATTATGCAATCAACAGTTAGGTAAGAGTTGATTTAAATGACTTGAGAAATCAAATGTGAAGTCCGGTGTCTAACCTATCTGCTGGATGTATAGCGTACAGTATGATGAAGGCAAGCAAACGGTGTTAGGGCAGTCGTTTACTCGTGTACATCACACATGAAGTCATGTTTTTACAGTCTCTGTAAGGACAAGAAAATAATGTTTAGTTTGTGAAATTGTGCCTGTGAAAAATGCTTTTGCTCTACTCAGAATTTATAGTCACAGGAGCTAGAAATGTCAGAATAATGACGCATACATCACAAAAGCCATTTCTATTCTGGCAAGAGCATTCTCACTGGAGAGTTAAGGTGGTTTTGCGTATTTCCCATTTAAACTGTTCGTGGGGGGATAACAGGCTCATGGTTCTGCTTTCATTTGACATCACTATTGCAGTCTTTCATTTTAGGCCTATTATAGAATTGTTTTGTCTTGTGGAGCTGCTGATAAAATAAAGTTGAACAGCAATTTGTACACTGCCTGATTAGAAAACACTTTTCAATTATACGTCTTGAACAGTTACTTACAAATGAACAATTATGTACTTTCTGATTCAAAGCACTTCAAAACAATTCCATTTGAAGCACGTGGGAATATCGGATGCTAAATGTTACCTCTTTGTGTTGATGTTGGTTGTATTCATTTGTCAGATAAACCCTGTTATACATGCTTTTCAAACGGGGAGGGGGGAGATTATCTTGCTACAAGATGGTGGTTTTCATTACTAGTAAATTGAGTGGATTCAATCTATATAAAAACAAATAAACTGGTGAATTGGTTGAAAACAGTATTGTACAGGGCATCCGGAAAGTATTCACAGCGCTTCACTTTTTCCACATGTTGTTATTCCAAAATTGATTAAATTCATTTTTTTCCACAAAACTCTACAAACAATAACCCATAATGACAACGTGAAAGAAGTTTGTTTGAAATCTTTGCAAATTTATTAAAAATAAAAAACAAAAAAAGCACATGTACATAAGTATTCACAGCCTTTGCTCAATACTTTGTTGAAGCACCTTTGGCACCAATTACAGCCTCAAGTGTTTTTGAGTATGATGCTACAAGCTTGGCACACCTATTTTTGGGCAGTTTCTCCCATTCTTCTTTGCAGGACCTCTAAAGCTCTATCAGGTTGGATGGGGAGCGTCGGTGCACAGCCATTTTCAGATCTCTCCAGAGATGTTCAATCGGGTTCATGTCTGGGCTCTGGCTGGGCCACTCAAGGACATTCACAGAGTTGTCCTGTAGCCACTCCTTTTTTATCTTGGCTGTGTGCTTAGGGTCATTGTCCTGTTGGAAGATGAACCTTCGCTCCAGTCTGAGGTCCAGAGTGCTCTGGAGCAGGTTTTCATCAAGGATGTCTCTGTACATTGCTGCATTCATCTATCCCTTGATCCTGACTAGTCTCCCAGTTCCTGCCACTGAAAAACATCCCCACAGCATGATGCTGCCACCACCATGCTTCACTGTAGGGATGGTATTGGCCAGGTGATGAGCGGTGCCTGGTTTCCTCCAGACATGAGCTCAATCTTTGTTTCATCAGACCAGAGAATTTTGTTTCTCATGGTCTGAGAGTCCTTCAGGTGCCTTTTGGCAAACTCCAGGTGGGCTGTCATGTGCCTTTTACTGAGGAGTGGCTTCCGTCTGGCCACTCTACCATACAGGCCTGATTGGTGGAGTGCTGCAGAGATGGTTGTTCTTCTGGAAGGTTCTCCTCTCTCCACAGAGACACGCTGGAGCTCTGTCAGAGTGACCATCGGGTTCTTGGTCACCTCCCTGACTAAGGCCCTTCTCCCCCGATTGCTCAGTTTGGCCGGGCAGCCAGCTCTAGGAAGAGTCCTGGTGGTTCCAGACTTCTTCCATTTACGGATGATGGAGGCCACTGTGCTCATTGGGACCTTCAATGCTGCAGACATTTTTCTGTACCCTTCCCCAGATCTGTGCCTCGATACAATGCTGTCTCGGAGGTCTACAGACAATTCCTTGGACTTCATGGCTTGGTTTGTGCTCTGACATGCACTGTTAACTGTGGGACCTTATATAGACAGGTGTGTGCATTTCCAAATCATGTCCAATCAACTGAATTTACCACAGGTGGACTCCAATCAAGTTGTAGAAACATCTCAATGATGATCAGTGGAAACAGGATGCACCTGAGCTCAATTTTGAGTGTCATGGCAAAGGCTGTGAATACTTATGTACATGTGCTTTTTTGTTTTTTATTTTTAATACATTTGCAAAGATTTCAAACAAACTTCTTTCACATTGTCATTATGGGGAATTGTTTGTTGAATGGTGAGGAAAATAATTAATTTAATCCATTTTGGAATAAGGCTGTAACATAATAAAATGTGGAAAAAGTGAAGCGCTGTGAATACTTACCGGATGCACTGTATCTTACATACTCTTATGGCTTTTATAAAGCTTTCTGTTCACTGTTTGGTGAAGTCTTATTAATTTGATTGATATTTTTACCGACAAAACACAACTTACAAAGACATTGTTGGTCCGAATTGGATAGCTTCTTTAAGTGAACCACAGGAATAAAATAAGCAAATAATTAAAGCATGCGTTTCAACTAAATATACTTATTTTAAATTTGAAAGAATTATGTTTCTGTTTCCCTCTCTTCCCCCCCCTTTGGGAGTACTAAATACTGGCTGTCTTGTAGCATCAGTGACAAGGTCTGAAGTCAATTTGTGGTATGAGCCATTCAAGGCAAGCTTGTCTGAAGCCAGGATACCTTGGTTGCATGCCTGATTATTGGTCAGTGTTACATTCTGGTGCTCAGAGCAGCGATGGTTGAAATAAAGCCCTGAGGTATTGTATTTACTCCAAGTATTGGCGCTTAGCCTTCTTGTTCTCATGTAGGCTTGCACTGGTAATGTTCCAGAATCCAAATGGCAAGTAAACATGTCTATTTTTTATGTGGGCATCTTGGCTTCATTTCCACTTTATTTTTTTTATTATTTTTTTATTTTTTTAGCGATTTGGTTTTCCCTGTAAACCGAAAACATTTTCAAAATAAATGAATGAATAAAATAAATAAATGCTTGATTACGAGGAAAAGCTAAACCACAATTAGCTAACGAACAAGCTAGCTAACAGGACTAAGGAGCATGACAGATATGATAAGTAGAATGAAGACTTGTTAAGAATTTCTTTTGAGTTTAATTTACAAAAGTCACCCCCCACCCAATCAAACAAAAACACAAGGACATTTTAATGAAATTTATTATTATTATTTTTTTTTTGCAATAGCATTCTATAGGTTTTCCCTGGCGATACTAAGAAACATACCCTTATGCAGAGATGTAGATTTTTCCAGTAAAATATATTGTTTTTATTATAACCTATGTAATGGTATTTAAATACAAATAAAATGCACATTCTAAGGTGTATGTGTATATAGCGTGCGTTATCCTTTTTGTGATTGGTGTCAAGAAGTACACAGACTGAACTAAACACTGTTCACTTGTGACCTAAATTGGAACAAAGCTGGATTATGGCTTAGGCCTTCTCAATTTGAAGAGCGTGTGCATTAACCCACTGCTCCATTGTACCTCCAGCATGCCTGCAACATGGGTTTGAACTACAGCTGAAATGATATTCATGAAGAGCAATGCAACAATGTGAAGTATGCTGAATGAGTATATATGTATCTATTATCAATTTTTTTAAGGCTTTGTTTAATTGACTTTGGTATGTATCCCTCAGGATATTTAAGCTTTCACAGCTGATTTAATTACTGTGATAGGAAACCTCTTTTTGAGGTCAACATGTACTGAAAGCTAAAAGTAGACTCATTATTGGGGAATCCTGTGGTCAGAGGAATGATTTACAGCGTGCAACAGTTGTTTTATTTTGTCTCAGAAAGCCAGGGTAATGTCAATATGGTTAGCAGTTTAGTGTTTGGTACACTTTGTTTCAGCTTGCTTGATGGGATGGGGTTGCTATTTCATGTTTCCTGTCCTCACTAGATTCGATAGGGAGATTGGTATTATACCGCAAACGATGGGAATTCATCTTCTTTCTTAGTCACACAAGCATTTGATCTCTTGATTTACAGATGAAAGTCATTCAGTCTCCAATTATTTATTTTTTCTTCTCATTTGGCTTTGGATATAAGACAGATGTTGATCTTAAAAACAGAATATTTGAATATTCTTTCCAACTAACACCGGGCTTTGGCATTCAAATCTAGCCTGTACTTTGGCTGGCCTCTTACCACTCAGTTTAGAGGTAGTAAGCTGTTCTTAAAATGGAACATATAATTTATACAATCTTTTAGGTCTTTATGTAAATACAATCTGAATAGGGAGGTACTTGAGGCAGTTCTCAGTCCTTTGGATTGATAAACTTTCTGTTCAAAGAGCTGCCATCTAACATATTGGGATTGCCAGAACAGAGATCGCAATGATGCACATTTCCTTTTAACTGTACAGGTCAGAGAACATGGCATTAGTTCCTCTGCTTCCACCTCAAATGTAGTACTGATTTTCTGCATGCATGAAATTACATAGATAATGATACATTTTTAAGTTTTCTCTTCACACACTGGTCTACATCACTAAATAGCATTGAAGATGATTTGATAGAAGGGCTCCTGAGCACATGTTATGTCACTGTAATCCAGAAACGCAGGCTACGTCACGGCCGACTTCTACCAAGATTCCTCATGGGGCGCACAGTTTCCTGAGCACTTGCAGGATTTGGGTGGGCTCCAAGTTGGCCAGAGCTCTCTGGCTTACCAGATACCTGTAAACACAGTGTTATCAAAGGAGTGTTACAATAGTCGTCCCCGTGATGCTATCGCTCTGCTGTGAACTTGTGGTGTGAAATCAAGTGGACCACAGGGTTGTGAGTGGTATGTGTTGATCTTCATCTTTCCCTCCTTGTTATGAGGGTTGCTGAATTGATTAACAGTTGGAGATTCTATACTGGGAGGATATAAAATAAAAAACAAGTGGCCCATTTAAAATACCAACAAGCAAACAAAAAAACAATAAAACTTGTATGAACATTGCTGCAGCTTCCACAGAAAGTCCATGGGCTGTTGCTTTGATAAAAGGAAATTGAAGGCCAAACAAATTTAAACAATTGAAAAGAGAAACAAAAGCTTTTGAAAGATACAGATTAGGCAGTTAAACACAATTTATTTGTCAATTCCCACATTAAAATAAACTCTTAGTTAACTGATATTTACAAAAAGTAGTAAAGTATATTACCCAGTATATTTGAAAAAATAGAAACACTTCATGTTAAAGTATAATTTGTGTGCCCTGTAGAGCAGGATTTCATCCATTAATTATAAAAAACAGAGCAGAAAAACGTAATAATGAAATAAAGTACATAAGTTTGTACTTATCTGTACTTAGTACTTATCTGCCTTATCTGTACTTATAAAGTAATTCCAAGTTTAACAATAACCTAATTTAAATTTATATTTTTTAAGAAAATAAGGCAAATGACATAATGGAACAGATTTCATTGGGCATTGTCCCAATAATCTGGAAAATGTCACAACTGGACAACAGACTGAATTAGCAGAATAAACATTTTGCCTTTTAAAGGCAGTGTGGCCATTCCCTTCTGATCAGCAGTGGGACACATTCCTGGTGGGGAAAGATCTCAGGAATCCAGTTTAGCAGCCACTTAAGTGTCACTCATTTTTGTTATTTTGTCTGTAGAAAATACTCCCATGGATTAGACTGAAGCTTATTTGCAGTATGATATCCCAGACCCTGCATACAATGTGACTTAATATTGGTTAACTGTTTGAAGGCACCCAAGTAAATTTAGTCAAATAGTGATAGTTTCATGTGGTCCTCTAAATATTCCCCCTAAGGTTGTTCATTCAGGCTAAGGGCCGGATTAAATCAAAACTTTGACCCACACGCTAATAGCAAAATAAAAACCTGTTCATCATAGCGGTTACATTTCTGATTGGCATCTCACTAAAAATGAAGCCGCAACTGAGTACAGTTGTGTAGTTTTCTATTAGAGGGGTGGGTCAAAGTTTTGATTTAATCCCAGCCTAAAACAGGCTGATTTCAATCCCAGCCCCGCTGAAGAGGAATCCTATCCAGCTCAAAATTCAGTTATGTGAACACCAGCCATAGTGCCACCCAGTCAATTACAAGACCCTAACAACAGAGATGGAGTCTTAAGACCTGGTCTTGGCTCAAGGCCAATTTGTTAGGGCTTGGTTTTGGTCTTGGGCTCTACACCTCTGGTCTTGGTTTCAGTTATTGGTCATGGTAGTGATCTTGGCATGTAAATCAAGATCTTATTTATTTAAAGTCTAAATATGATGTACCTGTTTTTGCAAAACCAATTAAGATTTTTAAGTTTTATTGATGTAATGTGTAATTAGAGTGTCCTTGTCTAAATTACTTTTCAGTTTCCTTGGTGTACAAAACAAACAATTTTTAATAAAAGATGATCCAACATCGACTTTAATAATTTGCTCTTTGGTTCTGGTTATCATTAAAAAAATATTAATTTAAATCCAGGGAATCAGTATATTGTTTTAAGACATCTGCCTTACTAATGCACCAACAGCTGAAAACTATTTGTTCTGTTTTTCAGATTTCTGCATTTGTTTAAAAAAACATTAACAAGTAAACCTATCATTGTAGCTCTAATTTCTGTTCAAAAGGTTATTTCGATTTATAAGGCTGGGCACACAAATATTTCCCTGGGAATTACCCTTGGGATGTGTGTCTCTCTGCCAGAGTGCACAAAATGAAGCCATTTAAAGCTTCTTCAAGCCTTTACCTGCATATGCAGCTGAATATCTTCTAAACATATTTGTTACTCGGTTTCATGTGGTACACTTGAGCGAGTGAGACACGTGGTGAAAAAGGAAACTCTCTCTACTCATTTACAAAAAACAATCAAAATGGCAACATAGTTTCTAATGTGAAAACATAAAGTGCTGTTATACTCCCAGTGAGTGGAATAGACAATGTTGTTTTTATTTTATTCTTCCTTTTTTGTCCTGGTGGCACAGGCAGGCAATGGTAAATTGGATAAAAAGGAACATTCCTGGAAAGTTACAGTAGCGTAGTGAATAGACGGCATGCTTTCCATGTAGTCACAGTAGTTGACTGTAGTCACATAGTGTTAATATAAAAACAAACAAACAGCAACAAAACTGCTAGTACAGTCAAAGCCAGTGTTTCTGGTGTGCTTTGTAAGGTAACGGTATTGTTTAGGATACCTGTGCCAAGTCCAGAAATTCTGTCATCTGTTTGCAATCATACAGTAAAACAGTGAAACCTGCACTAGCTAGCAACTTGGATGGCCATTTGGAGCGATTTGATTACAGTAGCTCTAGACAGATTTAATACCAATATAAAATGCATTTTTGCGGAAAAGGTGTATATGTTGGGGGATATTTTTCTGAACCATTAGTTTTGCTGCACTCTTCTCAAAAAGCAAAACTGAGCTCAGGATGTTTCTGAGTTGCGAAGTCTCTTTGAGCTGATTTGAAGACAAGTAGCTTTACGAATTCAACCCCTTGGAACAAACGGTTTAGTTTAATGCTGTTTCATTAGAATAAAGAGGAATATTTTTTCCTTCTTCCCATACACTCCCACAAGCCATACAGGAAATTCTTTGGCATTCACTTTTTTTTTATAATATGAGGTTCAAAAATAGTCTAGGTCAGTGGCAGAATTTGGGAATTGCTTAAACTTGAACTGGAAGAGCCTTCAGTTCTCTCAGAATTTGTTCTTTTTTCTGAAAAGCACTTTTCAAATATATAAAATACATTAATCACTTAAATTTCCATTTGTGTCATTACCCACTATTGTTTTTTTGTTTGTTTGTTTGTTTTTTTAATCTAAGTACAATATTATGTGTACAATTGCCAGTCACCCTACAACCTGTTAATTACATTGTGAACAGCTGTTTTTTGGTATTTGTCCCAATATATTTGGTGATTTTAGCCTACATCTGTGCATGTATAATTGAAATATTTTTTTAAATTATGCTTTTATTAACTAAAGATGTTTGTACTTTACATGATAATTGTTGCAATAAAACAGTATCCTGTAACATTAAAAAACAAAAACAGAAATCGCAAGCATACATGGTGCTTAATGTTGACCTAGTTTGGTTGTTGCTGATAGCTTTCTCTCTTCCTAAGGGATGAAGTGCCGCATGATGGAGATAGATGCAGGGTGGAGGATTATGTCTTTCCCGGTCAATTTAAATCATGGACACAATAGGCATGTCAACGGCTAGCAAGGTCTGGGTGTTTCATATAATTAAGACATTATCTGGTGAGTCAATAGGCTATATTTTAATCCCAGGCAGAGCTGTCTGTGTAGCGTCCCGACCTGCCTGTTCATGCATCCATTGTTCAGCTGACCAGGGATGCAGGTATCAGCAGTGCCAGGTGACATCCACTGTGCTGGGGTACGGAGGAGAAACTCCATATTTCACCAGTATGTAGATGGAAGCCAACTCCTAATAACAGCATAGTTTCCATTTTGTGTTTTGGTTAACTAAACAATTGTATCACATGTGGAAGGAAAAGGGCTGTGTTACACAGACACACACACACACACACACACACATACACACACGCACACACACCATAAAGCCAACAGCCTGGTAAAGTGAGGCTGGGTAGCTGACTCAAAGCGGCACGTGAATCATGCTCTTTCTTTGCTCCCCTGTGACTCCCATCCTGCATTCTAGGGAGTTAATGGGGTTAGCAGGTGTTCCTGGGAAATAAGAAATTTCAAGGCTCGTTAATATCTTTAATCAGATGCATTATGCTACTGAGGGGAGCAAGCAAGTCTGATGACAAGCGATACAGAGCATCAACAAGTTTCACTTTTAATGCCTGCAGACGGTTTGCAGTTTTTGCCTTTGAGGCATTTTAAGCAATCCACAATGAAGTCGAGGGGTGTGTTTTGTGGAACAGTCTCTGTTTCCAGTCTTTCTTTTGGCTATGTGCTGAAGAGTGGAGGACAAATTATTTAAAAGGACTATATATTATGCATGCAGGTAATGGATACAGTTGGCATGGTAGAGACAGCGGGAAGCCCATCCCGATGATCTTATTCAGTGAAACACGGCAATCCTATTGAAGACCTGCTGAAACTCTGCGATTAAACATAGGTAATCATTTATCATCCTTTCCTGAAAACGATACCAAAATTGTATAGGTCATTCCAATAAATCTATACATATGGTGTTCTTAAAAAACAGACCATTGTATGGTAGACAGCACAGTTTCCAGCTGACTAGCTACAATGGATATATTTCATTCTTAAGTTATAATGTTATGTCCTCTTTGAAAAATAACTGGATTTATATTAACTTTTCAATAGTTTATTTATTTATTTTCCTTTTCATCTTGAAGGTCTAGGTTTGACACCATATGTTTAGAAAAATGTTTTTCCTGTAGGTTGACTTTAACGAGGCAAACTTAAAATGTGGGCGGCATTTTCTAGTTGGGAACTGGATCTTAATATGTTTATAAGTCTCCTCCAGTTGCTTAATTAGGTGTTAAACAGAAAAGATGAACATAAACAGTGTGAGTGAAATAGATGGGGCAGCCTGTTTGGTTTTATGGTTTACAAGAGTTTTCCTTTGCTTTTCTTTGTGGGTGATAGTTACTTAAATTAATTCACAAAAATCCAAAGGAGTGGTATAAATTGCCTCTCAATCTCGCAGAAATAGGAACAGACAAGGTCGATGGTCACCCACTTCTTTAATTTCTGTATGTTTGACAATACACAGCACAATTACAGATATTTCCCTCAAGGTGTTGCAATACAAGTTTTTATTGTGTGGGTTCAAGTTTGCTTTAGCGGTACATTACTTGTGTTCATTCCAATAAAAATCCCCCTGCCAGTTGTCTTAACGGTCTGCACTTCCCAGCTGTGCAAATAATGTTTCCAAAGTGTTTTGGGGGAACTTAAGATCATAATTGTCTGAGCTGCCAGAGTTTTCCCTAGAAGTCACTTTTCCTGCTTTCTTTTGTGGCAGTAAAGAAATGTTTTGTTGAAAACCTGCAGCTGCTTTATCTTGAACATTTAAGGCTGCAATGTGGCATTGGAGAGTTTTAGTATCTTGAAGGCTTGCTTATGCCAAGTAGCTATACAAGGATTTTGATTTTGTAATGCCATATAAAATATGCTTTGCGCACTAGTTAGCACTTGAATGTTGTTTCAGAACATATTTTCTTCTCTTTATACGCATGTATACCTTTATTCCCCAGCTACAAAAGACTTTAAAGCCTATTGTAAAAGGGATTTAGAGGGTTTTACAAAGTGCTTTTCAGATAATTGCTTTTACTGGTTACTGTTTTGAATTAGCATAATAGCCCTCTTTTGCAAGCAGGTATGGTCTTTCATTGCCACTGTACATCTTTTAGCATAGGTGTTTATAACAGATATTTTTGGTGGGCAGTACTTCATATCTGTCATGTTGTCGGCTTTCTGGAGCACAACTCCTTGTTCTGAGCAAACTTATCCCAAAGATAAACTGTATGTTTGTTATACTGTCCTTCTTTATCATCCTCAAAAACATAGGTACAACATTTGGTCTGTTTTTCTGGTGAGATAGTATTTTGGAGTTTTTATGTGCAGAACATGTGCCTGTAAGGAAAATAAAAATACATCCTAATGTATCCTAAGTAGTTTAGTAGTATCATGCAGCGTCAACTGATCTCTTGCACCCTCCCCATTCAGGGTGTAGTTTGAAGGTGAACAGAAAAATAATGGATGTAGTGATGCAGAATAATAACAGAGCTGCTTCTCTCCATTTAGGGACAGATTTAACCTTGATTTGATTACCCAGTAAATTGCATCTACAACATACGATATCTTTCCACAAATCATACCTAGATGGAAATAGGTCAAGTGAAGAGTACTAGACATGGACCAAGCCACCCCGTGTGACCAATTCCTTCAATAGTGAAAAGTATCATGTATGGGATGTGGGGAAATTTGCAGGGGTTTAAAGGAATACTAAAAAGCACTGCAGACAAAGTGTTACGATCCTCAGGAATGGTTGTGTAGGGGTGGGAATCAAATAAAAGCTTTTGCCGGGAGGTTCACACTCTGTCAGAAGTGATTTCAGGAAGGGTGATAGTTAAAGCTTTTTGCTAAAGAGAAGGAAATGTTGGCATTTCGTTTTTCAGAAGTGATTGTCAAAATTGGGAGGTGCCCATGTAGCCAAGGGAAGATGCATTTTGGAAATTATATTAATACATTTCCACATAATGTTTCGGGAGATTTAGCTGGAATGTATGTGAATTTAAAAAGTAGATGGAGGTGGTGAAGGCTTATGCTGAAGAAGGAGGTAATAACAGTACATCAAAGGTGATGAAGTGCGGCAGTGCATTGTCACCTAGCAACCAAGGCCTTGCAACCGCCGGGAGGGAGAACAGACTACGAACCTCATCACCAAGAGCTGCTGCTTTATATTATCCAGTTTACTTTTGCTTTTAAGAATAAAGCTACAAAAGCTGGGTTTATTGTTGCTAATTCTAATAATGGACTGATTTACAAGCCATCTGAAACTGTGAGGTGCCTATGAAATCTATTTGATTTATTAATTTATTCACATTTTCCAATATAATTGTTTCTGATATTCTGGTTTTCCTTTTGTCCTCCAATAATACTCAAACTGGCAGTTAATACAGAAAGAACGCTTACATAGCTTAACAACTAAGCCAAAACATTGGGCTCAGAAACAACCAAAATGTTACTGTAAAACTATACTTCTCTTCAGCTTATGTCTTTAATTAAACTATAAACCTTACTCCAACTGTAAATTTTAGTGCCAACTTTAAAACTTAACCAAGCTTAATCACATGGTTAGGCCTCCTTTTCATAAGTAATGTCACATTCAAGCAAGAACATTGTGCATTGGGTTAATATTAGTTTGGGTAATTTTTCACTATTTCAGTTAGAATTTAGTTTTCAAGTGTAGGGTATATCAGGGTTGCATTTTTAGTTTTTTGTCATGTATGATAAACTACTGGCTGGATTAGTTATTTTGACTCTATACTATGGTCATAGAGCAAAAAAGAGATGGTCACACAATGTGGCAATTCAGAACCATATGAAAGTACTAGTGATAGGAGAAATATGAATAATTTAAATTTGGGTATTTAGATTACTTCTCTTAATAAGTCTTCCTCTAAGTTGCTCCCAGCATTATCCCAGAGATGAATCTCTAACTTCGAACTGAATCTTAAATAGGTTAGATGCCAGCTAAGGCCACAACTCAAAAAATCTATTTATTTTAATTTTCAAATTCACCCCATTGATGACTTTTTAGAGGTATTTTACCTTTGTTAAACCCAGTAAAGTAAATGTAAGAAGATGATAATTATTATTGTTATTTTGTTCTTTATTTGAAAAGAGAAAATAATAGTGATTTTAAAACAACATATTCTTTAAAGCACAAGACAGTAATGTAGAATCTTTGGAATCGAAAGCCTTGTGGTATAAAATAGGATTTGGGTTATGCTTGCCAGTGCCAAATAACTGGGAAGATCAAAGTGGGTTATTATCACTTTACAGGAGAAAACAAATCTATGCAGATGAAGGAGCTTTAACGTGTTCCTTATGGAAGCAATGCCTGTGAAAACATGGCAGATTGGGTCTGTCAACGATTGATCAAAACCAGACATCTGTTAAACTGGCAAATCTTTTTGAGCTAAAAAGGGAAATTTGAAACTAAATAATACAACTTTGAAGCTTCACGAGATGTCAGATGAGTTCTCTGTGGACCAGAAGAGAAAACTATTGAATCAAGGCATTGTTATTCATATGTGAAATATCAGGAGCACTCACTGACATTTGCTTACTGACAACAACCACCCCTCACATTTTAACATCAACCATTTACATAATGTGCTTCCCTTTTCTTATCCACCATTCCACACCAACATTTAATTTGCTTCTTTCATTTGTAATCTACAATTTGAATTGTTTTGGTGTTCCAACTTGACACTGCAAAATAAAACCCATCACTTGTGTTTATATCAGATCAAAACGTGCTCCTGTTTAAATATCTGACGAGGGCAGCCGAGCAGTTTTATAGAAGGTAATGCGATGTGAATGCAAGTGCACTTGAAGTTTGTCCTTGTCTCCTACTTAAACATTTTGTATGCATTATGACACCCCGAGCTATTAAACATGGCTGTAGATTTGTATAAAAAGTCTGGGTGTTCTGTTCTTTAATATAACCAAAACACTAGATAAGTCCCTGTAGATTTTATTAAATGTTTTAATATAAGACAGTTAACAAACTAGAGGACACCATTCAACCCATTGTGCTTGTTTGGTGTCCATTAATAACTAAGTGATCCAAGGATCCTATCCAGTCTATTTTTGAATGTTCCCAAATGTTCAGCTTCAGCCACATCGCTGGGGAGTTTGTTCAGATTGTGACGCCTCTCTCTGTGAAGAAGTGTCTCCTGTTTTCCATCTTGAATGTATTGAAGACCAATTTCCATTTGTGTCCCCGGGTCCGTGTGTCCCTGCTGATCTGGAAAAGCTCCTCTGGTTTGATGTGGTTGATGCCTTTCATGATTTTGAAGACTTGGATCAAGTCCCCACATAGTCTCCTCTGTTCCAGGGTGAAAAGGTTCAGTTCCTCAGTCTCTCAGTAGGACATTCCCTTCAGACCTGGAATAAGTCTGGTTGCTCTCCTCTGAACTGCCTCTAGAGCAGCGATATCTTTCTTAAAGTGTGGAGCCCAGAACTGTCCACAGTATCCAGATGAGCTCTGACTAGTGCATTGTACAGTCTGAACATCACTGCCCTTGTTCTCAATTCTACACTTTTGACAATATACATTTGTAATGCCGCGGACTGCCAGAGCAAGCAGGAACAGGACGAAGACAAATGAGAACCCAAGTACAGTTTAATGGAGAAAATAAATGAAACGAGAAATATTAAACAAGGACTGGACTGGACTGGAACAATGCGTACACACTAACCAACTAACAAACAAACAAACAATACCTAACCAAGGACTGGAGAACAAGAGGGCTATAAATACACAGACTAGGGGAACAAGCAAACAAGACAATAAAACATGAACCAATAACAAGATGGAACTAATAACAAGATAACCAAATGAACCAATGAGAAAACAGAACTCAAAACAAGACTAATGAACACAGGGGAACCAAGGAAAACTAAACGCATGTGCACAAGGCAGGAACAGGAAAATGCATGACAGGAACGAGAGAGTCACAAGACAGGAACAAGGAACTAAACTTCAACATACAAAACATAAACAAAGGCACATGAAAATGTGACAACACTAACATTCTGTTTGCCTTTTTTATTGCTTTCTCACATTGTTTGGATGGGGAAAGTGAACGTGAGTCCACATAAACTAGGTCTTTCTCATGTGTTACTTCTTACAGTTCTATTCCTCCCTTATTGTAATTATAGTGGACATTTTTACTACCTACATGTATTACCTTGCACTTGTCCACATTGAATTTCATCTGCCAGGTGTCGGCCCACAACTGAATATTATCCAAGGGTCATTGAATAGCCTGTATTGCCGAGATTGTATCTGCTGAGCCACCTATTTTAGTATCATCTGCAAATGTGATAAGTTTGCTAATTATCCCAAAGTCAAGATCATTAATATAGATTAGAAAAAGCACAGGCCCTAGTACTGATCCCTGTGGAACTCCACTAACAACCTCACTCCAGTTAGAAGCGACTCCTCTAATCGACACCCTCTGCTTCCTTTACATCAACCAGTTCATAATCCATCTACTTACATTACCCTGAATGCCTACAGCTTCCAATTTGAGGATCAGTCTTAGGTGTGGAACCTTATCAAAAGCTTTCAGAAAATCTAAGTATATCATATCATATGCTTTCACGTGATCTACAGCTGCAGTTGCATGTTCAAAAAATTCTAATAAATTAGTAAGACATGATCTGCCTCGTCTAAACCCATGTTGACTATCTCCAAGAATATGGTTTTCATGAAGGTGCTCCTCTATTTTCTGTCTAATAATTTTTTCTGTAAAGTAAAGTAAGGTAATGCAGGTGAGACTGATTGGTCTGTAATTTCCTGGCTCAGTTTTGTCCCCTTTCTTGTGGATTGGTATGACATTTGCTGTCTTCCAGTCAGTTGGCACATCCCATTTCTAAGTGTCATTTGGTTAGCGACCTATAAATAATTCCCCTTATTTCTTTAAGTACTGTTGGAAATATACCATCTGGCCCAGGTGATTTTTTTTTTTTTTTTTTTTAATATCTGCTAGTCCCTTTAGTACCTCCTTCTCATTTATCCTGATCTCTCTTAGGGTTTGACTGGACTGATTGTTAACCTGTGGCATGTTATCTGTTTTTTTTTTTTTGTATATATCTCTGTGAAATACTCATTTAGAGCATTTGCCACATCTTGTTCATTTTCCAAGATACTTCAGTTTTTGCCCTTTATCTGTTTCACTTCCTCCTTTATTGACTTTATTATCTTGCTGTTGTAGTATTGAAAAAAGCTCTTTGCATTAGTTTTAGCTCCAAGAGCTGTTTATTTCTATTGCCCTCTTTGGTTTCCTGATCCCTTGAATATCTCTTTGCAGTTCAGCATATTATTTGTGTTTTGTTTAGTCTCTATCCCTTTTGTATACGCTATACAACATTTTCTTTTGTCTTTCTTTGTATTTTTTTGCATACGTCTATTAAACCATTTTAGCCTATGTTTTTTGGTCCTCAATTTGTTAAGTTGTGATACAAATTTCTTTTGAACTGAATCTGTATCCAGTGTGCTTCAGTCTAACTCTTCTAAGTGCCGCCTCATATCTGTCATAAGAATCTGTCTAAGGCTTTTTACAAAGGCTGTCTCTAATAACTTGTTGTGGTTCAATTGCAGGCTGTCACAGGCAGACGGTTTGGTGACAGAGACTTTCGAGGCGGGTTGGAAAACGGGATCCTGTTGTGCGAGTGAGTTTCAAAACCCTCTGCTTTCTATAAAACCTTAAATGCTACTCCATTGTCTATTGGTATCTGGTCTTTGTAGTGTTTGCAGGAAGAATGACTAAATAGTGCACTAATATTGTATATTATTATTACTATTATTATTATTTAATGAGACCCCAGTAACTCAGTTATGACTCAGTAAGTCTTGACTTTTGACAACACATATCCTGTTGCTACGCTTATAACTTTTCCTCAAATAAATCTAATTCAGACTGTGATTATGCTGGTGGGAAAACTATATTCAATGGTAAGGTCCCAAGTTCCAATATATGTCCAATAAACAGTTGGATCCTAGGTCATCCAATCACATAGCTATTTTCTGGTTCCAAGGTTATTTAATAATGTTTTTGTATCGGTTAATATCTGTTAATATGGAAATTTGAGCTCTAGGAAAATAATATAAGTAACTGTCTCTGTACAGCATCCAGGCCAAGCGAGTGGAAAGTTTCTGCAAGGTTTCCATTGCACTTAGTTCAGTTGGTATCCTTTGCAATATCACAGTAAATTGCACGTACTATAGGGGTGTAGCTCCCAAGAGGGCAATGGTTGCATTGAAGTGTTTTAAGTCATCGTGTATGGAGGACTGCAGCAGTTGAATCTAGTGTAGGTGTATGCCACAAAATGTTACAAACCAGCCCCCCTAATTTCTTTTACAGGGCTTTCATTATTGCCAAATTGGATAAGGGTCTTGGATGCCCTGTATATCCTGTTAGCACTTTTCTAACACAAACATGCTAACTGAACTGAATAGCTAATTTAAGATTTAAGATTGTTAGATAGCCAAAAGGGCATAGGAAGAGCAGGGTCCTGCTAGCAGGAGCCAATAGAGATCTGTGTATGTAAACATGAAAGTACAGCTATTTATTGTGGGATCAAACGGTACATAAGCAAAATATCAGCAGTATGATGCAGGCAACAACATGCATAAACCTTGTCTGGACAGGATCCACACTCCAGTACCAGGACATTCAACTGTAAGAGGGAGTCTTGAGAAGTTGGTGCACTGGGATGTTTTTGCTGGTATCAGTGAAGGATAGACAGCACATGGTCAGTGGGGATCATACACGCATTCTGTTCCCTGGCACAGTTATTGTGGGTTGCATGGGCATTGTTGGATAAGGCGTCATTAGCCCTGAAAATCCTGCCCTCTTTGAACAGGTTCACATTTGCATAGATGGCAAATGACTAAGAAATTAGCATTCATGGTTGTTATTGCAAATCGTAATTCACTGGAGTAAATTGTTCTATCTTTAAGTTCTGGGCAAGTCTAACTGTAAATCTATTTCAAATGTCTACTTTTCTACACTGACTCTGGGAAAATCTGTTTGACTGGGGCAAATTTGACAGTGACGATGGAGCAAGATTGTTTCTACGGTGCGGAAAGGGTGAACTAAGGAAATTAAGGTGGCTAGCCATGTGCTGAGCTGGTTTATTGGTATATTTAAATGAAATGTTTGGATCAAAGGAGTGCTAGCAAACCGATGCCCATAGATGTATCATATGGACTCTCTAATGTCTATCGTTATCAGTAATGTACTTTTGAAAGTGTTTTTTTAATTTATTTAGTTAGTCATGTTATTGTTGAATAACTTTAGACTGCCACCATAATGGTGCCCCTTAATACTTACTTATGTAATTTACATTTTGTGATTAAAAAGTAATCTGCCATTGTTTGGGTATTTTTATACACATTCAATAGATTGGACAACCTACTATAGATGCAGGTGGAAGATAGTAGTAATGAAGTAATGGAGTTTATTTGAGCTTAACCTACATGGCTGAGGGAATTATGGCCTGGGCATGAGGATGACGCCATTGGAAACCCCCCAAGATGGCAAATGGAGACAAGGGGCTGCTGCAAAGGTGGAGACTGCGAGGGCAGAGGGATGATGTTCTTAATTTTTTTTAAGCAAGAGGAAGCATGGTTGTAGCGCTATGTGATGTGAGCTACTGATGCAGAGGAAAGGAAGCTTGATATGTGAATTGGTTATATCTCATTGGTTGTCATGGTGTGTGTGAGATTGCAGGTTGTCCTCCTCCCAGACATCTCCATTAATTTGGAATCACTAATTAATTGTTAATCAGTTGGCTTGGCCAATAGAACCATTGTCCCTAGGAGAGATGAATACACTTCCCCTGAAATGTGCACGGTTAGACTGTCCTCTTCTTTTAACATTGCAAGCCCACTGTTCAGTCAACAATGCTAAAGTGTCACATACAGCTTCTGCTATTAACATTGCAAGCTCAAAGATGACTGTTCCCTGGCAAGCTGAGGGCGGAAGCCTGATGAAACTATGAACCCGATTTAAAACTGGTGGGACTCAACTTTGTGCTGACCCTTGAAAGCTTCCAGTTTCAGTAAGCCAATAACATCAATATATTATAGGGCACACTGGTATCTTGAGTGAAGAGACTCTTTAGTCCCTTATTTTTTTTTTTAATATATTAACAGTTACAGGAAAAACAGCTCAGAATATCTGACATTCATTTTATGAGGATTGCTCAAATGCACACCTGATTTAGAAATATTTTAACATTTGGCTTCAGTGCCTGTGCTGAAAATGTTCTTCATTCCAATTCCAATCTTCTGTAAAGCTTTATTTTTTAAAGAAAACTGACAAACAGCTGCTTTTGTTCGTTGTGGTAGATTAGATCGCTTGATGAAAATTTCTCAAGACTTTCTGGTATATAACAATAAGCTCTTGTTATTGTCTTAAGTGCCTCCAGGTGTGTGCATTCCTTAAAAAATAAATGTGTTATTGGCAATTTCTAGGCAGGACGAAATGACCAAGATAGAGTCAGAGGGACAATAGTTAGAGAACCAATGGAAAACTGTGATCACAATATGGTTAGTTTTGAGGCATTCTTTAAAAAATAAGGACCAAGTCTAAAACAATGGTCTACAATTTTAGAAAAGCAAACATTGAAGGTATGAGGCGGCGACTGGGGCACACTGCATACAGATTTAGTCGAAAATGGATATACTACTTGAGGCTCAGGAGAAATTTGTACCAAAACTTAGCAAATTGAGGACCAAAAATCACTGGCCACAATGTTTAAATAGAAGTGTGCAAGAAAATATCAGGAGAAAGAAAATGTTGTATAGATCATACAAAAGGGATGGAGACAAAACAAAGAAAGAAAGGGATCAGGAAAGCAAAGAGGGAAATAGAAAGAAATATAGCGTTTGGAGATAAAAGTAATGCAAAGAGCTTCTTTCAATACTTACAACAGCAAGAGATCAATAATGGAGGAAATGAAACAGATAAAGGGCAAACATTGAAGTATCTTGGAAAACGAACAAGATGTGGCAAATGTTCTAAATTAGTATTTCACAGAGGTTTTTACAAAAGAAAAAATGAAAAACATGCCACAGGTTAACAATCAGAGAGATCAGGATAAATGAGGAGGAGGTACTAAAGGGACTAGCAGAATTAAAAACAAACAAATCACCTGGACTAGATGGTATATTTCCAACAGTACTTAAAACAAATTAGTGAAATTATTTATATGCTGCTAACTAAAATATTACAAATGACACTTAGAAAGGGGATGTGCCAACTGACTGGAAGACAGCAAATGTCATACCAATCCACAAGAAAGGGGACAAAACTGAGCCAGGAAATTACAGACCAATCAGTCTCACCTGCATTACCTTACTTTACTTTACAGAAAATAGAAATAGAAAATAGAGGAGCATCTTAATGAAAACCATATTCTTGGAGATAGTCAACATGGGTTTAGACGAGGCAGATCATGTCTTACTAATTTATTAGAATTTTTTGAACATGCAACTGCAGCTGTAGTTCACGTGAAAGCATATGATATGATATACTTAGATTTTCTGAAAGCTTTTGATAAGGTTCCACAACAAAAGCTGATCTTAAAATTGGAAGCTGTAGGCATTCAGGGTAATGTAAGTAGATGGATTATGAACTGGTTGATATAAAGGAAACAGAGGGTGTCGATTAGAGGAGTCGCTTCTAACTGGAGTGAGGTTGTTAGTGGAGTTCCACAGGGATCAGTACTAGGGCCTGTGCTTTTTCTAATCTATATTAATGATCTGGACTCTGGGATAGTTAGCAAACTTGTCACATTTGCAGACGATACTAAAATAGGTGGCTCAGCAGATACAATCTCGGCAGCACAGGTTATTCAAAGGTACTTAGATAATATTCAGTTGTGGGCTGACTCCTGGTGGATGAAATTCAATGTGGACAAGTGCAAGGTTTTACATGCAGGTAGTAAAAATGTCCACTGCAATTATACTTTGGGAGGAATAGAACTAGAAGTTCTCTCCCCATCCAAACAATGTGGAGAAGTAATCTGTAGAATGTGTCAAAAGTGTAGAATTGAGAACAAGGGCAGTGATGTTCAGACTGTACAATGCACTAGTTAGACCTCATCTGGATACTGTGGACAGTTCTGGGCTCCACACTTTAAGAAAGATATCGCTGCTCTAGAGGCAGTTCAGAGGAGAGCAACCAGACTTATTCCAGGTCTGAAGGGAATGTCCTACTGAGAGACTGAGAAACTGAACCTTTTCACCTTGGAACAGAGGAGACTACGTGGGGACTTGATTCAAGTCTTCAAAATCATGAAAGGCATCGACCACATCAAACCAGAGGAGCTTTTCCAGATCAGCAGGGACACACGGACCCGGGGACACAAATGGAAATTGGACTTCAAGGCATTCAAAACGGAAAACAGGAGACACTTCTTCACACAGAGAGGCGTCACAATCTGAACAAACTCCCCAGCGATGTGGTTGAAGCTGAAAATTTGGGAACATTCAAAAATAGACAGGATAGGATCCTTGGATCACTTAGTTATTAATGGACACCAAACGAGCATGATGGGTTGAATGGCCTCCTCTCGTTTGTAAACTTTCTTATGTTCTTAAAACAATCTATAGTGTGGTACTTTTAACTGAGTTAGATGTGATTTACCTTTACATCACAGTTTGTCAGGCAGCACATGTATTGAAAATTGTAACATCTTTCTAGAACTGCAGTCTAAAGAGAAACACTATTCACAGCAAACGTGCTTAGAAAACGGTTTTGAAAAAAATGGGTTGCCTCACTTATGAGAGAAATACTATTAAAGATTTTCAACAAAAACAAATCTGAAAGTAGTTGACATAATGTGGTATGTCAAGTTTCCATACAAAACAAAAATCCTGTTTCCATGATTGGCATGAGTGATTGTGTGCCATACTGCAGCACAAATTATAATTACTGCACGGTGGTCTCCTAAACCTAACCAACAACATTCTGAAAGCGTGCAAGTCAAAAAATAATTATTTCTGTATGTTACTGATCTGTTTTGCTTCAGAAAATAAACATCTTTGAAAATCAGCAGGCTTTGTTCATTTTCTGTGCCTGTAGAAGGTGACTAGTTTAGCCATCAGCAAATTAACAACTTTACAGTTTTATGAGGTGTATGTTTTGGTGACAGCAGATAACTATGCATCAGATTTCAAAAAGACCGCTCATTAATCAAATTAGATCTTTTTTCATCCTTAAACTACAGCTTGTAAGCACTCTAGTGGCAGAGGGACAGCTGTGTGCTTGGGTTATTTAAAAGCTTGAACCCTAATCCTTATGCTGCCCTGCAAATATAAAAGTAATTTTCATAAACACACCTTGTAGACCATCACTGTTAAATCTTTATTGTGCTGTAAAACAGAATTTCCACATCAATAAACCTCAGGGGGCAATCGTCCTGAGACTGTCTAGCACTGAAGCCACAATATCCATATAGAAAATCTTCATCAATAATGTGATACATTTATCTTATTCTTCCATCTAGCTGTGATAATATGATTTAAGTCTAATTTCTTCTCCCATAGAAGTCATTATATCGTTGGACTGTACTGAAAAAACTCATCATTGTTATCTGATGTATGATGTCTGTCATCTAATTTTCTATTACCCTTTGATGTCAAATTAGGGAGGCTGTGGTAATATCATGTGCAAACACAACCCAAAAAACATTACTACGGAAAGTTGGCTGCATATTAGTAAGCTGTAAGGAAATTGTCACGCATTAGCTTTCCATTTTGAAAAATCCTTTTCAAAATTTGGATTGCATACAATAAAATTGGTTTGAACTATAAACACTGTGTCAATAAAAGGCTTCTGTTGAAGGTTAGCTGCTTAATATTATTTCTTTCACATCTCCGGCAGATATTCTGTTCCACAGATTCTCTAAGTATGTTTGGTTTAAACGTTTCCAGGGCTTTTATTAATAGAATCATGATTACACAGAGTAATTGTACAGCATAGGGGAACATAATGACTACTGCTTGTACCTTAGAGATGGCTGCTTTTCATTGTTCAGTTGTTTTATAATGCTGAGTTATGATAAATGAAAGAACTGAGAAAATGTGCATCAATTAATCATAATGTTTATGTCTACATGGTGGGGTAAAAAAACACAAAATAATGTAATTTCTGCACTCAAAATCTAACCTCAGTTATTTTCTGAACATCATTAGCAAATTATGATTTGATTACTATCAGAATATCCAACATAGTCTGGGTGTTTTAATGTCTTTAACAGAATAGCATATTTGTGGCATTGCCTACTTTTGAAAAAGAAAGACTAGTGAAGTTTGTGTGTGTGTGTGCGTATGTGTGTGTGTGTATCAGATTTTCTTTTCAAAGTTTAGGATTCAAAACTGTCAGATGGATTTGATTTGACCATTTGTGTCTATGCATTTATTTTCCCTAATTGATTTAAATGAATTGTATGTCTAGCATAACAGATTAATCAACTGAAGGAGTCGTTTAATAATTCTGACAGTTTTCCAAGTTTGCTTTCATACACCCCACAAAATCCAACTGAAGAAGAAGTGGGTTGATCTAATGCATTTGCACATTTCTGTAGCAGGTGTATCCTTGCTTATTGAGTAAGCTGATTCTCACATCTTGAGCAGCCCTGCCAGTTATATTCTCTTATGTCTGTTGCAAAGTAATCAGCAACAGCAGCCCATCTGCCCTCCGCCCTGAAGTTTTTTTTTTTTCGCATTCTTGTCATAGGTCCAAGTCTAGCGAAGTCCTCACACTTCCAAAGCGACATAGACGGAGGAGGGCGTTCCTCTTCATCTGTTTCCTTTGTGTTTCTATCAGATTTCGGCTGCAGTGAAAAGAAATGACACCCCTGATAAATTATGCTGATACAGAGCTTGGTTCCGCTCTCTTGAACATTGTGTCCTAGTGTAAACTCTGTGAATTGCTCATAAACAGACTGGAGATTAATGTGCTAGTGGTAGTGAATTTAGGCAACAACTTTCCTGTTTTTGTTTTTTTTGGGTTGTTTTTGATTCATCTACCAAGTGAAACTTCCATCTGAATACAGTTTGATGCATATGAGAAATGAGTGGAGCTGTGAATTAGCATGTACTGGATCTTCAGGCCTGAGATTTCAGATGTCTGTGAGTGTTGTTTGTCTGTCCTGAATCTTTAGTAGTGGACATGAGAGTGGAGTTATGTGACCTCAGCACAGGCAACTCAATTTGCATTTGGAAAACTGGCAAACTGACAGCTTGAGTTCCTACCAGAGCAACCACACAAAGCGGATACAGAAGCCCATGTTACCACAGTTTTTGCTTATAGGGTAATTAATAGATTAGTCACTTGTATATAGCCTCTAGAACAGGTGTCCTTTCCTTATTGGCAAATGTAAAGTGTTGATTTAATTGTGTATTGGAGACCATTTATGATTCATATGTAATTCACCTTCGAAAGGCATTCAAAATAATGTTTTTTTAAAGGAATATGAATATAAAGTGTTGTTTTTGAACAGGCATGCGATATCCCTGTTACTAGTTAATATCCAAATTAATGAAGAATTTACTTATTTGGTGGAGAGGAGATGCTGTCAAAATTAAAATTAATGTCTCACGGGCAGCTTCTCAGCTCCTCATTAATTGTATTGAATCAGATGAAAACTTCCAAGAGCACCTGATTTAAAGCCCATTGCAGGCATTATTTTGTAGTGAAGCCAATATCTTGGTATACACTGAGTTGCTCTAAAATAGTAGACTAGTGAGGCATTTGGCTTAAACTTATATATGTGCAGCTGATTTATTTATTTTAAGTTTCCCTGTATTTGTCCCTTGTTGACACCACCTGTTTTCTGACTAGACCAGCAATTCTTTTTAAGGTGAGGCGGGTTTTCTTTCCCACAGTTTACACCAAGTTTATCCTGACAGTATTTATACAGACAATCATTTGAATCTCAGATGCCTGACTTTAAAAACATGAGAAAACCGATATTTCAGCAGTCTAGTTGGCCGCATATCCCAAGTAAAGAGAGACAGATTTCCTTTCAGGAAGCCTTTGTGTTCAACAGAACTAATCGCGTCGCTGTGTTTTGAATGGGATGTCAGTTGTAAAATTGAAGGTATCCTGGAAAAACAAGACCACTCGTGGCCATATACTATATCATATTTCAGATTAAAGTTAATTGTTCCCAGTTTTTCTCCTATTCAAAACCATCTACAAATGGCATGAACAGGGATATTACATTGCAAGAGAATATATACACTCATGTGACTTGAACTCCAGTATACAGCTTTGTTTATTTGTTTGGAAAGTATGCGGTTTACACATGGCAGGTACAGGATGTAGTTCCAAGTACTTTGTCCTACTCATGTAATGTGTCATTTGCATCAGTATGAATATATTTACAAGGAGCTAAAGTCAAAGTTTCTCATTTTCTCTGCAGGCTGTTGAGTTCTATAAAGCCGGGACTTGTGAAGAAGATCAATAGACTCCCGACCCCTATAGCAGGACTTGTAAGTATTTCTGATGATTGTTTACTTTCATTAGATAAGTACATTTCAGTAGCTCAAAACAATGGGCCATGCTCTCTCTGCCTGTATTTCACACTTTTTTCCTCTCTCACTTTCACTCCCCTTCTTTCTCCTTCTCTCGCTCTGTCATTCTCTCCCTCTCTCTCTCATGCTTTGTATGCCTCTAGACAATTACAAATGTTCTTGCATTATTTGTTTTACTACCTTTCTCCTATTTATGTTTCATTTTATGATGAGTGTCTCCTTGTCACTTACTGTAATGTTCTGTAAAAATCCAAACATAATATTAAATGCACTGAACTAGTACTGCATTACTCTGAGCAACCACTGTTTGAAGGTTCTGCTCTCTTTCATCGTTTTTAAATTTTGAGAGCTATGGGGGAGGAGAGTGCAAATTCTGAACTTTCCTCAATCAATCCTGTGCTTGTCTGATTTTCATGTTATCCTGCTGAAGAAATAAAAGGCTTCTGTGGTTTACCATGGCTTTTTAGATTGTGGTGAAAATCTATTGGTAAGATTAGCTATGTTCTCACACATTTTGTCTCCAGTTGGTTTTTGGATGGAGCTTCTAGTGCCTTCAAGGCAACATGTGAGTTGGATTTCATGAACTGATTGTTAGTGTGCCATCGATGACGGATTTTTCCCTGTTACTTATTGTAATGGACATTTTGTTGTCTTGCCAAGTCAAATTGTAGATTAAAGAATACAGTTCACAGAAGTAGTTCAACAATTTGAGTTATTAAAAAAAATAAAAATAAATGAAACAAAACAAATATCTTATATCAAAGCAAAGAGTTCAAGGGTCTGTTCCTTTCCGTTCTTCATTCTCATCGATGGACCTCTCTCTCTTTCAGTGAAGTTTAACATTTACCCACAGACAGTGCATTAGCATAGCATTTATCATGAGCATTCAACCTCACAACAGTGTCACTGCGAACTTTACATTGGAGCATTTGGCAGTACATGAATCAACCCTTTTCCAGTCTTTGGTATGCTTTGTAGAGATGTGAGAAAGCATAGATGCTCTTTTAGAGGAGAACTTGAGTAGAGGTGGATCCTATTGCTCATGATGGAGATGTTTTAAGTTGAAAACTGGAGGGTCAATAGTACCACATGAATCGTGGTTCTCTTCCTTCTTCCCCCTAAATCCTATCTGTGCTAATACAGTTTGTCCCTCAAAAGGCTAATAATTAAAATAATGAAATCTGGAAGTGAAGAAACTGAATGAGGCTTCAGTTAGTATAAGTAATAACATGTCAGGGTTTATTAGAATAGCTAGTCTAAAACTGAGAGGATAAGAAAGATTGAATTCTGACGTAACTTCTGATGGTTATGGGAAGAGATCCGAGCTGATGAAAAAACATGGGGACGAACCGATCAATTTCCCATCAAAATGCATTGCATTATCACCAGTGTTGTTTTGTTTATATCAATGATTTTGGATGTTGATGTGAGGCTTGTGTCGGAGTTATTTTTGTATTTTGTCCAAGTACAAGACTTATCAAGGCAAAATTGGGACCAGCATGTCTCCTCGCAAATTGAAATCCCCTGAATCTGATATAAATTTATGTAATTTTCTTTGTCATAATGTCATGATAAACAAGTGCATGTGAGCTATGGGGCCCATTACTGAAACCTGTTTTAAGTTGTTGTAATGAACGCCACTGGAATTTATTTACAGACTGGTTAGGTCATGCATCCTTGGTAACAATATTGTGGAGAAACCAAAGCATGAGTAAACAGAGCAGCAGTGTCTTGGGGTGTCACATAAATATGAGAAATTACCAGATATGAACAGAATGTAAAATCTAAATGTTGAAACGGAAACTATAAATCTGTTTTTGTAGAGTTGTCAATGGACTAATCAAGATGGTACCCCGATGTATTCCAAGTGTAGTTAGAGCTTGTAACCTGCCAAAACAATAGATATAATAACCATCACCTTTACATAATTCCTATTTTATGTGGAAATGCTTCTGAAGTCGCGTTGTACCTAGGGCAAGCAATAATCATTCTCATTGGCACGGCAGCTGGCTTTAGTATCCTGGTTTTGGACAGACAGCATTAGTGGGTATATGAACAAGTATATAAAACAAGTATTTGGAATAAAGATAATATAGATAAATTGGTAAATATATTAAATTTTAGGCTATACAAACCTATAAGCCATAGTGGACAGACCAAAAAACAGACTGATAGCAATAGATAGTCAATAGGAATTTTGCAGACTGTTGACTGTTCTTGGCTACAGCATAGTAAAATAATATTCAGGGCTATATTCATAGAGGTCAATGCAGATGACTGAAGACTGAACTATATTTGATCTTAAAATGTGGATCTGTCATTTCGCACATTTAATTCCAAAGTGTATTACTGTGTTATACATCTTGAATTTATTTAATTTTGTTTGCAAGTACTGACCCAACACTGGCAAACAAATAAATATATATATATATATATATATATATATATATATATAATATATATATATATATATATATATATATATATATATATATATATATACTCACCTAAAGGATTATTGGGAACACCTGTTCAATTTCTCATTAATGCAATTATCTAACCAACCAATCACATGGCAGTTGCTTCAATGCATTTAGGGGTGTGGTCCTGGTCAAGACAATCTCCTGAACTCCTGAATGTCTGAATGGGAAAGAAAGGTGATTTAAGCCATTTTGAGCGTGGCATGGTTGTTGGTGCCAGATGGGCCGGTCTGAGTATTTCACAATCTGCTCAGTTACTGGGATTTTCACGCACAACCATTTCTAGGGTTTACAAAGAATGGTGTGAAAAGGGAAAAACATCCAGTATGCGGCAGTCCTGTGGGCGAAAATGCCTTGTTGATGCTAGAGGTCAGAGGAGAATGGGCCGACTGATTCAAGCTGATAGAAGAGCAACTTTGACTGAAATAACCACTCGTTACAACCGAGGTATGCAGCAAAGCATTTGTGAAGCCACAACACGTACAACCTTGAGGCGGATGGGCTACAACAGCAGAAGACCCCACCGGGTACCACTCATCTCCACTACAAATAGGAAAAAGAGGCTACAATTTGCACAAGCTCACCAAAATTGGACAGTTGAAGACTGGAAAAATGTTGCCTGGTCTGATGAGTCTCGATTTCTGTTGAGACATTCAGATGGTAGAGTCAGAATTTGGCGTAAACAGAATGAGAACATGGATCCATCATGCCTTGTTACCACTGGGCAGGCTGGTGGTGGTGGTGTAATGGTGTGGGGGATGTTTTCTTGGCACACTTTAGGCCCCTTAGTGCCAATTGGGCATCGTTTAAATGCCACGGCCTACCTGAGCATTGTTTCTGACCATGTCCATCCCTTTATGACCACCATGTACCCATCCTCTGATGGCTACTTCCAGCAGGATAATGCACCATGTCACAAAGGTCGAATAATTTCAAATTGGTTTCTTGAACATGGCAATGAGTTCACTGTACTAAACTGGCCCCCACAGTCACCAGATCTCAACCCAATAGAGCATCTTTGGGATGTGGTGGAACGGGAGCTTCGTGCCCTGGATGTGCATCCCACAAATGTCCATCAACTGCAAGATGCTATCCTATCAATAGGATAATAAAGAATGCTTTCAGCACCTTGTTGAATCAATGCCACGTAGAATTAAGGCAGTTCTGAAGGCGAAAGGGGGTCAAACACAGTATTAGTATGGTGTTCCTAATAATCCTTTAGGTGAGTGTGTGTGTGTATATATATATATATATATATATATATATATATATATATATATGTATATGTATATATGTATATGTATATATGTATATGTATATATGTATATGTATATATATATATGTATATGTATATATATATATATATAACTTTAAGTATGAGATGGATATGTATGTTCAAACATAATGGTAAAGAAATGACTTATTTCCGAAGGGTGAATAATTAGACCTTTAATTGAAGCTTGGAAGCACTGAATCAAGATATTGGACAGATCTGATTTAAGGTATTCAAAATACAACACATATGTTTACTACAAAGTCTGCTCACAAACCAGGACGATCAGACATGAGCAGAAATCAAGTACAGCTGGACTCAGGCCTGAGAAAAGGAGGCAGTTTTATTATTATCATATAGCTATTTGGTTGAAACCTGTATCCAAATTGGCTGACAATTAATACAATAAGAAAATACAATTCATGAAACAGTGCATTGCAGGGGTTCACACACTGCATGAAACAATTAGAAATACAATTAATGTAGGGCAGCAGAATAACTATAAACTATCTGTGCAGTAATATCAGATTCCAACACTGACAGCAGTATGGAGGTACAGTACTGTGCAAAAGTTTTAGGCAGGTGTGAAAAAATGCTGTAAAGTAAGAATGCTTTCAAAAATAGACATGTTAATAGTGAGTGAACAGAAGAAAAATCAGAATAAAACAGAATAAATCTGGGGTCAATCAGATGCCTCCCTGATGGTATTGCATGATGGATAAGTATCTGCCTGTACTTCTCAGCATTGAGGAGACCATTCATTCTGACCAAATCCCCAACTCCATTTGCAGAAATGCAGCCCCAAACTTGCAAACCTCCACCATGCTTCACTGTTGCCCACAGACACTCATTAATGTACTGCTCTCCAGCCCTTTGGCGAACAAACTGCCTTCTACTCCAGCCAAATATTTCAAATTTTGACTCATCAGGCCAGAGCACCTGCTGCCATTTTTCTGCACCACAGTTCCTGTGTTTTCATGCATAGTTGAGACTTCTCCGGACAGTAGATGGGTGTACCAGGGTCCCACTGTTTTCTGCCACTTCTGAGCTGATGGCACTGCTGGACATCTTCCGATTGCGAAGGGAAGTAAGCATGATGTGTCTTTCATCTGCTGCAGTTTCCTTGGCCGAACACTGTGTCTACGGTCCTCAACGTTGCCCGTTTCTTTGTGCTTCTTCAAAAGAGCTTGGACAGCACATCTGGAAACCCCCGTCTACCTTGAAATGTCTGCCTGGGAGAGACCTTGCTGATGCAGTAGAACTACCTTGTGTCTTGTTGCTGTGCTCAGTCTTGCCATGGGGTATGACTTTTGACAGTAAACTGTCTTCAGCAACCTCACATTGTTAGCTGAGTTCTTACCCAGATTTATTCCTCCTACACAGCTGTTTCTGTTTCAGTTAATGATTGTGTTTCAACCTACATATTGAATTGATGATCATTAGCACCTGTTTGGTATAATTGTTTAATCACACACCTGACTATATGCCTACAAAACCCCTGACTTTGTGCAAGTGTACCTAGAAGAATTGATGCAGGGTGTGGGTGTAGGGTGAGTAAACTGCCAAACCTTGCTGTGAATGCTCTGTCATTGGCATCCTTCAAGTAGTCTCCATTACGCCATTACCAACCAGATGAGCAAGACTGGCCATTTGCCTCCCTCTCATCTGTAACCTTTCTTTGTTCTTCTATTCTTTTATCCATAACCCTTGTGACCCAGCAGTTCTGTCCTGATTTACTGCCTTCAGTGAACAGACGAAGGACGTTGCTATTGATGCACTTCCTTCTACTGGTACTGTGATGCATATTAAAGCATTCTTTTACATATCCTAGGAACTCTGTAGGGGGTGGAAGCTCGCCTTTCCTTTAGGACTGTATTATTTAATTTAGATTGGTAGCACATATAAAAACACATAGCTTCAACCTCTTTAGGAAGAGTTTTCAGATGCCTTGTGTAATTCATCAATGGAAGGTTTAACCAGGTCAGTTTGGGGTACTGCACTGAGAGTTGCGTTTTAAAGTGAGCTGCAACCAAGGCACCTAGGTTAGGACTGTAGACTGGCCATGCAAAACTGTACAATAGTATTTTCAGACATTCAACAGAATGTCAAAGACCATTGTCATTCAGGGAGATCTGAGGTCCCTGCATCAAACTAGGTAGCTCCTCACTTCTCTTGTCTTGTTATATAGTACGGCATTCATCCTTCAATTTATAGTGATCAAAGGACCTAGTCTTTGCCGGGAAGAAAATACACTGCTACAAGTTAGTATGCTTCCTCTTGTAAATTGGCCCACTGGGATTTTAAACTAATCTCAAAAACTTTACTAGACATTTGCCCCAGCGTCAAACTGTGTGTTGTGGGATTCGTCACTTCAAATAGTGATTTGTCCTCAAATCAATGCTTCCTACAATTCTCTTCTTCCGGCCGTTTTATAATCCGTCCTCACTGGTTCTAAAATGAAATTCCTCAGTTTACAGTTCCCTTGTGCTAGCCTGAACTGCAGCCTGAACTCAACATTTGCATTTTCTCTTTACCATCACTGTTCAGCTGGCCCTGCCAGTCAGTATACAGATTCCTGCCATGTTCGGATGAGTAACTGTGACATAGAGACGGTATGAGTTCAACAGAATACCGATACTAAATGAGGACAACACGAACACAGCATACTCATGCAGAAAGCTGATAGTTATAATATGAGGGTTGAAGGATTATGGTCACACAAGTCAATTCTACTGTGTTGTGGGGCTAATAACTCTAATAGCTGCTTTCAATCTTATGGCATACTGAATCTGTCTGGGTATTTAGCATGTTGAAAAGCTTGCTTTTATTGGCCATGTGTCTTCCATTTGCAGTAACAGCCCTCCAAGTGGTACGGTTGGAATGAAGAGAAGAATTAAATTGATCCATCAGGCTAGACCCGAATCACTTTAAAAAAAATTTTTTAGATTTTAGGTGCCAGTTGTCTGGTTGTCTGGACAAATGGGCCAATAAGGGTTTCTTCTGGATAGCAATGGAAAACAGTTTTGCAGAAAAGGAGTCTAACGTCTTTTGAAGTCGAATCCAAATTTTTAAGAACTATTGATCATAATATAACAGAAATGTGCATGTCCAATTTATGGTTGTGAACCATCCATTTGAACTGTGCAAAACTGCTTGACTCACTTTCCTTAATTCCACGGAAATGTGCCTATTCCTACTGCACAGCAAATGAATATGGCCCGTGTTTTATGAGCAGAAGACTGCCAGAGGTTTAGTTAGTATTGTCTACATTGTTACATAACTTGCTACATTATACAGTAAGGTCTATTGCATGTGTTTTGAGCCATCATCAGCCGTGTCTAGTTCACATATTGACTGCGAGGAAACTGGACCCTCTTGTTTTGCCCTTCCCTTTTCATCAGGAGAGACACAGCTGTAAAAGTGCTAAATGTATATTCAGCAATTGGAAATGAGGAACTAAAGCAGTTGTAAATTCTGTGTAGTCATTAATGTTTTATGAATAAAGCATAAGATAACTTAAGATAACCTACTCCCACATAGATTGCTTTGTTATTATTTGATTGATTGATTTATTAGCTAGACTATTTATGTAGGCCAGGGCATTTGTTCTATTCCTTGATGGTTCTGTTAACAAGGAACAAAGACAGTCATGTACTAAGAATAGCGATTACGTCTTTACCACCCCGGTCTAATGAATTCACCTTGTGTTTTCTTTAAGGGTGTTTGCACGACCTGCATCCTAAGACCATGACATCAATTCCTTGCCCTGGAGACCCCTAGAGAGCTGGACTAACGTTCCCTTCACTGTTAGCAGTAGGAGTTCCGTCAAGTATAATGCAAGGAAATTGCGGAGACAAACGCTTGGTTTTCAGTTTAACGGAACTTCCTCGGCCTGCGAGATTAGAGGCGGTTGAGAGCTCGGGTAGACCAGGGAAGTAACAAAACGTTTATTTAAAGCCCCTCATTGCCAAGGGGTAGGCTAAATATTTTGAAGAAGGACATTTACAGTGCTGATGCTCTCTCTGACGGCTGTCTGAGGTCTTGCCATGGCCAAGCTGTAGTAGGCAGTGGGAAAGTTCACTGGCAGACGGGCCCTTATTAAACTGTTTTCGAAGGAAGTTTGGCTTGGCAGGGATATTACAAAAACATGCTGGAACTTTATCCTGCAATGTTGATCATTGTACCAAGCATCCTTTTAAACCTTTCACTTTTAATTAGAATGGAAAAAGACCATATATCAGAAATGCAGTTTCACTTTTTATTACTCTGAATGTACTGCAGAAAACAAAGGGCCCTTGATTCAATGTCAGCATAATATTTTGACGGCAAAGATTGTGGAATGCAGAAGCACTAGCTGTTTTATTCTGTACCTTTTATGTTTTTTATGTTTAATTGTGCATCTTTGAATGAACCTTTGGTAGCTTTTATAGAGTAAGTCTGGAACTAAAGAAGCATCACTGTGTATTATGCTGCTTGGGACTTTCTGACTGTCTAACTGGTATGTCCAATGCACAAAAATGATTTGCTTGTATTGCTTGTATTAAAATGTCTAATTCGGGGTGAATGTGTTTTGGTTTACAGTATAAATGTGCTTCAGTTTTGCTTTTGAAATCTACCTGCATGTACAAACGTTTAAGGTTATATTTATTTCTGACCGAGATGTGTGTTGTCAACTGCCTTGGCCTCTTCAGTGTTTAAGAATAAATCGTCTGGGAGGGGATGTTCCTTCACTGCTTTTTCAAATTAATCTCCTTGATTCAATTAAGATTAAAGCCCATATATGCCTAATGTGAAGTACGTAACATATTTAAGGCAAGTAGGATTTAAATTCTTAATTTTGTACAAGATATAGCAGGTCAAAACATAACCAAACCGCATAAGGTAAAGCCTCACACACCTCCGTGAATCACTCTTGGCTCTTAATTGAAGCTAGGCCCAAAGCCCAGACGCATGTTTATTTTACTAATTGTTCATAAACTGAAGCTCCTCAGGTAGCTCCACAGCAAATAGGGAAACTGCAGTATAGAGGAATAGACTAATCTGCTGTTTGTCCTCCAATTAAACAGATATACATAAACAGGGTTCCATCAAGTCTCAATACACATTTTCATACCAGTGCTCCGTTCAAATCATACACAGCCCCTGCAGTAATGCATTTAGCTGGCTTTGCACAGGGAGCTGCTGCGAGCTCTGTGCTGGTGCTGCTGTTTGCTGTGTCACACACACACTGGCCATTTTCACACTTTCTGCTACAGTCAGCTGGATGTTAGACAATCTGCCCTAAGAACTGAAGTATGTCATAACATTTTTTTAAACAAAACCAGCTCTGTTCCTAGTTTCCAACTTCTCTCCTACTGAGGGAAGAATATGAACAATTATTTTTGCATAATTAAGCTGTTACTAAGGACACAATCTGTGATTCCAGCCTACCTGAACTGGAAATTTGGGAGCACTTTCCTTGGCACTGTACTGCTCCAGAGGTGAACGTGGGGGCTGTTGCACTTAAAAACCTTAAAAACGCAGTACAATTTGCAATTTTTGGCTGTGTTGGAATCCTCTTTCTTACACTTCCTGCATATATTTTGACGAATCAAAGTCAATATACACCAAAGACAGGAAACAAAATGTCTGTGGGAAATCTGTTACCAAAGTATTTAATAGGAGAATGATGTTAAATTTAAATTGTTTAGTCTGCTTGCATATAGTCTCACTAATGGACCAGGATCTGGAATAACTGAGAATGTAATAGAACAACAGATCATTGATATAACAGACAGAAATCTACATACTTTTTAACCTTCTCAATGTTATTCCGTTTTGTTATTTTTATTTTGTAATAGGGAGAAAATTGGTTTGACAGCACTGCCCCAAACTACAGTTTACATGGAAATAAACCCAGTTAACTTGTGGTTGAGGTACTACTCCTAAACACTGTCTGCTCCTGTAACAGTAGAAGGAAGTTTGAAAAGCAGTCTCTCTATAAGTGGAAGGATTTGAATTCAAACATATTTTTCTCCAGCGCAGAGTTTTGCCATGTTTACCAGAATTCGTTTCTTGACCCTCAATTTATTTATCGAGTGTTTGTTTTGGCATAAGAGCACTTGTATTCTTGTCAGAAAAGGAAAGGAATTTGTTGTTTGGTTTGGGAAGTCAGTGGCTGAACAGGAATGAGAAAGATTTGTTTTTCCTGGCACTATTGTTTTTGCTCTCTCTCTTTTTGCTTTCTTGTGCACACTGGCTTGCTTGTCTCTGAAGCGGAGGCCTGCCCTCTGTAGCTGCTACTACGAGGCCTCTGGCCCGAATCCTGCCTTAGGCCCATGTCCTGCCTGATCCCTGACTGCAGGAACTCCACCCCCCAACTGCGACCACAGAAATCGCCCCACACTGCTGAGAAACGACACCACATAGCGTTTCAACACCTGACCTGTAGCCCTGTGTAGGGAGATGCTCAACTAATGAATGGTTGTGCAACAACAATGAAGGCACTTTTGTGTGAGGCCAGGAAGTCACCATAAGTCACAGACACAAATAATTAAAGGCCTTTTATTTAACCAAACAACAAAACAACCCACAAAAAAAGAGTACAAGCTGAGAAAATGTGCCCAGGAGCTATTAAAAAGCAAAAACATAAGTTACTGTATGGCGTAAACAAAATCGTAATTTTAAGAAATTGTTTATTTTCCAGTCAGACACTGTAGCATAGTAGGAACTGCTCTCTGTCTCTGAACACCAGCAACCCAGAAGTGTGAGGTTAAGCTCCAGAAAGCAATTATATTCCTTTGTTTTGGACAGGTTAGATGGGCCAGTTATATTCCCTCTTATTAGTACCAAGTGAGTAATCTCCATATATTATAGGAACAGAAGGTGTACCACAAAATACTTTTGGATCACATTGAATACTTTATCAAAGGGTTTTCTGATGAGATTAAGTTGATGAAGACTAAATGTTTCTTCATGCCAGTCATGAGCAGAATATAAAATAAATGGATGTGCCCATTATAGACCAGGTTGAATTTATGAAGTGGCCAATAACTGTTGTGATTAATATTTGTGGTCTGAGTCCTAGGCAGGAAGAGAGGCTTAGTCTTATTGGAAACAATACTCATATTCCATAGTGGAAACTTTGTAATTACTAAAATGAATTACATATTTTTGTATTATTATTTAATTGCAGACACTTCAGAGCATTGCCATTTTACACAGTAGAAGTATCAGGGTTTGGAAAGTTAGAAAGCCCCACTAGTATAATTTCGTTTCATTTTAATTTTTCTTTGCCGAGAATTACAGTCGGCACTTTTCTAAATGTTTTAGTGGTTGCCATTCCAAAACCTTATAAAACGAGATTTCTTGTCCTGAAACAGCATGTATTTTGTAATTGTGGTTCTTACTTGTATAATAAGTTTAGTGTGGTAAATTTCAAGCATTTATGCATGAGAGCATATATTTCTTTTATCAAAATTTCTTTAATCAGCTGTAATTCAAAGCAGATTCATTGAATGTACATTTTTAACCAATAAAACATGTAGAATTAGAGACACGAGCTTTGGACCGGATTTAGTTCAGTTTCTCTGTTAAATCAAAAGGGGGGAGAAATTCAGGGGGAGAAAGCTTAGAAAAACCTTGTTCATTGATAATTTGGTTAAATTTGCAATGCAGACTTGATACTGGATAACCTCACAGTGCATGGAGACAAAGGGAGTGCCTTGCATGCGAAACAGGTCTACTGAAGTCTAGTTCTTAATGAATATTTTTTTTCAGGTCTGTGCTTTCCATCTTTAAAGGCCTCTGCCCGACAAAGTCAAATGGCAAGTGACTACTGTCTTACCCCAAGTCACGAACCAGGAAAAGGCTGAATTGCTGCTCAGGTGCTTGGGGGGGAGAGCTGTAATTTCATCATCCAGCGTGGGGATTTGTCCAAATGCTGCTTCACGTCTCGGTAGGGTTTTAAATAACGGCTGCCCAGTCGTGTGTCAAGGCTGTGCCTTCACCTGAACATCTGCGAAGAATCAAACCAAAACCCAACCTGCCCATCTTTTATCAGGGAATGTTGGCGTTATCACTATACATTTACAGCAGTAATGGAATCTCATCTGTATTCTCTTTATGTCCCTCTGCAAATTTTATGATTCATTCCCTCATGCAGTAGTTGGGCTAAAACTGTGATTTAGAGTATTTCATTCTGTCATGGCTGCTGGAACGTGTTATGAGGCTTCAGGGGCTGTTTCGCATGAGTAAGAATGGATTCCTCTGTACATTTTTCATACAAATCTTCCTAAGTGATTTCAGTCCTACATAAATTTCAAATTGTTTGAAGTACAACTGAAACCAAAGCTCTATTAATCCTAATTAAAGTGTAGCATGGTACATTTCTGTTATAATTATACCATGATTACGAACACTAATTAACCTTGCTTTAACTAAGATTGTACTGTGCTTTCACTGTACATTACTACACTGAATTATGACAAAACCTTGATTTAACATAGGCACACTTTAAAATGTAGGACCACCAATCATCTATGCTAAATGTTTTGTTTAGCATTGTCCAGGGTAGTAACACACTTATAACACAGGACATACACACACACAATGTAATAAACAACAAGAGCTAGATAAATAAGGCTAAAAGTACTCGATAAACATGGTTAAAGTGCACAGATCACTAGACAGGGATATCAGAAAGGGTCAGATTTACTAGAGGAATTCTTATGACATTCAGTAACACTACTAGAAGGCATACTGGAATGCGGATTCAGTCTTCATGCATTTTCATTCTTCACATGGTGCCCTGATCCTGTCGGGAGGGTAGGGTTGCCAACACTGGTAGGATGTGGGCCAGGAGGTTTCATTAGATGTTTAATTACTTTAAGTACTGACGCAATGGCAATCTGAAACTCTTTTACAGGGGCTTATGAACTGTTATATTTATTAACCTTGCATTTGCAAGTTATGATGTTCTGATGACTGATTTTCCTTTCCTGAAAGTAAACTTTTTTTTTTTTTTTTTAAACATCCACATCGGCAGTCAGTGCAAATGTCTTTGCATAATATGGAAGCGAACAGCAGAGACCATTTCATTTACAGCTATCTATTGTCCATGTAGAGTGTACATGAAACTATCCCACCACAATGTGTCGGATTGCTTTGTTTATGACCTTTCTTGTGACCTCTGGTCTGTTAAGTAGGTGCAACAGTAATGGATGGCAACTCATATCTCCCTCTATAGAAGATTCAGACCACCATCGTATTGGTTTAAATCCAGACTGTTGTGGTCGAATGCTGTAGTTACTCCCGAGTAATCGTAGCACATGCCCTTTTTCCGTAAGACTTCCAAAGTGCCCTTTTTGCTGAGCACCTGCCCCCTTCGGCGGCTCCCCCTCCACCACCTCCCGTCCGTCTTCCCCCCCCCTCCGGTCTGCACTTCATCAACGTCACCCCCACGGACAGGGTGCCCTTTTTTTGGCTTGAGCCCATGCCCCCCAAAATGTCTGTGCACGCCACTGTGAGTAATAGATATTTAAGTGTGTCACAGTTCGCGTATCTGACTTCAGTGAAAAAGGTGTGCATTTTCCTCCAGTAACTTAATATTTCTTTTCATTTCATTACTGAATATGTTCACCAGCAGTAGAAGCATAAAAGCTGGTATTTGAGGTGTCACCTGGGAATAGGAGGTTGGGAGTATGTGTGATTTGCAAACAGATTGCAAGGGAGGAAACTGGTAAACCCTCAAGAGTGTGAAATTCCTTTGTAATACCTCAGAATATTTTTATACCATTGTCTTCCTACCAGAAAGCAGGTCGAAGCTTTTAAAAATCCTCTTCTTGTGGAGCCACAGCCCCATAACTAGGCTATATCAGGTTCCGAGGCAAAAAACAATAGCGCTTCCTGGTGACCGAGACGAGAGTGCATTCAAATGGTTACTTTCGTTACTTTCTCTATGTGACCCTGGCGGGGCTCCTGTAAGTGACACCGGGAGACTGTAACCCTGTTTGTGTGTTTGCCCCTCCCAGGACAACCTCACGCTGTTCCTCCGAGGCTGTGAAGAGTTGGGACTGAAGGGTACACAGCTGTTCGACCCCGGTGACCTCCAGGACACTTCTGTACGGGCCAACCTCAAGTAAGAACACGCCAGTCTGTGTACCCATGCCCTTATTATTCGTTTTGTCTTTCAAATGTTATGTTTTAGAAGCACAGATCTGTCTTTTTATTTGTTTGTTTTTACACCAATTCTGACATTTCTTAGTCTGTTAGTGGGCTTCTATTTTAAATGTGCTAACATTTGGTTAAGCATTTGTTTTTTTATGTTTTTTTTGTACATTTAAGTGGGGCACATCCAAAAGCTCCCATCACTTCTTATCTCTTCACTTTGTTAAATCAGGAGGTAGATGCTGTGTCTGTATGTTTTATTTTTTAACTAATAAATAAAGGAACTTGAAGTAGTCTGTTTTTCATTAGGAGTATTACACCAGAAAATGCAGTTTTAACAAAACAAATATGGAGCAGAATAACTGAGGTTTACAGTAAAATCATTATTTTTAGTCAGTAACAGACTGGATGATTGGCCTGTGTAGGTGTTGAGGCTGTTTAAAGGCGGTATGAGAATCAGAACAAAATCGGAACAGAATCGCTATCTATATTTATTTTGCTCCCTCCTTCAGACTAATACCTTAATTTAAGATTGGGAAGGGGACTGCTGCAGCTGTTTCACCTGGATGACTGAAAAAGCTTAGCACAGAGCTCTGAGACATGCAAGATGTTTGCCTCTACATTGTCAAATAAAATGATATGACCTGGACATGCAATAAATACCTACAAATCTGAACATGAACCAGATGACTGGCATGCTTCAGATCTTGATGCATGCCCAGCTCTCTGCAGAAAGTGCACCAGGACAGTTAGATTTGCATTGATCTCTTCTCTGCTTATGAGTTTTGTTTGATGTTCTCACCCTATTAGCTACCTGAATGCGTTTTTCAATCTTGAAAATGCACCGAAACTGGCCTCAAGTTCTCCAATTCTCTTTGATTTCCCCAAGGTGAACAAACTGGTTCTGCAGAAATAAGGAAACAAAAGATAGGCTGACTTTGTTGGCTAGTGTGTTGCATGTTTACTGATGACTGATCAGAAGAGGCTTCTATGTGGTTTATAAAATTATGCCATTCTTCAAGATTCCTCAATACATATATGCCCTTGGTATACCTGGTATAGCTTCTGTAGAAGGGCCCTGTATATTTATTGTGACCAAGCTACTTGATCTGGGTGTGTTTGTGTCTGCTTCATCTTGTGCTTGGTGTTTTACATCTGCTCTGAAGTTACCTTTAGAATGACCTTAAATTTAATGTGCAGCATTTTTATCTCATATCTTATAACATTCCTTTTACTTTTGGCAATCTCTGTCAATTGGTGGGGGAGGTGGGTTGGTTAGATCTGTCAGTTAGTAAGCTAGAATTAGATAACTTAGATAAAAGGCTGAAACAAAGATAAAACCAAAAATGAGAACAGCGCAGAAAAATGTATCTCAGCTGTCTGTTAGTGGAGACCCGATCGATCTCCGAGATAAGTGACAGATCCCCAAAAGAAAAATGTGATGTCATACAAGTGATCTAATACCTGTAGGAATGTGGGGTTTGCAGGCCTGGCAGACTTACGTAAGGTATAAGAAACAATCCCCCTCTTTGTTTGTTCGGTTATCCACAATTATGAACAAAAGTATAGGAGCCTATTGTAACACAGAGAAACATAACAGAAACTGTCATCCTGTTTCTCCCTACTGGTTTCATTAAGTGCAAGCAAGAGTCCTGCTAAATATATCCAAACTTTAATCAGAACAGCTGTTAGCATTGGCCTGGCTAATAATATGGCATTTACTACACCCACCACTGTGTATTGTTCTCACAATTGCTATCTAGCTGTATTTCTCTGAGGCTAATCTGCATTGATATAACAATAACCTATATTTGGAAAAGCCTTTTCTTAATCCTCATTAAAATTATACAGTCCTGCTGTCACTCTTTTCAGTTTAGTCTTATTTTCACAAGAGTTATTAGGTATTTTTCCGTTTACACTAGCAGATTGTAGTCTCCCATGTCAAATCCCTTGGTAGTCTTTATTATTCGTATTAATTATTAGTTTCATATATATATATATATATATATATATATATATATATATATATATATATATATATATATATATATAATATAATTAATTTTTAATGAGCTGTATACCTTTATACACATTTATTTTACAAAGTATGCCCTGGTCACAAATGGCCTGGTAATGGTTTGTAAAGGAAAGGACAGCAATCATTGGATATATCTATATTCACAGCCGTATCTGTGTTTATAGGAGTATTTACCGCATTAGTGTGCATATTTATGTTGTATATTTAATCAAATTGTAGAAAATATCGAGAAGGGAGTTTTTATCATTCTGGATCACCGGTTCACTTTTTCAAGATGGTCCGAGCAAATGCCAAAACAAGCAAACAATTTCACATTATCGAAACTGAAGTGTAGCCAGTTAATGAACATCCTGGGTCTGCTCTACTGTGTACACCATGCTTTTCTGTTACAATGTTTTTCTTGTGTGTGGTTCCACTTCATGTTTTTCAGAACTTGTTTTAATACATCTTTATTAAACATTCCTGCGGGATAACACAGGTGAACTGAGGGGCTTTATTATTTTTGCCGTTAACATCTGCCCTCCATTAGCCCCTATTACTACAAGTGGTCCCAAGCTTGAATTATTTAGCCGCTCCAGGGTTCACAAACATTGGAAACAAAAACTATATACAAATATTTTATATTATGTAGTATTTAATATTTAATATGATGCTTTAATCCAAAAAGGGGCCCAAATGTCTTTGAAATTACAGGATCTAAAGCTCTGAAGCAGGTTGAAGTAGTCCATTCTCTTATAATATTCTATTTAATAAAGTGAATTAAGGTAACAAAAAAGCACAAAAGCTACTCTGTTGATTAGATTTGGATTTTTAAGTAAATCTTTCAGGGAAATTAGCACACACACACACACACACATACATACATATATATAATTTGTACATCTGTGCCTTTACTAGTAATGTAATTAACCCCTTGATGCCACCAGTTACAGGTGGGTCATGTAAATGTAATGTTTTACACTATTATAAAATATGTACTTCCTTGTATTTTAAAACGTGGCATTGACTTTTTTGGCCTGCCTCTCTTTGTTACTTTGGTGTGCAGATCCCCTTTAATTGTCTTTTAAATGTTATTTACAAAGCAGGGGTGCTGATTACTTGTATGGATACAAAGTTATTTTTCCAGTCATTTTGCTGCTTGGTCCACTGTTGTTCGGGCTTGCAGGACTTGGGAAACGTGAACCTGTCCGGAGTATTTTTCCACAAAATGTTAAATATTGTCACTTCACTAATGTATTCATTGGACTACCTATTTTTACCTATGTTTATTTCTGCTCCCACTACCTGCCTTTAAAGGTGTAATTAGTGTTGTTAATTCCCATTTCACAGTTAAATCACAGAGAACTGATGGCCAATCACATTTGCTAATACTAATAATAAAAAAGTCACTATTTAAATTACTGTCCGGTGATACAGAGCAATACACCTGATAGTGTAATTAGTAAGTGGTTTGTGTGCCATCACACAGTTCTGTGCTGGAAAAGAAAGTCTCTTTACAAACAACTTGTTGGTTGAGGTGTTTTTGGTTTTAAATACAAAATAAACTTTATAAAGGCTTCTACTGAGATATGGACACCAGATCGTTAAGGAATCATCAAGCTAAAAGTGTAACGGGGTTGTAATTTACAGTAACAAAAGCCAAAGTGAGCATTTCAGAATCTACAAGCGTTCTGTATTTGATTTTGTTTTTCTTAATGAAGAATTATAAATAAATAAATAAATAAATAAATAACACAGAGCATTCTTGGCTGTATCTCTAACCACCTTTGCCCGAAGCTGCTGTTTTTAAATGTCAAAACAACATTATAGACTGTCTGATGGCTACCCTGGTTTTTGTTTTTGTTTTTTTATTTTGTTTTCCTCAGTTGAACTTTTTCAAGGAAGGTTTTAAAACTACACTGCTTATTTATTTCCCCCCCTGCAACTCAGGGAACACTGTGTAGCTGTCTGCTAATTGCTAACACACCGTACCTTTTATTTTCCAGGGGCTCCGACTGCAGCAGAAAACTGAAGAATGTAAGTAATCCTTCTTGTGCCGCTGCCTGTTGCCTCCGTCCGTTATGTAAGATGACTCTGCAGGCTTGAAACCTTGCCTTCTCAAAATGCTCTCTGCAGATCTTGGCGAGGAGCACAGCATACCGTTTGTAAACTCTGGTTAAAACAAGTATATATTAGTTCATTTTTCATTGAGCTTAGGGTTAATTTACAGGGACCAAAATGAATGGTTTCTGTATTACTCGGTTTGCCCTTTGACCTCTATAATCTGTAATATGTGGGCAATTTGTTACTTAAAATGGCATAAACATTAAAGAGATAAAATATACGTTTACTTAACTGGTCTGGTGACATTAGGGTGGTGCTGCCTTCCTCTTTGGTTTGACTTGGACTACTGGATTGCCACATCTGTACATAACAGGCGTCTACCTGGTATGTCAGTGTTTTCCAAGAGGGATTCTTCCTATCTCAGTGGCAATCTGTGCAAATAATGTTCAGTTTGATTCATAATGGATCCTCAGTTCATATTGCCCATGTGACACAGATAAAGAGAAAGACTTGGGGCATCACAGCTACACATGACTCCGCACTAACCTGGCATGATCACCATTGAGTGTGTGTAATAGCTGCCTAGTACTGGTTTGTGAAAGCTTCCCTATAACCACACTGCCAAGGACTTCATAATACTGGAGCTGTTTAGGCTAGACTTACTGATCTCATCTACATGAGCATTTAAACATTTATATTTGAAATATCAACTTTCATCACTTATTTTCCTAAGGTACGGAGATATTATTAGTTGGAATAGAGGACTTGCAAGCAACTGATAGTGCTGTGAAGTAGGTGACTATTGAAACTGATAAGTGGTGTGAAAGATTACAGTGACATGTTTATGACAATTCTTACACCAGGAAAATGTAAGGTTTGTTTTCTACCAGAATAAAAGCATCTTTCAAAAAAAAGTGGCATCAGAAAGCAGGTTGGAAATTCAGAGGTTTAAAAGGCATTTGGTTGTCCAATGCAACCTGGAAATCATTAGTCAAGGAAAAGGTTTACATATGTGGATTTCAAATGCATATAATGACTAAAATACATTCAGATCAGATTAAATAGCTTTTGTAAATACGTAACTGTTGCACTTTCCAAAAAACAATTGAAAAACTATAAATCCTGCAGCCGAAGATGTTTCAGGCTGTCACAGGCTGATGTTTTATGACCGCTTGTCTGGAAGCGCAGTCAGTCAGCGGTGGTTGAAAGCTCCCACTGGACGACTCCGAGTGCTCCCATGTGGACCACAGGATGGAGTCACGTGTCAGCTATGTGCTCAGCCCTCCCGGACTGTGATCCATAGATGCCAGTCTCTCTCAGTGAAGTGAGTGACTTCAGGAGTTTAAGGGCTTCTGTGTATGGGTAAAGCCTCCTAGCAAAGAGACTTTCAGCTGTTTCAAGCGAAATACAATGTTTTCTACCCTATCTTGTGCTCAAGAGGCATTGATAAGAGAAAAAACAAACCACAGGTAAGTTCATACAGAGCTTCTATTTTCATAGTTCAACATGTATTATTTATTCACAGCTTTCCACAAGTGTGAGTAAATATTGTACCACACCTACTGTCTTTCCTGGGAAATCCCAAACCAACTCCTTGCAGCAGAGCCTGGTATTGTTGATGCAATATTGTGGATGCTGGAGTGCTTTCTTGAATTTGTGCAGTTCCACTAGTGAAATAAATGAGAAACGGCAGGTTTTATTCACATGGGTGTCCTTATTCCAAGCACATCCTTGTCTGGCTTGGATGTCCTGTCTTCAAAAACAAAACAAAACACAAAACCAGCACACATACTGTTCTGTTACTTATTTCTAAGGCTACCATGAACCTAAGCATCAAAATGTGTAGTATATAAAGGATGTGCCATTCTACTTCCTGCTGCAATGTATTCGTTTAAGAATAGGATTTTACAACTGTATAGCCGCATGTATTATTCAGTGCAACTCATTAGTCCATATAATCACTTTATTTAAGTATTCTCCAGAAAGCTTTATAATCTGAGTTTAATTGCTGTTTTCTTTCTAAATGAATACATATTATAAAATATATTAAATTATCCTCTAATGCTGATGTGTTTAGAATTATAGGACCCCATAAATATCCTACTCTAAGAAACAAACATAATAATCATGAATTGACCAGACTTTTTGTAATTCAGCTGAATTAGCAATAACAGCCTTATACAGTGTGAAAGTTATTTTCTTCCTGATCTATTAAACAAAGGGATATCTACCATTTAACTTTTACATCAATTGGTTTGCCTGAATCGAGGTGTCTCATTTGAAAAGCCATGTTTCATTTTGATATATTCCTGTAGTTATCCCGGCTCAGAAATTGCAATAATAACACCAGGTATCAGCTGCTATATAACAAAACAAAAAATATTGTCTAGAACATAGCTAAAAATGTGGGTTTGTTTATGTTGCAGAAAAAATGAAATATCCAATTTAGTCTCAAAGTCAGTCACACCCAGAAGCTATTCAAAGTGTTACTGTACATTACAAGGCTTGGAATAGAGTATGGGTCTGGTTTAGGTTTACCACACAGCACAAAGGGGGAAGGGGCAGGGATCTTGGGCAGGGTGTATTTACAGGTGATTTTCCCCATCCTTGTTTCCCTGCAGGTTTTGATCACCATTTACTGGTTGGGGAAAGCAGCCAACAGCTGTGCGTCATATAACGGGCCGACTCTTGATCTCAAGGAGTTTGAGGGACTGCTGTCACAGATGCGTAAGGTATTAGCAGTTTTATCATTTTTGGGTGGGTCGCTGAGGCTTATGCATACAGAGCAGAGTTCAAATTGCAGCAGCAGAGCATCTGATATAATGCACATTGCCTGCTTCTTTTAACCCCTTGCAGTTATACCACAATGGGTTAAAACAGTGTATTTGGGGGGAACATTTTAGATTGATTTACCTAATCTGAAAGTCCAGTTTATTTTATTTTGGTGCTTTGTGGGTTCACTAAATTCTTCCATCTGTAGAAAGTTGAAAAGATATTTTGAGTTTTGAAAAACACTGTACAGCATAGGACCCCCTGCTATAATCAGGGTTTCTGGGTCCAGGTGGGAGAGTACCACCTACTGGTCCACCAGTGCAGCCATGTTTTTTGTCTGTTGAATTGTTGAGGGGAAAATTGAAAAGTATGATTGTTTCACACACATTCCTGCCTGTTGCTCCTCCATTCAGCTTGGTACAATCCTTGTCTTTTCATGTATGTTTCCTGCTAGCAAAAAACAAATGTATGTATTCTTCTGTACAGTCAATGTGCAGAGCAAACCATTTCAGCTGAAGGAACAGATGAGAATTTTTTTTAACAACAGATAGATGCCCAGAAACACAATTGTGTCGAAAAGATAAAACCAACAATCACTGCATTATCTTAATATTAATAGTTAATAATGATAAATATTATAATTCATTTTTCAAGAAATACTATTCAGTTGACCTTGAATGTTTTTGTTGTTGTTTTTCCCTGTTTTGAGTTTTTTACAATCTTTTGTTTAGGTTTTTGTAAACCTTTACCTGACACACATAACTGATGGACACAAAGACATAAAACCATATACAAGTTAGAGTCCATGATTTATTCAGAGCAAAGTATCTTAAATAAAGCACTCTTACAAAAAATGAATACAATAAAAAAGGAAATCATTGTATTGCTTAAAAACCTTTTTTTATACCCAGAACACGTTATTGCATTTTTTTACTTAATCCATACATTATTTGTGTTCTGAAAATCTATAATAATCTGAATATGACAAGAAATGATAAACCTTTTTAAAATAATTGAAGTTTTGTTTGTATTCATTTCTGTCCACTAAACATCCATACTTGCACCCTGACATGTTCACTTGTTGCTGTAGGCATTCTCAATTTATCGTCAGTCATCTTCATTTTACAGAGCTTGTTTTGGTAACTGGGGTACTATAGATGTCCCATAAAGCTGTGAGAATGAGTGTTGAATTCCCAGGGAAGCCCTTAACCTGCAAGCTCGTGTCAGTGCCTGGGGCCCACCCTCCACGCCCAGCCCGTGCAACATGCCTGAATAAATAAGCAGAGTTGTGGAAATGGCCTTTGACATTTGAAGATTAAACAGATTAAAGTAAGGAAATTAGCAAAGTAAACTCAGGTTATTCTGCCTCAGACATTATCCCTTACCTATCACAAAAGGCCAAAGCTGTCGAGCTAACTAATGCACATTGAAGAATGAGGGTGTACATAAACTCCAGTCTGTCATGTCACTGAAACTCCTCTCCACAGCCCTTTCGAGGGACACTTTGTAAGCTTCCTTTTTTTAAGCTCTTAATATCATAATTCAATGTCAGAAATCTGCAACAAGAGATATATTGAGGCCGTGTGGCTGAGATGGCTTGCCGTGACCTTTCCTGGGGGTAGGGTTTCAGCATTTAGCGTGCGTTTCTTTTGCGCTGGAAAGAATTTATAATGGCAGGGCTGTCAAAGGCATCCATTGTTCTGTGTGCTCGAACCATGTGGGTCAGCTACAAGTGCCTCCGTATCCTCCAGAGCCAGGAATTGGCATGGGGAGAGAGGGCTGGCCCGAGTTTCCTCTGAGGAGCAGGAAAAGCCTTCTCGCAAAGTTCTTATTGCTGATTGCTGCGCAAAAAGGGCTTCTGCTTTCATAACAGGACTTTCTGTGGAAGGTGGAGGGAGGCTGTGAGACGCACAGTTTCATTATAAGCTCGGGGGGCTCGCTGACTTCACTTTTGGAGCTGTTGGTGTGGGAGCTTTTATGAGATGGGCTGGGTCTGCAAGCACGGCTGATTGTGCTGAAATGATCCTGAAATAAAGTGTCTCAGCTGTGGATACGTTCTCTCAAGAGCTTGGGGAGGGTTCTCACCCTGTGGACTGCACCGTGAACATTATGAACAGTGAACAGGTATCTGGATATTTCAGAAGGAAGGCAACTATTTTTAGTTTTTGATAGTTTTTTTTTTTTTTTTTGTATGTATGTATGTACTTTTTTGTTATGAATGCATACAATCTCTTTTTGACTCATGATCAAGATCCAGTGTTTTGCATCTGAGATGGGACTTCTGTATTTTTTCCATGCCCATGCATCTTTACCTATATATTTTTTCTGTGCAATTAGGAAGCCGAGGATATAGAGAGCCCGAAGCGTAGCATTCGTGACAGCGGCTACATCGACTGCTGGGACTCGGAGCGCAGCGACTCCCTGTCCCCCCCACGCCACGGCAGAGACGACTCCTTCGACAGCCTGGATTCCTTTGGCTCGCGTTCCCAGCAGACTCCTTCCCCCGATGTGGTGATCAGGGGGAGCAGCGATGGTATGTACCGGAGTCCGCAGCATGAATGCACAGTAGCAACTGCAATCATCACTGTTATTTCAGTCCTAGCTGTTCCAACTAAATAATATAAAGCAATGCAGTACAATATAACTTTTTTCAGAGTTTAACACATATGTTCTATATAAGCAAGCGTCATTTTTTTTTGCTTGTTTTCTTGGTTGCATAATCAAGTGTTGCTAGTGTGACTTTATACAGAGAGTGACGACATGGGAAAAGGAAGTTTAATTTGTTTGTTTTCATCTGTGGTAAAAATATAACCCTCTTGTTTTTTTTCTGGCATCTGCCAATTTAATAATCACAGCAGACTTTAAATAAATAAATTGTATGTTGCTATAAACGGAGTGTAACTATTGTCACATTTTAAGACTGTGATTGTGCAGATTGTAGGGAATGGTGAGCGGGCCCCCACTGTCTGTGCTGGGGGGTGGCATTCAGAGCTGTTTGCTCTGGTATGTTGGGTGTTTTTGGAATCTCCAAGTTTTCCTAAAAATGTTTGTGTATCAGAGCATTCCTTGTTGGAAATATATTGTCGTGACATCACAAGAATTACTATGCTCCTTCTGTCACCCACAGAGACACTGTTCTCACTGTCCCAGATCAGTTTTGGGGTCAGTTGAGAGGCTGAGAGTGAGAAGTGAGGGCTATTTCCATTACAACCACCCCACTGAATGTGTACGTCAGATCCATAATTAAAAACATGAAAACACTGTGAAGTATTTTATAGTGATGGAGGTTGGGTTAAGTATGAGTCTCATTATACAACATCTCATTTCAATTTCACATGTACTTTTATCCTAAGGCTTATCTAAATCTAAAGCCTTAATTTAATGTATATGTGGAAAGATATCAACACCTGTTATCCAGTGTTAGCAAATGAGACTTTGTCAGGGAGACTGGGTGTCAGCATGGCTCCGTCCAGTGCTGGCCAAAGCGCAGTCCAGGTTAGACTGGTGGCTCAGGTTAGACTCGGAAAATATTTACCACCGTGGTAAGTTGAAGCCTGTTTTGTTTTGTGTTTTTTCACTGAAGCAGACAGCAACATGCTTAAGTTTCGCACTGTCGTAGAGCACACTCTAGGGGCTGATTAAAGCAACCTAGGACGCACTTTAAAACATGATGTTTAGGAATACTGGACTGCTTTTAAAGGGGTTTGACCCAGAAAAGCATGTTGGAAAAGACTTAATATATTTGGCTCCGAGTCTTTGTCTGAGTGTAGTTACAGTTGCAGCTGTGCAATGGTGGCGGAGGGGAGACTGTCCCGTCAGGGCCGTGATCTGTCTGGGAGCTCCAGCTGCTGTCAGCAGTTGGCCAAAAGGAGCGGCCCAGCGTAGGAGGGCGCTATTGGGGGAAAGGGCGTAAATCAGGGCTGATTGACCTGAATCCCCTCTGAAGAAACATTTATCTAGTTCTGGGACCAAATGATGAATCTGTTCTGCTCTCTCGCTTTATATTTCTTATACGTTGCACATCTGGAGGCCAGTCTGTTAGCAGTTCTGTGTCACGGGACTACACCAGGTGCAATTATACGGGGGTGGAAAAATTGAGTGCCACTGTTGTTTGGACGGGCGAGACCGGGTGAGGAGTGCTCTTCTGCCGAGGAGTGGGTAGCCTACGCTTGGTGTCAAAGGTCCTGTAAATGCAGATGAGTGGGAGTTCAAGGTCATTTTGCCCAATCTCCTCATACTACCACTTTTCTCGAGGAAAGAACCATTTTAGTGCCCTCACTGATATTACAAAGCAGAGTGATGCACCGTGTTCAGCACCCTTGATAAAGTGTAGACGACACCCTCGGTGACTGGATCTAAAAATATCGATCATCTGCAAATGTGCATGATAGTGTGGCCCACCTCTGTATCGGTCTAAATCAAATTTAGATTATGAAAGCACTCTCTGCAGCCCAGGTGAATCAAGTCCTTAAATTAGACTTATTGTCACGCATGTCAGCATCCATTTTGTGGCAAAATCCTCAATCTTTTGAGACCTCTGCACGGCTTGCCCGCCTAGCCCACCTACAAAAGACATAAAAAAGGTCTGTGCCTAAACTGATCACAAGCATTTTAGTTTTGTGAGATGGAGAAAGTTATTTGTCTTCCGGTCTGCCAGTTAGAGTGCTCAGTAAATTGTGCTTTAACACCCCAGCAAGGAAACTCTCCTGTTGAACTTTTATGATAAGGCTTGTTTTATAATAGTGTGGCATAAACAGTCACTCAGACAATCAGTCACACACAGTCATTTTACAACTCTGAATATAGGAAAGTAGAAAGGAAACATCCTGTGCTCTGCTATGAAATCTGTTGAAACCTCAATTTTTGTGATTTAAAGAAGTTGAATCCGAGATATGTTGTATTGTCAACATTGAAAAACATGAAGTGCACTTGAAGGAACAATTTGAAGGCTATTTTGTGAAAATCAGAGGTCAAACTGAAGTTAATTCTTGTATATTTAAAACTTAAAGGACTGCATTCCAACAAACTAATCTGGGCAGAGAGACAGCGCGATAACATTTTTGTGTTATAACCACAGAAAAGGAAGTCCAGAACTAGGCTTCAATTACTATTTCAGCCAAGAATAAATGACAAGTTTACCGAGACCTGTGTTTCAGAAGCATGTCTTTTCCGAGGTAATTTGGGAGTTTACAGAAACCCCATTTTTATAATATAATAATATGGAATAAAGGAAATAGTTCCAATGAAGTGCAGCATGGAGGCAGTCATTTTGAATTTATTATAGGTTTATATTGTTTGTGTGAATATACAACACATACAGTTCACTGGGAAAACGTACATTACATTTATAAACAACCCCAATGTTGTACCCGTGAACATCTCCATATTGAACGGATGGTTGGGGTAGAGTCGCATAGTCATCATCAGTTATATTCTCTTCTTTAGGCCTCTAGATGAATTCCAGACCTTGCTCAGCTTGAGTCTGTTTATTGGATTTAATTGAAATCACGAGTGTTTTGTAGAAATAATGCTTCCCACTTGTATTCCGGCACAGACACTTACATTTGAGTTTCCGATTTATGAAACTGTTTATAGTGAAGAGGCTACTGACCACCCAGCTGCGCTCTTACATGGCAAGGAATGTCATACCAGACAACTGAGCAAACCATTCCTCCCTGTGTCCACCCGATATACTGGGACCCAAGTGATGTGCAGCCAGGCCCATTTTTTTTAATTATTCTGATAGGGATCAAACCACAAATTCCTTAAACACCAGGTCCAACAGCAGTTTGAAATTATAAGGTAATGGATTGAAATGTAAAGCAGAGACTCTTTGACATTTCACCACAGCGTTTGAGGACCAAAGCCAGTGTTAGTCCTGTTGGTTATTGAAATCCGAGAGGCGCTCGATGGAAAGAAGCTTTTGAGCAGTTAGGGTCGGTTTTATTAAATTAAATTCAGCACAGAGATAATGTGAGAAAACAAACCCAATTAAAAGAAGAACCGTATAAGCCAGTCTTCCCTGTAGAGGTAAAAGATTAGCTGCAAGGTCTGGTTTAACATTTTTATTCTGAACAGTTTTGAGATTACAGGGAGATGTTATCAAGAAACATTGTTGTGTTTTTTTATGCACCCAAGGGAAATGGCTAGAACTCCTATTAACCGCTAAAAATGATTTATAGTTTACTTTCCACAAGATGTTTATAATACGCTTGTTTCTGGGAGCCCCATTTCTGATGAGACTTGTGTTCCGCAGTGCATTAAATCCAAATTAAACCTTCCTTGGCTGTAATACAGCTCAACATACAGCACTCAATTAGCAGGGGGTGGGTTTGAGAATATGTTCATTCTCCTCAGATGTGTCTTTCTGTCAGTAGTCTGCTTTGCTTTTTTGCTTACAAGACCCTACTTAAATAAGGAAGAAAATATGCTTTATCCTGATATCAGAAAGGCTTTGGTATCTCATCCAATGTTGCCTCTGTAGCATTGCCAATTTAAGTCTGTTTTTAATTGCCATAACAATTTTGCACAGCATTCATTTTTGCTCCATTTTTGCTTGGGTGTTTTACATGTTTTCACTGCGTTGATTAAACAAGAGAACAATGTTAAGCTGGAAAGAGTTTTGCAAGCTGGTGAAAAAGCACCCAGCAGCATTCTTTCATTTAAATGAAAAAGATCCTGCAGGAGAACCCTTTATACATTTAACCTCACCATCTGTCTGTGCTGCAGCCTTTCTGTATCATGTTTGCAATTCCAACAAAACATAACAATTCAAAGGATAAGTATTTTGTCAATTTTGATTGTTTGAAGTTATGGATGAACAATTTTCATAACCTTTCTAGTTGTTTGTGCAGTTATTGCGGTTTGCATTGCCATTATTGTTTTCTTATGTTTTGTCTTATGTCTAACCCAAATTCCCAAGCTCAAGACTTGAATAAGGATACTGCATAGAATGCACAACGGCCTTTTCAAGAACAATCTGTGGCTGTAATATAGTGCGGTGGTTAACTTTCACTTGGCCGGGACAAAAAACAATCATAGTAGATGGTGTTACAGGACCTTAAAATTCACTTACTCTTTTTGGAGACTATTTCTCCTTCAGGAGTACTTTGGGATACTTTATCATAAATGCGCTGCTGTCGAATGATCGTTGCATGTGTATTTAGTCTAGATGTTTAAACCCAAAGCAAAGTCTAATTGGCTAGAAGATATAGACAGTATGTTTTTTGTTTGCCTGGGGCAAGAAGTGTGTTAATGTTACAGTTTGGCTCTGCTGATGGTCTGTTACTGTTTTAGTGTCGAGATAAATATACATTCTGTTTTGCATGGGGGAACATATACAATACGTGATTTGTTGAGAATATATGTCCTGAATGTTCTAATGTAGCTAAATGTTTCACATACAAAATAAATAAAGTGGAATGGATGTGTTAAAATGTAATTTATTTATCAGTCACAAACAAAATCAGGGGTAAAAAGTTAAATTTAATATAAAAAATACCCTGACAGATTTGTTTAAAAGATTTGGAATAGTTTGTAAACTTGTCAAGTCCGTAGTTTTGATCAACATGCTCACAGAATATGTTTCAGCAGTTTTTTTTTCTAGTGTGGATCAAGACGGCAGATAACATCCTGTTTGGGTTAAATACAAGTTTATCGTGTTGGGGTCAACTGAGGAAAAGGAAGCTTTTTTGGTCGGGGGGAAACACAGCTGAATTGGAGCTTCGTCTACAAACTCTAATTTATGCTCTATAAATGTTTGGAGTTGTAACTGTTCAAAGGAGCCAGGAAGATTGGTATGTGCCCCAATCAGCAGATGACAAACAACAACATAAACAGAATGGTTGTAAGGAAATAAGTGTGTTGCACTCTTGGTTCTGTTGAAGGTATTCTTAATAATTGTCATCTGATTGGTGCCTTAGTACAAATCATAAGTTGGGTTTACATGTACAGACTTTACAGTTAGTTACTTAATTTCTCTGTGTGGTTCTCTCCTGTCGTCTCTGCTTACGTTACCTATGTTAGCATTGCATTCCGGCAAGAGTGGCTCGTGAAGATTCTTCTCAAAGATAAGAGAGGAAATGACCTGTGGCAGTAGGTCACAGCTTCAATTTATAGGGATGTATTCATGACACATTTACTACCATGATAGGATTACACCAGTTTTGATTTTTTTTCTTCCCTCAGTGACACAGTGAAGTTATTAGCTGTCAAATGAATCTTTCAGAATTCTCAAGAGTCCCAAATGGAAGTGTAATTTTTTTGTTTATTATGAATTGCTATTATTAATTAATTGTTGCTATGTTGACATCTGAGTAGTGGTTAGGACTCTGGAGTGGAGGGTCGTGGGTTCAGTCCCAGGTGGGGGACACTGCTGTTGTACCCTTGAACAAGGAACTGTACCTTGATTGCTCCAGTAAAAACCCAGCTGTATAAATGGGTAATTGTATGTAAAAATAAGGTGATATATTGTAACTATTGTAAGTTTCCCTGGATAAGGACATCTACTAAGAAATGTTATAATAATGTAGAAATTAGAGTTCATTGAGCAGTTCTGGATGTGTTTCTGTTGTCCGTGTTAGCTTGTTGGAGCTTGTTTTGAGCAACTGCAGGCACCTACACTCAGACAAATGAATAGGATTCACTTGGCACTCTCAAGAACCACTCAGTCATTTCCTGAGAGTGTTTTTCCTGGATGTACTGATTATTCGGCAGAGGTTGTAATCATGAAAGTAATTGTCCAAACAGATTCATATTACTGATTTATGTCATAATTACACTGGGCCTAGGTGTTGGATTAAAGCAAGAGTGTCCTTTAAGTCAGTATTACACAGGCATGTGCCATCTGGTGGCATTTTTTCAAATTACATTTAAAAATTGGTACATTAAGACAAAGGCATTAAATGTGGTGTCTTCTGGTTGATATTCATACCCAGCTCTCTGCTGCTTGTTTGGTCTAATAATTAAATGTATAACTGGATGAATTTAACACTTCTCTCCAGATTGTAAAATGTTTTTGGTACAATATGTTGAATAATCAATATATTTTAAGTTAAAAAAAAAGAAAGAAAGTGAGTGGAGTAACTGTAATTAAAGGTGTATCATTGTAGCACTATTGCAAGATTGCAGAAGGTTTCCACATCAGAAGACATACCTCTCTAATATAACCTGACACACCTGTGTGATTATGTCTGGCTGTGACAGGTGTTTCCAGCAGTTGAACAGTGTGCAGTAACAACATTGATCATGAATTAGTCTACAACTGCTGAGTGTGTCTTAACATCTGAGGTTAAGCATTGATATTTAGTTGAATACATGTGCTGTAAATATGACCTTACTCTCTGCACAGGATATTTTATTCATATGGAATCTGGCAGCCAGGTGTAACTGAATGCACATAATCAAATTAAACATGGCGTAAAATTGTTACAAAGCTGAAAAATGAAACCTTTGTGCAGTCAGTGGTAGGAATAAATGTATTTTCTTTTTAGTAGGTGAAAATTCAATCAATGGCATTTGGCCCATACAAGTCAGCAAGACCAAAGGTTTTACATCAGGCCTAAAATAAAACTACTTAGTTTACTCTGTGTTCATTTGCTGATTAAACTTACTCGTGTGGTCTCTTTGCGCTTGTAAAATGTGTTCTACCTCATGTTGTGTCTGGGGAAACATGGAATAAAGCAGTAAACCAGGAAAAAATAAATCCTGTTAAAATTACAAACAACTCCTCACTAATGGAGACCATGGAATTAACAGCTCAAGCAAACTAACTCCCAAGTCCAGCTGTAACAACAACAAAACACACAATAAAAAACATTTAAAACAGGATGTTCCTTTCACCCCTGATACTGTGTTAAGTTGTAAAGTGAAGCCAACTGTTGAAATGTACTTTAGGCCAAAAAGGAGTAAACATATTTTGAAATTATTGCTTCTCTATTTAGATTTTCATATTTGAAGTTCCTTGTGCCTTTTTAGTTGTCAGTGTGAATGGATACAGCCTATATTTGATCCATTTTGAGGGTATTGCAACATTATATAGATAGATAGAAATTAAACTGAATAGCTTTAAATCATATAATTACTTAATGACATCATATACACCCCCACTGTGTGATGTCAGAGAGGGTTATTGTTTTGGAATGCAGAATGAAAGGCAAACCGTACGTATAGATTAGGCTAGATTGACCGTGTGACTCCTGGGTCTAAACCCCCCATGCTTTTGCTTTGCTGCACAGGCCGGGGCAGCGACTCCGAGACGGACACCCCGCACAGGAAGTTGCCGGATGTGAGGAAAGACGACATGCTGGCACGGAGGACGTCCTACAATGAGCCCAGAAACGTGGTGCCTTTCAATCAGTACCTGCCCAACAAGAGCAACCAGAGTGGGTATGTCCCTGCACCCCTGCGCAAGAAGAAGGCAGAAAGAGAGGAGTCCCGCAAGAGCTGGAGCACGGCCACCTCCCCCATTGGCGGTGAGCGCCCATTCAGGTAAAAACACCGACCCCGGGCACATCTGAGATTGGCTGACGTCACCAGGCCAGATTTAGTCCTGTACCGCAGAGTGCCTAACTGTGTGTATGGGGAAAAAGGCAGGCCTGTTTCATGTGTCACAAGTGTCCTACAACAAGCGCAAAGCAGAAAATCATCAAAAGCTTTGGTATTCCCATTTTACAGAGAGAAACAAGGCCTGTTGTTGAAACTGGTCTTTTTCTTTGTGCATTCTGTGAAGTTTCAAATCTATAACCCCCTTTTTTTCTTTGTTGTTTTCTATTCACTTCTTGGAGAGTTACTTATTTGTTCTCCTGTTTGAAAGCAATGTGCGGAGCTGCTTTGAACTTTCCTACAGTTCTCTTTTATTGTATTAAAAAATGATTCAGACTAAAACAAATCCTGTGTGGTCTGGGTTCACAGACCCAAATTAGCGCTAGTCATGGACAGCCCAATGTCATTTTAGGTAGAGTAGTCCTACACTAGTGCTAATCTAGGTCTGTGAAATCAGCCATTAGACTGTGGAGTTCAAATTAAATGAGACTCAAGACTCTAAGAACCAGCAGTGGCACATCAACACAGCTCCTCTGAGGTTACCAAACTTTAGCTCCATTTGCGCAGTTAAAGACCGAAAGTAATTTTATATGGACAGCCATCCACATTGCTTGATAAGTAAAATAGAAATAATGTATTTCCCATTCAGGCTTCAGATGTGCTGCAATGACAACTCCATGGAAGGGGAGCTGATGTTTTGTTTTTTAAAATAACAAAACTCATGTATCCTGTTGAATGTCTGAAAGTCTTTCAGCTGAATCCTATGCATTCCCCAGGGAAAGACTGAAACAAAGGAACATTGTGGTGCTGAAAGGTTTCACATGAAATGAACTAATTGTTTTGAATGACGCTGAAAGATCCTTTTTGGTCCCTGCTTCTAATTATATGTCTCGGTGGCAGGCGGCAATCGCTGGAGAGCCTCTGCTTTGCATCGACTCAGTCCGGCTCAGCAGCGCGGTGCACCTTAGTGTTAACTGTAACTCATCTAGGGATTGATTAAGTGCCTTTCAAAATATGTAATTCATCCTTCATTACTTTGCTGTTATATATTTGCTCATATAATTATACCCACTGCATGTTCTCTAGCCATATGAACACTCCTGTTGTGTTTTTTGAGCTTATTTGTGACTAAATGTACACCAAATCCAATAATGGCCCTGTTTTGCACAACCTGCAGGTATATCCTGTTTCCTTATCTGCATATTAATTTTACTGTGAGGGACTGGGCCTCTCTTTTACACGTCTGGCGAGCTCTGTGTGGAATCAACAAGCTTTTCAAAGCTCATTTTGAAGGCAGCCCATAAGGGTATATAAACATGGCTTTCCTGTTCAGAGTTTGCCGTTGAGTTTATTTATTCTCTGTGATGAAAGCTGGCTTTCAAATCCTTGGATCTCATCTGAAATTGGCCTTCTTTAAAACTGCAGTGCCTTTTTACATTACGAGTATATTGTTTTTGACAGCTGGGAATGATAATAAATTAGGTTTCACTCGATATTATTCAGATCTTTCGTTTTTGTTGTTTTCTCGAATTAGAAATAAGATAGTGAAACATAAAATCGTATATAAGAAGTTTGAAAGCCTGGTACTCTCGCAGCAGTTTACATTGTGGTTCTTTTTCTCTCTGGTATGGTATTTTGAAATGGTAAATGAGCCACTTTTTTCTTGGCTAAATCTTGAAATGAAACTCGCCAAGCCCTTTCTGCATTCTGTAGAAAACTTTAAAAAGTCTTTCCTTCAGACTTGATTTACTGAAGCAGGGTGGTCGTCAACAGAACAGATGTTTTTATTTTCTTTATTTTCCCGACTTAATTAATCACTCAGTCCCCCTAACACCAATAGTGGGGTGGATTAAATAAAAACACTCCTTCACTTTTCCTCCCCTTTCGATTTGTCCTTCATTAATGTGAGACCAACATTCTCGGGAGCCATGTGTGCGTCCACGCCACAATGAAAAACAAAAACAGCTGACTCGTTCTCGCCTGTTACATCCTCATTACACAACAACTAGAAAAGTCATTACAGTGCTCAACTGCCAAGTAAACTGTACTGTGTGACTCACTAGCCACCCTGAAACAATCCTCGAGGAGCACATCGAGGTTCCTGGACCGGAGGAGGAGGAGGACAGCCAAGCTCTCAGTGAGACGCAGGCGGGGCTGGAGGTGCAGGCCAGTCCCAGGCCGGGGGAACTTCAGAGGGGTGCAGTCTGGAGTGAAGAGCACGAGGCGGGGCAGTCCCCACACGGAAGCCCACAACTCAAGTGGCCAGGGAAAAATGAGCAGGAAGTGAGAAAGCTGCAGAAACTGGAGAAGGCTGGTATCAGGGTGTTGCCAGCATCTGCGCGGTACAGCAGGTTAGCACGGACAGCCCTGCATTGTGATAATGCCTGGCAGTGCCCAGTGTGTGCTCCCTGCGTGGTGTGTCGGTCAGCATGCACCCAGAATGTCCCAGAGCAAGGCTGTGTGTTGATGAACCTTAGCCCTGGAGAAACCTTATCAAAGCCGAATTTGTATAAGTGTTTTTCCTTAATTGACTGTCGTGATGTACTGTGGCTTTCTCCAAGTGTGGTCGTGTTTCTGCTTAGCTGCTGCTGGTGGCAGCAGGGTGAAAAGGTGTTGTCACGCCTCCACACCTGTCATTCATTGAACTTGCACCCACTAAATAGTTTTTTAGGAAATAAAAGAGCTCTTCATTTTGCAGAAATCATGGTTCTCATTAACAAGTATTAAAAGCCAATTGTCCTTGCTGAACATCAGTATTAAAAGTCACAATCTAAGCAGTAAGGATGGAACTGTAGTGATATGACATTTCACTTGCGAGTCTTAAATGACAGGAACGAGGTGATATGCACTGCTAAGTGTTTTTGAGCATGAAATATTTAGGTTTGTAGTAGCTTGCTGAAGAAACTGAGGGTATTGGGCAAGTAAGAGGAATTTTCCTTCATTTACGTTGTGTATGCTATGAGTTTGTGATATTTAACTAAATCTGATTGGTTGAACTATTGTCTTTCATCTTAAAGACCAGTCAAAGAGAGAAGTTTGTAACCAACAGTTTCCACTGTTCCTCCAGAGCTACACCTTCCCCAAGAAGCACAGATTATTATTATTTTTATCTCTGCTATTACATCCCTGATTCATGACATAAACCACATGTTCAAGGAGGATTGTAGGTGTGTGGGGTTACAGCCAAAATTATGCCAGTAGTATTGCAAAACAAATCAATTTTCCATTTCCATGATTATCTTTCACAAATGATTTACAAGGAACCTTTTTAACTAGGCTGTAATTGTTGCAAACCTATTCTGTATCATGGAGGTCTGTGCTATTTCAGCTGTTAATCTAAACAATATTCAGCGAGGTTTGAATATAAGAGCTTCCCTTTCTTTAAGCAGCGGAAATGCACTTGTTACGGTCCAACAGCAGCTGGAGCAGATGTGTGCTGTAATGGAGCTCAGGGCTGGCTATGTACAGAAAGTGTGAGCGGTGTATACCGAAGGTCTCTCTGGTTCCTCTGAGATTTCTGTGTCTAGACATATTACAGTTCTTGGCATTATAATCGGTGACTGTAAAATTAAACATTTCTCGATTCTTTATTTTAACAAAAACATATTTATTATGGAGACAGGCTGTATAAATTACACCTAGATGTATTCAGGGATTTGATTTTTGGCTGTTGTCCTTCCCTTTTTTTTTTTATCCATGAATTTGTTTGCAGGAGTGCTCAAATTCATGGTTTATTGCACGCTAGTGACATGTGGTACCCACATTGGTTTGGTGGAAAAGCTTGACTCACAGCTCGTTGTTCTTTTTCTTGGCGTGTTCCTCGCCCCCCATGAATCTCTTTCTTTGTTGTGGGGACTAACGACATGCACGTGCATTTTGGTCCAACCGTTGCTGGGAATAAATTTACCTTTCTTTTCAACCCGACACGTGCCAGCCCAAAGACAGTCACCGAAGAAGCTAAACCCAGTACCCCAGACATAATCCTGAGGCGAGAAAATGAATTCCTCAGGTACCAGCAAGAGGTGGACTGGGACTCGGATGAGGAAGAACAAAAAGTACCTGATGTCGAGAAAGACGACCTGGCCTCCCGGCGGGCTCGAATGAACCAGTTCAAGCCCAAATTTCAGCACAATCAATTCCTGCCTCCCCTGTGTTCGGCGAAGGATAAGGAGAAATGGGAGGCCATCAAAAAAGCCTCGCAGCAAGCCCAACTACACAGGCAACCGCAAAGAAGGGTCAGGTGTGGGAACGGACGAATTCACTTTTGCACTTTTTGGTTTTGTTTTCTATTTGTATTTACATACAGTATTCGTTTACTATAGTTTAGGCATGTTCTGAAATGAAATTATTGAATTTTCATTGGATTTTAAATTTTGAAAAAGTAGGAATCTCAATCCAAGTGCTTTTGCATGATGAGAACACTTCCCTAAAAGGACGGCATACGCAGTCTGTGCCGTTCATGTGTGGAGCTTGTAAAGTGGCTGCACGTGCTTTTCCTGTTACCCCTGTCTTTTCAAGACTGAGCACCTCATAGTGTGGTGTTTTTCCCCCCTTTTTTCTATTTCCCTTTCACTGTTGTTTGTCATTGTCTGCGCGCTCAGTGAGAGTGAGGCTCAGGTCCCAGAGGTCAATCAGATCCTCACCCAGAAAATGAACCGCTTACTCCAGCCGCGGCACAGGGATGAGGAAGAGGAGGAGGAAGAGGGGGAGGAAGCGGGGCGGGGAGGGCTGGCAGTTGTACCCAACATCCAGAGAGATGACCTGGCCAAACGCAAAGCCCAGAGTGGCCTCGTCTCTCAACGAGAGCCACAGGCTTTTGTCAAGGCCTCCATTACCCAGTCTGACCTGGAGAAATGGGAGAGGCTCAAACTCTCCACAGACACCAGGTGCTCCTGTTTATTCTTTTTACCTTTAATCCAAAGCTGAATTCTTAGAGAGATTCTTTAAAGACAAATATACACTCGGCAAGTTTCTCTTAGTAGCTCAAGTAGTCTGTTAAACAAGGGAGCCTTTTTCTGTCAGGGAAGGAAAGGAATTAGATTAAGGAAATAGCTCTGCCAGAGACCCACTTCTGCCAATGGGCTCCATCGTGATGATGATGTACTTTTAATATATTTACGTTCTGTAATTCTTTAGAGATGCAGAATGACACGACATATTTTTTGTCATATATATATATATATATATTTTTTTTTAATCTGCACTGGGAGACAATTTCACACACAGTAACCCTGGAAGGATTTCAGAATTGTTTGTCTTGGATTTACTGTACTATGATTGTATCCACTCTGTCCTGTGTTTTCTATGCTATTGCTTGTCTAGCATCCACAGTAGTGGGTACTTTAGCCATTTTCTGTTGAGTGACTTTTGTAGTAGCTAGAACACGTTTAACCATATCGCTATTTTTGCTTTATACATAATATATTTTACATGGAACTAAAAAATGTCTCCTAAATATGTCTAAGATGTATCCGATTTGTTTGAAACTCCTCTAACATAGTACAATTTTAAATATGCAATATGTATTTTAGTGACTCAATAGCCTGTATATTAATATTGTGAGTACAGCTTCTCTTCGGTTATAAATGAATAGGTGCTCTTATTATGTAGGCGCATGGAGTAATTCAAAACAAATAGAGGATAGGTTGTCTTATCTTTTTTTTTTTTAGTTGTCACCAAGGTTACATTAACAAATTGGATGAAGCGGTGAATAGGGGCCTTATTTTCATGGGCCGTTCAATTCCTGGTCTATAATAAAGACACAGGCCTGGGGAAATGAGAAAACATGACAAAATACAGAAGAAAGACAAAATAGTGATGGTGTTTTTAGCTCCTCAAGAATAAAGGAGTGTGAGCAGATTGTTTATTATTTCATTGTACTTTACAGGTTTTTGGAAGAAAACACTGTCATATGTTGTAAATCATTCTAGTCTGTGGACAGTTAAATGAAACCATCCGACTTCTGCCAATTTATAATTCTCCATTTCCTGATAGTAGCTTGGTTTTATGCAGCTGTCATTTAGAAAAAAGCTACCTTTTATGTTAGGAATAATTTTCATAGAGCCCTTCCTCCACCATGACAAATTATTGGAACCCCTGTTCAATTATATTATTTCTGTAAGTCAACATACCTTTGCTTATTGTGCACAAAATGAAAGCTAAGCAATAATTTTCCTTGTGTATCTGTATTATTTTGTAATTGGTGGTTTCATTCCACACTCAGTGAGAGTGAGGCTCGAGTCCCAGAAGTCAGTCAGATCGTCACCCGGAAAGACAACCCCTTCCTCCAGCCCCAGCATAGAGCCAAGGAGGTGGAAGAGGGGGAGGAAGCGGGGCGGGGAGGGCTGGCAGTCGTGCCCAACGTCCAGAGAGACGACCTGGCTAAACGCAGAACCCAGAGCGGCCCCGTCCCTCACCGAGAACCCCAGGCTTTTGTCAAGGCCTCCATTACCCAGTCTGACCTGGAGAAATGGGAGAGGCTCAAACTCTCCACAGACACCAGGTGCTCCATCTCTCTTGGTACCAAAGAGTTCGCTGATCCACATGCCGTGCAATGCTACAGCTAGCCTGCACACTTCTGCTAACAGTCACACAAATGTACAGTGAAGCAGAGGAACAAATAATATGAACCCTGCTGCACTGAGGGTGAAGAGGATGGATAGAAATACAGCTAAAAAGTTGGGGTTTTAATAGCAGGTTTGCCTGTAGCCAGAAAAAGGAGTTGTCATGGTGATAGTGCTCGAACTGGTCCTAAGAAAACAGGTCACACAGCTGGGAATTTTAGCTCTTCTGACCAGAGTGCAGTTAAGCCATTAGAAAAGTGGTATAAAAGCCCCTTTTGTCTGTTGTTCTTAATGAAGATCAGTTCATCCTCAGTTGCATTAGCCGACATTCCCAGACAAGCATGCGTTTATCTGCATTGTTTTGCCCCGGTCGAGACACGGACAGCTTGCGTGGTAGAGCTTCTCAAGAGAACCTCATGAAGTAACACAAAGTCCATCTGTTGTTTTTCCGCAGTAGAAAATAGTTATAGAATATGTGCAGATTTTTGTTTTAAAGGTGTAGTATGCTGACATGTCCTTCCTTTATGTATCCTTTGTTTTCAAGATAAATTCTGAATATCCTGAGTGGATATTTTAGTTGAACCATAAGGAGAATTTATTCTTAATTTTGAAGCTGTTATTTAGTATAAATATTGTATTGGCTTTGTGCAGGACCCTAAGCTGCCTTTCAAACCTTCTGACATCTGGATGTCCGTAACAACAGTTGTTTGTAGACTAAGAAGAAGCATAACCTTAATGCTAGCAGATAGGATTAAGAGAGCTTTACTTTTGCCACCAGCTGTCAGGAAACCGCTGTTTCCTGAAAAATATAATACACGCTTTCATTTACTTGTCTCCTCTCAATTTATCAAAATCTGTCTGTGTATGTATGTATGTGTGTGCATGCATGTGCATATGCGTGCGTGCGTGCGTGCGTGCGTGTGTGCGTGTGTGCGTGTGCGTGTGTTTTGGTTCCAATAATCCTCCAGCATGGTAATCTAGAGGATACAAGAACATTTCAGTTTTTCTGTTGGGCCACAGCTTCAGCAAAGAGAGGCTGCCTTCCCTCTTTCTTTGCTCTCTTTCTGTTCTCTCTGACCTACTTTCCCTGTGCTCCTTCTCACCCCCCTGGTCCAGTGAGGAATCCACTCCGCCCCTGTGCCAGGCTTGCATTGACAAGGGCCTGCCTGTCATTCATGCGGAGACGGCCGCTCTGGATGACCTGGCCAGCCGGCGGGCCAGAGTCGGCAGAAAGGCTCCCAGCAGCAAGCCGCGCTTTGTGCATTTTGGCCCTGTGACAGAGATAGATCAGAAACGCTGGGAGAGACTCAGCATCGCCAAGGCTGGGGTTGAGGACGAGCCAGCAGGAAACGGAAACGAGTCAGACACCCTGCGCCGCCTCCTGTCGGCTGCTGCTGTTGCAACGCCCACCATCAGCTGCGGCTTTCTGCGCACAGAGCAGGTGGCCAGGTACGCCGGGCTTGGCACGCTCACCCCAGTCTGTTTACACTGTAACCCTTTTGAGGTTGGTGAAGAGCAAGGACAATCTCCTGTTTAAAGTGTTTCTAGTCAGAGGATTTAACCACTTTAATGCTACGCCCAGAAATACCCAAGGAAGTGCCTGTGTGCCACACTTGGAAGCGTGCTCTATTACTTTATTAATTCCCATTTTTGTGCATTGGAAGAGTTTATATCTGATGGTGTGGACTTTATTTTACATAAGTATTTTTTTTTGTGGATGGGTTAATAATTTTCTCGTTATTCTTTACTTGAGTGCCTGTTATACTCAGTAATAAGAAATTCATACTTTTCCTTGACATTTTATTTACTATTTCACATGGAACTTTTAGTTTTGTTCCATAGATTTTATTTATTATTTAAATGTTTGTCTTATTTGGACCTAAACATAAGGTAGATGTTTGCTTGTTTAGAAGAAAAAGTCCATCTGCTTTGTGGAGTGCGTTTTCCTTCCTTCACTCTCACCTTCTTCCTGTCCGTTGTTTAATTTGGTTGTGTGTTGGCGCTGGGCAATAGCAGTGATGAGGTCACACAGTCTCACGGCCCTCATTCTGTCCCACGGAGCCCTGTTGCTGAAGGGGCCGAAAAGAAGGCAGCAGCTGCACGTTCTGGCGATGGAGAGCAGGAAGAAGAGAGGCAACCGATGCCTGAGAAAGACGACATGATGGCACGGAGGACAGGGGGCCCCCAGAAGGGAGCCAGTGGGCAACCTTTTAACAAGTTCCTCCCCCTGCCAGGCTCAGTGCTGGCAAAGAAGGAGGCTGTCCCTGAGTCTCCAAAAGGCAGGAAAGAGCAGAGGTGGGATAACGAATGTGACCTGATGTGAACTGACTCGGCTAAGGCCTAGTACTCGATCCTAACACGGGTGAAGTGGATTTTTGCTTCTGTCTTTTCAGTTTGGTACTACTACTAATTGTTTGAACGTGTGCTTTTGACCCTTTGGACACAGACTGGGTGTTTGTCATGGAACAACAGGAGTTTGGATGTTTCTCTTATTTGACAAGTGTCCCAAGTTTTTGATTACCAGCATGCTAGTGCCTTCATAGCCCAATAATGACATGAAAAGTCAGTATAGTAACTGTAATACGGACAGTTGCGTACAAACATTTAAGTTTATACTTGCATCCAAAAAAAAAAGTTGGTTTGGAAGAGATCAGGTTAATCCCTGATGACTAAAATGCAGATATCTTGTGAGTACGTGCGCTTGTTTGTGGTGTTTTGTCCGGCTTGACTTGAGTGCTTGACCTGCTCAACAATGTGTCTTTTTAATGATTCTTTGTGGCCCTTTTGCTTGAAATACGTTTGGTTTGTGAGGTTGGTCTTTGAAGTGCCAATTAAAATCGAAACGCCCACCACCTCCAATGTGTGTGCGATGTTCCTTTATTCCCAATGACTGTTATGGAACTAACTGAATGCCTTAGGACTCTCGGCATGCAGACTTTCTGTGAATGTAAGAGTAGTGTTTTCAACCACAGTGCTGTGTGGTCAGGAGGACTGGAGGCTCACGAACAAGATGCTGACCCGGTATTGGGGGAGGGGGAAGACACCGACGAGGGACACTCTTTCCGGGCATCTGCTTTCCAAGAGGGCAGCGATGTGGAGGAGGAGGATGAAGAGCGCATCCCTGACCTGGAGAAAGATGACATGCACGCCAGAAGGACTGGGATTTTCCAAAAAGCTGGCAGCCCTGCTTTTAACCTCTTCCTCCCAGTACCGGGCTCTCTCAAACAGAAGCAGACTGCGCTTGAGGCCTCCGACCAGGATTCAGTGAGGAAAAGGTCAGGAGATGCGTCCTCTGGCTTGTGTCGTTGAGTTTGGGAATGTGTTTGAGTCACTGTACTTCTCGATGGTGTTCACCTTGTGCTTTCAAAGCTGCTGCAAAACGTGGGAGAACAAGACCATGACAAATGTCACGTGTTTGTGTTTATGTACGGTGTAAAACCGATGCCGTATAATGCGACTCTCTTCCAGATCTGTTTTGCAATTTTACAATGCAATAGTCAAACTCAACAGTTCTCTGTGGTGCTCAATGGGAAAATCTCTCCATGGGGTATTACCGGTGTTGCTTTCTAAGTGACACAGATATATCTAACACAATCATCACTAACATTGTTTACCCCCTTTATAGGTGATATACCTTGTATTTTTCTTTTTAAAGGTCTTATTGTTGCCACTACAAAGAAACTAGATTGTATTACTCATGTCTGTCTGTTAATCCAATGTTACTTTTGATAAATATTCAAATTTTGAGAAATACACATCAAGGGGTGTGACTACAGATAAAAATAACTAGGACTTTTAACAGGTCCTATTTCCATTGGGGTGGGGCAGGAATAAAACCTTTTAAAACAATTGATGCCAATTTCTCTTCACAGGAAATGTATGTGATGATATTGAATTTGTGTGTCGTTTTTGTTTTTTTACTACTTGTTCCTTTCATGGCATGCTTTTTTCTTCTAATCACTGGTGTAATGGGATCATTTTCTCAGCAGTAGCTCTGGCCTCTCGTGTTCAGCGGAACTATATCAACAGCCGGTGTCTGCTGTCGTGACGGCGGCTGTTGTCACTCCTAAGGAGAGTCCTGAAGTCCCCCGGAAGTTACTTCAGAGGAATAAAGAGGAGCTGGTGAAAGACAGCCCTCCAGATATGGAGAAAGATGACATGAGAACCCGGCGCACTCTCATCTCCCTCAAACAGACCATGTCCGCGCCCACTCACTTCCTGCCAGTCCCTGCATCCCAACAGGCTAGGACGCTGAAGGCCGAAGCAGATGAAGCAAAACCCCGCAGGCGGCCATCTTGGTTAGATGACGATCTCCCGCCAATGTGAGCTTCTTCTGCTATGTAACGAGGCACTGTCAGCCTTTTAAAATGCGTATAACTATGTCTTAGACCACCTGACTGCAGCTGTACTTCCCTGTTCTCCAGCAGTCACGATGCCAAGTGTATATTTTTAAGGAAACGCAGCAAACATTAATTGAAGCGTTGTGATATTTGGATTTCTTGCAATTAAAGATTCTTGTCACCCCCCAATTCACATTACTTCTACCAAATTAATAAGTAATGAAATAAATAAATAGTAATAAAGGCCGACCTTGCTCTCCGTTCAGTCCCTTTTCCCCACTTTTGAAGTTGTGGAAGTTAAAAACCTCTCTTCTTCTGATTCCAGGGCTACTGGTTCAAACCAGTAACCTCTTGGTGACCTTTTGATTTTGAAATCATGTACAGGTGGATTCAGCATCTGTATCTAGATACAGAAGAAAAAAATGTAAAGGAAAAAAACAGAAAAACTAACACCTTACCTACAATGGGACTTACCATTGAATACACAACAGCAACATGAACAGTGATGCTTTTAAATATGTACATGAAATGGTTCTCCGGAACGTGCATGACAGTTCTGTTTATTAAATCATTTTTCTTTACCTTTCCCTTCAAATGCTACCAGAATGGATACTTTTAAAATATATTATTATTCTTGTTACTATTTAATGTATTTTACACAGGACATGCATGGGTTTCTCCTAAACAATCCTGCATGTATAAAGTCTACCCCTTTTGTACCTCTTTTGTATTGAGATAGCAACCCTGAGGTAATAATACACAACATATTTATGATGGCCAACTAAAAACTCCCATTCTTGCATGGGGTTCAAAGTACTGAGGATGTTTGCTTACAGCATTTTTTCTCCTGATGAAGACCCTGAATCATGAATAAACTGCATCAGACTCCTCTTTCAGTCTGTCTCTGCATGAAAACTTAATGTTAAATGGAGTGTTGTTTTACAAAAAATTTGACGCATGTTTTGTAGGTGAAGAGGAAAAACCTGACAACCTAATTTAACTGTGCATGAAACCTTAACTCTAGAGGGTTATCGTTTGTGTCTTGACTCCCACCAGCAACCATTTAAGAATGTGCAAACGTATTGTTTGTGTACCCATTTCTATTTTATTTTTAAACCATGGCTTTCCATTACATTGAATATAAGTCCTCATACTGAGCATATACACATTTCACAGTTAGAACACACACAAACCTTCCCTGGAAATAAATCAGAGCAAGCATGTGATGATTAAGGCTATCATTCACATCATATCTATATTTTCTGATATTGTCTCTCATAATGCAAGTCATGCTCCAGTAGTTACAGGTTCAGTTACAGGTTATGGTTTCTAAATCCAAAAAGGACAACCCTGTGAAATCTCACAAAAAGTCCTCCAGAGTAGTTCTTTAACTAAAGAGCTTTTCATAACATCTTAGTCCTCAGCTGGGATGCACTACTGAAACCGGTATCTTTTGCTTCAAGACTAAATAGAAACTGAGAGAGTCCATCATGATGTCATTCTCCTAGCCTAAAGCAAATGACAGGGTTTAAAAATGTGCACCAGAATTTTGGACTGATTCATAAGTAAGTCACTGCATTTTCTAGAAACACTACACAGCATTTTTGTTTCTCTTTCTTGTTGTTAACTGTTTAAATATTAGTTTGGTTACAACTGAGTTAAGGGTTGCATGTTGTTTTGAACCCTTTTGCAGTTCCAAAGAAATTGTATCTGCTTTGGTGTTATCCTTAATATTTTCTATTTGAAAAGATTATCTTTTTCATACGCCAACCTGATGAGTTGGGAGTGATGAACATCAAAGCTGGATCTTTTATTTTGCCTGTCTGCGCGGGTCTGTGTGTGTGTGTTTGTTCTTCACCATGTTTTGTAAACTCCATCTTTTTCTTTGTGTTTCGTTTTGTAGATTCAGCCACAGAACTAGTGTGTCTGATGACGGAGAGTAAGTCATTCCTTATTTTTCACTGGGGCACATCTGCAAAGAAGCGGAGCTGCATGCGTGTGCTTGTTGCTTCCATCCTCCCGCACTAATCTCATGCCAGCCAATGCATGCGTTTGGGCCTCTGTGCTGACATTTTGCTGTGGTTATTAATGTCAGCTTCCTAATCCAAACCAGAGCATCGCTTGAAGAGTGAAGGGAAGTTTGTCATTATGCAGTAAACTTTTTTTTCCACTGTTTTGTGATTAGAGGGAGACTATTTAGTTGCATGACATTTCAAGTATTTCTGGGGCTAGGATTTAATTTTTAAAAAAATTATCAGGTAGGGTGTTTGTACTTGAAATTTGCCTTTCTTCCCCTGTTATGCCAAAATCTTATATCTAATAATGGGACTTATCTTTAGTTTTTGTAACAAAAACTTGTTTTCTCTTACAGTAAAAATGCATTAAAAAAAAAAGTCACTGCGGAAGGAATAAATATTAATAGATTAAAACCTTTTACTGGAAAGGATTTAGTACATGACAGGTTATGGCTGGGATATTGTAGGATATTTCAAGGAATGGCTGACAACTTGGTCATAAAATTGGATCACCACCTCAGAGATATTTCAAGGTTGTATGGCGTTTGAAGACAAAAAACATCTGAGGATTTCTGTACAGCAAGATACGTTTTTGCAGCATATTTTCAACTTAGTCTAATTCTTCAAGGCCAACATCACATCAACGGCATCACTAGCAATTCACTTTGAGGTCTTAAGGAGTATACCATTTAAAAAAACAACATTCCAATAACCACCTTCTAGATATAATTTCATCTTTTTGCTAGTTAGTTCTTTTTTTATTACAGTACGTGCTGAGGAGTTTTGGGTGAGTGTTTCATTCACTGACCCTGACATCTTTTTGCTTATTAACAGTTTATTAACAAGCAACAACTGTCGACTGACAAACTGTCCGCAGGATTTCCTGGCCAGTGTTTTCTCTGGGGCTGCTAATGCATGCTGTGTTGGCTTTTCTCTCCTTTTTCATGATTTGTCGGAGCTGTTTTTGTTTCAGATGTTTACACAGCCTCCCTGGACAACAGGATTCTAGACTTGTCTTTCCTAAAACATAATATACAATTATGACAGATAAAAGTCTGTTTAGTTATTTCAGTGTATGTCTGGCTTCCTGTGTTTGTGTTCATCACCTGCATACCACTATGAAAGACAACATTGTAGCATTCTAGATGGGCTTTAAGCTCTTTTTCTGTAAGAACATGGTTCATTCTCTAAAATTAATTATTGTTTATAAGAAACAGACATTTTTATTTGCTGTATGTTTTCTTACAACATTTCTGATTATATTGGTGTGGACAGCATTTTTTTTTTTTTTGCAAAATGTAAATGAAACCGGATTTTCTCCTTCTGCACTTGAGCGAATATGGCAAGAATTGAGCCATTATAGAAGCCTTTAGATAGATCCAGAATGAAAAAACAAAACCACATCTCTGTCGTCTATACTCCTTGAACTTAAAGTGGGCTTTGCTTGTTCATACTTCTGACTGTCTGCATTTGGAGCTTAATATCTGTTGCAATATGTTTTCCTGTGGTGATATTGGAATTCCTTATTGATCCTATCATACACAGTGTTTTTAATATTAAAAGTATTGCCAGGCGCTTACTCTCTTCCCTGCTGTATAGCAAGCGCAGCTGCCCTCAGAAAAATATGATTTGGGGGCACTTGTCAACCACTTTGTATTTGCAACCATGTCAAGCAAATGTCAAAGACCAAATTCAGAGCACACTGTGCCAAGGCTAACACTACAGACTTCCAAAATTCCCTCTTTGTTAATTTCCCCCACACACACACACACTTAATGTTTCACACATGATAAACATTACTGTTATAGTCGAATATTAACAAACACAAACAAATAATTTCAAGTATGTAAGACAGATAACAAGTTCAGGAAAGGGTCGATTCTTTAATTATATTTGTATTAACTTAGATGAAAACCAAATGCGAAGAGTTAGCAATGCAATTTTCTTTATTTCACAAAGGCAATAAGTATTACATGTTTTATTATTATTGTTATTATGATCATTAACCCCTTGTGCTTTATAGAAAAAGAGAACAATAGACTCTTGAGATACTTGTCCAGTTGCCATTTTAAAATGGATCTGTCTGTGTCTGGGGGATGCTGGTGTTTTTATTTATGCCAAGCCTAGTTTTGCTACCCAGAGCCAAAATGGCAGAAGCTGTCAGAATTGCATGGTGCCACCTCTCGCATCACAGTGAGAAAGAAGCGCTGCCCGTTGCCCTGGGAGGAAATAACTCCCACGCCGTCTTCTCTCCCTCCTTGTGTTCCAGGAGCGTGAGCATGATTGACATGAGATGTGAGGATGAGGCCATCCTGCAGCCCCACAGCAAGGCGCGCCACGAACATCTGCATAACCTGCACAACAAACTGCGCGAAGAAGAGGACCAGTGGCAGGATGTGAGTACAACACAAAAGAGCAGGCCACACCTCACCAGGGTGCTCAGCACATGCAGCGGAAGAGTGGATAAATCCTGAGGGGGTCGGGGGTTCACACCATATTTCAAGCATTTGTCCATCCCACATATTGATCTGAAAATCACCATTAATTTCATATACATGTTCAAATAAAGTTAAATAAGAGAAATAAAATGATTTTGCTACAGAGCTCTGTTATCAATCGACAGTTTAAAAGAAACAATTTAATTTAGCAATTATAGAAGAAATGTCAAATTCCAAAATGTATTGTTAGTATAAAAAAACTCCACATTAAATCAAATGAAAATAATTTAAACAGAAGACTTAATGTAATTTCCATAATAAAACTGAAAGTCAGATTTATTCCATTAATTTCCTGTGTTTGAAAACATTGTCAAAATAATGCCTTGGGGATAAATACCGTGATTTCTTGTTTTTAAGTAAAATAACCTTTATGATTAGTTTTTCCACATCGGATGCTGCAGTTTAAAAAGAATTTTGTGAGAAGCAAACATTGCATGAGTTACAGCTACAGTGGCTTGCGGAAGTAATCACTCCCCTTTGCATTTTTCCTATTTTGTTGCCTTAAAATTGATTTTTTGGGGGTTTGTATCATTTGATTTACACAACATGCCTACCACTTTGAAGATGCAGAATACTTTTATCGTGAAACAAACAAGAAATAATACAAAAAAAAAAAAAAAAAAACTTGAGCATGCATAACTATTCACCCCCCCCCCCCTCAAAGTCAATACTTTGTAGTGCCACCTTTTGCAGCAATTACAGCTGCAAGTCTCTTGGGGTACGTCTCTATAAGCTTGGCACATCTAGCCACTGGGATTTTTGCCCATTCTTCAAGGCAAAACTGCTCCAGCTCCTTCACGTTGGATGAGTTCCGCTGGTGTACAGCAATCTTTAAGTCAAACCACAGATTCTCAGATGGATTGAGCAGTATGCTTAGGGTCATTGTCCTGCTAGAAGGTGAACCTCTGTCCTAGTCTCAAATCTCTGGAAGACTGAAACAGGTTTCCCTCAAGAATTTCCCTGTATTTAGCGCTATCCTTCATTCCTTCAATTCTGACCAGTTTCCCAGTCCCTGCCGATGAAAAACATCCCCACAGCATGATGCTGCCACCACCATGCTTCACTGTGGGGATGGTGTTCTCGGGGTGATGAGAGGTGTTGGGTTTGCGCCAGACATAGCGTTTTCCTTAATGGTCAAAAAGCTCAATTTTAATCTCATCTGACCAGAGTACCTTCTTCCATATGTTTGGGGAGTCTGCCACAAGCCTTTTGGCGAACAGCAAACGGGTTTGCTTATTTTTTTCTTTAAGCAATTACTTTTCTCTTCCATAAAGCCCAGCTCTGTGGAGTGTACGGCTTAAAGGGGTCCTATGGACAGATACTCCAATCTCCGCTGTGGAGTTTTGCAGCTCCTTCAGGGTTATCTTTGATCTCTTTGTTGCCTCTCTAATTAATGCCCTGCTTGCCTTGTCCGTGAGTTTTGGTGGGCGGCCCTCTCTTGGCAGGTTTGTTGTGGCGCTATATTCTTTCCATTTTTTAATAATGGATTTAATGGTGCTCCGTGGGATGTTCAAAGTTTCAGATATTTTTTTATAACCCAACCCTGATATGTACTTTTCCACAACTTTGTCCCTGACATGTTTGGAGAGCTCCTTGGTCTTCATGGTGCTGCTTGCTTGGTGGTGCCCCTTGCTCAGTGGTGTTGCAGACTCTGGGGCCTTTCAGAACAGGTGTATATATACTGAGATCATGTGACAGATCATGTGACACTTAGATTGCACACGGGTGGACTGTATTTAACTAATTATGTGACTCCTGAAGGTAATTGGTTGCACCAGATCTTATTTAGGGGCTTCATAGCAAAGGGGGTGAATACATATGCACGCACCACTCCATTTTTTATTTTTTAGAATTTTTTAAAACAAGTTTTTTTTTTTCATTTCACTTCACCAATTTGGACTATTTTGTGTATGTCCATTACATGAAATCCAAATAAAAATGCCAAGGGGGGTGAATACTTTTGCAAGGCACTGTAATCTGAACCCTTTACTCCTGCTATACTTTATCCTTTTAAACCAGTTACTGTGTTAAGTACCAGCCATTAAATTGTCAACTGTATTACTCTGTGGTCAGCTCCACCTTTCAACTTTAAACATGCAAATTCATAATTGAATTTATCTGATTAAGGTTGCCAACTGTGGTAATGTGTAGACCAAGAGGTTTTTATCAAAATAACATAATGACTTTAAATACTCAACCATTGGCAGTCTGAAACTTTAAAATTAAACGATTCAATATTTTGTCATTTATCATCTGTACATGTCAATATTTTGCAGAATCTCGGGGTCACAGACAGCACATATGCGATTAGGAATGTAATCAGTCCTTTTGCTGTAGGACTTGTTTTGAGTTCTGTGCACAGTGAACTGCAACAGTAAATAGTGCCAGAGGCTGTTGTGTGAAGTAAGGAGACTGACGACTCTGTGGGATATGCCCACAGGACCTCGCACGCTGGAAAAACCGTAGGAGAAGTGCATCCCAAGACCTGATCAAGAAGGAGGAGGAGAGAAAGATGATGGAGAGGCTGATGACGGGGGAGGGCAGCCTGTCCGAGAGGAGGAAGAGCATCAAGACCTACAGAGAGATTGTGGAAGAGAAGTATGTTGAAATCCAGACACCATAGCTGTGTTTTATGGGCCCTTCGGGCTCATTAAATTACATGTCCGCCAAATATTAAATAAAAAGAGTTAGCTCAATTGAACAGGAAAGGTAAATGGCACCAGCTGTTTAATATGCCAGGCTGTGGTTTTTGCTTCTTAGCCCAGCAGTGGTAGTTAAGTCCAGTGCCACACTGAACTCAGTCTAGTGGGTATATTCTTATATTGTTAAGTTTCTAATTAGCACAGGGACAAACTGACAGCTGTTACCAAATACAGCATCAGACATTGTGGAGCAGGTAGCTACATGACAAGAAACCCTATTCTATATAGCCATATATACATATTTATGCTAGGGAACTGAAGTAAGGCATTTTTAAGGAGAAAAAGGGTGATTAATCCTGCCTACATCTACCCACCTTATTTTTAACTTAAAATGAAGTGAAGCCTCTTGAATTCTCCCAACTTCCTTCGCAGTAGTCAGTAGTTGAAAAACATGGGCAGGAGTAAGAGTGGCCACGGCTGACTGCCAGTTTTGTTGTGTTGTTGTTGCTGTGTCCAGGGAGCGCCGGGAAAGGGAGTTACACGAGGCCTACAGGAACGCCAAGACCCCCGAGGAGGCGGAGGCCGTGCTGCAGCGCTACACCCAGCGCTTCACCATCAGCGAAGCGGTCCTGGAGCGCCTGCAGCTCCCACGGTGCCTGGAGAGGAGCGTGTCTGTGGACCCCAGCGCTCCCACCTCCACCCCCTCCTCCTCCTCCCCCACAAAGGAATCGAATGCCATGAAATACCTGAGGCAGCAGTCTCTCCCAGCCCCCAAGTTCACCGCCACTGTGGAAGCCACTATCGGCGTTGTGCCCCTGCTCCAGGCCGGCTCCCCACACACATCGCCCACGCGCACCGTGTCCTCCAAGGCCGTGCCTTTGCTGACCCCGAAGCCTTACTCCCAGCCAGGCCTGAAATCTGTAAAGGTAGGGCCTGATTTGTATTGCTCCTCTTGAGTGGGATAAAACCAGACCTTGAATAAGAAGTAAATAATAGTTATGAAAAACAGCTACGCTTTGTGATAAAATGTTACCCTGTAGTGATTTATTGCTCTAAACCACAAGGAATGTTTTGATTCAGACGGAGGTCTCCAGTGTTTCATTGCTCACAGTCAGATTGCCATTTTATTTTAGAAGAGCTGTCCAAAAACAGAAATAAAAAATGAGAAAAGGTTTGTTTTGCTTTGGTTTTCATGCCTATTTTCTGTCATATCTTCTTCATTTTCTTGCAAACACTCTGCATTCTTGGGAAGCTCCCACAGAGGAATGCAAATTAAGTCAATTAATTTAATCTGGTGGATTCTGAGTTTGGGAATTAATATTTGTCTCTTTCAGACGGTTTAAGAGACTTTGAAAATTGAGTCTTTTTTAATCATGAACAAAACTGAAAGAACATGGTTGGTTTCCTGCACTTTGTTTTTCCAGGTTAGACAAATTAAATGAAAGAAGCCTACAGTCAGGATCGTGGAGATATTTTATAATTCCTGGGAGAGATTGTTATGCAGCAATTACAGCTTGCACTACTTTCAGCAGCTGCCTTGTGTTATGTCCTGATGCCTGTTATATTATAATATTATTTCCAAATCCACAAAACCCCCTATTTTAAACTAGTGATGAGGCCACACAACAGTTCATTTTCTCTTCAGGGAAGGAATACCTTTTTGTAAAGAAGCAGTTTCAAAGAGAAATCTGTTTATTCTTCACTACCATTCAAGAGGTTCACAAGTAGTTCCTTGGCTGTAAGTGGAGTTCGAGGAATTTAAAGACCCAAATAGCTGACTGAAGATTTTCATTCATTGTCCCCAAATAGGGAGACGATTTTTCCCCTCGTTTTATTAGCAGTGCTCCTTTTGAGTGTGTTGCCATATGTTTCTGGTTCCTGTATATGTTTTTGATCCAAATGTCAGGCCACTGCATATAAGATGGGTAAGTATTTGTATTCAGGCTTTTCTGTAGGATTTGCTTATCGGGAAAAGAGACAAGCCATCCTTGAGATGATCTTGTGTGCCTTCGTTTCCTCATAAGATATTTGTTTAACCCCGCCTCAGTTGGAGCTAAATTCAGTCAACCTTAAGAGGTCATAAATCTCACAGGATGCCATTCCTAAAATTGTGCCAAAGAACATATCCTGAGAGGAAATGACCTGGCAGCGAATCTTCATAGATATATCTCCCAATGGAGCTCTGTTTTGTTTCTCTTCTTGGGCAGGGGACTGCAAATGTAAGTTGCTTTTTGGAGAGGATGCAATAACCTCATATCACTGGATAAAGTAGAAACCAAGATTATCAGTATAAAACTGGCTCACCTGAAACTATCAGACCTCAGATGTTTAGCAAGGCCGGGCCTGGGCCATACTTGGATAGATAACATCTGAGGAAAATCAGGTGGCTGCTGGAGGTGGTATTTGTGGAGCAGTAATCAGTTATTTTCTCACAGAGTTGGAAATTCCCAATCAGTGTCCAAAGATAGGGGAGACAGTACTGCACAAAGTTCTGTTTTGCAGATGAGAGAGCAAATAAGATCCAGAATTACAATAATTGTTGATGATCCTATTGCATTATTCACAAACATAGGGGAGCTAACCCTGGCCTACCAAAATTTCTCCTTTCTATTAATGGGCTAAACAAGCTCTTCTGTACCCTCTCTGTGTAGTGAGCTGCTGGACCAGAATGGCTACCAGGAGCCAAACCAGAGGGTGCACTGTGACTGCAGTGGTATAGAAAGTTAGTCCCCTCTTATCTGTAAAGCACGCTGTGGTCCTTTAGGATGAAATCCAGTACATCAATCCAAAATACTGCTGTTCTTATGAGGTAACAGTGAAGGAACCTGGCAATGAATGAAAATCATACAACCGTTCTGGACTCCAGTAACCAAAGGTCTAAAACTCTGCGCTATGGTTACTGCAGGCGTGACAGTGCTTTTAAAGGTCATGGTGAGGTTTGTGAACACAGCTATGTCAGTGTGTCTGTGTTGTGTCCACTTTGTGTAGACGTATCTACAGTGTTAAGGAATATATATGTCCAGTTGTTTTGTTCACTGTACACTGTCTCTGTCCTGTATGATTCAAGACGTGCCCTGACATGTACCCTTCCTTTTGCCAGGTGGACGGGATGGTGAGGGTGAATGGAAAGACGGGCGAGCTGTTCAGCAGAGCTGAAGATGAGATTGAAGGTACGACAACCAGGAATCTCCTGTCACCCTCGAGATCTCTGGTGTTTGAGAGCACTGCCAGGCTGACCCCCTCGCCAGTGAAGACCCCAGAGAGTCCCAGGAAGGAGACTTCATCGCAGGACCGTGCCAAACAGGACACAGCCCCTGTCAATTCCCACATGCCAACAAAAGCCGACGCCCCCCCTGTGGAGATGTCCGAGCAGGAATCCGTGATCTGCGCTTCCCTCCAGAGTGCACAGAAGCATGATGTCGATACAGCTGAGATGCTAGTGGACACCAGCCCTGCAAGACCAACCTCGCTTCCAACGGTAACAACCACTTTCTCTGCTTTAACAAAAAAACACATATTTAAACTTGTATTTGTAACAGAATGGTCGATCATATTATTTAGTTGTTGTGCAGGCAGTTATATTAAGGTACACCCAGCAGCTGCAGGAATAGGGCCCAAAATGGCTCAACATCACTATTGTAGACATAGTGGTTTATTTTGGAGTGTTGCTGTAAAAAACGCTGTGGTGAACAAACATGTGGAGATGGAAAGAAGAGATGGCATAAACTACTCTTTTCAGTTTTAATTTAATGTTTTATGAAGAAAGGATAAAATGAGGGCTATCACACAGAATTTCTTCTTTAGTCTATCACCAAAACATTCAGACTAGAACCGAGCTGGGCTGTGTCTCTGGGAGGAAAAATAGCAACGTAGCCTCTGAGAGAGTTTTCTTCCCTTTTTGTGCCTCAGGAGCTGCAGAAGGAGAGTGCCGTGTCTGAAGAGGGAGCTTTCACTGCAGTCGCTCCCGGGGAGAACAGACAAGCCGAGACTGCAGGGGAGATGGCACAGAAAGGTCTGGAAGTGCAGATTACTCTCTGATACCAAAGAATGCAGTGACACCTAGAGGCTTCTAAAGCACATTGCAGCCACACCTGAAACCAGCAGTGCAAAGCTACGTTGTACAATTTCTGACAGATGACTGAAACTCCTTATGCATAAGTGTCTTTTGGTATATACAACAATAACAATAATCCCCATCAGGCAGGTGTGCAATGTCTGCAAAAGATTTCAGCTACACAAACTGGGTGTAGTTTTAGCTCTCGTTGCATACAAAAGTTTCCATTAATAAACGATCTGCTGCAATTTTTCTATTTAGCGTCTAGACAGGCTCAGCAGGCTTTATGCAGGAGTGGATATTGTGTGTATGCAAAATCCAGTATATTGAAGTCAGATGAATGTCTGTGCTCTGACTTGGTGGCCAATAAACAGCTTGTCTGAGGCCTGTTCGGTTAAATCCCACGGATGGTGCTAGATTTTGGTGACCAATGGGAAAACCCAAACACTTATAAAAACAGTAGCCAACATGTTTCTGTATGGGATTTAAATCTATTTTACTTCTTAATCGAATTCCTGTGAGTCATCTGTTTTCCATTGTTATGTTAATTTATACTCTGCACATTTTAATGAATCTACCTTGCATCATCTTCTCTGGCTTTAAATACTGTATAGGGAGCATGCGCATGAGTGAAAACCTTTGAATTCCTGGAGCATTTATGTTTCTATGACTTCCACACTAGCCAAAAATGTTTTGACTGTAATATTAGAAGTAGAAAAAATAGAAGGCTATACTATTTTCAGGAATATTTATAATACTATGTCATTTATCATGAACAAATACAAACGTTAATGTGCAAATCTACTTTTTTTCTTCATAAGAAATACAAAAACCATCAATTAAATCACAAAGATGGGGACACAGACTTGTTTTCTTCGACATGAATGTAATAGAAGCTGCTGTTAGCCTGGAATCTCTGAACAATCTCTCTTCTCCTCTCAGAAGGACGCTGTGTCGATGAAAAGCCCAGCTCCTATGTGAACTCTGTGGTGATTGAGCAGCGCTGTGTTTCAAAAGGGAGTTTTCCCACTGAGGGCGAAGAAGAGCGAACTGAGAGACAGACTTACCAGACAACAGTGGTGTTGGGTACAACACAGGTAGGCCTTTGAGCAGCCTGTTCCCTTGTTCACCTCTGTGCCACTGATATTACTTGCAAGCAGATTGAGGTGGCTAGGAGCTGAACATTGCTCAGATGTAAATGTATTAAACTTCCCACTGTCAAAGTTCTGGTTTGAACATAGTCATAACATAACTTTGAACTGTGCATTAACCTAGCAGCTGTCTTGCATTTCTAGCTTGTGACTTGTGGATACAGATTATTGCGTGGTGTCTACAGTCACCAGTGTTGCTGCAGACTTGAAGGGAATACAATGTTACATTAAAATATGGTTGAATTTCTGTGGTCAAATAACTTGCCTACTATAAAATAAACAGTGCTGTTGGATTAACCAGTGCAAGACGAAGTAAATGCATAGACTGATTTTTATTTTACAATCTTAAAATGTAGTCGTATTGCATCACAAAGACAGTCTTGTCTATATAAATTTAAATTAAATGAAATTAAAAACACTGCTTTGCTGCTTTGTTTCATACCAGTGAAGTTAAAACAGTTTTTATTTGTTTTCCATCTTAACAATGGTTAAACTGTTTATTAGAAAAACATAAAAATGGGTTTATCCCCTTGTTAAAAAAGGCTTTAACAGATGTTAAATGTCTGATTTAAAGTTAGCATGAATAGCAATGGCCCATGATTAATGTTCCCTCTAAGACAAGACGGCTTTTATTGCTGAAACATAATAATTATGTCTCAGTAGCACATGATAAATAAACCAATGAACAAATTCCAATCTAAAATGCATTTTGGTCTTATGATGTGATCACTTTTTTTTGGTTATGATACAACTGAAACCGACCAAAAAAAAATCATGTCAGTTCAGATTGATACAGACCGATGAGACTGAGACTGTGCCATTAAATAAATAAACTTTTATAATATACCCCATACAACTTAGATTCAAAAATACAATCAAAAAATCAAGACAATGTACACAGTTGCCTGAAAATACACAAGACATGGATAATAAGGAAAAGGGGGAGGAGTTATGAATACAAAAGTATAAATCTGCCTTTGGTTGAAATAGGCAGGGGAAACTGGAGAAAAGCATATAAAACCTTAGCACTAGGCAAGCAGTACAATATTAAAGTATTCCAACACATTTCATTCAGATACTTCAATCAGAACTTGTAATAAAAACTAACAAACTATACCTTTCCTGTTGAGGTGAGCTCCTTCAAATGAATACACAGTGTCCTTATTTAATAGCCTGATTCATGTCTGTATGCTTCTTTGTGGTCATAGCTATAGCACTACAGGACACCACAAACTAAATTTCCATCTATTGTCCTAATCCACATGAAGGCAGTCTTCATTTGTCTTTTTTGAGGGGTGCATTGACCAGTTAGAAGGAAATGTTAATTCCATGTATTTCTCTTTATCAATAAAGCATGATCTGCCATCCAAGGAGCCGGGCCAGGAGGCAGGCGATGCATTTGTGTCAAGCAGTGTGGTGTCGGGCACGGTAGAGGTCCCCAGCCCCAGCGTCCAGTCTTCCCATGAGTCTGCAGAACAAGGTAATAAACCCCTCTTTGGTGTCATGCTTGGCCCTGATGCTTTCTGTATTCTTTTAAAGATTGCAGTTTGGTTCTTTACATGGTCATCAGGACTCTGCTTCTCCTTGAGACGTGTATATAGTCTTCGCTGGGCCTAAATTGGCTTTGAGATACTGTGGACCAGAAAAGCTGCTTACCCTTGCCAACACCACATAGGCTGACATAATGGGATCCATGGACAATGTCCGACCATCAGAACAACATGGCTTGACTTGGGAAAAGATGATGACTAGGATTGTGTGTTGTTGGTTTGTTCACATCTCAATGACTCTTGCCTTTCAAGCTCATGTTGATATCCTTGACATGCCATAAACAAGACTGGCTACTGCTTTATTCTCGAGCGTTTACACAGGGTATAACTGCATAATGCTGCTTAACACTAAGACTTTTTTGAGTGTTTATTTGCGGACCTTGTGGCTTTCGTAAGACAATTACGAAATCCTATTCAAGTTACTCAAGAATTCCTCGGGAGGATGTTTTCAGGGATTGTGGGAAAATAACCAGTTTCAAACACAATCCAAAGGAAACAGAGAAAGTAAACTGTTCATACTATCTGTGCCATTTGCTGCTGTAGCAAGGAAATGTGGATCTTTCAATTTACAAGAGCAAAACAGTTGAACATGTCTTAAGCTGAAAATAACTCCAGATCAGTGGAACACAGAATATGTGTATACGTCCACAATATCAACCAAGAGTGCACAGGTCTGTTTACTACTGATCAACCCAACAAGCCTTCTCTAACAGGTATTACTGATCATTAATACTAAATTAAGATGGTGTTGCTCACCCTTCCTGGGTTGCCTTTTTTTTTTCTTTGCAAATAAGAGGCCTACTGCTACACTGATCAGCAGCGAAACCTTGAAATGCATCCTCCTCTGGCTGGTGGGGGGGGGCTTTCAGATATAATTTCTCGAGTTGACTTTCTTGTCAATCCCACCACCTTGCCGTCAGTTTTATTTATTTATTTAGTTTGTTTGTTTCATTTATTTACTTATTCTTATGATTTCTGTTTCCCCTTTCTTTCCCCGGCGCTCGCTCTCTGCCCGCTGGTAGAGTTGACTAACAGTCCCAGTGTTCCGCACAGGGTTTGGAACTCCTGGCTGCGTTGGGAGTTCTTCACCCAGTCAGGTAAATGGCGCCATGTTGGCTGTGCTCTGGCTGCACTGCGCTGCACAGGGGGCTCAGAGCGGCTTTCCCAGGGGCCTGCTGGCAGTGTATGCGGTACACCTCCATCCCCTCACTTTCTGTTTCCTTGTCGTGCTTTATTTCGTTCTGTATGGACGGTTTTATGTATTACTTGTCCAAACGTGATGCAGTGTATGAATGCCAGTCGTTTACATTTTTAATACAATTATGATTCTCTCCCCTCTTCACATTATATGCATCTATATAATGTGGTTTATTTGGCCCAGTTTTTGTACTATACGTTTTTTCTGCCATGATCTATATATTGTTTGTCTGTCACTTCAGTTTACCTGTTTACAAAGGACTGCTGGCTTCTGTCTGTGTTGACAGCTTAGTAGAAATTCCTTCATAATAACTGTTTGAAGAAATAAAAATGATCATTTTTTTCCATTAAAAATAAGTAGGGACTTTAAAAGGTGTGTCTGTGTATCAATTCCAAGAAATGCATTTCAGATGCATACATCACTTCAATGATGGCTTTTAAGTCACTGTAGAGGTTCCAGCCAAGTCAAATTAATAGCTGAGCTAGCCCTGCTGTGACACTATGTAGAGATGTGCCAATAAATAACAGAAAGAGTCATCTTCTTTTATTGTTTTTACTTTCACATAGGATCTGTTCCTGTGTACAAAAACATCAATGCAGTATCATTTCCCCAAGGAAAGTCAGATCAAAGAACATAAACTTTCACCAGTAACCACTGCTTGGTTCATAAGAGACCATTAACTCCATTGTAAATGTTCAATGTTGCAGCCTGTGTGTCTGCACTGATCACACAGACTGATACTTTGAGCAGATCAAAAGAGATGACCATTTGTACTGAAATAATAAATAAATAGCCATATGTGCTGTTGTGAAAGTTAGAAGGCTAGTCAAAATATATATATATATATATATATATATATTTTTTTTTTTTATTATTATTATTATTTTTTTCCAAAACACTGTCCATTATGCAGTATTTTCAATCTAAAAACAAAAGTTACCTTATTCCACTGGCCTCATTCAAGATTACTTCATTACTTAAAGAATACAAAAATAGTATTTGTTTGCACGCGATACATTGCATTGTGCAAGCCATTTGAATCTTGATGAGTATTAGCCTTCTTTAAGGGAACAGAAAGCAACGCGTTCGAAAATGGAACAAAGTGATCCTAATTATTGCCAGCAGCTGACATTTCTCCATACACAATGAACTGTGACAAGGAGACCTCTTGTCTGTTTTTGTGGGATGAATTCAATTAGATAGAGCGCCCTGTGTTTTGCAGAATATGGTACACTGTATTAAAAGGATTTCTGCTGTGCCATGTAGCTTTTGGGCATTTTCCGTTAATCCTGTACAGTGCATTTCCGGTCTGAGTCCTATTTTACCTGGCAGTGATTCAATTTCTCCAATATCTTTTAGGATACAAACAACTCTTGCATTCTAGAACAGAACGGTCCAGTCATTGGCAGCTCAATCTGCAGAAAGAGACTAAAAATACTAATCTCATTGAAACACTTCACTGCCAGAGCCATATAAATCTTGTTTTCAGGTGCCCATTAGCAAAGATTAAAATATGGTACTGATCTTTCAACTTTCAGTTTAAAACTTACTTTACTTAGTGGCTGTTGATGGTCTGTGTGGGAAGGGAACAGGGTTTCATCTTTGTTCAGGGTAATCTTTCTGCTGTGGAATTGTGGCCTTCCAGTGATGGTAGTTTTACATCTTGTCCTTCACAGAAAATTATGTCTCTCGCTTTGCATTTTTCTCCATTGTTTCAAGTAAATGTCTATGACAGAATGTAAAATCTTGTAAGCTGAATTCTCATTTTGTGTAATCATTGTTTTTATCAAAAGTGTGCACATTAAACACAATGTGACATTTGTGTGTTTGTTTCTATCACAAATACATACAAATCTGCAGTAAATGGCAATTCCTATGATTGTTTGGGCTTTCTTATACATGTTGCCTGACTGATAGAAAGTTGTCTGAAGTCTTGTTCATTTGGGATCTCTTCTATGGCTCTCAGTGCAACCCCCCATTGCAGCTTTGGAACTACACTTTTTGGGGTTGTGTTTCATGTCGCAATAAAATGCCTGATTGTGCCATGTAAATAGGGAGGTGTATGGAACTGGGCTTTATTCGACAACTAGAATTGAATTGAATACTGGTTCTGAGTTGCTGCTCTGTTTTCAACTGCCCACCTGTGTAGCTTAGAGCTGTAAAGCAATGCTGCAAAATTGTGTAAAGGCCCTGCCACCATGTAAAAATGCTATAAGTATAAATCAGCTTTCTTTTAACATTAGAGTACCATCTTAAAGGCTTCCTCTAGGTGTCAGTATATTACTGGTATGTAACAAACGCAGCTGTTTTGTAGCTCCAGCCCTAGCATTTCAGATTCTTGCTGCTAATTCCCTGCTATTCAAGAACCGCACTCAATAGAAGTGATTGTGATTTTACATTCAGAAAAAAACACGTTTTACTTGAAGATCAAATATTGTTGCACTAATCCAGTTAAAATGTCTGTTGCTTTTTCCCCTGTGACAATTCAGCTTAAGGGTTGAGTTATAAGACCGTATAATACAGATCCAGTGTAACCTGCTTTTTCTCTTGTCTTCGCAGGGGGCCCGGAGGAAGAAATCTCAAATGTAAGTGCTCAGAATCACTGTGCGGTTCTGTTGTTTAACTGTAGTTTGCTGTGATTATTGGTCTTCTTTAATTGAAGAGGATGTGGAAACCTAGCAGGTGTGGTGAACTTTGAGATGATAAAAACTGATATGAAACAATTGGATAATCATTTCATATGGCTCATCATTCTCGATTGTAATGAAGTAGTCTTGTGGAGACCCCGATCGGATCCATCCATTAACGTGTCCTAAAGCAGCACTGAATTAACATTATCATTAGGATACGGCACAAAGAGAAGCGTGGGCCTCAGCAGTGTTGTCTAACAAATGTAAAAAATTCAAGGCAGTCTCAGAATATTACAACTATTTATTATTTATTTTAATTATATATATTTTTCTAATCATTTTTATACACTTTTGTACAAATAATTAAAAGGAAAACTAAAGGAATTAACAAAAACAGCCCATCATTGTTTTCATTATTTCAAATGTGAAATGTATTTGTAAAACATAGCCCTAATGACACTGCCAAGATCAATACCTCTATAAAATCATCTTCCTTTGGTGCAAAGATAACCTTGCCAGACCCTGAGGCTGATTTGAGGAGTAGATACTCATCCCATGAGCTGAGGCAGTTTTGTGAGGCTTGTATGTTTCCTTTCAAAGCAAGGAAAACTGAAATGTACACACAGATATAGATATCGAAACTTTTAAAATTAAAAACATATAAGGAAATGAAGATTCATACAATCTCTCACACATGAACATGTTTAAATGGCAGACAGACCGGTAAATTCCACAAGTACGAACAACCAACCTGGACAGCACAAACCCAGCGATTCAGCACCATATTAATCAAGCATTTTCTGCCATGTAGCGTGTACTGCACCTTGTTCCGAATAACTTTTAAATTGTCTAACATCATCAATTAGAATATCAGAAAATTAGACTGCCAATTTAACAGTAATTGTTTTTTATTCATTATCAAGCACAACAAGAATTGCTAGGAATTACATACGCAAGTCCCTATTGTAACGGCTAAACATGGCATAATGAAGAAACAATTACAGAATCCTGTTCCATCCATTATGATTTCCTTTTATTTATGTAGTTTCTTAACATAGACTGCATTGGTACCATGCAGGTTAATATCTGTCCAACACGTAGCATTAACACCTGATGGACCATCGTTCTATCACATCCCTTTCTCTTGGTGTGGCCTGTCAGATCGCAGCTCCTCCGTTAAATCTGGCTAAACGCACTGACCACTGGTCATGGGATCCCGAGGAGGAGCGCAAGCGGCAGGAAAGATGGCAGCAAGAGCAGGAACGCATGCTTCAGGTATATTAACAGCGCTGGTGTTCACCCCGGCTTCAGCACACCCTGCCGTGTCTCACCGCGCATGTCCAGATTCGCTGTACTAACACTCATCACATTGACTCACTGTGCATTCTTCTGTTTGTTGTTTGTTGTTTTGGTATTGGTGGTATTGGTGGAATCGGTTATGCTGCAGTACGCCCCCATGTTGTATTCTGTTCACATCAAATGGCTATAAGGTTTCGGCTTCATCGTTACTTTTAACTATTGCCAAAGCAGGGTTGGAACAGAAAAAAAGCCTTTTAATACTTTCAAACCAGCACAGTCAGTTTATTTATTTTTCTGATTGATTCAATTAATTATTTTCTGTCACACATGGGGGGAAAAATGACTGTCTCAGCAGTTTCTCCTCAGTTCGTCTGTATAAAGTATAGCTTGGCCAATATCTGACTATTGCTTCGTTGGCAATAGCTTTGTGCTGGCATTTAGAGAGCACTGCTGTGATCCTCTGGGTCTACTGTCAGTCCTCGCTCACTCTATGCACTTAGGAATGCTATAACAAATTCTTACCTTATATAATCATCAGATAAAAAAGAGCTTGTATTTCCTTCAGTTTCAGGAATTGGGTATCCCTCTTCAGAGATGTTGTAATTTAGACACAATTCAGGAGTTATAAATATATTGTACATGCAGAATCACAACTATTTAAATTAAGTTTAATGATGAAATATAATTTGTATTTTATTTACAGATTAGTGTAATGTAATAAAATCTATAATCCACACTGGAGAGGAGCTCTCGCTGTGTCTCACATGTGCTAGTGTGCTAATGTTACGTCAAGTGCCATAGCAAAATCTCCCCCTTTTAAGGGAAGCGCTTTGCTGAAACCAATAGGTGCTCTGCTTTAATCCAAAATATGCACAAAAAAGCAACACGTGATCAATCTGCTGTCACAGCTCACCTGTCTGCTGGGCATATGCATGTTGATGTGATGTTGCATGTGGTCTGTGGGGAGTGTCCGCATGGACAAGCATGGCTTTGGTGTTTGTTGGTGTGGAAATAACGTAGCCTTTAATTTTATAATGTTGGAAACAAATACTGTGTGCCTGCTTTTATGGTTATGTGATGAATGACAGTGCAGTGTGCTCAGCATTATTTTCTGGAATCAGATGCTTGGTTTAAACCTGAATGAAGCAAAAATATAATTGATATGCTGCAAGAAAAAGCCCACCTATGAAATGGAAATAAATCAAAGTGAATCACTTAGTTATTAATGGGTCAAATGACCTCCTCTCATTTGTAAACTTTCTTATGGTCTTCTTATGTTCTAAAGTGCAGGGTTCCATTGTAAGAAATGGCGGGAGTTTTTGTACTCCAAAGAAAACCTAGGTAATGAATGTTAGAATGACAAAGTTTTTTTACTTTGGACTCTTCATATTAATTATTATTTTTGATAATTAAAACCGTTCAGATTGTACTATGTTATGTTTACTGTTTATCTAGTTTCCTACAGTCATTGCATTTTTTTAAATATGGTCATAATACTGCACCTTTCAAGCATACATATGCAAATAAATGTAAGTAAGTCCAAACATGAACAGGTCTTTATAAAAACTATACATTTTCCAGTATATAGGACTGCATGAAGCTGACATTCCTTCATGTTATAAACTTCTCTAGCAAAAGGAAGAAAAAAATATATTTTTATGGTAGCGGCAGCTTCCTTGTTTAGAGCTGGATGTGCTTTTGGGTGTTATGAATGTAATTTAGTGCCTGAACAATTTCTTCCTGGATTGTGTTAAAACCACCGTCATGAGCTCAGATCCGAAACATTGCAATTCTCACTTATGAAAACTGTGGAACAGAAGCTATTGTCAGGACAGAGATTTGAAGGTCTAGGAAATCATGCTATGGAAGTCAAGGAGACTTGGGCAGGTAAGTAAAATGCACATTAACATAGGAACTCTGAGGTAAAATAGAAGTTCAAAATACTCCCATAAACACCCGCTAAAGACCTGGGAAAGATGTTAATGGTGACAAGTTTAGTAAATAATAAATCATGTTACACAAATGAGAAATCAGATTTGAACAGGAAACCTTAATACTAGAGTCTGGATTTGATTCATATCATGTCTTCATTTGGCAGTTGCCTCATTTCCAAGGCGATAATGGATAAATGGTTTTTAGTTTTTTTGATGGCTCTTTCTACCTCTGCAGATGAAGTACCAGAGAGAGCAGGAGAAATTGAAGCAGGAATGGGAGAGAGCCCAGAAAGAGGTGGAAGAGGAGGAGCGCAAGTACCATGAGGAGGTGGCTGATATTTGTTATCCTTTTGAGTAAAAACACTGTTGGGGTGAACACTCAGAAAATATTCTGTTGATGTATGGAAATCTGCTTCCTTCTCATCTACATTAAAAAGGCTTATGAGGCAAATATAACTTATATTATATCGTCAGCATATTGAATATGATTATCAATCATTGTTTGAAGTGTCCATCGTGTCTGCGTGTGCTTGGGTATTTGACTGAGCTCCAGTGAGAGCAGACTGGGTGTCAGAGACGATTGTCGCTCACTAGATGGCGCTGCTCCCTCTCCAGTCTGTGCTCATCACGGACCACAGCGTTGTGGGAGAGAGCTGACGGAGGCTCTCTGGGACTGAGGAAGAGAGAGAAATGCCTTTGTGATCACTCAGCACCTTTTCTCACATTAGAGAAGATTGTTTGCTCAATCTATGTGCACAGAATTAAACAACATAGTTGAAATGCAGGGCAGGACCACAGAGTCCCAGGTTTTATTAGTCAACATTAAACACAAAGTTCTTCAGTTGTGGAAAACATAATCATTTCTGCCTCTTAATTGGGTCATTTCTTCAATGCAGTTCTATTTGGAATGAGAAAATTAACAATGTGCACCACGTCAAAATCCAAAGAGATGCCAAAGACTTAATTCTGTGTGTATATTCAATATGTAAACTCTACAAATATGTATAAATTGCAGGCTGATAAGGATGACTTATTAACCTATTTAACAATTGTGTGTTACTTCACATGAGTAAAGCTCTGGTAATAACGATATGTATATAATTTCCATGCATTTACACATTTATTCTGCCTGTATGGAGACCATATCTGTGTTATGTTGCTGTGTGTGAACCCCAAACACAAACCTGTAAATTCTGTGCTGTATAATTTACACTGAAATGTTGTTCATTGCCTTGAGTTAATGGTGTAAAATACGCTGCTGTAAAAGCAGATAAATACTAGCTGATCCATCATGGCGGGTTTCCTTGTTTCCCGGCACAGGAGCGTAAGATCCTGGAGGAGACCGTGGCCCCGCTGACGCCACGCTCGTCCACGCTGTCCTCCCCCAGCCGCAGTGACCAGCCCCACCTGCCACTGGACCCCGAAGGGACCATAGTGCGCTCACTGGCAGACTGGGAGCACAAGCAGGAGCTCCTGGAGAGACAGGCGGTAAGCACGAAGCAAGCCCACTGGTCAGGGCAGTCACTGTGGGAATGTAGACGGCCTGTTTTATTTTCAGTCCGGTTTCAGTTAGGTGAAACTCAGAAAATAAATGTGCAGACCAGGCTGTATTTCCTGAACATTTGTTCCTGAGAAACCAAGTCTCTGGAAAGGCCTGGCAATTAGGGGATGTGTTAATACACACGATGCAGATAAAGGCTCATGATTTGTATAGAATTCACCTCCTCACTTAGACTCTGATGGAAGTAACCCTTTTGGTGATTCTGGGCAGGCATTGTTTTGCATGTTTTATATTATACAGTGAGCACACAGTGAATATCTTTGAATGCATTATTCTCACTTAGTGTGCTTAATTTACCCTGATCCCTCTTGGCCTGAATCCCTGCTGGGAATGGAGCTGCTCTGCTCCAGTGATTCCCTGTTACTCTAGTAGTTTTTGTATTTTCTTCAACTTCCTGGTTTTCAATTTCTTCAATGTACAGCCATTTCTGTCTTATGAACAGAGAGCAAAAGAAGAAGGTGTTGAGAAGGATGAAAAACTAAGTGACAATGGAAAACAGAATGGCGTCAGGAAAGAACAGAAGATGACTCTGAAGGCAGAAGAGAAAATGACAGAAAGGTGCGTGAGGTCCCACAGTGTGTTTATGGACTCCTGTCTGCCCACAGAAATCTGAACTTCACTATGATAGTGGTTGGATTTGTTATTTTGTGTGAATAATAACCATTCACAGAAAGACAGACAGTACAATATGATACTGATTATCAGGGTATGCACTTATTAACAAATGAGACGCTGAAGAATATGTACCCCATTTGAACATATGCAATGGGTCAGCATTTTACAGTTATGGATAATAAATGACATGAAACTACAGATTATTGATTTCAGTAGTAGGGATCAATAACCAGAATATGCTTTGTTTTTACAAATCAGCACAGTGATGCATTAAACATAATAGAAATATATAGAAGTCAAGACAATGTAAAATGATAGTAGGAATATAGTAGGAGCAGATGGTGGACTACCTGTAGACATTAGTGTAATGCAATTTCCCCATCTGGCTACCCTGACACTATTTATTTAAATTGCTCTTCTCTGCAGCTCTCACTCTCAAAGCATCACCCACACCGAAACAATTGTCCAGAGTCAGCAAAACGGCCAAAGACTTCTTTCAGACCACAGTCCACCAGCAGTGTCAGAGTTGCAGTTCATTCAGGGTAAGCTTTGAGGAATGTTGTTTTGTTTTTCTTTACGAAGCTATTGATTTGAAGTTTAACAATGTGTCTTCTTACCTCTATTTTACAACCTGTAAACTCAGTGATGAGGAGAGGGAGACAAAACAAAGCAGGAACAGGGATGCAGGATGTTTAAATACTACAAGAATTGTACAATAGAAGTTAAATTGGTTAATTACTTTAGTCACAGATGTTTTCTGCTGGTGCTGCTGAGTGATTCTCAAAAGGGACAAAAAAAAAATTGGTTGCAAAGTAAATTCTAAATCTAATTTGGGTCACCTTAATATTCAAATGGTTTATAAAAAAAAATGTTATTTATCCATGTGCACCTTTAAGAATAGAAATTAAATGATTTGGCTACATAAATGGAGTTTTAAACTGAAGTCCAGGAGAAGGAAAATCCCAGTCTAGTGCCTGACTTATACCTTCTCAAGAATAAGTATCCAGCAACAAACTCACTTTCCCAGCATTCATTGCTTTGCATCCTTCTTTCACCTCAGACACCGCCTTTTCAGCAGCTCCTTGGCTCATTCCACCTCGTTGGCTTAGCCAAAATGACCTGTATATACCTTCTACTACATGTGTCTTTTGGGGTTGGCTGAACTCTTAAAAGCAAGCTCACTTTGCACTTTTATTATGTTGTCCCTTTTAAAAATCATGCACAAACCAGCCACACACAAAACACTGTCCAAACTGAATTTGACCTGGCGAAGACTCCTTTTTTATGGAGGACATATGGGATAATGTCTTCCGCCATCTGTTACTACTTTTCAAATCCATTCAACCCTGTCTTCCCACATGCCGAATGAAAATGAACTCAAACTCATTTCTGAGTAGAGGTAACTGCGTTCCGAGTAAATGCTGTTGGTGCCGGAGCTCTTGTCAGACAAACGTTTTGTTTTATCAGATGCGTCATGGAACAACAAGCAGCCATTAACCAAACAGCCAGAGGAAGTGTGGAAAAAGACTGCTTCTCTGGATCGAAACTGGAGCCAGCAGCAGGCTGTGACCGGGGGCATGAAAAGGTTTGCAATATGCATCATCAATAGTTAGTGTCTTGCAATTGCAGGCTAAAAATCGTATGTTTTGTATGAATGTAACTCATTCCAGATTTATTTTTTCCTAACCCTCACTAGGGCTAGAAAGCTATAGGCATATCCAAAAAGATCAAGAATTGAATAAAGTCAAATAAAATGGTTGTATTACATAGGTCTTGCGAGCGTGAGCACTGCATACGTCTTACCTGATGTGCGTCTCAATTGGGTCACGATTTAGTCCGCCATTTTGCAAAGACACTCATCTTAAAAACACAATGCATGATGGGTAAAATCCAGCCATTTCATTGCACATGTCAATGTTGATTTAGTGTGATTTATGTTGGTGTCCCGTCCTGTGATCAGTTTGACAAAGGCGATCCTTCGGTTAATGCTGGTTTGTTGTTTTTAGGTCTGGATCCTATGAAAATGTAGGAATCAGTCCATCAAAATCATCCTCATGCTCATCCAGTCTTCAAACCCAATCACCTAACAGGTATGAAGGTGCATCACGTTTGCACACAATACATTCATATGCCCATGTGGGAGTTTGTATGTGGATTGTTGTTTTCAAGTCTCCCACTACACAGTGATTTACCAAGGCTATGGAGAAACTAAACTACTTTTATTCTGACTCTGCATAGCAGCACCCTAAAAGCACTTTTATTTACAATTGAATATCTAGTTAAGATCTGCATTATCTTCAGATCACATCTGAAGATTTTTACAGTTGCCCTTGTCAGTACTAATAGAGGAGTTTAAAAAAAAATATATATATATATAAATATATATATTAAGCATAAAGCATTTATAAGAATCAAGCCTCCTCTTGGCAGTACTATTCAATCATTCAACGATTTAATGAAAATCAAATCCATTGCTCATAATTTTGCAGAGTTGTACAGGTTAAGGATGCATACTTGTTCATACCTGACTCAATACATTTTATCCTGCAAGAGCACACTGTAAAACACAGAGTCTGGCAGTCTGAATGACAGGTGGTTAAAAGCACTGGAGCTATCATATATTTTTCTCCACTGCGTGTGAATCATTCATTTCCAACCTCTTCATATTTTCTGCCTCATTAGTTTAAGGTTTTGCAATTGGAGGTACAACTTTGTTTTTATTATTATTATTATTATTATTATTATTATTATTATTATTATTATTATTATTGTTTTTTTTTTTTTTTTTTTTTTATCAACATGTTTTATTTTTTCATTTTGTGTTTTATAATGGCTTTCATTTTTTCTCCATTTGCATATCTATGGAGCTGAGAATTACTGAAGTTATTATTTTTTCTTTCACATTTGTGTAATTACATACCAGTAATAAGAGAGAGAGAATTAAATTTCTGGATCTTTCATTCTACACTTCCTACCCAAGAGCCAATCTGTAATCCTCAGAGCTTTTCGTCTCTGAATACACAAAGATACACACACCCACACACGGGCATATACACCCACACACACACACACACACACACACACACACACACACACACAATCACAATCGTACTGATTTATAGGTTAAATGTCCCCAATTGATGACACTGGATGCTGCAGTTATGCAGTCTTATGGCAGGAAGGGGGCAGTAATGCACAACCCCTAAGGTGCTAGTGTGTTCATTCCCTGCAGGTCGGTCAGTGGTAAGAAGCTGTGTTCCAGTTGTGGTCACCCCCTGGGCAAAGGCGCTGCAATGATCATAGAAACGCTCAGCCTCTACTTCCACATCCAGTGCTTCAAGGTAAGTCTCATTGCTTCAAATGGTTCAGCCCAAGTTTGAGACTCATACACTTTTTCTTTTAATTAATATTCTCCAGTCAATAAACTTCGAGCAGCCAGCTAATGTTCCTTAAGATGTGTAACCCAGTTAAAAAAAGTTGAAAATTATATTCCAATGCCTCCAGCAGCCTGAAATGCTCTGTAGTGTACTGTACTGAGGTTTGGGGGGTTTCAGTTTAAATGAAAAACATAGCAGACTCAAAGGTCTTATGTCAGATATGCCCTGGCATTACAGTACTAGCTTCCAGTTCAGTAATTACTTTTCGTACTCTTTTCTATCAGTGTGGCATTTGCAAGGGACAACTGGGAGACACTACCACCGGCACAGACGTCCGGATCCGCAACGGTCTTCTCAACTGTAACGAGTGCTATATCAAATCCCGCAGTGAGTTCCTCGCCTCCTGCTTCAGCACCGCACTGTCTGGCGGCATCTTGCTTTTCCTGTGTAGACTCAAAGAAGTAGGCCGCTTTGGAGGAGTAAGCTTATGCAGTCTGTTTCTGGCCATTTCCCAGATTCCACTGATTTTAGCATTTTTTTACACCACTTTCACAATGAGTGAGCTACACAAAACACAGTGCCTGAGAAGGGGAAGTAGCACAATTCCTTTTCCATGACTGTTTGATACATAGATAGTATGCCCCTTTTACCGGGTGTTCAAAAAGATAATTACATTAACCTAATAGTTTATAACGACAATGAGAAGAAGGTAGCAGTGGTAGTCGTGACTTGTCACATGGCTTATGTCAGGAATGCTCACGCTTGGTCCTGGACAGTCACCGTCCTCAAGCATTATAAGTAACATAAATCCTAGATGGCTAATGGTATCTAAGCCCAATTATGCTAATAGCTGATCCAATTAAAGGGCCTCAGATTGATTACCCCGAACACCTTGCAGATGTCTAGGGTCATGAGTGGGTCTCATTGTTTTTTTTCTCAGCCAGACAGAATTATTAATGTTTAAATCCTCTTCTGTTTTTAGCTGCTGGTCAGCCAACAACATTGTGACATAACTTGGAATCCGTTGTGAACCCAGAAGTGAATGAAGATTCCATTAACTAACATCTGCTTATCCAGACAATGTCCAGGAGCAGGGGACATGTTGCTGAGTCTCCTCTGGAAGAGTCAGTTGGTCTTCTCATTGCAACATCTGGGTTTTCCCTATCACACAAACCACAAAAGGCCTTGAACGGGTCTTCCAGTGAAACTAATATATGTATTTTTGTTTTGTATTGTTTTCCTCTCTATATAAATCCATTCATAAAATAGGTGGCTGTTACATTTCCATGTATCCCAGCATATTCTTTAAGATACACTACATTTTTTTTTTCACCCCAGTTTGAAAAAGAAACTGTTTCTCAAAATTGTACGTACATTTTCTTGTTGTATATAAGTCAATATTGTAACCCACAGATGCAATAATCATGTAACTCAGAAAAAAAATAAGGAAGTAAACCTGTTCTGCTTTAAAAGACTCAATCATTGTCTTGATCATGGTAACCTCAATATATATGGGGGAAAACAAGTGGGAAACTAACATGACTAAAGGAGCAGTGTGAATGGCATTTTTACTTATGGTATATATTTCTGAAGTAGAACAGATGGCTGTATTAGTGGGGAGTTTGGATATTGCAGACAGGAAGGCTCGGTTAGATAGACCTGCAAAGACTTACAAATATTATTCTACTTATTCCTGCACCTTAATGTCAAGCTCTCTGCGTGGTGTTTTTCACTGCCATCCTGCACGTAAAGTGATATGGTTCTCAAGACTTGCTCAACCTTCATGTGTTGTGAATTTAGGTCCATGGTTAAAACAGCTGTCATTTCAATTCAAATTAAGACTGTAGTGTAAAAAAGAAGAACCGACAAAGATCAGCAAGTAATAAAATGGTCTTGTTCAGACATTTAATGTTTTTTCAAAAGTAATATGTTTGTCCGTCCCCATTCTCCCTTAAAGAACATAAGAACTATTTTGAGGTTCACATAGTTAGAAACTTGTAATGCCTTAACTGTCCATCTGTAATGTAACTTAAATTCTTCATTTTAGTTGGCTGAATTAAACATTTTCATTTAGCATGTAATGACAGCATTAACTATGTACAGAGCTTACTGACTTAAGTTGATTTATTTTATTTTTTCACCAGTAATTTATTTTTCTTTTTTTAAGTTCCTGTACCCCACTCAATTATTTTGCTGGTGTAAGTTTGCTTTTGAAGTCAGTTGAATATTTATCCTGCCTGTATATTATAAAGGCAGCTCAGAGATGTCTTGGGTTAATATTTTAAGCACACAGGTATTCGTCCCTAGTTGTTTTCATGTGTCAAATCAACTGAATTAACTTGTTTTGTTTTCTTTGTTCAAGCAATAGATATTACTAAGTTAGCCCTAATTTATTTAAACCATAGAGGTTATGCATGCTAGCTGGTTGCTCTTGCAGAGGTAATGTTGTTATGGTTTCTGTATGTGTTTCCAAAACTCTTGGTTTATTTTTGTTCTGTTTGAAACTCTTACTTGAGATGTCATTGCATTGAACCCGTGCCTTAGACATGCAAGCGGTTGCACACAATGTGGAGTGTTGGGTCTGTAGGTTTAATCCAAAGATGATGTCTTCAGCTCAATTATATGAGCATGAAAGGCTTCTTTGAATAAAAAAAGGAAAAATGAAGCCTTGAGGGAAGTGGGAGTTCTGTATGTGGAATGGACTGGGAAGATTTTGCAGAAGCAAAGTCAACTTTTTTTTTTTAATTATTATTATTATTACCTTGTTTTAAAAACACCACACTTACAAGTCACAGTTGTTTGTTTCTTAGACTAAATTCAACCTTCACTCTCAAAATGCAATGTGAATTTTCAACTGCAGGTGTGTGTGTGTGTGTGTGTGTGTATGTATGTATGTATGTATTCATATGCACATAAACAAGAATACTCCTTTCTGTTGTATGGAAAATGTGTACATCACTGTGTTCGTCCTATAGCCTAGTCAATTATTTGTGTTCATGAAAAGTGTACACCATATTCTCTTTTCTTTCATGAGTGATCTATCTGAAGCATTTTTGCCAGCATTAAACCTCCTCATTCAATAAATATTTAATTCCCCAGAATACAGTTTAGCACTGTGCTGCCTGTAGCTGCCAATTTAGTTCATATCTTGCTGCGGGTGTTTTTTTGGAGACTATTCAGTGAAGAGTTTTTCTAGATTAAACCACGTTTTCCAGTAAAACCATAATGGTGGTTATGTTGCATTTTGTTTCTCATTTTTCATAGCTTGCAGCAAAGGAATGTTCAGTTAATTTAGCTACACGCTCCCACCTTTGTTTTCTTTTCAGGTATGCAGTATTCCTAAACGTCAGTACTGATGTGTGTATTATTATGTTTATTATAGGTAGAATAAAAGTGAGAATTGACTGTTGGGGAAGGGCAGCAATGAAAGCAGTACAAGATGTGCTGGTGTGTGGGGTGGGGTTGCTTTGGAGCGAAACGAGTGATACTTGTGGTTAAGGTCTATATTTATTGTGATATTCCTCTAAAAACAAACAGGAAAATAGATAAAAGAAAAAAAATCAAATGCAATGGCTTTTATAGCAAATGTATGTTTATAAATAAAACGTTTTAAAATGTATCAGTGTTTTTATTATGAGGATTATACTTAGAAACTGGTTAAGACGAAGCAGACAAAGGTTTCACTATTTACCCATAATGCATTATTCTTACTAATACCCATCTTTCTCCTTTTCTTTCTCTCCTTCCTTTATTCCTCCAATACATATAACACTAATCTGCCTAGAGGACCCAACATTGTTTGGATATCAGAAAATTGGTCTTGTCTTTGTAAAAAAGAAAATAAGAAGGATTCCATAGGTATTCTTTTATCAAAGAAAATTCATAGATTCCTAGATTCCCTCACAAATTGCAAATCAAATTTATATAGAATATTTTTTAATGAATTGCCATTTTTACTTGAACTGCAGCAATTGTTTACCAGATGACTAATTTTTACTGCCAGTAACTATTATCATTATTATTATTATTATTATTATTAATAATAATAATAATAATAATAATAATAATAATAATATTAATGTACATGAATTATTATGGTAACTCTATTAATGTCCCTGTATTCTGTATCATCACCCATACAGTTTGTGCATGTATGAATTGTATTCTATCAAGATATGCAAGCTCAACTGTATATAGACTGAGATTAGATAAAGCTCTTGAGTGGACTTGGAGAAATGCTGGTTGATTGTATTGATCATTTAGAAGTATGGTGTGGCAACTTTTAAATGTGTGTTAAAAACAAAATGCTTAAAATAATCTTTTGCCCACATTCATACCACTCATCCAAAAGTAAATGAACCTGGTCAATTTTACTCTGTGCAGTATTGCCTTTGGTTAGCATGGTCCAGCTACTTACAGGAATTATGATTGTAACTGAATTCCTGTCCCTCTTTTCTGTATCGTACCCAGCACAGTTTCTACTGACATTAAACTACAACAAAACCAATCTGAATGTTCTCAAATGTCTTTTATTATAAAATATAATTACATACGTCATATACTGTACACTCACCTAAAGGATTATTAGGAACACCATACTAATACTGTGTTTGACCCCCTTTCGCCTTCAGAACTGCCTTAATTCTAAGTGGCATTGATTCAACAAGGTGCTGAAAGCATTCTTTAGAAATGTTGGCCCATATTGATAGGATAGCATCTTGCAGTTGATGGGAGATTTGTGGGATGCACATCCAGGGCACGAAGCTCCCGTTCCACCACATCCCAAAGATGCTCTATTGGGTTGAGATCTGGTGACTGTGGGGGCCAGTTTAGTACAGTGAACTCATTGTCATGTTCAAGAAACCAATTTGAAATGATTGGACCTTTGTGACATGGTGCATTATCCTGCTGGAAGTAGCCATCAGAGGATGGGTACATGGTGGTCATAAAGGGATGGACATGGTCAGAAACAATGCTCAGGTAGGCCGTGGCATTTAAACGATGCCCAATTGGCACTAAGGGGCCTAAAGTGTGCCAAGAAAACATCCCCCACACCATTACACCACCACCACCAGCCTGCACAGTGGTAACAAGGCATGATGGATCCATGTTCTCATTCTGTTTACGCCAAATTCTGACTCTACCATCTGAATGTCTCAACAGAAATCGAGACTCATCAGACCAGGCAACATTTTTCCAGTCTTCAACTGTCCAATTTTGGTGAGCTTGTGCAAATTGTAGCCTCTTTTTCCTATTTGTAGTGGAGATGAGTGGTACCCGGTGGGGTCTTCTGCTGTTGTAGCCCATCCGCCTCAAGGTTTTACGTGTTGTGGCTTCACAAATGCTTTGCTGCATACCTCGGTTGTAACGAGTGGTTATTTCAGTCAAAGTTGCTCTTCTATCAGCTTGAATCAGTCGGCCCATTCTCCTCTGACCTCTAGCATCAACAAGGCATTTTCGCCCACAGGACTGCCGCATACTGGATGTTTTTCCCTTTTCACACCATTCTTTGTAAACCCTAGAAATGGTTGTGCGTGAAAATCCCAGTAACTGTGCAGATTGTGAAATACTCAGACCGGCCCGTCTGGCACCAACAACCATGCCACGCTCAAAATTGCTTAAATCACCTTTCTTTCCCATTCAGACATTCAGTTTGGAGTTCAGGAGATTGTCTTGACCAGGACCACACCCCTAAATGCATTGAAGCAACTGCCATGTGATTGGTTGGTTAGATAATTGCATGAATGAGAAATTGAACAGGAGTTCCTAATAATCCTTTAGGTGAGTGTATATGTACTGTGTGTATGTATATATATATATATATATATATATATATATATACTTTACCATGGTATAACAATGTAATGCTTAGTGCACTGTGGTAAAACATGGAGAGTATGGTAACAAATAATGTGGTGAAAATATGGTAATAATAAGGTGTTAACTGTTAAAAACAAATAAGGTCAAGTTTAGTGTGATGTGCAATGGTAAAATCACAGTAAGGTTGCTGTGGTGTCATTTGGTAAAAACATAGTAAAGTGTACACTTGTGTACTATGTTACAAACACTGTAAAGTGTAGTGTTGTGCAATTAGAATTCCAGGCAAGTCTTCAGGTCTTATACAAAGCAATTTAGAGGAAACTGTCAGCAGCTATTTATCGTTTTAACATTTTTACAAAGTTGGCTGAGATTCTGGTTCATTTCACAAAGTTAGCCCAGAATTTGGTCCATTAAGCTGGGACATCTCAGAAATTTGTTTAAAAAATCACAGACCAAGACGTGCATTGATGCATAACTAAAACAACCAATTACATTAATGAATAACTTGATACATTAAAGGAACTAGTGTACTCCTCCATTGTTTGATTAACCCTACACCATAGAGGAGGTTCTTTCTCTCCCACTATCTCTGTGTATCTATAATTATAACTCTCTCTATATTTTTGTATGTGTATATACAGAGAGGGAAAAAAGTATTTGATCCCCTGCTGATTTTGTACGTTTGCCCACTGACAAAAAAAATGATCAGTCTATAATTTTAATGGTAGGTGTATTTTAACAGTGAGAGACAGAATAACAACAACAAAATCCAGAAAAACGCATTTCAAAAAAGTTATACATTGATTTGCATGTTAATGAGGGAAATAAGTATTTGATCCCCTATCAATCAGCAAGATTTCTGGCTCCCAGGTGTCTTTTATACAGGGAGTGCTCCTAATCTCAGCTCGTTACCTGTATAAAAGACACCTGTCCACAGAAGCAATCAATCAATCAGATTCCAAACTCTCCACCATGGCCAAGACCAAAGAGCTGTCCAAGGATGTCAGGGACAAGATCGTAGACCTACACAAGGCTGGAATGGACTACAAGACCATCGCCAAGCAGCTTGGTGAGAAGGTGACAACAGTTGGTGCGATTATTCACAAATGGAAGAAACACAAAATAACTGTCAGTCTCCCTCGGTCTGGGGCTCCATGCAAGATCTCACCTCGTGGAGTTTCAATGATCATGAGAATAGTGAGGAATCAGCCCAGAACTACACGGGAGGATCTTGTTAATGATCTCAAGGCAGCTGGGACCATAGTCCCCAAGAAAACAATTGGTAACACACTATGCCGTGAAGGACTGAAATCCTGCAGCGCCCGCAAGGTCCCCCTGCTCAAGAAAGCACATGTACAGGCCCGTCTGAAGTTTGCCAATGAACATCTGAATGATTCAGAGGAGAACTGGGTGAAAGTGTTGTGGTCAGATGAGACCGAAATCAAGCTCTTTGGCATCAACTCAACTCACCATGTTTGGAGGAGGAGGAATGGCCCCAAGAACACCATCCCCACCGTCAAACATGGAGGTGGAAACATTATGCTTTGGGGGTGTTTTTCTGCTAAGGGGACAGGACAACTGCACCGCATCAAAGGGACGATGGATGGGGCCATGTACCGTCAAATCTTGGGTGAGAACCTCCTTCCCTCAGCCAGGGCATTGAAAATGGGTCGTGGATGGGTATTCCAGCATGACAATGACCCAAAACACACAGCCAAGGCAACAAAGGAGTGGCTCAAGAAGAAGCACATTAAGGTCCTGGAGTGGCCTAGCCAGTCTCCAGACCTTAATCCCATAGAAAATCTGTGGAGGGAGCTGAAGGTTCGAGTTGCCAAACCTCAACCTTGAAACCTTAATGACTTGGAGAGGATCTGCAAAGAGGAGTGGGACAAAATCCCTCCTGAGATGTGTGCAAACCTGGTGGCCAACTACAAGAAACGTCTGACCTCTGTGATTGCCAACAAGGGTTTTGCCACCAAGTACTAAGTCGAAGGGGTCAAATACTTATTTCCCTCATTAACATGCAAATCAATGTATAACTTTTTTGAAATGCGTTTTTCTGGATTTTTTTTGTTGTTATTTGTTGTTATTCTGTTATAGACTGATAATTTCTTTGTCAGTGGGCAAACATACAAAATCAGCAGGGGATCAAATACATTTTTCCCTCACTGTATAATATTTTAATTTACTTCACCTTATCCATCTGCACTCAGTATTTATTGATTAATTATATCTATCAATGTCACAGTCACTATCCATCTATGTCTGTAATAATCCCAAACTAATATTCCCTGAGCAGGGCCAGCCCTAGCCTTTTGGGGGCCATATGTGAGATGGGATTTTGGGGGCCCCGCACCTTGCCGCAAATATTTTAGTGGGGCCCATCTTTATGGCAGAGAGAAAATGTTTAGGTAAAAGTAAGAGAGACACAAAGATTTAAATAGTGCACATCACAGAACATGTATTGCACTTTAACATACACTGACATACATTTAGTAATACATACACATTTAAATAGTACATTGTGCACATTGAAATAACAGCAGTAACTAATAAACCGTTTAGGTATAAATATCAGTTTATGCCATAAATACCAGTACTGAATATAATATATTACACAGTGCACATTAAAACACTACATTTAAAAAAAATACAATACTATCAAAAATCATTAGCTGACAACTGGCAAACGACTGTAATCGTTAACTACTAATCATTATCATCATTTGGATGGCAACTGCAGTAGGCTAGCTATCAAAGTGATGTGACCCTCCACCATAAACCAGTCACATCATCAACATTTTCAAAAATTAGGTCATTACTTCATCTGGTTGAGTTGGATTATTGCTTTATATAGAATAGTTAATTGCTCACAGAGTTATGAAATTTTAAAGTTCTGGTGACATTCTCTTCATAAACGCCTTAGCAATATATACTTATATCCATCATGTTTACATGAAATTTAGCATATATACAGTACTGTGCAAAAAGTTTAGGCAGATGTGAAAAAATGCTGTAAAGTAAGAATGCTTTCAAAGATATACATGTTAATAGATTATATTTATCAATTAACTAAATGCAAAGTGAGTGAACAGAAGACAAATCTACATCAAATCCATATTTGGTGTGACCACCCTTTGCCTTTGCACAGCATCAATTCTTCTAGGTACACTTGCACACAGTTTTTGAAGGAACTTGGCAGGTAGGTTGGCCCAAACATCTTGGAGAACTAAGCACAGTTCTTCTGTGGATTTAGGCAGCCTCAGTTGCTTCTCTCTCTTCATGTAATCCCAGAGAGACTCGATGATGTTGAGATCAGAGTTCTGTGGGGGCCATTCCATCACTTCCAGGACTCCTTGTTCTTCTTTATGCTGAAGATAGTTCTTAAATGTTTGGGGTCGTTGTCATGCTGCAGAATAAATCTGGGCCCAATCAGATGCCTCCCTGATGGTATTGCATGATGGATAAGTATCTGCCTGTACTTCTCAGCATTGAGGAGACCATTAATTCTGACCAAATCCCCAACTCCATTTGCAGAAATGCAGCCCCAAACTTGCAAGGAACCTCCACCATGCTTCACTGTTGCCTGCAGACACTCATTCGTGTACTGCTCTCCAGCCCTTCAGCGAACAAACTGCCTTCTGCTGCAGCCAAATATTTCAAATTTTAACTCATTAGTCCTGTGCACCTGCTGCCATTTTTCTGCAGCCCAGTTCCTGTGTTTTCGTGCAGAGTTGAGTCGCTTGGCCTTGTTGCCGCACTGAAGGTATGGATGTTTGGCTGCGAAAATGCCTTGAAATGTCTGCCTGGGAATTGATGCTGTTTTGAAGGCAAAGGGTGATCACACCAAATTTAGATTTTTCTTCTGTTCACTCACTTTGCATTTAGTTAATTGATAAATAATATCTATTAATCTAGCATCACTCTATACAATTGATATTTGCTTCTACCTTGTGCCTTCTTGTCCTTTTTGTCTGCACTATTTTAAAAGTCTCTCTCTCTCTCTCTCTCTCTCTCTCTCTCTCTCTCTCTCTCTCTCTCTCTCTCTCTCTCTCTCTCTCTCTCTCTCTCTCTCTCTCTCTCTCTCTCTCTCTCTGCGCCTCCCGCACTAGTTCGTGTTTTTAGGCGCGCTGACGCTACATCTCTGTCACTCCGCTCCTAGCCGACATATTGTGCGCGCATATATATATATATACATATTATTTATGTCATAATTTAGGGGCCCTTTTATATTCTAGTTCGCCTGTACGTCCGGCCGGCCCTGTCCCTGAGACAAACGGGTTCCAAATATACCTCCGACTGATACGGACCAATCTAAATGCAAGGCTACTTACCCCCTGTACATTACGACCCGCCATTGCCCCACCAACACTTAGTGACTGACTGACTGACTGACATACACTAATGACTGATACACTGTAGCCTATATACATTACTATTACTACACTGGAATGTCACCGCTTCTAACCTACCTGCTATTATTTGTATTGACCCCATGTTCCCACATGCACACAAATAATAATCATAATCATAATCCGTTGCAGTTTTTTGTATAGTTTATCATAGTAAAGTTTATTATGGTAAACTATAGTGTGGTTTACTGTTCTTCGAATTCTCTAACACTCCTTTCATAGTAACAAGCGCATTGACATTAAACTGCAATGATACTGCAACGAATGGCCGCAAATTACTTTATTTTATTAAATTATATAAAAGTGACAAGATATGCAGTGCCTCTGTCCGTTCTCTACAAAGTACTATAATGCTTATCCTCCACTTCATCTGCTGCTACAGATGTGTTACATAGCCTGATGCAGCGTAGTGCACAGTAGTAAACAGCATAATGCCGTCCAAAATAATACATTGTCAGAAATATATTCTGCGAAAAGTGGGCTGCTGTCAAATGCACTTTATACTCTAGTTTTAGCAGCAGAATTAGGAGGCGGGTCGTTACACCTGTCGTAGTCAGAGTCACGCCTTCTGAAGAGCTCTGTCCAAGGTCCTGAACCCGACGCACACCGGCCCACGCAGATTGATATTCGAAAGAAGGGCGTAAAAAAGGTTGGACAGAGTGTAATCTCTTTTCACGATTGAAACCTTTATCTTCGTTTGAATCATCGGGACTGTTTTCTGAGTCGAATTAAAGTAAAGCTAGTACTACATTTAGAACAAGAACTAAATATTATTCAGGATTAAACAGTTCACCTGGAGAGGGCGCCAAAGTGCGACAGAAATGTGAGGGAATTCTCCAATGTACCTAAGATTCAAGCAGAAAAACGTGTTCCCCTTTTATAAACCTATTGGAAAATATAATACTAAAACACCCAAGGATGAGATTAGATACGATTATCAATTATAGGTGTTTAATTTAGGCCCTGGTTTAAAAGATGCAATAGAATAACTTAATCAGTTAATCACAATTTTCTAAACGAAAAATAAACATATGATGAATCTAATATTTGAAAAAATGGTCTAACAAACACACACAAAACACGTTTTTGTAAACATTACAGAATCTTTTACGCTCATCCTGTTATTTATTTATTTATATATTTATTATTATTATTATTAATAATAATAATAATATATTTTTGTAGCAATAATACTTTTAATTCCAGTTATTAAAATAGGTATTTTTTATGTATATAAATATGGCAAGCAATTTCAAAGTATTAAACTACAAAACCTAAAAACATGTATGTTTTAATTATTTTGCAACTCTGTACAAAACATGGTGCTCTTCGGTTCTAAGTAATGTAATCATTAGATCTAATGTTTAAGAGTTTGTTTATTCCTTTATGAAAAAACGTTCAGGTGAAAGTCCCCACGACCTTGCATTAACTGTTTGTATTAGGATTTAATTTCGGTGTTTTTTGTTAGTTTTTTGTTTTGTTTTCAATTTTAAAGCATATTATCTGTATTTTCTCAGTCAATTGTTTATTGTCCAAGTCAATGTGATGGTAAATGAATAAATTGAATGACATTAAGCAACTAGGAAATATAGCCTAGATTTCAAATGTTGTAATATTTGGTATTGTTCCATATTGTAATGTTACATCTCTCTCTCTCTCTCTCTCTCTCTCTATATATATATATATATATATATATATATATATATATATATATATATATATATATTTACTTCGGAGACAGATACATACGGTCACATGAGAACGAAGACTTATATTCAAAACATTGTTGCATTGTTTTATTTGCTAAATCAACAAATGACAGATTTATTAAATCTTGTAATTAGTAGAGACAGTTTTTACGTGTGTGTCAGAGAGTGTGTGTGTGTGTGTGTGTGTGTGTGTGTGTGAGAGAGAGAGAGAGAGAGAGAGAGAGAGAGAGAGAGAGAGAGAGAGAGAGGGGGTTCTTTCTTCATTCTTATTGTGATTGAAGATTAAATTATTAGTGTTCCGAACTTTAGGCCAATATTACATCATTAAACTTTTGGACCATTTTACAGTTACAGTACATTACATTATAATTAGTTATAATAAAAATAACATGACTTTCCAAAGGATCTTAAACTAATGTATACTTAAGAAAATTAAATGTGTTGTAATTCTACATAAAACTATAGTATATATATATATATATATATATATATATATATATATAGTATTCACTCACAGTGAAATGCTTCTTCTAATACTTAAACAGTGCCTGTAATGAACACAAAATGTGTTGTTCATAGTCACGCTGTGTAATGTTTAAAAGAACGACACATTTGAGTTGCTTCTAACACAATTTTCCAAAAATGTAATAAACACCATAAAATGCTATTAATTTAAAACGAATAACACGTTAATATTTTTTCGCACAATTAATCGCGTTTCTCTATTTTGAGCCTTATGTGCACCCGTAGTTGAAACACAGCTACCATCGTAAAGGAGAAAATAATATGGATTAACTGTTTACGATAATTCAACGGACATATATATATATATAATTGAAATGTGAATTTCAATATCTCAGAAGCACACCAAGTACTAGTTCAAAGTACGAGTCTAGGCGACGTAATAATCGTATAGCAGAGAGCAGCGTGATCTTCTGAACATTTGAACAGTCTGGTTTGCTAGAGCAACTGGCTCAGTGAGAGGAAATTGGTGACCTTCGGTATTATGGGTCTAGTTCCTATATTGAGCCTATGCATTTGAAAGTCTATAAAATGCATTTTATCAACATTTTCAGTTTAGTTAAATTAATCTGATGATCTAACTGCATTTACATGGGAACCTTGTCAGTATATTTATAATGAAGAAGCAGACAACTATTGAGACAATGGGACTTCTTGGGGAAGGTTTTTGTGTGTGACAGTTTTGTACTGGAATGCTTGAATGGTTATTAAAACAATTATTGATTAAATAATTTCCATGGGATTATTTTACACCCATTCTGCTGGAATTACACTCATATATAACGTAAATTATTTATGTCATTTTAACATTCGATTAAATATGCGATTAATCGTGATTTAAAATAATAATCGTTTCACAGCCCTTATATATATATATATATATATATATACACATACGCTTTTTCTGTGCCTTAGCTTACACAAATGTAAATTGTGCTTAAAATCAATTAACTTATTTTTCGCCCCACTTGAAAATCATGCTTTGTCTGTCAGCCAAATTCGACATTTAGTAACGGGTATGTGATTTTAAATTGGCAGGTGGTTTGAAGCTCTGATATGGGACAGTATTGCCAATACTGGATTGACTCTGCATTTATCCTGAAATATACAGGTACGTCTTATCACTTACATTTACTATAGGTGGCTTGGACTGATTCAATTGATTCAATCAGAAGCATCTTGTAAACAATGAGCTCTTTAGAAAATAGACCTCGTGTAAGTTTGCTTATCATTTTATTATCAACAACCAAGTTAATGGTACACTCTTGGAAAACTATATGCACATGTAGAAATATTTCCTTCTTAAATATACGCATTCATTATAACTACATATAAATAATTTTCAAATCCTGAACAAAACATGAGAGGATTATGCTCACAAAAAATTGAAAATTGACAGAAAAAACAAAAGACAACATGCAAATAATAACAAAATAAATACATTGTCTGAATCTGTTTTGTTTAAAAAGAAATGAACCCGTGATGACCTTGTAAAACTTCATAAAGACTCTCCATAAACTACGAGGGTAAACATTTTTCTAGGATCAACTATAGTAGACAATTTATACTTATATTAACACTATACAATTGAGTCACACCACACAGCTGTAGAAAGACACACAAAAACGTTTACGTATTCCTGTCAACACTGACAATTTCCGTTTGTGCCTTTGGGAAAATAATATTACAAAATGTGAAATG